>NW_026776177.1:15594480-16794480 GCF_947086385.1 Phlebotomus argentipes | reverse complement strand
AATTGTTTTTTACAAGACTAAAATCAAATCATAACTGAAATTTAACTGAAATTTTACTGAAATCTAACCAAAATCTATCTTTCTAGTCTACAATTTAGTGTTGTTAAGTGAAAATTTGAGGTTATGTTTGATTTAAACCCTCTTAGCTTTCATTATAGCGATTTGCGATGCAAAAATTTCTTTCTAAACTTTTTTTTCATCCTTAATAAGTCACATCAAAGCTGTGAACCGAATATTTTGCAAAATTGAACTCCAACTGATCTGTACACTACTTCTGACCATATTATCTTCCCCTTGGCATTTACAAACATGGTTGAAAGTTTTTAACCTTGGACGTCCCTTTTTGCAGCTATCAACCCCTCAATCTTGATTTGATGTGTGTCGCAAACAGTGAATTCATCAACAATGCCAGCGGACTTGACCACAAAGCGGTGGTCAGAATTTTCTGTTTACTCCCAAAATATTTGTGATCTTGCTTCCCTCGGCGAAAGAAGCACAACATCGTAATTATATCATCGAACGGAGAGAAGGGGTGTACGGGTCATGAATATTCTAAATTAATATGTTTCACGTGCCGCATATATTTGCTCCCGAAAAAAAACGAGTCCACTTCCACACGGTGCGCTATAGAGCGAGAATAGAGGCAAAAGATGACAGTTGATTTCATGCAATTAAGTATATTTTCCAATTACAGTAATTATGGTGACTTTTGTACAAATAGTTTCAGTGTGTCCTCTGCACGACTGGATGGATAGATTAAGCCGACATGGAGACAATGGGAGAGTGAGAGTAAAACTTTGTCCATCAACATGATAAATGGAAATGCGACATGAAGGAAATATATTTTTCCTTGTCTCGGCTTTGGAAAGAAGTGCGACAATAAAAAGCAAAACTCCAGGTATATATACATAAAACCATTTAAGTATGGAGTGTCTCTCTATCCTTGGGAAGCCCATCCTGTGCGTGAATGCCTGGGAAAATGAAGAGAGACGCAGAGCGAAATGAGGAGGGAATAATTTAAAATTCCATTCACATTTTCCAATTATGCTTTATCCGTTCATAACTCACAGCAGCTGCCCATATGCCGAATAAATGCCAAAGTTAACGAATCGATTGCCAGGAACTCCCCAGTGAACCCTCCTTTGCCATTTTTCCCTGTGGTGTGCATATAAATTTCCCCGGCAAATTTTAATCCCGCTCAGCCTCTCCCTAAGATCCCATAAAACATGATGCTTTGCAGGGGATAATTGGAGGCCGAGTGCGATGGTACGCAAGCAAGTAGTGCAATTTCCATGCCACTCCTGACTTGATGACGATTATTGTCTCATGGGCGAAGTCGTGATGTATGAGATTTCAAACAGAGACGCACATCGTCTGCCATTTGGTTGCCCCTCTCATTTGAATTTCCACTAAATTTCATCATACGCTAATCCCCATTTGTTTTTGTAGCGACATTCTCAAAGTGGGTAAGCAGGCAATGGCGAATGCGGGACGCCCGCGAGAAGCAGCGGATGAAGAGGAGGCCGAAGAAGAGCGGCTGAAATCTCGACAGAAGCACACGGAAGGGCAGCGAAGAAGGTGGAAAAGAATCTAATTAAGTGCCACTGTTCGCCACTGGGAATAACAGTTTTCGAGACTGACTTGCAGTGAACTTTCCACAGTCACGCATTAGCCCATTTCTCACGAAGGCAACGAAAGTAAATTCCGAGACAGCGACACCTAGGCAATGAACTTGAGTTCTTAATGTGGCGACAGTGGAAAAAGGGCGGGGCATTTGAGTGGGCGGGGCGCAGTTGATAGTGCTTTATTGTCCATATATCGAGATTTTTAGGGTTGCTCGCGTCGCATGAAATTGAGAAATATCTTCACCACAGTTGTTTGTCATTTTACAAATAAAGCCCAGAGATTGAACGACAATTCCATGGGAGCAATGATCGAACACTATCGGTGGTTTGTTTAATGTTTTATTGCACATAAAAATTTCATCTCTTCGTCAAACACAAGCGGGCAAAAGGCAGGGCAGAAAAACCATTGTGTAAATATTGTTAAGTTGGAACATTTCCACGTTATTGCGATCCCTCTGTCATCGTGCGTGCTATTTGCTCACTGATCGTCCAGATTACGACGGTGGCGGGGTATTTATAAACAAGGGGTGTGGTTCATCCAGCGGAATATCATACGCACACTTCATGTATCGCAGCGATTCAACTTGACGCGAAGTGAGAATTGTGCTTTATCTTCCCTCCACCAGGCTGGATGTGTAATATGGCAATGATCGATTGGAGTTGCCCACCTCTCGAGCGGCTCCGAATTCCGTGGCTACATATGTAAGTTGCTGTTGCTATAAATTTAATGCTATGTACTGCTCGCATGCAGATATTTCAGCATTATGTAGTTTACCACTAAGCTGAATTTCCGCAATATTTTGCGGGAGGGAATACCAAATGAAGCATATTTCGGTGCGACCCGCGTCAGGGCCACGGAGAATATCCAATTGATACGTATGCAATTTTAATATGGGGAGCCCAGAGTGTGGGACTGGCGGCAATAATTCATTGCATACCCTCGCCACTGTCCTCAATATTAATGCCTCGCAACTTATTGGACATTGTGTCATGCTAACGCAGTGGCAAAGAGATTTTATTGAACACTCCACGTACGCCTCGTAAAGTGACTAATTTCATAACGTGCGGCAAATTACCGTGACCAATTTTAGCCGCCCTCACACGGCACACGGTGGGCCAGCTCGGGTGACCAGTAAACTTGCCAAAATCACTGGAAATGTCAGATCATCAATTTTGCATAAAATAACCCCGCAATTATTACAACAGCGAGAGAGAGAGAGAGACGAAATTTTTCACTTCCTTCAACATTGCAATCGCGTGCATGGGATAAAAATAAAGCTTGCTATTTATACGCTGTACATGAGGTTGGAAGGTAATTAACTCACCGATTTGACAAGCTGCTCAGCTGATTTCCACACCCAAAAGTCCCTCGATGGCCAATTTCACTTCCTCGCCCGGTGGTTTTCTGTCGGAGTTGGAAAATTAATAGAACTTCACACTATGAGAACGGACGTTTCTCATCTCCTTCTGAAGTATTGAGAGAAACGCCATTTCTCCCCACTCAACTTGACTTCACAATTGAATTACCCCGGGAAAGTCGTGCAAGTCAGGAGCAAAACTCCTCCAGCCCCAGCAGATCTCACTGTTTTTAATTGCAATCGCCAGAGAAAAGGGAGAAAATTGAAATATCTAACCAATTCGAGTGAGTGAAGCTCATTAACTGACTGTGGGTTTATTTTGAGAAAGAATCGCCATAGGAAAATGGCTACCAAGTGAAGGTTTTCACCCATCATCATATGCAGCAATCTCAATATGTAATATTTGGCAAGTGAACCCAAAGACGCGATGAAAAGCCACTAAGACTAGAAATGCTGCCAATAGATTCCTCGCGTCTTCGTCATTGATCACGGCTTCAAATGGTGTCAGTTAGAGGTTAACAGAGTATTGATGATATTGTAGATTCTTAAAGGTTGATCTGAGGTTAAGAGACTGGAAATTTGTAATGAAAACGTAACTGAAAGAAAAAGACGTTCTTTAAATTCAAGATCAAAATTTGATTTTTGGATATTTTCAATTCAACATCGTTTAAAAATAATATGCGATAAGAATTCAGACATTCTCTGCAGATTTTTATTATGTATTAATTGCTTTAGAAGCAGGAAACACTTCCACTTCTTAAGTACTTCTTCTGAGCTGTACACCTCTTCGGACCATAATGTCTTCGCCTCTTGTTTATAACCTTTGAGGCAATCTTAATTCATTTGTATTACTCAAATGCTGTACAATTCTGTTTTATATAGGTATAACTAGTTCAGCCTCGCCCTAATTATTTGTCTCTCCAGCCGAATCGGGGCTGAGCTGGAAATGTCTTAGCGGAACATTGTTAAGCCTGATGGGAAAAGCATCAGGCAAGTTGTCAGGCTCTCGCCTGGGAAACCCATTCCCTCGTCACAGTCACGAGGACATTTTAGTCAGCGCTCGGATGAAGGTGGAATAGCGATTACGGAGAATTCCTTAGCATAGAAATCACACGCCTGGATTTATTTGTTATTTCCTTTTTTGACATGTTGAGAAAGTTTCCCTCAATGGCATCCTCGCAAATCCATATCACGGAGACGAGAGCAATCTTCTCTCTCTCTCTCTCGCTTGAATACAATATTTCTCCTATCGTCAGGCCATGTAGCAAACTTGTGTCGCTCTCCACCCTCGGCCACCCTCTGGAACTGTGGAAATCCGTCTGATGGCGGGATCATGGCGAAATCAGCCTCCCATGGCTCGAGGGGCTGGAGATGGAAGTGAATTTCCGAATTACCGAGACACTCCCAGCCGTCGTCCTTCAGACACACACACAACCCCATTAAATCTGTGGCCTCTCCACCCCCCCCAGCAGTCACTCGAGAGTGACATACATAAATGCAGTTGGCTTTTCCGGGAAGACTTGCCACCACGCGAGGAGACGTTCAACTCTGGGGGCGACTTAATGAAGGATTAACGTCCATATGACTTAATCTTTCTTGGCTGTTGCCATCAAGCGCACACATCTTTTTCCCATTGGAGTGGATGGAATTAAAAGTTTTACGATGGGGCAATTTATGAAATATTTATTTTAATATCGCGCAGAGCTCCATTCCAATTTACGGCCTCACAATTTTATTTGGCTCGGCAAAAATTCGCAGGCCGGAGAATAAATTACATCATAATATTTGTGATTCATATTTATACTTTTTATTGTGCTCACTCCCCATCGCCAGAGACGCACGGCGAGGCTTTGTTGAGGAGCGAAGAAGGGGATTTTCACTGAAAATCTTTCTTGTCACTGAATTATTCTCCCTGGCGACCAAAGAATTATTGCTGGATTCTTTCCGGCTGACATACCAAAGCTGGGCAGAAGAGATTCTCTCTTGAGTCTCCTGAAGAGGTTTGGGGAATTTGCAATGAATAGACGTTGCAGAGAATCTTACAAAGTATCCAAATCAATTACCATTCGTTGGGAGATCAAGCCAGCGCAGAAATAATTCATGTTTGCGTTGCATATTAGTCTCTCAGCGCATTGGAGGTTTAAACGCCCATAAAGAAAAAAAAACTTCACGGACAATTCGCACATCAATTTGCTTATGTTGACTCAATATGAATCTGCTCATATTCTCAATGACAGTGATCTTGGGATTGTTTTGAGATCGTGAAGTGTTCCAAGCATACGTTATGTTTATAATGAGTCTCTTGGCCTTTCGCCTGGGCTCGCTGTGCATGACTTCGCCAGTTGACGAACCCCTTGCGCGATTGAGTGATCTGCTTTTATTGCCACTGCTCGGCGGAATCGGCGGGATTTGGCCAAGGGTGGGCAACTGTTCGATTTGATAGAGTGGAATGGCATCCCCTGTCAGAGGGCGAGGGTTTATAATTAGTTAGAATGTCTCTGCGTCCTTTGTCAAGTCGGTTTCTGCACGAGAGAAGAGTAGCAATTTTACGCAGATTATTATCGACACGTTTCCCTACTCGTAAATAATATTAATAACAACAATAATAATCAGCACATGCACAAGTTCTCACAATTGGCACGTGGCTCGCTTTTTGCCACGGTTCGCCTCTTTCTCACACGGCGCTTTTGGGGCCATTGTGCAGAGCAGCCAGAGGAATTGTCACGGGGGCGGGAATGCAAATGAAGAGACTTCGCGCGCCAAAAGTGAGAATGACAGATTAGGAGGGAGAGATTGAAGAAAGACGTCAGATTCGATAAGTGGTTTATTTTTCCCACATCACACACGATCATGCGCATTATTTATGGCCGCGCATATATTCTTTATCTGCGGAGTCGCATGGGCGCAAGATGAGCTTGCCTACCTCGTGTATCGCGTCCAACTCGCCGTGGAAACAAATGGATGGTAAAATATTTGCTCTTAACGAAAATTTCATTTTAGCATCCCAGACGAGCGGCAACTTGGGAAACTTTAATTAGTGGCAAACAGTGTAAAATGTTGTGTAAATTGAAAGATGCCTCGAAAGTCTCTCGTGATTCTCTCATTTATTCATTAGCAATTGCACGAGGGAGTAAAAATTGTTCGAGGGAGTGGAGCATGAATGAGCCAAGCAAGGCGGCAAAAGTTCCTCTGGCGGACATTTCATTTGCATGAAACATTCATAGTGAAAATGGCATTTCGCAGACATTCACAGCGCTCACCAAATTACAAGTCACTTCGACTTTCAATTTAAGAACAAATCACTGAATCAGGTTCTTTTTTTTATGTCTCTATCAAAATTCAACTCTTCCAGAATAACAATTTCACAAGGGGCAGAAAATATGCCTGAAATCTGTACACCATTTCCTCACACTTCCATCAAAATGTATGAAGAATTTTTGACACTTTGTATGACATCAAACTTCATAGATTGTTTATAAAAAAAAACTAAAATCTAACCGAAATCTAACCAAAATCTAACTGACAATTTTATACCTATGATTTTCTAACTGTTCTAATCATGTTAGCAGCTATAAATGGTTTTCCTTGGATGATTTTCTGATTTTATTTGCACTTTACGTTAAAAATTCTCAATTAGAATCTTTTTGGTTCAAATTGTAGTGTTATGAAGTGGTAATTTGAGGTTATGTTTAATGTTATCACTGTTTTTTAGCAATTAGCTTTCAGAATTGTGATTTGTAATGAGTGAAAATGCACAATTCTACTAATAAATGAAAATAATTTGATTTTCAATGCAAATATTTCTATTTTAAACTCTTTATTCGTCTCTAAAAAATCGCATAACCTAGAAAAATTGTCAAAATGGGGACTTTGATAAAAATTAATTTCTGATAATTAAATATTTAACAGCAAATCAAAGCTGTGAGAGAAATATTTCATAAATTGCAACACTTCTACTTATCTGTACACCACTGCTGACCATATTATCTCCCCCTTGTAATTTCCTATAGCACATTTTTAGGCATATTTCTGAGCTAACTTTATAGCCTTAAGAGATAGATTTTGCAGCTGAATTCCCAGAGATTTCTGGGAACATTAAAATCTCCCAAACATACGAGAAGCATCATTTAATAAATGCCATGCTTAATTTTTTGGCAGCATTGCCGCGCGCGAGATGATTGCCGCAGCTCGAGAGATGTTTTATGCGGATTCCAGGCCAGTGGCAGACTATGGGCGAGCTGAAGTGGCTGAGAGATTAAAGATTGAAGGAATTATAACACATAAAAAGACCTGGAATGGCGCTGAGCACGAATTTAGCCGTGTGACACGCAATCGCTAAACCATTTCAACTCTCACGGGCATTCCTTGGCAAAAGTTGCGGATTTCTTGCGATTGAAGTTTCCTGCATTCGAGGCTAAATGCGAGTTCCACAGCTTTATGAGTCATTATGTGTGGCTGTTTTTAGTGTGAGGGTAGTTTTGAAAATTGCCCAAAATCTCTTTTCCGCACTGTGTGAAATCATGGGTATTTACAATTCATGGCAAACTGAGAATTTCGTGCTTGTTTGTCTGAATTGTTGTTTCTTTTTTTCCATATATAAATAGACTGTATTTTTAGTGGCACTCCTCCTGAGTAGCGAGAAACCCATTTTACCTAAAAACCCATTCGCTTTTAATTACAAAACAACCTGAGAGTGTGGGTGAGGACGGAATTCTTCTGCGGAAAGTGAAATAGCGCACAATGAAGATTGCCGAACACGAAATTTTCAATTGCTTCGCTAAAATGTGACACGTAAAGTCGCGGCGCAATTTTCCAATAATTCAGAATAATTGATTTTTGCGATTCTCGTCCTCTCTTGGTTCAGCCTATAAAAGCATTCCACGCTGCACAGTTCATCTCATGCCATCGCAAAACAATTCAATTACTTGGCAAGCCTGCAGCGAATTTTCAGGCACATGAAAATGGAAAATCTTGTTGGTGGAAAAACTTTTCCGCCCCAACTTTTCCATCCCCTGGAGCTCAAGAGAGAGAGAGAGAGAGAGAGGCTTTGGGCCGGAGTTTCTCGGCGCGTCTCTCAAACATTGAATATTTATACGGAAAGTTTACGGCGGAAGGGAATTTTAACAATTAAATAAGGTATGTAAATACTTGATGCACATGAAATCTCGTCTGTTGGAGAAATATTTTCCATGAATATTTGGGAAAGCCTCTCCTGTTGCCGCACGTGAAATATTATTACTCCTGTAGTTGTTGTTCTCTTTGTCAATATTGGACAAAACACATGCGAGAGTGTCTTGAGGTGGAAAAGTATATGTACAATCTCAATAGAGTGATACAATCTGGAGAGGAGATGTTATTCAACATCTCGCAAGAAACATGCCTTGTTTCTCACCAGAGTTATTAGACAATCTCACATGAATAAGTAAGAAGGATGTATCTTACCTTCTGCAGATGACTCAAAATGGGCACACATCTCGCAAACTGGTTGAAGCATATTCCATAAATTGAGCCTCTCTTGTGCATCAGCAATTCCCTGAGTGCATTCAGCGGCGCATAGTGAATTGAGAGATGCACAAAAGTGAATTAGATAAATTGAATTTTATCCGTTTCGCTCTTCCCGGCTTAAACTAAATAATTGCCTTTAATTTGACGATGAGACGATGTGAATAATCGCATGCACTCAAATGCGATACATCCGAGGAGAGTGAATGACACTCACGGCATGACAATCTCCTAGGAAGTCTGCATGGGACCCTCGCGCGCGCTTTTCACATTGTCCAATTAAGCGGAGGCATATTTTTCATATGCACAACAACATGGCATTGTTCATGGCATTGCATCACATTAATTGGACCATAAATGTTCATTAGAATGAAAGCGACTCTCAGTCACAAAATGTGCCCCGATATGAATGAAGTGAGCGCATAAATTGCCTCTAATCTGCCTGTGCGCCGGCGATGATAATGAAAGGCGTGCATTCAGAGATTTTTGGGGCGCACTGCAGCATCCGCGCAATTGGCGATCATGCCGCCCAAAAAGGTCATATTTGTGGAAGAGAGTGGGAATGCCTTTGTGTTCGTACCACAAATATCACACCCGCATTCAGTCACGGAGACTGTGGAGAAATGCTTCGCGGCTCTGCGAAAGGTTTGCAAACATCTCGCGGTAAATTTGCTTCATTGTTTGCATTGCCATTTGCAGAGTTCTCTGCGAGAGGAGGAATAAAATATAGCACATTTTTTCTTCTTCTTCTTCTTCTTCTTCATCCACTGACGAGAGAGCCAGAAACTGTATATATATAACTTTAAAATTGAAGAGAAAGTTCTGGAGAACCTGAACGAGTTTGCAAAGTTCATCCATGCAATTATCCCCATGAAAGCCATCCCTCATTTCTGTAACCCAATTGCATAAGCAATCCTATTGAGAGGCATCTCAATATGTCTCGACTGCCGAACCACCCGGGGTTGTCTCACCCCCCAGACGCCTCCCTTGGGGGCCGGGATGTCAGCAGAAATGCACCCGTCTGAATACTCTAATGGAGCATGTATCGAAAGGTCTGCACTGTGAGATGATGTATGGGTCTGTGGTTGAGGATTGAGAAATATAAGAAGGATGAAACGAGGACATTTGTTCACCATAGTTTCCTTCAGAAATTGCAATTTCCCCAGAGTGGAGACTCTCTCCAAGGGGTTGCTAATATAGATTTTGAATGCCTCTTTTGCGTCTCCTCTTCATTGTGATTCGTCTTGTCGCTTCGAAGGAAGTTCCGCTGAAGATTTACAGATATTAGAAAATATGATCAAAATGACGAACTTGAGAATTCTGCGTGGAATTTAGAGAAAGAGTAGAAAATTAAGCAGAGAAATATATTTTTAGTGTTAAATTGTCTCTCGGGTAAAGTTTTAGGTCTGAATTTTTGATTAAGAACATTAAAAGTATATTTAGACCAAGTTTGCAGATTATTTTGGAATTACGGAGAGAAAACTTAGAATAGGGATTATATTCTGAGCGGCCAATAAAGCAAACGATTTAAAAGAAAAATATAAATTTGTGTTTAATTACAGAAATTAGTAGGTTTGTTAAGAGAACTCGTTAATATTGAACGATTGAAGGACACTTTATGGTTTTTCCTTACTCTCGACTGCAGATGGCGTATTAATTAACACATTTTTTGAAAATTCTCGCATTCAGAAAAATTGGAAATTTTTAACGTAAAACCTTGCGTAAAACCCTCAATATCCGACTAAAGATTAAGTATTTAGCAATGTTGTTAATCATTGGTTGGTTTTTGTGAGCTTTTCAGCTAAGAAATTTGCCTTCTGCTCTTAGATTTGTATCTTAGAATCCCAGCATCCCCAATATTAGCAACCCCTTGTCTCTCTCTCTCTCTCGCTAAGTTGGGTGGTATAAAAGACAGCGGAAGTTACTTTTGTTGCTCACCATGGGAAAGGATATCCATTTGAGTAGTGTAATCGTATCTCTCATCTCGGCATATGTGGATGTACACAGATTGCCGTAATATCTAAATATAAAATAAATACACATATTCCATGCCGTCGTCCATTCGTGGCTTCCCTCCCACGGCCCTGGATGGCATAAATAATGGAGAGATGCGAGGGACTCTATTTCCTACATCATCTCGAAAATTGTATTTTTATGTCATTCGGGAATATCGAGGCGCGCGGCGAGGGAAGAATAAATTGCAAGCTCTAATGAAAAATATAATTGGTAATTTCTGCAAGCATCTCTCCGTCATTTAATTCCACGCGGAGCTTCCCTTGCGAGGGGCGGAAATGAGGGCGTTTTCGCGCCAAGACGAATGCCAGGCAGTGTGAGTCAATCCATGAGCAATTTGCCACGATAGTGCGGAGTTATCTTCACATTCGGAGATGCTGGCAGGATCAAAATCTCGCGTATTAGATCCTCCAGTCTCTCTCTCTCTCTGCTCGGCATTTCTGATGATGGCGTATTAGATATAAAATAGACATTTTCATCTGCCATCGACACAACCATCGAATGCCTTTTTATGAAACAATAAACTTGATTCTTTGATGGCCTATTAAGTGCACATGGTTGACATTAAACAGTGACTCCTCTGCTGTGTTTCACATCATTTACTGCCGCACAGTCACTCTCGACCCAATTGCTGTATAACGTACTTTTTATTGCCAAAAACATTCAATTTTGCACACTCTGTTGTGGTTTTCTCCCAATGTGTGACACCCAACAAGGCGGCTGAGTTGCAACATTGCCACGCGAGACGCAATTTCGACGTGTTATCAAATTCAATAGTTTAACACAGCAAGGAAGTCATTAAGGAGCAAGAAATCCGCTGGAATTGCTCACTAAAAACACACCCGATTGAGATGATTCTCATTAGATTGCGAAGTGCGCGGATTGCGTAAGCCAAGGCGTAAGCGTCAAACTTGGCAAAAACTGTTAGTTTTCTTTCTAAAACCATCACACAGCGTCTCAGCTGTGGAGTGATTTCAAAGTCAGAATTACAAAGCCCCGTTCCCACGTCAGAGCATTGTTGATATCAAATGATTTAAATTTCGGCCCCATTAGGCATGACTCAAGACTGGAATCCCATAAAGAAGTCATCTCGTGAATGTGTCTTAGCTTCCAGTCTCAATTTATTGAGTCCATTTGGATTTTAATTGCCCATCACGACAAAACACACACACACACTCTAATACAAATCTCGCCGGAGAAATTGCCATGCAAGGAACATTTAGCAAGGCGCTTCCGCATTCGAACCACACTCTGGATAAATTCATTTTCCAGAGGCAAAAGTACATCTAGTCGAGAGTGAGAATGAGAAATGAGAGGCCCAAAAAGTGTCCCTCTGGCACTTCTTTGACTCCGAGAAAGATGATAGCGTGGAATTAATTATTTATAGGCCATATGTTGTGCGAGCGTGTTGTACAATTTCAAGTACACAATGGCCTGACGAGCCGAACATATCTGTATTACATTGCATGATATACGATGCTCGGTAATGTCTTTCATGCTCCTCTCTCTCTCTCTCGCTCTTGCCCAGCTTAATTTATGACCTCTTCAATCACTTGACTTTCCGTTTTGTCCAACGCGAGGCATTCAATACATATTTTTCAACTCAGCAATCTTTTGAAATATATTTGGGCCAGCGCGTCCCTCGTATTTAATTTTCTAATGGCTCGTTAATAGGTTTTTAACGATTGAAAATATACGGCGCGCGGAATTGTCAATAAAGCCCCCGGAAAATTGTTAAACTTTTCCGTTGGGTGGCAATTTCGAAAGAGCACATATAAATACGACATTCGCGCAAAAGGCGCTCTTTATCACCGCTCCATCTTTTCAACAATAACACAATTTATACGCGAAGCTCATTGTAGCTTTGAGTAATTATTCCTATTTGATTGACCAATTTTATTGTTCGCCACTCTCATTCTTCCCTTTATCTCCATTTTTGCCCCCTTGAGGTCCACAACAGAGAACTGGTTCCGATCGCGTCCAGTGCAATTTCGCGCGCTTTTTGTCGGACCCGCGATGGAATTTACGAGTCTTTTCAATCGCACCAATTAATTTCGCCTCTCTCGGGCGAGAGAAACTTTAATTACCATCCTCACACTGGCTCTCAGCTAAGTGTTTGAAGGTCTCTGCGCCGAGATCTTTACGAGGGTAGAATTATTTCCTCACTTTATGAGATGAACTGTGGAGAAAAATGTTGGCAGCAATCGCCAAATTGTCGCAAGAAAGAGTTCAATTCAGAGACACTCTCGAGAGCACTTCAGAAGGTCGATCAATCGACTTTACTTCTCGAGTAAATGTGTCAAACCAAGTGCCAATCTCAAACTCTCTTCGCTATTTTTCAAGCGGTAAATGTGCATTTTCCAGATCTACTTCTCAATGTCTTTCTATTCTGCAACTTTTCCATCGTTGGATATAATTGGTCAGTTAAAATTCAGTTTTGTAGGTAAAATATGTCGAAAAAATTGGTATTTTCACAAATTGGTCAGTAGAAAAAATCAGTTTTCTTAGTAAAAAGCACATTTAGTCAGAAAAAATCATTAGAGTCAGTAAAAATGCAGTTTTTCCAGTCAAAAATTCAACATAGGCCGTAAACAGTAGAATATTTAAAACTACAGTTGTGTCAGTAATTAACAATTAACCAATACTTGGTTATAAAAAATATAAGTCTTAAACACAATGAGTTTTTCAAAAACTGATCTATTGAATTATTTACTGACAAACAGCATTTTTTTTACTGATCAAAGGTTTTATGCTTTTCTACTCGAGTGTGCAGAAAAGTACATATAAATTCCTTGTTCTGTATTGACTAAAAATCACCATATATTTCCTCCTTGCTATTTTCCCTTTTTGCAAATGAGCGACTCTGCATAAATTCTTCCCACCCGATTTGCAAGAACATTAAAATTCTGCGTGTGAAAGCAATTGCTGAGAAGGGAGCAAACTTTTGCGCCAAAGAAGCTATGACGTGAGCGAGAGACAATGGGGTGAAATGTGTGACATTTGAGGAAGGAAATTATGCTATAATGGAGCAAAATTGAATTTAGAAATTTGCCACGCTCGTAGACTTTTTCAGCACATAAAGCCCCGATCAGCGTGAATTGTGTGCTCTTGAGTTCACGGACGAACGGAGAAAAATTCCCCCGAGAGAAACCTTTTATTTCATATGCTACACATTCGGGAGCATTGGGACAAATACAGCGTGAAAAATTTGCAACCTAAAACCAATTTATTTATGTACATTTTCGATTCGGAAACTTGTATTTATAAATAACTCATTTGCATTTTCTGCTATATGCTATTGAATTTGTGTGCGACTGGCGGAGTTCATTCATGCAAATGATGACTTGGAAATAATTGTTTATTCGCATAGAGAGTCGCTTTGGAAGCCGCGCACAAGAAATCCGGGGGTCTTTTTTGCCACACCAATCTTTTCCACCTTCGGCCAGCAAATATTGACTCGGCGAAGCTGCAGCAGACGTCCAATATTTCGAGTTCTCTATGTTTAATTAAAATCCAGCAGAATACTTAAGTGGCCATTGAATTGCTTATCCGTCTGCCGAGCTCGCCTCACTCCGACTGTGCTAATCTCCAAGCTCAATCGAAATTCCATGTGAATTTCCTTCTGGCGAGACCGTAAAAGGTATGAAATGGAAAATTTTTGCTCCATTTGATTTGCAATTGGCATGGGAAATTCACCATTGCGCTCGCCGGCACGTCGCAAAAATTGAAATTTAATCCATCATCGCTCAAGAGGGGAAGCCATAGGACTAATGCATCCTTGGCCATAATGTTGTAACATTTAAATTACGTCCACTCCATTCCATCACGCGGAGCAATTGAATATCTCTCTCGCATGTATTTACTCTCTGCATCCAATTCACACAACTCACGTTCCATCGTAATGCTTTATGGCGATCCGGCGGAGGAGAAGGATGCCTTCTGGCCATAATGGATCCCCATCGCCCAGTGCAAACTCCTTAGACACACAAATAATACGTCAGAGTGCCAAGGAAATCCCGCCTTGGACTGTGTTTTCCAAAGTGCCATGAATGCGCTCGAAGGGGGCGAAAAGTACACGAACAAGTTTCCATTTCAATGGCTTCCACGCTGTCGACACATTTTCAATTCATTCTCGTATTGCGCTTTTTCCCGGCAATTCGATTAAGTTGGGCGAGAGAGGAGAAGAAAGAACAAAGACAAGGGGCCAATCAGCTCTTTGCTTTTGGCCGATTTCGGCGCCACCGCAACTGTTGTCACAAGAAATTCCCCCCAAAACCCACTTGCCTAGATTTGAAGTCCCTGGGAAATTTGATATTCACATCCAATCTGACACCTCATATTCTCCCATGACAGGCCCCTTTGGGATAAAAAGCACACCCGAGATGAGGACGAGAAAGAAATTAAAATAAATAATGGAGTGAAATTGAATCCTTTCGCTTCTCTGGCCTCTTACAACAAAAAGAAGGCGCCCGACGAGAACCTGTGCATGAACTCTCGAATTGACTTTTTGTTATTTGCCCGGTGAAATTAATCAATATAGGCAGCCTCCCACTCCGTGTTATTTACAATTTCCTCTCATCGCCTTAATGATAATGAGCACATCACACAGTTATTTCACGTTTCTTCCCTCCGTTGCTCAGCAAATCTCTCACACTTCGCCGCCAAAATCCCTTCGAATTTCTGTGAATCGTGAAGAGTTTTCGGGTAGAGCAAATTGAGGCACAAATAGTATCTCATTTACTTCCAATTTCTTCCCTCCTTTTTCGCGTGTGCAATTAGACAAGAGAACATTTGGCGAAAATCATGCGAAAGGCAAATAAGGCATTGTGCAGAATTAACTATTGCGAATTTTGTGATCACTCAAACACACAAATGGCGAGAAATTGGGAAACTGAGCCCGGAATGGCAAGAAACTGAGTGAGAATTTAGGATGTATAAGATTGAGACAAGAAGAATGAAAAGTGTTTGTTCCACTAAACAATTCTCAGTAGACACACAACGGAAAATCCACTAAATTTCCTGATTGACAAAACTGAATGTTTTTGAACATATGATGGATTTTGTCCGCATTTTTACACCAAAATAGCTCTGAGGATTCTTGCAGAAATGTCCTCTTCAGCCCGACGCAATTCCTTGGGATATTTAGTTTCTTTAAAGACGAAAAAGCCCTGAAACGACGAATTGTCAATGGATTTTCCTGCAGAATCCTGCAGGACGCGAGCAGCGTTTACCCGATTTTTAAGATGATGAATTTTGTCTAGAAGTTTTCTTAAGGAAGTCTGCAGAGTATCCTGTTGGGCTCTATGGAAAAACGATGGATAATTGATTGTGTTTTTACTGGAACGAGTCAAAGGGTGCAGAAAGAGTTAAACTGACTCATTCTCACTTCAAATCGGCCCCCAAATCCCGATTCCGCGCAAGCTAAAGTGCCTTCTTGCCTTTTTCCCACTCCGCGGGCACAATTTGAATACACTCCACGAGACAGAATGTGTAATTGCAGGGAAGAATCGCAGATAGATTAGAGGTTTAGAACGTACAGATGTCAATTCCGATCGATTGCATGCGAGGAGAGCCGGAGAATTTCATCAGCCTGATAAAATATTAATTTTATTCGCCACTCTGAATTTCTTGGGATACATCTTCTGTCGATTTGTAGAAATTGAAGAGCAATTTCGGTGAAATGGCTCAAGTGGATCTCGCGGTGAATTGTTGTTAAAGCGCAGAGACGTGAATTTTAGCATGCAGAGATATTCCATCCGCATCCTCATGAATACCACCTTTTGTATTTGATTGCGTTTTCGAGAAAAAAGCATACACTTTTCGAATTCATTGTTTGCACAATGTCTTGTATTTGATCTTTTGTACAAGACTCCGTTGTCGTCGAAGAGTGAATTTACTCAGCTTTTTTCCTACATTCATCCTCTTTCATTTCACTCTCTCGTCATGCTGTTAGGCCAGAAACTATCCTCTGCACCTCGTCCGCAAGACGAACTGTACAATAGTCAACAATTGTTTCTTTATCGCCTATTTGGAAAGATTTTTTTCCTCGCCATCCATCTCGCATTCTTCCTCCCCAGAGAGTCTTTTCACCCAACACAGAATTGCTGTTGCCTGCTAAAATACATAATTATCTTCTTACGTTTATTTATCTTATTTGGATGGTGTTTTATCTCTCTCTATCTTCGCCTCTCCACTGTCTTCTCTGCTCGTCGTGCCTCTTTTTTCTCCGCTCCGGCGTGGAGAGTTTTAAGAACCCCACACTCATTCAGAGTGAATACCAAATGGTTCACTCCACATGGACGTCGTCGTTTATCATCCCAATATTCCACCTTAATCGCCATTTAGCTCACAAGAAGCACGTAAATAACCGAAAGAGGAGGGAAGATGCGGATTGACAACTTTTTAATAAATCAATCTCAATGGCTCTCCTCTGACGGAGGATGGCATTTGCCGTGATCTGAAAAGGGTGTGGGCTCAGATTCCCTTGGGATCGGGGCTTCCAAAGAAGAGGGTTTTCACAAGAATTTCTCGCCATTCAAGTGGGAAGCATTATTGGAGACAAAGAGGAGATAGAGCAGCACTCTAGGCTGGCTTATTGTCGTCGAGATTTCAAAGATCAAATGCACCGAGAAGTGATAAGAATGCATGAGAAATCGCAGAAATAAAACCTGACCTTATGTCACTCCAGTGGATAAGGCGATTTTCTAGATATTTGTCCAAAGAGTGAACAGTGTGCGTCGTAAAAAGTGCGTGTGCAGTGCTTCTAAATAGCCCTCTGTCACTCGTAAACTTTATTGTTTTATACAGACTTTTATTGAGATGAGTCTCTATTGCGAGACGCCCTTTGCTCAGCCCAAGGCCCGGCGAGACCTTGGCCATAATGTAGACTTGCACCTCAATTTTCCAACTCACCTCCGCACCCCAATTTCCATCCATTTAACACTTTCGCAGGGCCCACTTTATTTGTATATTGGAGGCCCAGAGTGTAAAAGATGGTGCAATAAATAAGAATTTTTCTCCGTGCGTCTCGCCAAGGGGTTTCGGTGTAATAATGCATTCAATAAACATCTCTCGCAGACGACGAAAAGTGCATGAATAATAAATTAGCACCTCACTCTCTGCAGCTTGAGGAATATTGAGAATGACCACTTTTGGATACGCTTCGCTCCGGCGATGCTAATTCATCCATTCGTTATCGTAATGCTTGAGAATCCACTAATTTCTTTTCACCTCTCACTCGCACACCGTCTTGGCGGCGATGAGAAACGACCAAATTAAATTTTAATCAAGAGCCTGGCAGGCCAGGGCAGCAGATATATCGCATAAATCGACTGCTCGGCCACCCCTTAACCTCAAAATAGCGCCTGCAAGAGCAAGTTTCTTGTCCACCTTATCACTCTGTCGCCTTGTTTGAATTTCAGTTAAATTGCAATCAAGCGTAAATTGAAATCATCTGCACGGCTTCTGGGTATTTCAGGCCTGACACACAGGAAGCAGGGACTGAGGGTCGGGCCTGGAAATTCATTTCCCAGCACCACGAATGGGAGAAAAGTTGGGCTCTACGTGATGCTCGATTGATTGGAACGGAAACTCGGGGGAAATTTGAAATGAGAAAATTACCATCAAACAGATTATCCGGATGGAGCTTCTTTACGATTTTCGGTGTTTGAAAAATTTAATTAAGAAATTCTGTGTAGTTTTGCTGTGGAGAAAGATTCAACTCCAATTGATAAAACACATTGAAGAAGAATTTGGTTGTTTTTGAGAAATTCTTCAGTCTATTCACATTTTTACATACATTATTGCAATTCTGTGAATAGATAGTGGATGATCAAGGGGAGATATTATGGCAAGAGGTGGTGTACAGAAAAATACCATTGCTTGTCTAGGTTCTGAATTGCATTTACTGGCACAATAATAATGAAATCTGATGAAGATCACAAGATTTCAATGCTAAACTGTAGTTATTATGCTAAGAGTGATCATAACCTCTAAAATACTGTTTCAGGATACAAAATTGCATATTTTATGAGCTGTTTGTTTTATTTTGTAATCAAAAATAGTAAATTTCAGCATATTTTCGATTCATAATAGAATAATTTTCCTAAAAATTGCCTAACAAGGTTCCGAAAAAGTTTCTTTTATGGATTCTTTTAGCTTTCTTAAGATAACTTTTAGGTTATGATTCAAAATGCATCTTAAAGAGCGATTGAAAAATTAATCACATCAAAAAATCTGCTGAAAACTTCAAATTTTTCTTAAAACCTATTTCTCTGTAAGTTTTTTCAGTAGTAAATTTGAAGTCTTTTAAGAAAAAATCTCCTAAATTTGAGGTTATGATACATGAAGCGGTTGGAAAAATTTATAATGTTGCGAAAAAGGTGAAGAAAATAAGGAAAAACTGCCAAATTTCTAGAAGTGTCTGTGATTTCTGGTGGTGTACACAGTTTAGCCGCAAATTCTTCCCCTTGCGAGACATATACACAAAGAATTGCTCTCGAAACTCGAGTGGAAACATAAAAATTTCTAAGTGATATTTCCTTGAAATGCAGTGCGGGATTTAAAGAAAATTAAACACAATGTTTGAGCGGACATCCGGGAAATTGGAATGTTTTTCACCCATGAGTTCAAACCCAAGAAGCCAGAGAAGAGTTGGGAGCGCAATAAAAGCCCCCCAGAAAGAGATACAAATAATTTCTGTGAAAGCAAGAGCAAATTCCCAGAGATTCTCAGAGTGGATATCTTTTAATGTTATCTGTCGTTCTCTTTCCCAATTTATTTTTACAGTGCGGAGAGCTCTTAATTAAATCCAGTGGCGTTGGGATGGGTCGTGTGTGGGAAAAAGTTTGTCGTCCCCAACAAATGTTGCCCGTGTACTGGAGAAATGTGACAATTTCTCACTGTTATGTGCACATTCTGATCCTTTTTTCTCCTGCGCACAAAACAGAGCGAAGGGTGAGAGCGGCCGAGGCGGAAAGTGCGGAGGAAACTGTGCTTAATGTCATGTTTCGCTTCCATATGGTTTCTGTATTACGTGTATAAGACTGTTATTCAATTCAATTGAACCGACTCGAGAGCGTCTCGCAGGAGGGATCAAAAATAAATAAATATTCCTGAGCATGAATGAAGGAGATTCCCAAGACCTCCCAATGTCTTTTCAACTGTCGCTCTGCTCTATTTGAGCAGAGAGACTCGATTTTTCGATGGAAATGAATTCAGCTGAATAGGAGCAAATTTGCACAGACTTGAGACTTTTGGAGATAAAAGTGGAGGGTGAAGTTTTCCATAGACAAGTTCATGAACAATGGAATGGTTTGGAGAAGTGTGATTTGAGACTTTTGAAAATTAATCTGTTCTCTCGGAGGTTTCCTGAGCACTTTCAAAAGGGTGTTTTTTCTCGGAATTCTATGAATTTCAACATTAAAGATCTTTTGCGCATTTCGATCACATCGAGTTGAAATTTTTAGACATTTCTATGCTTTCAAATGCGAATTTATTCACTTCCTTACTTCGCTTGACATGCGAAAAATGTCTGGAAAACTGTAATATTCAATTCTTAAGTTGAAAGAGAGAGCAAAAGGGAATTTTTATCTCATAAAAATACTATTCTTTTCAGAGTGCGTCTCACATTTCGCCTCCATCTCATTATAATTCGTCTTTTTGACAAACTCATCCCTCCATCATGTCACCTTCAGTCAAGTGGAAGCGAGACTTTTCCAGAGAGAGAGAGAGACGCTGGGAAACCCTAGAACGCGAGATCGCGCTCTGTGGTGGTGTCAAGTGACAAAGAAGTGCCTTTTTTGCGGCTGGTGGGAAGTGAATTTGAATAATTGTATTAATTTATGAAAATCATATTGGGCCGTGTTGGATAAAATGGGCTTTTCGGGGCGGAATTCGCTGTCGCATCGAGTGAGATGTCGAGTGAAATAAATAAATTAATGAATAATTTGATAATACCAGCATGAAATAATTATATTAACGATAGAATTTGCCCACCGACAGGATCAGAGCGGGTCAAGCACTCAGGCCGGGATTCTGACCATTGATTATTCAGCCATTCATTAGGCATTATGAAAATTATGCACATCGGCGACATACACACACGAAATGTCGAGCGAGTGTTATTGTTTCGTCCAATAAATAATTCATTTCAGATATAATTTCCGATGGTGGCGTATTTATGCAGAAAAGTCCGGATATGTTTAACATTTTATCCCCGCACATTTCGCCATAATTTGCGCAAAATGTATCAAACATGGAAAATTTCTTCCGCGTGATTATTTATCACGAGTGGCAATTTTACATGCCAATAAATTTAATGGAAATTTTCAGGTAGGATTTTGCGGGTCTGAATTTTTCACAAGCTAATTAATATCCCAGCAATGCCAGACCAAATAACAATATCAAACAATTTTGGGGTCGCACAAAATCTCAATAATTTATCGTGTTTGCACAGTGGGAAATATTTTTGCATTGCAGAGGCGCAGAGCAATTTTGTGCAGACCAAAATGGCAAATTTGCCGAGTATATTTTCCATCTGAATTGATGATAGAGAAAAACGTGCGTCGTGCTAAATAATTCATCATTAATTTAAAAACCATTCTGAAATATTTATTGAGGACAAAATGTGTGGATAATACGATATTTATGAATTTCCAGTGCTTTTTCATGTTCACTCTCGACAAAAAGCCTTTCTCTCCACACATTCGCGACCGTATTTCTGCCAACGGGAGCACAAAAGTCACATTCTCAGGCCAAATGTGGTGTTCTCGTGTCTCCAGCGGGTGAAGGAATGGCGCGAGACCCAAGCAAATATTGTGGAAGAGTTCCAAGGAAAAAAAACAGCGAGTCCGCATTTAGTAAATATTGTGGGATAAAAAGGAAAATCGAGGTGTGTTAAACGAAAATCGTGTATTTCTACTTCTCGCGTGTACTAAAGTGTAAATATAGCTGATTTAACTGGAACACGTTGTGTTTGCATATGAGATATAATAATGCTGGCCAAGATACAAAAGCACACACTGTTCTTTCGCCCCATTCTCGCGCCACGCCAGCTCGCCACCTCCGCAGAACTCGTTAAATGTGAGTAATTAATAAGTCAGGGATCACAACCTTTTACTGCCTTCCGGCCCTCGCATCGACTGGGAAAATACGACTCTCGGGGTGGTAAAAAATTATATTGTATACACAAAGAAAGTGCCAAACAATTGAAGCCACAAGTCAAAGAACTTCCTCGTGTTCGCGCAGTTCACTCTCAAGTGCTACAATTCTCTATTCCGCTACATTTCTAGGCATCATTCTAAGAGCAATAACAGACTTGCCGGTTACCCTCGAATCGGCGCAAACTGGGATCAATCCTTGGATCACTGCAGAGCTAATTGAACGCAGATCATCCCTGGATATTCAATTCAATCTATTCTCATGGTGGTTTTATAACAAGTTTCGATATTGTCATGACCATAATTATGGTGTCATGACGATGTTATGACGAAGGTCTGGCAAGAATTACTTAACAAAATGACTAAGGAACTCTTCAAAGTCACTCAAACTTGGGAAAGCAAGAAAAACGAGGCGCGGACTTTCTAGAATTATGCGGATATCATCGGATTAACCCTAATAACACTTAAGATTAGTTGTTCTATTGACAGTAAGCGCTGGAACTGATAAAACTGATAATTGATACGCGGATTAGCATTGGTGACCGTCAATGAATTTTTACGAATAATCTCAATTTCTCAGGCATCATCAGCGATGGGTGTTGCTCAGTATTTAAAGAAGATAAGGGAAATTGAAAAACAACACCTGAAATGAGGTGAAAAGGTTACATAGAATTTACCTACACTTTATCTTGATCTGATTGGCTCAGAACCGTCGAACGTGTGTGTGAAAAAACTGAGTTTCCCTTCCTCTTTGGCTGAGGCCTGAGGAAGGCTTTGAGGTGGCAGAGGAGAAACCTTGGCAAATACTCGAAACTGATCACCTGCGCGTTATCAGACTGTTGGCCTCCTTTGCATAACGTGACTGTGTCTCCTTCCCGGCTTAACTTTCCAGTCAGTCCCTCAATAAATTCATCCTGCTATGAAATTTATCTGCACAGCTCAGATGAATTGCAATTCCCTCTTGAAGTGGAATTATGAGATAAAATCTCGCCTTGGAGGCTCTTCTGGGCCCGCAGAGAAATCTCTGCCATTAAATCAATATGCATGGAACATCGCAATAGAGAACCGAAGGAAGCCCATTGATTAATGCTGTACACATTTGTGCGTGGCTTGAAAATTCCACCTGAAATTATGATTGCTCGAGCACGCACAGGTATTTTTTATTCAAATTCCAAGTGGCGGGGTTGGAGGGAAAATTTAAATGCTGCGGCTCTCCCCATTTTAGGGGATCTCAAAATGCAAATGGTGAAATGGCGTGATGGCTTTTCCGAAGCCCGTGTGCTCTATTGACGTCTGTCGGATTGTATTTCCAAATTTAGCGCCACATTTCAACCTCTTGAGGCCCACCTGGATGACGTCGGGTTGTGTGTCTCATGATGCCAAATCTCTCCATCTCCGCCCAACAGCTCGATATCGCCACGCTCTGATAATGTGACACGAGCTCTCTGTTTGCGTGCAAATAAGGCGGCAGAACCATCTGCAAATATCCGAAAGTATTATTGTGATTTATCAGAATGGATAGAATGTCGATTGATGTGACAGTTTATGACTTTATGGGCGGTTCTTCGCTCTCAAAACTTTCCCCCGCATCGCCTTTTCACTCATGGGCTTCGCAAATCTAATGCTCGCCAATTTATAATATTCTCCCCTCTGAGCAAACACCCTTCGTCTTTATTACTGCGGCGCGAGAGCTCCGCCTGATGGATGCAAATTTCCGTCAATTTTTCATAATCCCAATTGTCAGGGCGAAGGGGGCGAGAGAAAATGGAGCACCCGAGAGACTCTTATCCTGCAACTCATCTAATTGGTTGGAAAATCTCACTCAATCTCCTTCGCAAATTAATTCTGCAATCTCAACAGTGACGTCAGGGGCGAAAAGACTCACCCGATAAGGCTGTCCTAAATCGCAAATTAATTTTTTCCCAATCCCACCCACAAATCTTCGTCAAAGTCCCCCAACCGCAGCGCCGAAATCCCCATTAACCGCCCCGAAAGAGATGCCAAATCCCCGCGGAGTGTGTATTTTTAGCATCCACACAATTAATATTAATAATGGTAGTAATGATGAAGAAATTCAAATTATTGCCGCTCCTCCGCTTCATCCAACATTAAATGCCATTGCGGAAATTTCGATTCGCTCTCGTGGAAACCTCAAAATGTTTTTTCAGTCATAATTTATACTGGCATCGCATACATTATGAATGGAGCATGAAATGACTTGGTGTAGTTGATATAAATACACACAAATCCGATACCCCGACCCATGCAACCATTTCACAATCACCGACAACGTTACAGCACAGCCACACGTATTATGCGAATTTAATGATTTCATCCGTGAAGTTGTCTCTCCCGCTGCCAAACGCTCCTCGGATGCGTCTCCGGCTCTGATTGGGGCTGAACACAGAGCAGATAAGAGCCGCCAGGGATTTACACCGCTAGAAATACTCCTGCATGCGAACCAAGGGGGAAAAATTGCGTTGGGGCCGACGAATTTCCAAATGCTTCTTGGTGGATAGACAAAATGAAAATAAACAAATAATTCATTTAACTAAAATCTAACTAAGATCTAACCCAAATCTAACCAAAATCCAACTGAAATCCAACTTAAATCTAGCTGACAGTTTTGTAACTCGGATTTTTTTTAAACTTTCTGCTTCTAATTACAATTTTCAATGTCGTATTCTTTGCTAAGTGAAATTTTGAGGTTATGTTTCTTTTGAAACCACTTAGCTTTCCTTATTGTGATTTTCAATGAGTGAATAGGTGCAATTCTCTAATAAATGAAAAAAATCTTTGTTTTCAATGGTAAAATTTCTGTTTCAAACTCCTATTTTGGTCTTTTATAAATCACATAACCTAGAAAATAAATGTCAATCAAGAGCTGGATAAGAATAGATTTACAATTCGTATGAAAAATCTTAAAACTTCTCTTAACTCTTCGAAGATTTGAGTTCATTGGTAAATTTTTTCCATAGAAAATGCCTCATTTGTTGAAACTGAAGCTTTTGTTGTGAAAATATTCTAAATATTTCACCATTTCCGGTTTGTAACAATTTTTTAGAAGCTGTACACCACTTCTGACCATAATTTCTACCCCTTGATGGTCTTATTACGATATGATAAAATGATTTTATAAATACTTGGGAGAAGTTTATTATGGAAGTGTGTGCAAATTGCAAAAATGAGAGGAAATGCTGCACACATTGCAGGCGCATTATCTCCCCCTTTATGCGAACGATCATTCCATTAGTTCTACTATATAGGCTGTGAATTCTTTGCAGTGCTCCATCAGCGACAGTGCGCAAGAAAATAAGGGGTTGCGAGCTGTGTGGGTGATTTTCAATTTGCTTTTTATTGTTTCGCTTCACCACCGACAAATGCCTTTCCTCCCCTCTCGACATAAAAATCGTAATAGCCTTTCTGGTGATGCCATTTCCGCCTTTAATTGACTTTCCATTGAACTATACTGTTTGCCATGCTGTTAAAATTGGGCCGCTTCTGTAATTATTTATTTCTGGCGGCTCTCTCGATTTCCTCCACACCATCTTTTCCTCCCGGTGTGCGTTTAGGTTTGCCTCATGCATTATGGAAGCCGAGGTTCGACGCTCAAATGAGATTAGAGCTCATGGGGAGTTTTTGCCAGGAATTTATACTACTGTCGCATTAAAAATGAAAGAATGCCGGGGAGAGAGGCGACATGGTGAGAAGCCATAAATGTCACGGTGATGTCACGTAAAAAAATACCACGCGTGAGAGAATAGAAAGAGGGCATAAATTTTAAAATCTATGTCATAATTGTCACAAATGCTGAGAATTAGTCGCCGTGGGTGGGGGAAATGGGTGGTGCCACCGATGATAAAACATTCAGTGATAATTGACAGATGGAATGGATTTGAATCAGAATGGAAGAAAGTGATTTCTGGAAATATCTCAAGATATTCCACACATTCGCTTCTTTGAATTCTTCATATAAAATATTCAGTTGCAATTAGTTGAATTGCTCGACTTCTTCGGATCGAAGGAAGTTAGAGAGAAAAACAGCTCAAATTGAGTGAAAATTCGATGTTTGGGACGACAAAATGTGTTTCTGCACATCTAAAGCAAGACTGAAGCACACTTAGCCTTCATCCTAATGAGTGCAGACTGTCTTGGTCACATTTCTACTATCCTTGGTCGGTCTTAATGGCTCCTAATCTCAATTGCAAGCCCAATTTTAGGCTCGTTCATCGAATGAGAACAGGAAAAAAGCTACAAAGAGTGTTAATTTTTGATAGAGTCCTCAAAGTATTAAATTTTATTATAGTTTAACTAAGATGTTTTCTGTGAGAACTTCAATGCAGCATAATATTTTAGACATTTAAGAGGCTTCCACGAGATAAATAATGACACAATAAGGAATATTGGATGTGATTTTCTCAACTGTGACGCAAAGTATTCAAGTTTTAATGGGTTGCGATATCATAAGACGCGTTGTTCTTCTGCGCCGTTGCGAGGAATCCTAAAAAGCGCATAAAAATTGAATCCTAAATCAATGCATATTCGATGTATTGCAAATAAAGCTCAAGACTTCTGCCGTGAAGACGAAGCAGAGCTGATATTTTCACATTTTTAATGGAATGAACCAATAAATTGTACTGAAAGATGATTAAAGAGATAATTTATGGATATTTCGCGCACTAAACCGACATGTAAATAGTTGAAAGATTAGGAATATGATTGCAATTCGTGCCACCAGTCGAGATAGTGGCAAGTCAAGTGTATTTTCAAATGAAACCGGGCAAATATATCAGTGTGTTTCATCTGAAATTGAGCCTCTTTGTTTTCATTTGGACATGTCGAAGACAAGGGAACCCTTTTCAACACTTTGCGCTCAAATTGATAGCGAGAGACGAACAATGCTGAGTAGATGGTCGATCACAATGACCGATATTCCGCTCAGCCGTAAATTAAAGTGTCAATGTGACTTGCGGCGTGACTTGAAAGCGCCTCCGCGGATGAGGGGATGCCATGGGCGAGGCGATATGAGAGCATGTCGAGCGGGGAGATTAGCATTTTGGGGGGACATTAAAAAGAAATTAAATTCACGACGGCGAGGGGCGTTTTGTGAGTGCTATCGCAACTCTTTCTCGCGACAGCCATAAGCACTCGCGAGGCATATGTACAGCGAAAGACACTCTCTTGTCGCCAAAATGGGCGAGGGTGGCGACAGAGGAGCACATTTGCCCACCCATATCACGTTTCTCAGGTACAAATCCTGGATTTAAATTCGCATTTAATGCTCTCTGGCGAAGTCTGGCGATCATGCATCTAATGTGTCCCCCTGAACACGAGTCCCATGGCAATTCGCCTCCTCTGCCACCCATCAAACGCCGGGACACATGACGCCCATAAAAGTCCTCATCAATGAGATGCTCCCGCCGCTCTCGTGTGACGAGGGGGCGGAAAGTGTTACACATTGAGTCACATTTGCCATGCGAGGGATATAAAAGTCAGTGGAAAATTGTGCCAAAGGAACATAATCTCCCACCCCTCGCCTTCCCACATCCTTGCGCGCCACACCAACATGATTTCCCGTCAGCAAATACGCTTCGCCAGGGGGTGGGAAAAATTGATGAGAAAGCCAACCATGCAAATAAATTCACGAGTCGGAGTCTGCCAAAATAATGGTATTATTTTATTGTGGAAAAATGACGACCACATTTTCCGAGGGTGAACTTTTTCCACACAGTCAAAAGGGATGGCAAGTGGCGATGGTGAGGGTTGCTTAATAGGTTGTTTGCTTAAATAATAGGCCAGTCCAATTGTTTCGCCAATGTAATTAATTTATTTGCATAAGGAATTTCCACAGAATTCTATTAAAACTGGTCTTTTTCACATAATTGCGAAAACACTTTCAAACATTCTTCGGGACGAGTTATTGACCCCCTGTCGCTCTCTCTCTCTCTCTCTCTCTCTCTCTCTCTCTCTGGCTGGGGACAAAAAGTTATTTTGAAAACATTCACCCAATCAATTTCCAACACAATAGCATTTATTGTGGCATCGAAAATCCCGCTTCCCGTGTCCACTTCCCGACTCTTCCCGCGCCCATTTGGCGCGCGAGTTTTTCGGATGGCGAAGAGAGCTTGTGTTCGGCATTTCTAATTTATTCAATCTCCCCGTGTTTTCCACTGAAATATTCAAAGAATGGCGCGCCAACGTCAAATGCGGAGGAATCAGCGAAGACCGCAACTAACACTCCGTGTCCGCCTCAATCCGCTGCGGACTCGAATACCGGAAAATGCACTTAAACAATGTTGCCATAATGGGTCTGATTGAATAATTCAATTTGCATGAGTCGCACACTGGTCACAATTGCATATTTTGGCCCAATAGAAAAGTGCTATCAATTTATAAAAGGCCATTGTGTGGTGGCGACCCATGACACCATCGCGGAAATCTGCACTTTCATGCAATGTTCTGGGCTGCCGTTCGGCCATGTTAAACAGCCCCCGTTGAGTGGTGAGGGTGGCTTGTCTCGTGAGAATTGCAGTCGCAGATGTTGACGACTCTCGATAATGCCGAAACAATGAATTTGCGCATTTCGAGTACCTCAAATGGAGGTCTGTAAATCAAGCGATATGCGAAGCTTCTCCGCAGTATCTGACGAAAGTACACCATTAATAACTGACACACGCCACTCAAGTTCAACAGTTGATGATCTTGCGAATGTTGGGAAATGTTCGCTCTAAAATTTACAATTAGATTGCGAAATGTCCCGACAAGCACACTGTTTCTTTTTCCTCTCCTCAGCTCGACAGTTGCAATTAAACATCATCACGCCGTATCAGTAGTTATACGATGCGTGGCTTAAGTAATTCAGCCAGTGTAAATCCAACTATGTACGCAGTGTATAAACTGTGGATTTATTGTGTTTTGGCCGTCCTCATTTGGGACTGTTTATCGCCGTTCTATTAGACTGACTCCGCGCTAATATGCACTTCTCTTATCTTTATTGTGGACCCCATTCGTGCCCCAATTTCTCCGCCTTGTCGACTGATCTCGTTCGGCCTGAGATGTGTGCGCTCCTGAGTCACGAAAAACCCGCCGCACAAGCGTCAAATGAGCGTCAAACGAGAAAACTACACGCTCGATTGCACGAGGTCAGAGTGTACACAAGCGAAAATTGATCTCCGCTGTCCCGGGGTCGGGAATGTGGGGCTCTCGGCTCCCCCGGGACGCCCCACCATCGCCAAGACGGTCGTCTTGGCATGCCACTTAATTGTTTACCCACATAAATAACAAAATACAGCAATCCCCTTGCGACATATCAGGGTAATCCAAAAATAAATTCCAATATAAACAGGCACGCAGTATCAATTGAATTTATGAATGAATGAACTCCAACTCCATGCCATCTCGCTCACACCCATGTGACTCACGCGGCCCAGCAAATCAAGAGGACGATAAGAAAATGTATAATAAATTTACGTCGCTGTAGATTATCGCAGTGCGTCCCCTTCGTGTTTGATGATTAGAGCAGAATCAACTCTCCATGTGCGATATCTGGGCGACCAACACACGCCCAGAGAGCCCAAATAATTTGTGATTAAAATATTGGGATTCCAGACAGATAAGAGCCTGGCTGGAGGTGCCAACGGCTGAAATGCCTTCAGTGTGTTGCTGATTTCTCAAAGGCAAACACTATGGGACGGCATGTTAACGACCAACAAGCAGGTAATGGAATTTATTTAGGGAGACTTTATAGTCTCATTAGAAATTGAACTTATGGCGTTTCCCGTGAAATCTTCCAGTTTCGCAGAATTTGGGCTTTTAATGTCTCTTCTCAGGGTTTCACAAACACTAATTGGCTGGACTTAAAGCTACTCAGAAGGCCTAATCAATGCTAAGAGACTTGAAATTCTAACAAATTACTTGCTTTCTCAAGGAATTTTTAGAAAGAAAGAAACTTTAAGTTTTATTCTTACATGAAAACATTGATAGACACCGAAATGAACACAATGAGCAAATTACTTGAAAAAGTATAGCAAAAAAGCGTGACGCTATTATTAATTGCGATTCGCTAAAGGTCTGGGCAAATTGCAAATTGATCGAGTGACATTTGAGGCAGCCTTCTGTGGCCATTGGAGTCGCTCTCGGATGGCACAATGAGGCGAATTTGCACACCCTTGAGGACCCCAAAGGGCCGGCCATATGGCGACCCGAGGGACTCAATGCAGAATTAATATTGCAGCCCAGTTGCCAATCGGAAGAAGGCGGAATTGGACATTTCGTCTGCTGAAAAATTAATTCTCTGCAAAGGGGTTTGGACGCATTTCCAATCTGCCGCCAAAGGCCATCATCCGTGGCCAATTGATTAATCCGGACAACGATGAATGTTATTGTGATTGACATTAAGTGAATTCGCTGCACGACGAGCACGGATGGCATTAGATTTGCTGGGCTGAAGTCACAGAGCCTCCAAAATCGATTTGGCGATGCAAGAATCACGATTTGGTTGGATTTTGGAAGGAGTGAAACACTTCATGACACTCCACAGCTTCTTTTTTCCCCTCCGAATCTAATGCAATTACTCTCTTCGGCGCTGTTTGTCGTCCATTCGCGCCATCCCTTTGATTCGGGACGAGCGAAGGAGGCCCGTGGAGGTGGGAAAATGAGTTTAGCTCCGAAATTTAATTCAGGGGTTTGTGATAAAAGCAATTGAAAAAGAAGTGTGATGTTATGAGAAAATTTGAAACACTTTGTCGCCTCTTTTTCGCACATGTGATTATTCAATTGTCTTCGTTTGCAGAGGCCTTCTGCGCTTCCTAATGCCATGAATATCCCATGATCTTATTAAAAACTCAACACCCAGTTTGCAGAAGTGCTCAATAGTGACGCCGTTCCACCCCTAATCCTATAACAGACCTTCATCTCCAACCCTCCTGCCGCCGCCGACACGTCAAAGGCAGTGCGAGGACTTAAAGCCTCTCTCGTCCTCACAATGGACAGACGGGTGGGTGGAATTTTTCATTTTGGAGATGTCAATTGGACTCTTTTCCACGTCGCCTGCAAGGCACGCGGTGCTCCATCATCAAAAATGCATTCAATATACAATCAATGTACAAGGCGCACGGTAAATTGATGTGCACGTGAAAATTCAGCTGCGGGGAAAGTTTCCCGACGTGAAAATCGAACTGAACCCCTCTGGAGAGACATGTATAGAAATAATTTTGATGAAATTGCATTTTGGGGTTGTTTGGACAGCGTCGCAGTCACTCTTCACGTCCAAATACGTGAGCTTTTTGCGCCAACGCCGAGGGGGGAATATTTGATCAGTGTCTACCGAAGGGGAGTTTTTGTCATTTGGACGCAGTGGAAAAATCGTAAATGCAATTAAATAATTTGAGGCGGATAAATTCAATTGAGATGCGAAGTAAATTTAATTACACCGCATTGAATGATAGAATAATTATGGATTTGGGTGGGGAAATATGATTGGAAGGAGGGAAAGCGTCACACGCGATGTGCGCATTTTAAGATGAGGCAGAGAATTTGCATTTAAATTAGGGGCTGTGGTGAAATTTAACCGATAAATCTCAGGCGATAATTCGAAGGTGTTTCTGATGCTTCTGTGTTATATTTCACTATGTTTAATAGCATTAAACTGGGCACAAGACTTGAGCAACAATACTTGAGCACAGATTTTCAAAGTCCACTTAATTCTGGAGTTCAAATTGAAAGACCTTAAACAGAAATGACAAGCACAAATTGGCTCACTAAAATGGATTTTAATGCCTTAAAAGAAACACTAAAACTTTCCTTAGTTGCTCAAAAATCCGCAGCTTTATTCTGCTTGAACGACAGATTTTTATAGAATTTAACAAATAAAATTTTGTAGAACTGTCCTTTGAATTTGAAACATCGAGTCTTGTTGTTCAAAACGCAAATGTAGAGGAATAACTTTCTTAAACTCTTCTGTTTGGTGTTAAATTTTGTGCCAGAAATACATAATTAAATAAAGCTAAATTAATACAAATTAAACAAAGCCTAATGTGATATCGGATTATAACAAGAGAAATTAATACTTAACACTGCACTTTTCATTAATTGCCAGGAATGTTCATCAAATAACACTAGATTTCTACTGGTATTTATTCATTTTCCAACCATGTCATCACATGAGCATTGATTTCCATAAATTGTCTCTGAGACTGAACAAATTGTATTTAGTTTGCAATGAATTGAACATACTTGAAAAGTGGAGGAATGAGTCTCCAACTATTTCACCCCTTGTCACTGTTTGCGTCCAGCATTCTTGCTCGAGCGGCGCTGAAGTTCCAGATCCGTGGGTATTTGTAGATTAAGTCACTGTCAGTGGCACGGCAAATATGCAATTCCTGAACTTCCCGGAGGAAAAGTTCTCCAGCATCGCCATGCAAGGCGCTGACGTGAGTGGGAGGGTCGTGTGGCATTGGCCCCCCGGGCGTGCAGAAGCCCCAGCCATAGACACATCAAAGAGTGTTATTGATCAGGCAGCAAAGTTATTCCTTTCTTGTCCACACACCATCGCACTTGAGCTCGAGTGCCGTTGATAGCAATCACACGTGATGCAAGATGAAAGGCGCGCTCTGTGAGTTGGTAATTAGGTGAAGTTCTATATTTAAGTGAGCGCTATGTGAGGCTCACCATGTGAGAACAGTGAAAGGCATTTTCGCACAAGAACTGCTCACACACGCTTCAGACATTCAGCATTCAAATTGAATTTATGTACCCAGCAAAACTCTTGCGAGGGAATTTCGTGTGTCGAAATGGATCTCGTCGTCGTGACGCGCCTGGTGGCTTTAAAGGGGTTAAGGAGGGAAACTTTCGTCAAATTACACCCCCTGTGCCATCCACGTGCGCTCATGGATAGAAATGCGGGGTGGATTCTTGGGAAATGCGAAGGGATTTCTCAAGGAGCCCAGCAATAAAAGTCCACAATGACGTGCTCTCGGTCCCTTTGACTCCGCGGCGCGGTCTTTGGTGCTCAGAAGGGCGCAGCAATAAAAGGTTATTGCCAAAAATATCCACCAGAGCCGGCAATATTGACTAAATTAGTGTCTCGTTATTTTCACAGCGCTAAGTACACTCAATTAGTGTTTACGCGCCGGCAAAAAAAGCGGGAAAATAAGACGATAGAGAGAAGCGCTGTAGTTCCGTGGCATTTGGGATATTATGTACAGCACATGGGAGATCGTAATAACACTAAAAGACCCGATGAAGAAAGATAAATAACGGCATGCCGATACACGTAATTTTATATCCATTATTTAAACACTTTCCACGGAGCATTTACGACTCTGCCAAGGTACTCCTGGCCTTTAAAGACGAAACCATGCAATTAGGCGATGCTTTGCGAGTTTTTCGTGAAATGCATCGACTTTTTGGAACTTCATCTCCCTTTCGGTGCTGTAAAGCGATATAAAATGTTGTGTTTTAAAGGTTTAAAATCTCCGAGAGAGAGAGAAACAAGGCATCAAATTAGTGTTTTATGGTAAAATCGTGGGATTATTAATTTCTCAAAATGACTCAATTGTGTGACAGAGTGAAAAGAGAGGCGAATGGGAGTCTTGTGAGAGTCCTCAAAAATCTCTCGACTTCGACAATCAATCAATACATTATATTCTCAATAGAATTCTCGAAGGCATTTGAAAGGAGAGTGAATTGAAAGCGACTCATGAGAAAATTCCAGACATATTCCAAATAACCCAGAGGGAAATGCCTGGCATTGTTGCTGAAAAGTGCTTAAACCTGTAACAATCGCCACAGGAAGCATTTCAACGCCATTGGAATTTTCCTCATCGAATTTCATAGTGTCGGATTTGCATTTGCAATATTCTGTGCAATATTTACGGCTTCGCAGAAGAACTCTTGTCGCCTAAGTGTGCAGAGAAGCGGCTCACGTTTTAGTCACCCTAATTTCCCAGCACACACACATACACAATTTCCCAGGGCATGTTTTCATGTGGAAAATTCTAGAGGAGATTCTCCGGTTGGGTGTGAGAATTAAGCCCAGAGTACAAGAAACTCGATCTTCTCCAAACATTACTTCACACATTGTTGCACTTTCGTGTCCTGAGAACATTTTCTCCAATTCTCCCTCAGCAAAAAGCATTTTCCACACCCATGAAAATCCCAGCTGAGCAATTTAATGGCACGCTGGAAGAGTTGAAAGATGAGTTGCTGGCAACATGGGGAATTCTTGTCACTCTGTCGTCATTCCGTGAAAGTTTATATCCCAGAGTTTCCACCGGAAAATGCACTGCTCGAATATTGATTGGGAGGCGGAGAGTCTCCGCCACGACTCTGTATTCTAAACAATTTTCAGGGGATTACACGAGAGCGGTCCAGAAGAGTCTCTGGTGTTGGGAAAAGATGCAGCGCAAGTGTGCATAAATATTTAAAATTCCTCCTGCAGAGCGAATCTGCACTCAGCACAGATGATTTTGCATAAGTGCATTCATCGTCCAGTGTCCAGAGGAAAGCGCTGGCGGCACAGCAAATAAAAACCCTGGCGGAATTGGCAGTTATTTTATTAATGAGCATTTTAGGGGTGCATAAAATGCAGAAGGGAAATTGTGAAATTAGGATAAACCCTCGCACAAAACTCGTCCATTTTGCCCATAAAATGAGGGCGAAACCACTTCTATAGTCGCAGGAAGAGTGCTAAATTTATACTTTCGAGGACACGGGAAATTTAGGACACTCGTCCTTCGCCAATGGGTGATATTTATGGGAATAAAGGTTGTCGTTCTACTATGTCTTTGGACCAAAGCCACACAATTTTATTTAAAGAAAGGGGAAAGAATATAAATCTGAAAGACAAAATCAATAAACTCGTTTCCATCAGAGCAAAATATACATTTCAGATAAACTAGAAAATGCAGAAAATCCATTGGAATCTATTCAGAAATAAATATAGGGTGTCGTTGCAACTTTATTTTCATAGCATTTTAAATAAGCTGTCAAAGTTATGAATTCATTTTCATAACCAAGTTCATAACTTTCGTTTAATTTCGTGAATTCGTTTACGAAAGTAAGAATTTCATTTCCTACGAGACCCGAAACAGTTCAAACGTTGACACTTGAAGACATTTCGTGGCGTGAAGGCAAGTAAAACCTTGAGGAAGATCGGAAAGTTCACGTGAAAACCGGCAAAATAGACAAAGATGTTTTTATATTGATCATATTGATTTTTAAATTGAGCACAGGTTAAGATATTCTACTCTGAAAACACTATTAAAACCGCAGCTCGAAAGTAGATGCAATGAAATGGCTTTTAAACGGCCGAAATTCGTATTAAATAAATTCCTTTCTGAACCTTGCAACGCTTTGTCGTTCGTATTTCATTTCATTCGAACTTTGTACGGCATGATATGGAAAAAAGCGTCTGGATCAAGGTCTGGATTGTTTTTGAATAAATAGTAATAATAATAAGCTAAAGGTAAAGAAAAGCTTGAAGTTCCAACCTAAATTTGTAACTTTTACGAACTGAAATACGAAATATGCAAAGTTCCAACGACCTTTAAGACAGAATGATTTCAGAATCATTACAAAATTGAAAACTATAACTTCTAAAATGAGATTTTTGCCACAAACTCCAAACATTTTTGTACCTTTTCAGGACAACTTCTTGATTCCACGCGAAGACAGATTGCAAATGAGGTCTGAGGTTGCCGTTGAGGCCAAGCATGCAGTTTACTTCACTTCTCGGGTTAATCTCGATTGTGGCGCGCGGTGCCATTATATTTATCAATCTCACAGAACAGCATTCTTCAATATTGTGCATGACCTCTTGCCGGCACGTCGTCCGCGGAGCCATTCTTCAATCGAGCATTGTTCTAAATTCCTCACCGTCCAATTTGGGCGTGAGCTCAGAATCGCGCTCGCTCGCCGAGTGATTTTTCACAGTGAATTGCAGGCCAATTATTGAGTACGCTAATTGACTGTATGAAAAATGATTTCAATGCTCTGCGACGTGCCCTTTTTTGCACCTCGCGCGGACACTTGGAGTCGATCGGATAATTAATTAATCGCGGGAATTGGTAATTTTTGCCAAATGCCTGACCCACCTTATGGCGGATTAATGGGCAGATTAATAAATCGTAGATGCGATCGCGAGAGCAAATCGATTCTGCCGCATTAGTATTTATGACACATTTTATCAGTTTTTTCCTCAATCATCGCCACTCTCGGCGCAATAGTGGTCGGGCCTGTTCTGCCCCATGCCAATGCCGTGCCCGAGAATTTATTATAACGAACATGTCTCGGTCAAGGAATGGCCCAAACGACCACATTAGTGTGCCGCTCCGGACCTTTCGGCTATAATAAATTTGCATATTTTCATATGATTTACGATTTTGAGATTTATAATAACTGCAAATGAAGTTTAATGGCGAATGGGACGCACATGGAGGATACTTCGGATTTAACCAAAATACCCCGAATGGCGGAGGCGCAGAACCGTGTGATAATTCATTCCAGAAAATTAAATTGTTGTCCAGACGTGCGAGAAGCCCAACGCCTTTTTCTCACAGGCACCAGGAGTGGGTGGTGCTTTCGCACTCCCACCGCATTAAATTACTTCCCACCTGAATTGCTTATTAGCTCAAGAGGTGAAAATCACTGTCGGCGGATATTTCCGCCCTTCGACCCACTCAGAGTGCTTTTCGGGGAGTCAAACTGCTCTTGCGTGACAGCATAAATATTCATGCAAACATTGTGCATTTCGCTGAACATAAGGTGAACAGCGAGTATGACGAACGCCAGTCTTTTACTTCCTCTTATCGACTTTACTCCAGGTTCGACTTTATAGGCGAAAGGCACCAAGATTGGGCCAACAGTGACATCGGAATTTCCAGTGGATCTATTCAGAATCTCAATTTCCATCTGCAAAACGACTTGGAAGACATTCGCTTTGGCCAAGACTCAGTCTTTCGGTGGAAACTTGCGAACAGAAACACAGATGCTGCTGAAGAACTGCTCAAGATCGTCTGACTTTTCCGGATTCTTCGCTTTTGCCACCGGAATTGAGCGTCTGAAGCCTTCATAGCTGCATTCTTGAAATACTCAAATATATTTAAATTTTGATTAAGTGTTCAGAAAATATTTAAATATAATATGATTTATTTAAATATTTCGCCAACAAGATTCAAATATTCGATTGGGACCAGTGAAATTGCTCAAAAACCGCCTAGTGATTTTCGCTTTGGGCAAAATCGATTTGTTTTCGCGCGTTCAACTTCAAAATTCGAGTCTTTCTTTCACTGCAATGATACCACGTCTCAGCCTCAATCGATAGTCTTGCATTTCAAAGTGGGCGCAAGAGGAAAAGAATGCTCGTCTGAAGCCCTCGTCATGCAAATTAAAGGCAACAATGTGTTGCCTTCCACTCTTCCCGAGACACTTTATACCAACGGCACTGACACAAGTCTCAGATGTACAAATTGCAATCATTATAGCGCCCGACAGTTGTTTGCTGTGCGCGAAGCTGGTGCGGCTGAACGTGGGCGAGGAGAGTTGAGGGACTTGAAACAATGGCGGAGGGAAAGGCATATCTAAGAATCTCTTAGAGCGAAGGGAGAGCTCAACTTTTATTCGGCAAGTGGAGTGAGAGGATAAAAGAAGTTATTTGAGTAAAAACTGATGAATCGTCAATCAATTTCCGTTTCGGAGCATTGAAAGCAGCGAAGCATTAATTTCTGGGTATTCAGCATGGTTGTAATTAATGAAGAAGCCGAGGATGGAGTCTCTTTTCTTCTCTGGGGGTCACACAGTGACTTTGGTCTTTCACTTCCTGCTGCCCCTGAAATCCAGAAGAGCTCAAAGAACCCTCCGCCCGGCGACCCACCCTCAGAAGCTCCGCTCAGTCGAATGGGTGATGTGTGGAAAATGTATTATATGCCGGCTTTTGGGCTCCTGGCGATGCTTCAGTGATTTCGTAACTTTGAAATGCAAGAGATGTGAGGCATTTGCCTTGCTCAACCCATAATCTATATATGAGAACTGTGGCTGGGGAAGAATCCTTTGAGTTCCGTGTGTTATCTTTTCCACCACGGCAACCCCGTGTGTGTGTGTGTGAGCGATGATTGCGAGGGAAAGTGAGATGGAAACTCAAACCTTCGCACAGAACTCCAGCATAAATCCTCCGTCAAATCCTGCTGCTGCACCGCAAAACACTTGTAAGACTGCTCACACGCTCTTGGGGCTTAGTTTGAATTTGTAAGGAAAATATTGTTGATGAAAGTTCAACACTATACATTCTTCCCATACACATGGCGGACCTTTGCCAGCCCTCAGCAGTGATACTGAAAGCAATTTGATAAACAAAAACAAAAACACGAGACAGTTTAAGAAAACCCACCCCACCGAGAATCTTTGCTGGGGAGAATAAACAGCGACTGGCAAAGTGTGGAAACTCCCTCGCTAACTAATAAGTTCTCGGGCCATTTTGTGAAAACCCACTTTCATCCCTCACTTCGCATGCCTCGCATTATCGCAAATGGCATCATTCACTACATACCAACTTTGTTCAACTTTGAACGCCTCCGGGTCCAATATACTCTCTCTCTCGTCTGTGTCAAAGGCACGAAATATTGTATGTTTAGACACATAAATTTTGATGATTTACCCCCATCGGGGTCGAGACGTATTTCTTATGCAGGAGACAATTAAATGGTCTCCATTTCGATTCCCCCGACGACGACAAACAAGGGGATGCTGAGCCTGTATATCCTACTTTTATTACTCCTTCAGCTGTCTCTCGTCATTTATATTGCAAAAGACCCGGGATCAGTGTGCATCCCAAATGTGCCCCGCCCTCAGAGGACTCCCAACACAGTGGGGGTGAGCCTGTGGGGGAACCTGGATACAAATCAGTGTGCGGTTTCGCACAGAAGTGCGAGTCTCTCAAGGAAAAATCTGCATAAATCTGCCCCACAGCACGAGGGCACGTTCGGCCATCTGCCCCTGCCAAAGCCACCCCATCGCATGATATCAGTGACACACCAGAGTCCGCAGCGCCCCAACCCTATCGTCTTGAGCTCTCATTTTCCCCGAGAAGTGACCTCACACCCTTCCTTGAAACTGGATCCCAGCGCCATAAAAATTCCATATCTAGCCACCAGTGTTGTATGTATAAATTTTGCGTCACGACTCTGTGGAAATTTTATTTTTATACCCTCTGTCTCTCCGGGGATGCTAAAAGCATGGGGCGCTGGCGTGGGGTGGGCACGACACGCGTGTGTGTGTAGGCGCAAAGTGGGCCGGGCAAATCCTTATTTATTTAGCCGAGGGTCGGGAGAGAGACCCTGATAATCTCCGTCTCTTTTTATGAGTGGCCCCCTGGGTGAGTGATGATGGAGCTTGTTTGCTGGGAAAACATCATCAGCCCGGTCGCATTCAGTGCCACCATTCACGCCCAATGCATATTGCATTCGCTGACTTCTTCGCCGCAATTCACCACCGTGATTAGGGTGGCAGGGAGTCCGCAGATTAAGTGGCGCGGCTGAATTTCGGACTGAGATATGATTTTTAACTTCCATGTCGGATAATATTCACCATAAAGCCCGTTCCGGTCTCTCAGATAATGCCGCTTCCTGTTCGTCTTGCTGTATATCGCTCTGCAGCACATTTCAATGAGCCACTGTGCTGCGGAGCACTTGCAAATTTATCCGGTGTGGGTGGTCCACACACAGAGATTGCAGAAGGTGGAAATGTGCGGGGAATTTTCGCGAAAATTCCATGAATTTAATAGAAACGTGAGATTTTTAGTGGTTCATCGTGCTACTTTTGCCGCTTTCATTCGGCGAAAAACGAATGCAATCCTCAATAATAGAACTAAATGACAGAAATCAGTTTGGTCAGTAAACATTCAGTTATTGCCAGTAAAATATTCAGTTTGGCAGAGCAAATAAATAAGTTTTGTCAGTAAAATTTATCGCAAAAATTAGTGAATTTTAATTTTGATCGGAAATAAAAACATTTTGCTTAGTAAAAAACATCAGTTTTGCCAGTAAATCTACTGAAATGTCTGTATAATAAATTTGCACGCGTTTCTCAGTGTTTTCTTTGCCATATTCCGGAGGTTTTAGTAGATAGAATAAACGATTTTCTTCCCTGCGGAAATGTTTCAAATGTTGCAGCGTCGGCAGAAACTTTCACGAGCATCTCTGGCATTAGCATAAAGTGGGCTGCCTTCGAGGTGGAGGTCTTCTGCCACTGGATTCTGGGAGGCTCCGAAGCAGCTTCTTGATTCACTGCCGGCGCCGAGGGAAGGGTCCGTTCGCCACCCTCGGCGAGGTCTCCAACGGTCGCTGCCTTGGGAGCCCCCCGGGCGTCCCCGCCGCCCGCCGCATATGGCGCAATACGTGCGATGGAGCGGCAGAATCTCCGGGATTCTCCGGATGGCTCTGGCGTGTCTGCATCGGCAATTCATGTTCGCCCATTCCGGCAATCACCATTGCCGTTTGCACACAAGAAATATGCACTCCTCGCCCATTTGGCGTGCTGGGACGGGCAGTCTTGCCATATGTGCTCAAGTGATTAAATTATTTAACATGCGTCTCTATCACAATCGCTCAGCACTGTAAAAATTGTTTCGTGCCCGTTTTTTTCACGCTCTCTTCATCTGCATCTCGCTCAATTCCTCTGCAATTGACTTTTTTCTCTCCTGCCAACATCATCACCATTAGAGACTCGCTTTGTCGCCTTATTGGCAGAAACGGCTGCACGCTTGACGAGGAAAAAAGTCTCTCCACGATGATAAATACCATCATTACGGGGCTTCTATCGGCGAACACAAGCAGTGATTGCATCTCGAGATTGCACAAAATTTGCGATTCCTCACCATTCACACCCCGAGGCGAGCTCGGTGGCCACAGGAATCCTCCAGACGGAGTGAATGTGACAATTAATTAAAGGTTTTTGCACCAGCAAATTGAGCACACAATTTCACAAAAATTCCACGTTTCATCTACACGCCGCGGCCCGAAATTCCAGCAGTCAAAGTGGGCAGTCTAAGGAGGATGTGCAGCACTGAACGGAAAGCCAGAGGAAAATCCCCCTTGCCGATATTCTCCCCTTGGCGGAGCCCAGTTTTGGCATTATTCAACCACAAACCGTGGACTTTTATGATGTTTCGCGTTCAATATGCAATTAATAGCACGAACATTTCACATTGCCTTATTCGCCGTGACACATGACGAGGTATAACAGTAAGTCATTTTCATGCCGGAATGCGAATGCTCGATATTATCCCGGGACAGATTCCCGGCCTCATTGCACCAAATGTGAGCGGCTTCATCTGGTAAATTATGGTCACACAATCACGATAAATTTATCCCCTTTTTAGGACCATATTTACGTCAATTACGTGCCCTGCATCGCTGACGCTCTGTGATGTTGACTTTAGAATTTTTAATTCTCAATTGCCCACACATTCGCCGGGTTTCCGGAATGCCATTTACCACCGAAGTATTCATGAATGATTCTCATTAATTACCTTTTGTTGCCCCGGGAGAGGAAAAATGCCCGCAGCGAGAGGAAATAAGCAGAATACTTAATCACCCAGAATTCGGGGATTGGCCGTCGCGTCAGTGAGAAATGTTTATTTACAAGATTTTCATTTTAATGCCTCTTCTGGCCGAAACATTGTATTCGCGGATGGAAACCTGAGATGCCGCGATCTCTGGACTTTCATTTGACAATGAAATTCAGCAAAACACAGCAGCATAATTTGGGATGATTTGAAGAGGGCTTTTGCGAGTGTTTGTGTGCATCGCAATGCCATGGAAATTGATTAGTCAGACGTGAGTTCTTTGTCCTCGCATTGAATTGTGGCGGAGAATTGTCCCCGGAAGTCCATTGTGAGCTGTGGGCAATCTCACCCCTTCGCGGGCGAGGCCACATGAGGCGGAAGTGGTTGTCTTCGTCGGAGTGCAGAAAGCCATCATCGTGAAGAAGCCCGAGACCTTCTGCTTTGATCGCCACTCGTAATAATTTTATGACTTTTAATATACGTCATTTAGCGTCACCACAGCAACAGGAAGGATGTCATTTGCCTTGTTTCTCTCCCTTCCCCGCCATTCTTTCGTGGCTTTGTTCCTCCTTGAGCGATATTAAATCATTACTCGACTCCTTGCCCCGTGACTTGGCGATGCACGACAGCACAAATTATACAAAATGTGTCCCTCAAGTGCTTTTCCTCACTCTCTCTCTCTCGCGATGCAGCCACACGAAATCTATGTGTGTGCGCTGTATATAGAAATTTTCTTAATTAACCCACCGATGCAGCGGCAATTAAAGTCCCCGAACAAGAGGAGTGAGATAATCGCGAACGTATTGAAACTGTTACAAAACGAAATTCTAAAGGTGGAATTGAATGAAGAATAGTAATGTGGAAAATGCTGAATATGCAGCGCGCCCGAGAACGTCTTGGCGGCCAGTTTGGCCATCGCGAGACCCGCTGAAATGGTGTTCAGAAGTGCCCAAGTATGTTCCCTCTTGTGATTTTCTTTTGGCTGTCTTGCGCCAATCCACCGTGTCTTTTTTGCACTCTTTCCGCTGGGGAGAGTGTTAATACTCTCCCTCTGGCCATGCGGGATCTCCTCGGCCAGAGTTAATGAGCGCGTAGATTGAGGATTTGCAATCAATTTCACCTCACACGCCACATGGCCAAGGAGGAAGTGTTGTACAGCTTTTGTGGAAGTGTTAGCACTACAAAAGCATCTTTTGCAACAAATTGAGGCATTTTCTAACTTATTTTGCCTAGAAAAACCAACTTTATTGCTTTTTCTAGGTTATGTGATTGATTTAGAATAGATTTTGGTCATTAAATGTCCTTCAAAATCAACAAATTTGTATTTAATCTGGGAATATTTCTTTTTTTAATGGCAAAGTTGAGCATTTGTATTTGAAATACACGAAAATTGCCTAAATTTCAGTTGTAAAACCCAGTCTTAAAACCAATTATAACCTCAAAAAGAGTATTTCAGTTAAGAAGAATGTCTTTTTGCTTTATTTTGTCTATAACTTTGAATCTAGTCTGGCATGACGCTAAGAAACAGTTGAAGGAGCCTGAAAAGCGATGGAAAATGCCTTTAAATGCGTTTGGAAGTGTTAAATATTCTGCACAGAGGCTAAAGAAGAATCGGGAAGTGATGTACAGATTGAAGGCACATTATCTCCCCCTTGTCTTGTACTCATTGTCTTTGAATTTCGCTAAATTGCCCGAGTATTCTTCTCTATATCTCTCTCTTTGCCACTTGTACGTTGAAAAGGCACAAGAGCTATTGTCATAGGCGCAAGAAAGAACGCTGTTGTATTGTTTAGTGACTCTGACTGAGACGTATTTAAATCATTCGACAGAGAACAAAGGCCGTTGTGACAACATTAGCATCGAATGCGCCGAGAAAATCACATCTCGTCGTCCGTCGATCTTCCTGGAATGGCTGATCAGCACAGGTTGCGACTCCTAATCTATCCGGCACTCCATCGAGGGTCTCTCAACTCTGCTGCAGGCCCGCCTCCTGTCTTGAAATATGCATTTGCAATAATTGCACTGGCAGAATTGTCTGTTCTCGCAATTCTGCTGTTGTTTCAATTGTCCAAAAAAGGGGAGTGCGCAGCCTGTGGAGGAATCTCAACGAGGTGTCTCACAGCCAGTCCAGGTAGTCGTGGAGTGTGACAAAAAGAGCCACAGAGGCACAACGTTGAGACACCATATGGGAGACATGGCAGAAAATTCTCAAATTAATTAACATTTTGCAATTTTTGCCTTTCTCTCTTCCTTCGTGGGACTTTTCTTGCCCACTCGTTGGCCGAGAATATCAAGCGGACTTGGCGATTGAGAGGAATTCACAGATTTTGTAATTGAGCTGCGCAAATGAGGCACACAGACCTTTGTCTCCAATGCAATCTTTGTGTTGTTTGAACAAAAAAAAAAAGAGGCCTAAAGACAGTTTCCCTGTTTCTCCGATAAGCCGCCGTGGCAAATTGAGTCCATCGACGTTCGACCAATTTGATAAAAACATCAAAATACTTCTCTCGCCGCCGGATGTGGCCATCTAACTGAGCACCTGGCTGTAGAAGTCCCCAGATAAGGCGCGATGCATTAGATGTGTTGTGGGAACGGACGTTTATCTACACAGCATTGGATTTATTGGGATTTATGCCACAGTCGCTGCTCGCGATCGTCTGCAATGGCATGTTAATGTAATCATAAACAATCAGCTTTCAGTATTTCACGGACTGCCAGAGACGAATGATGTTGGACCGGAGAAAAAAAACCAGAGATTTTATGCACAACAGAGAGAAAGAGAGAGCGAAGAGATACAATAAATTATAAAAATTTTCGGCATACGCGCTTTAGAGGCCATTCGCATCACTTGCCAACATGCATTGCCCAGGAGAGAACAAGGAGAGCGGATTGGGAGTGAATACTTGACATCAATTTCAGGTACTTAAACCACTTTAGCGATTTTTAATTGATATATTGACATTTGAACACTGTCAGCCACTCCAATTCCAGCGCCATTCGCGCCGCGTCGCCCCGGCAAATTAAAACCACTTGTGTTTATTCACTCCATGCTGTATTATTACTTTTTATCCCACAATAGCAATATACGGCACACAATAATGGCAATAATCACGGCGATAATGTTTATTTCACCCAGAGCACTCCATTGTGTTCCAGACATGCTGAATTTCACTCGCGCAGCGAAGACTATTCTGCCATGTCTTGAGCCGGAAGCCCGAATGAAAGGACTCTTTTTTCCACACACGGAGTTTATTCAATTAATTTTCATGTAATTTCCATTGGGGACATTGTCAGCCAGAAGGGGAAAAACACACACACACTCTTCTGATTAAATGTGCGCCAGAGAAATCATTTGACAATTGTCAGCCCAGACAAGAAACTTCCTTTTCTCCCAAAGGCACGCATCGCTCGGTTTATGTCACCCAATTTCGTGTGTTATGTCATAAACAGACATTGCGAGAAAGGCACTCGCAGTGCGTCTTGCCTTTTTCTTCAGTGCGCTTCTCGGAATTTGTCTCTCTCTGGTGGCACAAAAGGAAGGTAGACTTTGGAATATGAACAATGTTTTGATTAAAGACCGGATTCAAGAGCTCGGAATAACATATAATCCTACATAATCTTATCTACATAGACTCCATTAAGTTTCAGCATTATGCAGCTTGATAAGAGCCAGTTTGCTTTTATCTCTCTGAGAGAGAGATAGCTAATTAAAATATCATGCATTAGCATTACTGGAGCAAAGTACTAAAAGTTATCTGCAATAGTATAAAGTTGGCATTATTGATTGGGACTTGCTGAAGTCACACAGCGAGCCTTGCTATGTATATTATATGTATTTGGAATTATCGGTACGAAATTGGTTCGTAGAAGGAAAAATTAGCACTTCTCGTGTGCTACATCTATTATCGTCACTGCGGTGATTTTTTTTCCTTAATGAAAGTCAATTAGTATGCACACATAAGCCATCCATTAAGCGTGTGTTTCTTGTAGTAAAAAATACACACACCATTCCTAAATTGGTGTGATCTTCCATTTGCCGGGGAAAAAACACTTGCAGGAAGCGATCGTCCGAATATCACTCTGTAATTCTCTTTTAATCACGATCATGAGGTTTGAAGTCTAACGACTGAAGCCTCGACTTGCACTCTCACAAAGCTGAGTACTCAAGACGGCCGTTTTTTGCTCTCGTCCAGACGGAAGCATTAGGGGAATATTATCTCAACATCAAATGATTGCTTGTTAACGTGACGAGATAATCATTAATAAGATAATTTATTGAATGACACACACACACACACGCACACACTCATCGAGGCTGTGATAACGCGCTTTTCGCGACACTTTCAATGACAGCGAAGAGGAAACAATACGCTGAGATTAGAGTTATATCATATTGTCGTGATCGTAAAAATGTGTGTTTTGATTCAAGAGGAAATCTCGCCTTTTGTGTGTCAGAATAATCCCCTTTGACACCATTTTCAGCGAAATATCAGTGCCACATGAGATAGGAAGTGACGCTAAAGAAGATGTCGAGAAGTTTTCATGGCACTAAATCAAATACTTGCGCACTTTGCATTCGAGATTAAAGAAAATATAATGAAGAGAAGCGAGAGAGAGAGAGAGAAATAGAATAAAAACATGACTTCACTTTTAATGTACAAATTCTGTGTGAAGGAAATATATTCTTTCATCCCGTCCCATCGCGCTTTGGCTGCCACTTTCAATGGGCGAAGCAACATCCCAAAGACAGAGAGCCCAAGATGTTGGAATCCCATTTGATCGTCTTCATACTTGAGATGCCTTCAATACATAAATTCCATTTATTCATGAAGCCATCCATATTCTCGTGAATGGTAAAAACCTCTTGTGTTGTTCCTCTTCTTCACGTCTTCTCGTCGCTTTTTGTCCTGCTTTTACCATCTTTCACCATCTCTCAGCCCTGACTCTCAGTGGGATGTTGCGTCTCTCTGGTCGTCGTTCCATTTCCAATATCTTTTTGCCTTTTGCCATATTTATCACGGAAAGGCGCAGCGCGAGAGACGAACAGAAAGCAATAACGCATAGAGGAGAACATTGTAAACTGTTATCGTTTGATCTATTGGGTAAATTACGGCTATTGTGTGTTTCATTTACCATTTTTTCCTGGCCTCCCCAGCCAACCGCCCCATCCGATATCCCCCCACGAGTCTCCCCTCTGCCCCCCCAACACAGGCGCAATTTATTTAAATACACCCAGCCGAACAATGTATCGACGTTTTCGTCTTACAAGAAATATGTCTTTAATTAGTGGAATTGATTGAATTAAACTTTCCACATGATTGATGAGGTGACTCTCACCGAATGCAGGCCAGCGGTAATTTTTCACACAAAAACCGCCCCTCCGCGGCCCCGGCATGACAATGTGTGCTTCATTTTGAGGCAATTACCAACTGAAACTGTGCAGAAGCTATTTTAATGACGATTTCCACCCACAAAGAGAAATACTTTTCGTCAAGCCAGGAAGTTTTACTGCCGCGTGTTGCAATATTTGTGTGTGCAAATGCTCGAAAATATACAATCGCGCGCACACGGAGTTGTTTATTTGAAAGTTAAGCCACTGGAATTAGCAAAAGTCTACACGCAGAAATGAAATCTCCTTAAGATATTAAAACTTCTCCACGCAGTCCTTCAACCCTGCACTTTTGTTAAGCAGCACGCTAAGCAGTCTCTGTGCTGGATGTAAATTAAAAGAAAGCATTTACGATGTGCCTTTTATTTGCATCTTGATTGAGTCATAAATGAACAAGAGGAGCCACACACTTCAATCAATCAGAATTTCAATGGCTCCATCCTTAATTATTCAAACACCCAAATTCATCCCATGAAATCTAACAAGAGCTGAGGAACCTTGAACGCGTTCTTTTACACACAGCCTGTCGAAATTTCACCTGAAATGGAAAAAATATATTCCACCATAAATGTGATTAGCATTATTTCTTGCCAACGCACATGCCACCTTTTAGTACAATTTAATACATTCAGAATTGGTCTGCCTTAATGTGGTGAATGGCAAAAAAATGCGCGCTCGTAATTATCGCACTCCTCACGGCTATTGTGTGTCAGTCATTCATTAAACCCAATTCAAATCCCTCAACTTTTTGCCCCCCCCTTCTCGAGAGTGGATGAGATCATCGCGGGTCGCGGAAGGGATTTGAAATTGCCGAATGCGTGTCCTCTTGGCGCGCGGCGTCATGATTTCCAGGACGACAATTGATGGAATGAACTGGAAATTTTAATTTAATGACAATACCATGTGCCCTCCATGCTGATTGACAGCTTCATTTGGTCTCATCAATCTCCAAAGTGCTTATAAATTCAATTTAATATTCCTTTTGATGACCTGAATTGCTCGTGGAAACTCTCTCGTTGAGAGGCTCTTCGGATGGCGTCTCAAATGACTCTTCTCCGCGGCGTTTCAATGGCCGAGGCGAGGAGCCCAACAAAGAGTTGAAAGGAAAAACGAAAGAAATTAAATTGAGATACACACGCAAAAGAGGCGCGCGATGGGCAAAAAAAGGCCACCTAATTGTGAATAATAAATTGAATAGCATAAATGAGATGACAGCGATAAAGTTAAATATTTCTTATTAGCATAATCAATGAGTTCTAATAAAAATCACTGATTTCTGAATCACGATATCGTCCCAAGTCATGGGAATTGCGGCGTGAGGAGCAAAACACGCACGACATAATCTCCCATTCGCGCCATTTTCCAATAATAATAATACAAAACCTTATTTATTTTGCACGAATCGCGGCCCAAATCCATTCGCAATTTCGCGATGAGATAAAAGTGGTGGAATTGAAAATTCATGGGAATTAATTCTGACTGAAATGTTTTCGGTAATACGACCGAAGTTCAATTACAAATTTCCCATTATGTCGTTTATTCTACCTCTTTTCGCCTATGTCGAATCCCACCAAATCCACTCTCGTGTCGCCGTCAATGGCGCTTTAATCGACCTGAGGAGGAATTAAAGCTCCGTGCAGAGGAAATTTATCGATAACCACGTCTGGCTTCGTCACACTTTCGGCATCTGACATCGAATTAAGGCAACTGTCAGGCCTGACAAAGGAGGTTTCTGTTTCTGCCTCTTCGTCGTTTCATGCTGAAACTTCACCATCGCAGTGCAGAATCAAAATCAGCGACATATTTGACGTGGAATGTGCTCGAGAATTACCAAAATTGCGGGAAAATGAGGCAGTTTGGTATGAAAATCTTACTGTCGATGCATTTTCCAAAGGGATGAAACGTTTGGAGGAAAATTCTATTCGATCTTTTGCATTTTCTGAAATGATTTCCCATATCAGGGCTTTTTGTACAAAACTGCCCCATTGTGGGGCATTTTTGAAACATTTTAGGGCACATTTGGACTGTAATTTTTCAGTTAATTTTGGAATGTGTTTCTAAAGAAATGATTAAGAAAGCTTTCTTTCATCTGATAAATCTTATTTCATGGCCAATAGATTATCGAATGGAGAAAATCTTAGGGATTTTCATTGAGTTCTGTAACTTAGCAGAGACACATTTGACGAAAAATTCATTTTCTTCAAATCTTGCAAGAATGCCGTGAATAAAATGAGAAAAATCCGGCTATTAAACTTTATTAGCGCTAAATAATTGAAAATACGTAACTTAAATTCAAATTTTCGACAAGAAATGCGATTTCCGACGCTGCCCCTCTCTCCCCTACACCCATAGAGATCCACTGAAGCGAGATTATGTTTAATATACACCCAAATTCAGCTGGTGCACTTTCAGCGCCCACATGGAGTGGCAATTTCATTGGCAGTCCAATCACGATATATTGGCTCAGTTCATCTGCATCGGTCGCAATTGCAGCGAGAAAAAGTCGCATCCGAGCGCGCGAGGGGAAAAATGAGGCAGACAAGGCGATAAGTTTTAATCTACCATTTTCGATCCATTGAATTTCATGCGGAACGTTTCATTTGTATGTTAAAAACTCTTTTCACATGGTATTCAATTCCATTCCTGTAATTAACAATTAGTAGTGCCGTGTAGAAATGTTCTTTCTCCTTCTTTGTCCATTTGACTCATGTGTAATGGATGGAGTGAGCTTGTCCGCCAGATAACATTGTGTTGCCTATGCAAGACGACAAAATTGCTTCATATTAAATACGGGAATGGGTGAGTATACGGCGAAAAAAAAATAGGAAAAAGAGAGAGACACTGCCAAGTACGGGGAAAAGAGACTCAAATCGCATTTATGGCGAAGAAAATGCGCGCGCGGTGTTGTGTTGGGAAAAAGCGCGACGAGCGAAGGTGCTCGAGTAAAAAGTCGTATGGATTATATGGCTATCGAGAGTCGAGGACAAGAAAAATTTTACCCTTGGGTTATGAACCGACACAATTCATCATATATGAATTTACGGATCGTTTATTTAAGCTTTTATTATTTCTCGGTATGGCGTTTTTTTTCCCCTACAATCACGCGCGCTCTTTTCCACCACACCGAAAGCAATACATGCCAAAGGGCACAGCGTGAGAGGACGCGACAAAAAAGCGGGGCTCAAGAGCAAACAAATGGAAAAATGATCATGTGTTATTACAAATTTCCCCCTCCGCGGCGCCCTCTCGATGACTCCTTCGCGCCCTCGCAACCCGCCGCAGAGATAAAGAGAGCGCGTAGAACTAATTGGATTATACGTCAGAAGTGGGATGGGAAGCATTAAATGCAGCTAAAAAGGCTTTTCCGCTTCATTGGCAAATGCGTGGCAAATGCTTTCGGTGGGAAAATTAATTAATAATTATTTGCTAGGAACAGCAACTCTGCGCGCTTTCGCAACACTGTTGCCGCCGATATCAATCCGGTTGTTTAGGTAATTATGGACTTTGCAAAATTCCCCCCAAAAGCGCCAATTCAGCTCAGATTTCCAGACATTGGGCCAATTAAATCGCATGCACATGACATTAAAGCATTTTTCTTGCCCATCATGCGCCCCAAATCATCTAATTGTCGAGGTTGAAATTGACTGGCATTTGCTTCCGACCTCAATTGATGGAATTTGGAGGTGGAATGAATTACTGAGCGGAATCACAGTTCATCGGGAGGAAATTGGGGAGGCTTTCTGTTGTTCATTATTTAGAAATTCCGTCCCTGAATTAAATCGCAGTATTATTTTTATTTCTTGTTAACTTATGGTCAAATTGTTCTCATTACAAATAAAAAACTATTTAATTCAAGGGGGAGATAATATGGCTTAAATATGTACATCATTTCCTGACACTTCAGCAATTTGTATGAAAAATCCCTAAAGACTTCTCCGAACGATTCATTCAATAAAACGATTAATGCGAGAGGTATTCTGATAATTTTGATTTTATGACTAAAAATCGACTGAAAACTAACCAAAATCTAACTCACAACTTTATAACTGAACAATTTCACGCAATTTTTAATTATTTTCTTGAGATTCTAATGACTTTACTTTCTAAATGAGTCGCAAAAGTTAAAAAAAAAAAATTGGTGTAATAATCAATAAAAAATCAAAGCAATGAACTATAAAAGACTTCCTAATACTTCTAAGAGCACATTATCTCCCCCTTGGTTTAATATTCTTGTGCAGCTTAGATAAATATCAAATGTTGACTTAAAGAAGCAATTATATGTTAAGCTGACGCAAGAATAACTTGTAATATTTTGCCACGGCAAATGAAGAAAAAAAAAACTTTCACGAGTGTCTTTCTTTATTTGCATGGTGAATTTATGAGCAAAAAATAATCTCTGTCTAAATGGCGTTGAATATTTTAGTGACTCTCCAGTTTTACTAAGAAATTGAAATATCTAGGAAATTCCATAATCAGCACAGAGAAGTGAGACAATGTTCTTTAAAAGCTTTTTAATAGCGCACAATTAAGGATGATCCAATTGCCTTTCGCTGTGCTGTAGAACTAATCTTCGAGGCAATTCACATTGAAGGCTCTTCGCAGTGAACTCCGGCCTAATTTTATCCTATCGTGGAGATGAAAGGAACCCTTGTACAATTCCTCCCTGCGTGAAACTCTGTTTTGATGGTGCTGAGGATGAATCCGGAGGTGGGCTTGGCAGCGTATCGGGAACCCATACAAACTGTTCATTTCACGATTTTGCAAAATTCCCTGAAACGATGCCAAGTAATTCATATAAATTATAATGGGAGGTATAGCACTGAGGCATGGGCATAATCGTAAAAGAGAATCGATCCACGAAGCACCTTTTCTCCTGTCTCAACCCATCTCGGAGTCTCTTTTATGGGCGAATCATCAAAAAGAATGTTAATTTGAGGAGAGAAGGTCGGCCTGGTGGAGAGAGAGAGAGAATAAAAGATATCTCAAATGTTCTTGGAAATTGATAAAATTAAAATTTATGGAAGATGAGAGACTATTCAAATTCACTCCTGGCGGATCTTCCTGGCGGGCACAAGCGATCCGCCATTGTGACCGTCCGGGGCATCTCAGGGGGGTGGTGATGTGTGGCGTGGGGGATCCTTTCTGCTCGGCGACCGATGCGACAAGGATATTCAGTTGCAATTCCGTGTGAAAACAACCCCACACCGAGGCGACAGTTAACGGACTCCTCCAGGCTTTCCATCATCATGAATCTTCCTCTCGAGACGACACACAATAATAAATTCAACCCAGAAGAGAGTGAAGTAACATGCCTTATAAATAATTCAACCTGTGAGACGCTCTTGTCTTTCGTGGACAAAATGAGATTAAATGTACGCAGAAATAAATTGTTTGGAGTGCAAAATTCTCCACTCGCCTCTTGGCATAAAATGAAAATGAATAGGTAAGACCGGCAGCTCGGGCAGAAAAATACATTGAATAATATTTAACAAGGATGAGGGGCGAGAAAAAAGCCCAAAACCTCTCTCTGCATTGCGATTGTATCTCTGAATGTCACTGGGAAAGATTACCGGAGTGAAAGACGCTGTGGACCCGGGAAAAAAGGCCAGCCTAAATGCGATATAATGAAGCGAATGGCTGTGGAGGGAGCCAGAAAAAGCGTTCTTATTGTTTCTAACAAAATAAACAATAAAACATTTCACAGCTTGAGGCATACTCAAATATTTTATGACCTAGTGTGGCTGGTATAAATTTACAGGCAGCGGAGATAAAGCGCTGACTTTCTGCATTGTAATCTCCATAGCGAGGATTGTCGGTCTGGCTCTCGAGGCCTTAAAGATGAATGCAGGTAAACTCACACCGACAACCCTTAATTGCGATCAAACCTCTATATTTCGTGGAGATTGCTTTGGGTGAGGGAGAAAAAAAAAACTATTTGTGGGCATGGAAGGGAGAGTCGAGAATGTATTCCTCAATTTGACTGGAATAAATTAGACTGAAAAGTATGGGCTTTCCCTCGAAAACCCCGCGCTTATCTTGGAGGATCTACAGTGCATATTGTAGCCATATTAGGGGCCCCTCGACATGGCACAAATGACCCAAAAATATTTCTGGCATTTGGCAGCTCGACGTGATTTTTCAAGGCAATTTCCTGTCGATGCGAAGAGAAGCAGAAGCGACGAAAGGAAGTTTGAGATCACATTTTGAGGGAAATGATTCGCCCTGTGGCGAGTTGAGTGGGTGGCGATGTGAGGTGGAGGAGCGAAAACTAAATTAATTTTATGATTACACTCACCCGAATGTACAGAAAGTTTTCAGCTGAATATTTATGCACATTAGCATGAAAGCGCGATATAAAATCTGCGACCTTCCTGCGGGTATTTTGCATGTGAGGGGGTGGGGAAAAGGGTTGCCGCCATGGTGGGCGGGGAGTTTATCAGTTTTATGAGTTGGAAATGGGTATTACATAAATTGATTCGAATCGACGACATAGAAAAATTGATGATGTCGCCTCTCCATTTTATTTATAACGCGCGCACATTCAAGAAGAGTGGCTCCGAGATAAATATGAGGACAATCCATTTATCTGTCTTCCCAGCAACACTCGCCAACATGTACTTTCCATCCGGAGTGCTTATTTTCAATCCTATCAAGCACCACTCCAGAGACTGAGACGCTATCGAGAGCGCCGATGGTGTTCCCAAAATGCCGCCGATGACCCGAATTACAGCCAATACACGATTTTTCAAACGCGTATCCATTACGAATCGACTGTGAGCCAGCATTATTCACACAGGTGATGGCAATATTGTTTGCTGTGCAGTGCCAACAGCAAAAAAGCGCGCTGCCAGCAGTGAAGAACAAATAAATTGCAGCAATGTGCGTCATACATCAAATGCGTGAAATATCCAGATAGGCAAGGAAGGCTTCGGAGTGGCAACAGCCAGACATTTTATATGTGAAATTCATGTGGAATTAATTAATTTGACTCAACAGCAAACACGATGAAAAAATGTTGCTGTATTTGACGTGGATGTTCTCATATTTTTTTCACCTACCTAACATTTTTACATCATTTCCCATATTTCTCACTGTTTTTCTCCGCGCCAGCCATTTGTGGGTGAATAAACCCACACGACATGAGCCATTGTGAGGTCATTCGGGCGATTTTCAGTTTTCTCAGCACTCAAGTGCGCTGAATGACAGAAAATTTGAGTGACAGTGCGTTAAAGCTTCGATTAGTCACTTAGTAATTGAAATAATTTCCCATCGCGGCGAGCGCAAGAGCTTTCCTCCACACACACACACTTCATTCAGGAAAGCTGCGGGCAATTTATCCAAGTGGCAACAAATACTCCATCCGATGGGAAAATTACAGAGTCCATCGCACGCTGTCCAAGTGTCCAGCTGTCGAAAATTATACTTATCACGCATCGCCGCTGACAAGGGGTTGCACTCGGGGACAGCGAAAGGGGTTGTCGCATGCCCAAGACAGAGAAGACGGGGGTCTTGGGGCGCAGTATCTTGCGGCATCAGTCGCAATTCGTATGCAAATCAACTCTCGCTTCGGCGAGAGCGACTTGAGTCTCATCCAAATGATATTACGGCAAATAATGCAATCAGAGCGATCAATTGGAAGACTTTCTCGCTCTTCCTTCCTCCTCGTGCGGTGAATTCCAATTGAATTTGCTCGCTGTACCGCAGGTGGGATTGCCATAAGTGCACTCGGCGAAATTGCATGATTTGCTCACAGAGTCGCTGCGCGGCTTCCCCAAATTGGTCAGATTTTCAATTACGGCTGACTTGTGTGGAACTTCGAGTCGATCTCTGGGCGCGATTCTGCTGGTGAGGCGCGATAATGGTGGCGTGGAATGCACATGAGCGGCCCCTACTTCTGCCGTGGACATTGGCCTATTAAAATGATTGATAAATGCTTCCGTTGCCCATCCTTCGGGGCGCCCAAAAAAAGAAGTCCCGCGCTCTCCGTCATTTGCATGGCCAAAGAGCTGGAAGAAGCAGAGAAGGAGAGCCGAAGAGAGAGGGCAAAAAGACCACTGAGAGATAGAGAGAGAGAAGGTTGGAAGTGAGATATTACGTAAATGCAAAAAAATTACCCTCGCGTATATAACTTTATTTATAAGTCTTCTCCTTTCAATTCACCCAGCGAGCGAGTGTTGTTCTTGCATTTGTGGATTGTTAATAAAAATTGAATTTCCACCTACTGACAAGCGACGGGGCACAAATAACACTCTGCGGTGATCAATCTTGACAGTCGTTCAGAATGCCACACACACACATTATGCCTTCTTTTCTTGTACATTGTGGAAATTTCTCACTCGGCGCGCATATTACATTTAATATGGGGCTGGCTTATTGTTTCAGTGGCGAGGCAGCATCAGCAGCCATATCGCGGAGACATGCGGTAATGGGTGACCCATTAATCATTGCCGGCGGGCTGACAAAGAAGTGGCAAAAATTCACCCAACCCGCGCGCGCTCTTGAGGAACAATCGCCGAGTGCCACGAAATCGGAGACATGTGCAAAATGATGGCAATAATGATAATAGCGATATTGCTGACGATGGAAATGTTTCCGCGAGACGGTAATTAGTTTTTAATTACTTCTACCATCGCCCAGCAGGGTTTGCATGGCAGCGGCTGCGCCACTCTAATGACAATCATCCGATTTGGGGATCCGCTGATTGCCTGATGGCTGCAGACCTTCGCGCGATGCAGCCTATTACGGCGCTGATGAGTTAATCTATGGAAAAATAATTAGGAATCGCTAACCTCTCGCTCACTCTCCGCCAATCTCCAGAATCTCCACTGACAGCGACACAAAAACTCAAATCAAAGTTACAAGATTGCCTCCTTCAATATCTCTGGTTCGCTGTGGAGTCTGAAATCTCGCATGAATACCAGAAAAGAAGCCATAAATACAAACAACAATGAATTTTTTAGGCGCAGAATCCATGATATTTTGCGGAGAAAAACTTCTTAGAAGATATTTACAGGATTTTCCAACTCAATTTTATAAAGTCTTCAGAAAGATTTCTCTACTTTCTTGTACTTTGAATCTTGCTATCCAAATAGAAACCATTGAGACTTTTATTCTTCACAAGGGGAAGATATTGTGGTTGAAAGTGGTAAAATATTTGCACTACAAAAGCTCCTGTTTCAACAAATTGAGGCATTTTATAAATTATTTCAACTAAAATAATCAATTTTATTGCTTTTTAAGGCTATGTGATTGATTTAAAACGGGTTTTGGCTGTTAAATAACCTTCAAAATCATCAAATTCGTGTTTATACTGGGAATATTTATCTGTTTCTCGACAGATTTGAGCATTTGCGTTTGAAAAACTTCAAATTAGTCAAATTTTAGTAGTAGAAAACAGTTTAAAAGTCAACCATAACATCAAAAATATAATTTTAATTATAAGTCTATTTTATTTCCTTGCTAATTTTTGCGATTTGCTTTTTAAAGTGACAAATTCAATCCCATTGTCTAGTGGAAACTTTAATATCACAAAGATTAAAGTCTAGGAAGGATTTAAAGCCGGATTCATAACCTCATATTTTGGTTAGTATTTTTCTAAGCATATTCCGAAGATGAAACTAGAAAATTAAGACAGAAATTTTTAGTGGACAAATCTTGGAGTCTAAAAATTGTCTTTAAAAGTGTTTTAAAGTGTCTAAAGTCCTGTGAAAGAGTCAGGAAAAGGTGTTCAGATTCAAGGCATTTTATCTTCCTTTTGATTCTTCCCTCTTACTATAATTTTCCCACCTTTCATTTGCATTTAATTCTTCCCAAACTTCATTCAAATGCAGCCAAGGTTTCAATTCAACCCTTGCATTTGATGGCTTTTTTTCTGCTTACAATCCTCAAGTCTCTATCAAAATAAGTAATGCCGTGAATGCGAACTCCAATCAGAGCTATTTGAGGTCTAGTCCAGTGTTGGCTTTCCAAGGAATTCTCGGCCTTCATTTGCATACAAATGCATTCTAGAGCCGCGATCCCTCGTCGAAATGGGTCTGTAGGCCATTGCTCAGGGGTAGAAGAATGCCTCGGCATGTTGCTTAATTGGAAGCCGCGCCGAGGGAGAAAAAACCGCGTGCGACCCTTTTTCGGACCCATTGAAAATAGATCAGCGACAAATTCATTGAATAATTCATGGCTCTCAGACTTTTTCAAGCGCGCTGGACATCTTGACAATAATCTCTTGGGACGGAGAAAAATCATTCTGAGTGAACGTGTTTTGATTAAAACACATGTTTATCGGCGATGTCGAGGCAAACAAAAAACCCACTGAAACTTGAATGAGAGTCAGGTATTTTCCAATGTCTTTTGGGCGTCTTTTGCGCGCGGTCTTTCAGCTGAATTTCAGGGTCTGTCGCTCTATCGGCGCTGATTGAAATCGCGCCTAGAGACGGTGGAAGTGGGTGGGAATGTCTCCGAAGAAAGAGTGCATCTTCGGAGGAGTTCCTGCCACAACAACACCCCGACGCTCTTCCACGAATTTGCATCGAAACGCGGCTGTGATTCCACAGAATTTTGGGATGTGTGTTTATGAGAAAGATTGTTTCATATTTCCCAGCTCTCGAGAGCCCAAATGTCGATGAGACCTGCCACGGCGAGGAGGCAGGAAAGCGAGGTCTTAAATGTCATCTTTATATTGAATTACAATTCTCTACTTTTTAAGTATCATCCATAAAAATGCGGTGGTGAGAGAGAAGAGCCAGGATGCGAGGCGAGATCCACACAAAGACGGCAGATGGATGATGTTATTGAGCGTTGGGAGCAACATAAACAAGATTGCACTTTCAATAAAACTCAAGAGTGTGGATTCACCAAGAGAGAGATTCAATAAGATTGAAATTTCCTCCATCGTCGGAGTTGTAGTCAATTTTCATAAATTCCCTTCCAGCTATTTTAATTCGATAATTTCATTTTAATGTGCTCAATCTGCACAGACTTTTGCACCCAACATCCAATTCAGCGCCTCTGCTCAGTGTTCCTTTAAGACAAATTCAATTAAACTCGAGAGATTCTGCCTATTTTCCCCCCTCGCACTCCACCTCGCAGCCTCTGTCACAGTCGTCAGTGAGTTATTTCATAACGCGCAGGAAGATACACACAAAAAATGACGTACATGACGCAAAAGTGCTGTTTTATCTCTGAACATCTCCGAGAGAACTCTTGCTTTTCGCCCAAGCTCTTAGGCAAATAAATAAAAGGACAGATGAAAAAGTGTGTGCCACTTACGAGATATTAAATATGTTTTAAATAACTCATTCACGATGAAAAATGGACGAGCATTGCTCCACTTTTATTTAGTGTTTCATATTACAGAAACTGCACTGAATTTGACACATTTCAATGCATTCCTGTGGAGGAAAAAGGGAAAAGTCACTCGCTATTTCAGGCCACTGGCTTAAGGCCATTAAGCATTCAGGAAATACTATAATTACAGCTTGATTTCCTTAAAAATCCTGTCGAATAAAATCAGTTTTTGATTATTTTGCAATTTTACTTGAAGAATAATCATTTTTTATTCAAATTATGATTTTTTGAGAGTGTCTAGAAATCGCCCAGTGAATCGCCTTGGCAAAGGGCAGAAATCCTGAAGTTGTTGCATTCCTCATGATGTACAAGATGCCCTGAGAAGAAATTGTTGTCTACGCTTCAAAGACCTCCGCCGTCACGTTAAAGACTTCTCCTAATTGAGACGATGGAATTATGGCTGGGCTTATAAAAAATGACTCCATTCACTTGGGGAATTGGTGATGGGTTAAGGCAGATTCTGGCCACTATCTTGGAATCAATCTGGAGGCCGAAACTTCCCATCGCGGTCAAGATGTTGCTCACTAATTAGGAAAGTGTGTAAGACGCCAAGAGGCTGGAGAGATATCGATAAAATGCTGAGATGTGAACATCTTGCTGGATAAATCATCCGCATCGAGAGTGTCATTTGCAATTCCGGACGGACGAGGACAATTTCCAGGGCTTTCCACTCTGGACTTGTCATGTTCCCGACGACTTCTCACACCCTGTCTTGGGGCGCTCGTGACTGAAGATGCGCTCCCAGACAAATGGGACGCTTCCTCGTGGAGCGGCGCTGAGTGGTTGGACATTTTTGCTCAGAGAGACGCTCTCTGGCGTCTCACGGAGCCAAATTACATTTGCGGAGTCATCAAAATGCGCATAACAACAGCAATATGGACATGGCAGGGCCAAAGTGGAGGCACTCACCATGGCTGGTGAATAACTAAAATTGTCACACAAGAGAGGCGCAATTTGCAGAATGGAATGGCACAAATGACAAAGTTTCCTCGCCACTCTTTGCTGAGCTTTTGGCAATTCACTAAAGCAAAGAGAGACTATTTCTCCCGGCGACAGCAAAAAACTTATGAATTTACACACAGAGAATACGGAATGGCTGAGAAGACAGTGCGGGAACTTTTGCCCTCGCTTCAGCTCTCACAGGACTTTTTTTTTCGGCAACGAAAATTCTCAGTAATTTTCTTTTTTATTCCACAATTATTCTTTATGAGCAAAATATAGAGCTTAAAATTGCTAAAAGCGCTGTTCTTCAGCACTATTATCTCACACTTTAAGTGAAATGCGTGCGATGATTTTGTGTTTATATCTTCAACTTCCTGAATGTGCTTCAGTTATACCTTTACTATCGCCACCATTAATATCAGTTTAGCATGCGTCATTCAATTAAATTGGCACAGAATGTTGAATCGCCACGAGGAAATGAAATATTGCGACAATTATGTTAATATTTCAATACTATCCACTACAATTTATGACTATTGCAATCCAATGCGGACCCATGAAATATGAGATTCGTAATGCGATACCGCTGATCATTTGGACTTGATATACGGCTCTCTTGTGCCTTCAGAGCGCGCGATTTTCTTTTTTCTTCACATTTTTGACCCGCGCAAAATGCGGTGGTGATTTTTGTAATTGCGACACGCGGAAAAAACTGCGCTCATATCATAGCTTTTCCACCCAGCAAAGAAAGTCGCGGCCAGACACTCTCGTCCCACCGCTTAAATGATAAATTGCTCAGTCATTGACAGTGTGAGAAATAATAATGAATTTAATGAATTTGTTTTTCAGCTGTCGTGGCGGAAATGTGACTGAACCAATTCTTGTACATTTCTTTCGTGACGGTGGCAACCCACTGAGATCCCGCCCAACTCCTCGTCACTGCCGTCCGATTAATTGCTCATAACGCGCTCTTTCCTCCGCACATTCGCGGCGAGATGTCAAAAATTCCGTGAATATTGAATTTCTGAGCTCGCGCGGGGATTTATGACGCGTGTGTGTGTCAATTCAGCAGCATAGAAATGCTAAGGGAAATAAGTGATTGGCGCACGCGAAAATTCGCTAATTGCGTCAAGAAGTGAAAATGTGGAATCTCATTGTTTTTCTTTGCTCGTGTTTTCTACAATAAAATCTCACTGAATGCGAAAGCAGAAAAATCTAGAGATTCGCTAAATACTCAAGGCATTCACCATAACAACAACCGAGATTATCTCTAAACTCTATGATGTTTGGCGATTTATTGGGCAAAACAGTTGACAGAGAAATCTAATCTCTGATTCAGGTTTAGTCCCTTGATTTTATTCATAGATTCGTGATAATTTCAGTTCTTTGAAAAATCTCTAATACTTCTCAGAACTTCTGAATTTATGGAAGGTTTGTAAAGAAGGAATAAGCCTAAAATCAACTGAAAACTAACTGAAATCTAACTGCCAAATTTATAACTCTGATTCTCAGACTTTCTTAAAGGAATTTTTATACAATATTTCATGATTTTTTGCTTTTAATTGTACTTTTCGACAACGTAATTCTATATGATATTGACTAAAGTCTTTCAAACTATAAATTGCAACTGTTTAGTGATAAAAATAAGGTTATATTAGACTTTATTATTGTTTTTCAACACTCAGCTTCTAAAATCATGGTTTTGATTGAGTAAAAGTACCAAATTTTACCAATAAAAATATGCCAAAATTAAGTCTTGGAGAAGAGTGGATTTCTAAGAGTGAAATAATCATTTGAAAATCAAATATTACGTAAATTGAAATACAACCGGAACTTCCACATGCCTTCAGTGTTGAAACTGTTGCCCTCTAGCGGCAATATGTGAAGAAACTAATCAGACAACCATTTAACAAAGTTATTGGTGTGAAATTGCAAGTGACTTTCCCCTTGATTTTGCCAGGAAACTCATTTACAAAGTGCATAAAGGTTTTAGAAGGTCTTCCATTTGTGCTGATAAGATTTTTCAATTATGTCTGTTATGCTAAGAATGTTGTGCTTAATTTTCAACTGAAATTGAACATCTTTCCCCAAAATACTCTTGAGGTTCAGGGCCGAAAGGTGTGATTATACAGTCAATATATATTTATACAGTGGATTGGCGAATAAATTGCGGAATGGCGCGAAGTAATATCGCAAAGACGTGCGGAAAGAGTCATAGGGAAATATTTTAATAGCGCCTCACAAATTATCACAATTATTTTTTACACCCAACACACATTATGCTAAATTGTATGTACACACATCCTCCTATGTACACAGCAAGTGTAGTTGGGAGACGCCAAAAGCGGGTCATGTTTGCCGTATGGCAGAAAACGCCTGTGCGGCTCGGGCACATAATTTCTCTACATTCCCAAGGCAGATACAAGTTTTGGGGTGAGATGGTGGGTATTTTATATAAACATTCTCTCTAAAACATGCCACAGATCAGACTTAAGTCGCGATGTATTTTAATTAGACTAAAAGCTGCCATGTCTGTTTATGCGATAATTAAAGAGTTTTCTTCTCATATAAATAAACATCCAATTTGACAGTTTCTCAGCAGTTTTTTTTCTTCCCCATCTCAATGGCACTCCTCTCGAAGACGTTGGCTTCAATCGATGCACAAAGCAGAAATAGATTCCTCATGTCGTTTATGACAAGGAGGTATAATTAATGAGGATGAGGGCATAAAATCATCATTCCCAAACGCTGGACACTTGAGACTTTTCTCCTTCTCCATCGTCTTCCACTTCTTCTGCGGCCGATGATGTAAGATTTCCACGAAAAAAAAATTGCACTGATAGGTTTCACTCATTATTTTGGATGATTATTTTGCAATAATACAGCTTGTGTACATTCTATTTATAAGCAATTAATTCATTTGTGCCTCAGCGACGCGTTGAGCAATGTGAAATGAGGAAACATGGGAAAGCATGAGGAATTTCTAAACAACAAATTTTTGATTAATTTGCCGCTCCGGTGTGGAAATGTCCGATGACAATTCATGCATTGAATGCACAGAGAGTTGTGCATTTACACTGCGGGTCAGTGAGATCAGCCACTCTCTGACCCTGAACATAATACCCACCCTTCTCCCCAATGCAGACAACAGCTTCACCTACAATTTTCTCCAATCACTCAGGGAATTTTTGACGAGCCTTAATTCCAAGGCAGCACAGATTATAAAATTGATGGAGATAGTACGAAATTTGAGGAATTACCCTGTCTGAGTTCTGACAAAGATTGAGCTCACCTTTTCTTACTGGGAGAACCTCAGCGAGAGATTAAATCTCTATTTAAAATCTCTTTTCATTCCCTCTTTGTCCGCTCACTCGTGGAGATAATGCTGCAAGAAATATGAAGCCTTCGGGTGGCGTAGTTAGAGCCACCAGAGGTTAATTTCATCCCATTCTCTTCGGGGTGCAGCGCAATGTGCTCTGAGATTAGGGTTGCCGCGGAGGGAAGAAAAAAACAAGAAAAAATTCCGCCCGAAAGCGCGTGAAGAAACGACACCCACAGCGGAATTCGCCCTGCAATATTGTGCCTCACCTACGACAAAGTTGTTTTACATTGAGTTTTAACAGCACATTAAATGATCCTCAGTCTCGTCTCATGGGGCCGCGCTGTTGGCTTTCCCATTGAAGAAACTACATATAATAAATGCTGGCGGAGCTGCTTTATCTCTGATTGTTCCTGCTTTGGCCAATTGATTTTCTTTATTGCTTTATTGTACGTGGTGACTGCGTTGTAGTCACTTAATTGAACACAAGATCTCTCTTACAGATAGATTGGATGTCAAGAAAACAATATCGGACTGAAGGTTTTATTGTGCCTTTAATCGCCCCAGACTCGAGCGACTCCATGAGACCACGTCATGTGGCCCAGGAAGATGTGACTCGCTTCCTGCACTCCTCATTCCCGCGTCCTGACCGCTGCCAATCGCCAAGTGTGTCCCCAGATGCCAACATCTAATCTGCCGTGACGGCGTTAATTGCACGTGGAGGCACTGAAAACTGCGATACGGGAAAGTAGAGCCGAATCAACTCAGATTCTGCGAATCTTGCTCCTCAACAGACTTTTTCTTTCGATTAGATAAGCCACAATAGAGACTTTTTGCAGTAAAATTTACATAAACATGCAAAAATAATTTTTTTCCCCTGATATTTGTCCAAATATTTGTCGTTTCATCAAAACGACGGGTGTTTTTTTCTTATAGTTTACGTCTTATGTCTTTTTGAAAAGCTCTTTATCAGTTCTGTATGAAAAAGTATGAAAAATCAACTTATTCATTGTTTATGACGTACATATTTTTAATTGTCCCAAATTGCAGTTAACTTGCCATATTTCAGTGAAAGATTTTAAAAATACAAGTAAAATCAACGGGAAAATTCAGAAAATAATTATTTCAGAGCAATATTAACACTTTAACGACTGATTTGGAAGTATTTTAAGGGTTTTGAGGTAAATTTGGTAGATTTCACAGCAATATTAACGCTAAATTTTCCACACGATCTCTTGAAGAATGACGATTTTGACTGTTTTTTATCGTTTTCAATTCACCCGTCGAAATGTGACGCATGAATTTATGAGCGCAAAGGAAAGTGATTTTCACGAAATCATAAAGTTTTTACAGGTGACAAAGAGAGATTATGTAAGTTTCTGAGCCCGTCTGTTCCCTAATATTAGAGTCTCACTGTCAAATTGCTGAAAAGTGGTCAAACACGATGCCTAAATCGAAGCACTGATTTATCTCTCGCGAGACATTTCTCCGCGAATGACAAACGGAAATGTCGTGCATTTCGCACGAAGGCTCTAAAGTCATACACATTGGCACAATGTGGCACAGTTGAACTGCCGTGTCAATCACTGAGACGGCATCGCTTGAGCCATTTGTCTATTTTCTCTCGCTTATTTCGACACCATCGTCAGAACGCGACAGACACAGAGTTTCTCATTTGGGAAGATGATGTGCTTTGCGCGAAATTTGCCAAATGTGCTCTAGAGTTGGCGAGGAAAATATGGACATAAAGCGCGCGTTATGAAATCACATGGTGTTGTTGTTGGTAAACTTTGGTCGAAACACATTAAAATTATGATCTTGTTAGTCACTTTGTGTACTCGTATTTCCCGTTGCCACCGCCGGGCAGATTAGATTTCAATGTGATTCGCAGGAAAGTCAGCATTGGCAAGCCAAGGTGATGATATTGAGATGCTGTCTGTGAAGCGCGATTTCTTTCGTGAAATGATCCGAGAGCATTTGACAAGTCTTTAGGAGATGGAAATCAATCTCCGCGGCAACAGCAACTGTTGTGATTGCGTCAGTTGCGGCCCAACAATTGACTCAATTGTTAGACATATGCGATATGGCGTCACACTTTAATTGACCACACAGAATTCGTGCACACTGCGACCATTTTCCCGAAACACCACCCCAAGTGTGCGCTTCACCCCACAGAGGGAAAAAGGGGCACTTCTGCATATCTCAGCCATTCTCGTTCCCATTCCTCAGTCCGCCTCGGCCCATCTTTGGCAATAAAAGACGCATTATTGAGTGACTCGGCAGAATGTTGGTGTGGAACTAACGTAAATGGATGTACTTCTGTCCATATATGGGTCTTGAGGTGTTTGAGACCGAAGCGGTGTAGGGCAAGAGAAAAATAACAGCGCATTTGACATGAATGGATTCCTTTCAGACTCTCGCTTGCCCGTATTTGAGAATTTCCGAGTACAGAAATCGTTAAAAGGAAAACTGGCGTTTTCTCTCTTCTCTTTTTTTTCTCTCTCTCTTCCCTTTTTCTCGTGAATTACATCACGGGAAACGCCCAAATCGAGTGAAATCGATTGAGGATTTCGGGACTTTTTATTCCCTCACATTCGAACCTTCAACTCTCACCCCAACTCTCCACGGAGGACCTCAAAGACTATGGGAGAGATATTTGAATGTATTTTATATGGGGAGTAAATTTTATCGTCAGTCGTTTTTCTCCTCTTTCATTTTCCAACAACGTGTCTCTTCCCTCCGCCCTTCGCTGTGCTCCAACATAAAACATGGGACTAAATTTATACTATCTCCTTCTTGACAAGTTGGAAAAACTCTAAGAATTTTTATGCCAGCGAGCGTGTTGGCTTCTCTTGTGCGCCATTTGGGGACATTTTCATAGGTAAATAATGTACAATGTTGGGCAAATGGAGGGTTGAGAAATTGGACCGATGAAAAGAATCCCCCATCCGGAGAAGACACACACAATAAAGCATGTCTCGAGGGGATCAGCAAGTGCTGACGAAGATGTAATTAACGGGGATGGCAAAGGGAAAAAAAGCCGGCAAAAGTTTGCAATAAAATCGCTATAATAATCTCTCCCTCCACTCGTCATATCACACACAAATCTCCATCTCATCAGCCCCACTTGGCCTATTCATGTGCATAGCCTAATGTGAATGACTAATAAAAGAGAATACCCAGTGATGTTTAATGAAAGATTTTCTGTTTACGGCCCACGTTCGCCTGGGTAATTGAAGGCGAAGAGGCGCAGCCGGAGAAAAAAGATCGCGTCTCGAGTGCCAAGTTGGAGCCCAGTACAAATTTGCCTTTCCATGAAAATTATTGTGTTTGTATGGCTGAAAACACGCAAGATATAGACTCCTCATTTCTCAAGAAGTTGTCTGTTTGCGCGTTGCATTTTCAAACACACACACACGAAATGCCCCGAAAAAATTACTATTCCCGCATTCCTTCGGCCACATAATAGCACACAATGCCGAGGGATTCTCGCGGGAATTGAGGTGAATTCTACGAAAGGATTTATTGTTTGCCGAAAGAACGCGCCAAGAGATTGAAGACCAACCGCAAGGAAGGGAGAAATCGAGATCAGAGTCTAGAGAGACTCTGCAAAATGCTCGGAAATTCACCCACTGTCAAGGGGTTGCTCATTTTGGGGATGCAGTGTCACTCAAAAACGCTTCCTTCTTCGTGAATCTTAAACAAAAATAATAATGCATAATTGAGAGTGAGGAAAAATCATAAAGTGTCCCTTAATCGCTCTATAGATTTAGATTTTTCCCTTCGTTTTATAAGTGATCTTCAAACTGGTCCAAAAGAGGCTTTTCTGCCTTTTAAATATATTTTTCTCCCTTATTTTCCTCCCTTTTCTAAATCCCACACAGAATTCTCGAGTCTTCAACGGAACTTTCTTCGCAGCGAATCTTCGTCGATCTCTAGTAACTTCCAAATTTGCCCTTCTTGCTCATCTCTTGAGCCTCGAGAAAACGATGAGAGAGTGATGAAGGAACCGCAGAGAATGAAAAAATCCGTTTCGTAATCAAATTGTTATCGCAGAACCCCTTTTCGCTTCGTAATCTATTCGCCCTCCTCCCGGGAATTTTTTTTACCCTTTTCGGCATGAATAGGATTCCTGCCGGTGGAATTAGAGGGACAATGGAGAGTCGAGCCGAGGAATTTTCCTTTCCCCCCACCACACCCCTGTGAGAGACACACGGCAGGGAAATTTGCATTTCATGGGCGACGAGATGAATGGCTGGAGGTATTCTGGAGACAAGAGGCGGAAGATTTTTCAGATCGTCCGCACACAGTGACAGGGAGTTTCCTCGCACACGAAAAAGTAACTCGAAGACAAGTCTTTTGTCGATGACATCTCGCCGTACTCTTTTTTTTTGTCAGCCAGTATCTCTCGCCTTGGTGTGCCATTTGAGACCAACAATGGTCCCGCTTCTTATTCGCTACAACTGCAACCTTTAGAAATTTGAAACATTGTCTGACGCTGCAACAATAGACGCAGCGCGAGCGACAGAAAGATACGGCCATGAAGTGAAATGTTGTCTCACTGTGGTGACAATGAGACGAGGGTGCCCGAGGGGTGGAGGCGCCCCGCGCCCCAAGGGAGCGCGCAAAACAGCCACGTATGCAGGCATGAGGCGAGGGAAAATTGGTGGCGCTGGCAAGTTTGGGGTGATGGTTGGGAAAATATAAACGCCGCGAAGCACCATTGTGTCCGTGCAAACTCACATTCGGAGGCTCTCCTCTGGTCTAGTTTTATGTTAATCACGTTTCGTTAGTTTTTTTTTGCTCATTTACATTTTTCTCCCCGCGCACAGTCAGCTCAATTTTGTACAGCCAACATGCTGGCAGTTATTAAACTGGATAAATGCTCCCCACTGTATGTAAATGGCTGACAGCCTAGATATATTTATGGTTTTATCATCCATTTCTCCGCTTCTAAATCTCTGCGCGTGACGCTGGTTGACTTTTTTTCCATTTCATTTTGCCCGGTTTATACATTTAGAACTCCTCTCGAGTTATTTATCATATTCCAACAGACGATGATCCAATTAACTCGCCTCCATTTCCCCATTCTCGCCTTCAGGGAAGAGCATCTTCATCCTCATCGTCTTCGCTTAACTGTTAAGATGTGTTATTTTCAAAATAGACAGTTTTTTTCTGATCATAACAGCAATTTTTAGATATTTATTCAATCTGCCAAAGCAAATTCTCCTCTCTTGTAGTCTTTTTCCTCGTGCCACGAAGAAATCTTTTAAAGAATTATATTTTCCTCCTTCTTATTGTATTATTTGCTCCAAGGGAGAGATAATATAGCCAGAAGTAGTGTACAGATCAACGGAAGTGTTCGAAAACACTGACTGTAAATTTCTCCCGATTGTTTGAATTTCTTTTTAATTCTCTTCTCATAAGAGATGATTTTGTGCTCTGGAAGACTTCCAAACGGAGTCTTTGAAGATCTCTTTGGGATATTTTTAGGTTATGGTCGGAAAACTGACCTAAAAAGCGTCTTCAAGTGGATTCTTGCAGAAATATCGGGTGGAAACTTGAGAATCAGTGTACAAACAGTCTACATATTATCTTCCCCTTGATTTGACCATCATGATTTATGCATTTTCCCCTTGTTTTAATCCTTCCTATCTCTAATATCGCTTCCTGGCCTCTCGCATGGATTAAGCTGGCTCGAATCAAGGTTCGCCTGAGATATTCCTCAATCATTAGGCCAGACAGGCATAAATTGTGTATTCAATTTCTTCAGTGATAGCATAGATAAGGACTGACATCTGTGGCGGATCTGGCTTTGGGGGCTCCGGTGAAAAATGACTTTAGTTCGCCGATCATTTGCCTTTAATGGCCCCGTTTTCGGGGGGAAAATTCCCGTGGTTGGAGGAATCATGTCGTGGAAAAAATTCCCGAGATACGAAAAAACATGAAAATTAATTAAAAATTCCATTAAGCCAGAAGACGCCTCGGCAGCTCCGCGAGGAACACAAACACCTTTTACCTCGCCTCTTTTGTTATGCCTCGCCCGCGTTGCCCCCCTGATAAAGTGTACCCACTTTCCAGGTATATATCGAATAATGCCCGAACATGAGTGGTGCTGTGTAGTGGACCAGAGCTATCAATTAACATTTGATTAAAGCTAATTCCCAGAGAGCGGAGCGAAATATATTGTGTTTCATCGATATTTTCTTCGACATATAGGCTTGAGGAATATGGGTTGTGTTGCCGATACTCGAGCCAATGGCCAATCTATCCGTGTTGCCATGTTAGCTCACGAACACACAATTTTTCTGCCTCGCCGAACAATCCATTGCTTATAAATCTCCAATTTCACACAGAGTCTCTCTGCATATTAATTTATTACATTCACCCAGTGGTGCACAAATTAATGGAAAAATCGCTGAGAGCCTCCGTGTAGGAAAATGTCGGCTACGTGTAGAAATGTTGGAGAGCATGTTCTCTCCGGACTGAGGCCTCCCGAGTCACGACAATTATACTGTACATAATTTTCAGCGATTGAGTGGGTAAAAGTCAAGTAAAAAAGCCAAAGTACAAATACGGTAATGCTGCGAGGCTTCGCGCACGGCAAAAACGGCAAAATTTTATCTCTCGCACTGGCGAAAATCCGATTAAATGCTCCAGAGTTTAGTGGACCGCGCTATCGAATTAATGCGCGGCAAAAGCTCATGAGTAATAGTGTGATTACATTATTTGTGCAGTTGCCATCCCTTATCTTGCGCACCTTGAGCCGCACTCAAGATTGCGGACTTGTAATTAGGAAAAGCATCATCGCGGTGAACTTTCTGGGTCACGCCGTCACGCATGTCACACACACTGGCGAAGCAATCACCGGATCGGAAAGACAAGTACCAGAATTGAGCAACAGCTCAATCGGTCTATTTATAAAACCGCAATTAATGCCACAATTTATGAGACGCGAAATGCTGCGGATTTCGCGAAGTGAGTCAAAAAGTTGCAGAATGACGAATAAGTGTGACAAAGTCCTCGCAATTTCCACTCAATTTGACTTGCTGAATTTTCGCGTCTCGAAAACACGCGCGCTGGATGCAAAATAAATCCCATCATGATTGATTGAATTGAGGCGCGATTCATTGACTGGGAATTCTATTAAATCTTATCACGCGTCCAATTATCTATTCTTATTCGCGTTCTGTTGAGTTCGAAATGATTCTCAACTTGCGCTCTGGCACTGAAAGTCTCTGTGGAATATAAACCCAAAGTTTTTATTGTAAATATACGCCAAATTGAATGTTTAGACGAAGCGCACAGAGTGAAAATTGCCATAAAACACACGAATTTCGCCCTGAGAATAGCGAAAATGTCTCTGAATCGACAGGAGTGAATAAATGGGAATTTGCAGAATTGGGTGCATAATTTAAATATCGCCGCGTAATTGGATATTTTTGCCTTTGTGCATGAAAAATTGACATCCCACATGCCATAAAATTTTAATTGAATTTCATCAGTCGTCGCAGTTGCGGCTTGAAAGTTTTTACCATTTCACATAGGCAGCGAAATTATCTGTTCTGTCTGTTAATCGTGCGGTTGTGCCTCTCTTTATCTCGCGTCACCAAATGACGAAGAAAAGCATTAGTGACATGCTCAAATGTGGTTTAATTTTCATCAGAGGCACAAAAAAAAGGAGGCCCAATGGTGGGCTTTCATGGAGGCAAACCAAGCGAATTAATATTGATTTTTATCTATGATGTTCCCCTAATTAGTTCAGAAAGCCGCGCACAGCTAAATTCCACGCGAGAGAATCGCTTTTCCCATCACGTTTGATGGGCATAGAGAAAAGAGTGCGTTGAGGGTTTATTATTCCAAGAACTGGAGTATTAGTGGAATAATATTTCATAATCGCGTGATTAACGGACAACCGCATAATGTTGCCTTCGAGGAGACTTTTTTTTGGGTGGGTTAATTTTGTCTCGGACCAGCGAGAGATTTCTTTTTATAAATCCTCCTTAATGAAACTTAAGACCATTCGTTGTGAGACTGATAGATTTGGGCGGCGAAAAATTTCTGAAGAAAAAGACTGACTTTGTCTCTTCTAGACTTTAGACTGAAATCATCTTGTGAGGCGGAAGTGCAATTTGTCACTTTATCTATATTTCAATGTCTGAGAATAGCAAACATTGTAACCTTGGGGGGAAAAAGCACTATTTTCACTGCTCAGAGTCCAAGAATCTCGCAACAGAGAGACTCAATTGCTCTTCTTTATGGCAATAATTTGATAAATTCAATTTATAGCTTTTATAATTCCACTCAAATGAACTGTTTTCCAAGTATAGAACAAAAACTGTAACCACTCACGGCTTTGATCTATTTCTAGACGCCACTCATGGGGAATTTTCTAATGATTTAGTCATAAAATCGCTCCGTTCTCTTGTGGTTATTCTTTGATCTCACTCCAGATCTGGGCCAAGATCATGCAAGAACCCACTGCATGAGGCATGTTTATCAATAATGGCTCGATTGCTGTCAATTTTTTTCCCTGCCTTTGACACCATCTCGCCAAACCACTCGGCCGCGCGCATTCCCACAAACCCATTGACCATGAACGGACCCTGAACAGCGCGCGCATTTCACGAACGATCAATATTTGGTGTTCCCAGGGAAGAGAGTGATCTCAGCGGAATTTATCTCTCGCACAAGTGCCACTAATTAACGAAATTGGTCCCGAAAGTGACCCCCCGTCGGATGGCGATCGATATTGCTGGGCTCCAGAGAGTGGAGTTGAATTCTGGGTGGAAGTCAGGCACAATTCCGAAGAAATATAGTGAAATTAGAATGACAAAGTGGCGGATGGGCCTTTTTTCACACTGCCAGCGAGCGTGTGAGGCTTTTCGAGAGAGAGAGAGAAAAATAGCACAGAATGGAAAAATGACACAAATACTGCGCGCCTCTTGTTGATGAAGCGCGCGCGAAGGAAACACAAAACAACTTAATATTAACGCAAGTACCAAGAACTCAAACAAACGTGACTCAAGATGTTGGTTTTTTCCAATGAAATTTATTATTTCTCGTGGTGACATTTGCCTCTCTCTCTCGTGAGATTTCCCCTCTCACTCTCCCACAGAAAACCATTCACGAAGCCACTCAATGCTGTGACCCATGATTTTTCCGTGATGGTATTTTTCACGAAAAAAAACCGCCGCGATGAGCGATTAGATATGGTGTGAAAGGTACGGAGAAAAGTGGCTTGGAGAATTGAATGGAGATAAATTGGCGTTAATTAAATAATTGTGTTATTGGCGGGCGCGGGGCGGCGGCGAGCGGCGAGTATGCAAATCTTGGAGCGCAGGCCATAAATAACAGCACCGCTGAGGTAAGAATCATTTCGACGGAAACATTTAATTGTGGGATAGATCTTCTGAATGGGAAGGCATGTCGTGGAGTGGGCATGTTAATATTAAATTTAACACAGCCAGTGTGAGGCGCAATATTAAATTTTCTAAGCCATTCAGCGCTACAATGCAATTGGAGAAGTTATTGTAAAATTTATCCATCTATTGGTTATTCGCGCCAGACCATAAAAGTGCCAATCAAGACGTGATTTAGGATAGTTTTCGACATAATATTTAATTACAAAGCAAGTTGCTGTAATTTGGCCCAAAGAAATCACTGTAATGCTGAGTTCTTCAAAATCTTATCTCGCAATTTCAAGAAAACTTTCTCGTCTTTCTCAGGAAACCTCGCACTTAGTGAGAACACCTTTCTGACTACGTTTATGCGATTTAAGCAGTATTTCACCACAAATTGTGTGAAGAATCATTAATACATATCAGAACTCATTGAAGAACGTTTAAAAAGATGAAAATCAGTGATATTGTTTCAAATTTACGTTTTATTATTATGAAAATCAACCGAAAACTATCTAAAATCTAACTTAAAACGTTAAAAATCACGTTTTCACACAATTTTATAATTTTTATCCGCTAAAATTGTATTTTTCTTTATCATATTCCTCAAATTAAGATCAAATATTCATTCAAAAATACCGACTAGAATCTTTCTAACCCAAAATCGCTCCTGTTTAGTAAAAATTTGAGGTTGTGTTTGACTTTAGCATGTCTTCTTAGTATTCCAACTTTCAAAATCACTATTTTCATTGAGTAAAAACACTAAATTCTGCTGATAAAGTGAAAATTCCTTCAATTTAGGCACAAGAATTTCTGGTTTGAGACGTTATTTAGTCTTAAATCAGTCACTTAACCTAGAAAAAAAGACAAACTTAAGACTTGATTCAAAACTAATGTCTAAGAGTAAAACAATCAAACTTGTGAGTTGAATATTGCATAAATTGAAGCACTTTCACTGCCTAAAACTTCTTCTGATCTGTACACCACTTCTGGCCATACTATGTTCCCCTTGTTCCACCCAATCTCACACCGTTGAGACTTAGTGAGCGCGAGCAAACTTTGGAAAATCATCACCTTTATCATCACGAAGAGCCATGCAGATGAGCCAGAGAGGAAGCAATTTATTATCCTCATCACTCGATACCGCGCGCAACTTCCCATTTCTGCTGATAATGATAGCCGGAACCGTTTTATTTATATCAATGGTGTTTGCGCGGAGTGTGTGTAAAATTCGCGGCAGAGGAATTTTATTTATAGTGAGGCGCACAAACAGGAATTATGCAGATGGTTGAGGAGAGAGAATAAAAGAGATTCGAGTCGTTCATGTTAATGTCATGGGGCGTTTAAGTCATCATTTCACCGACTTTGCAAAAACACGCCTCAGATTTATTTCCTCAAGCGCGACTGCATTTCGGGGTAATTATTTGAGGAATCTCGTTTATTAACAACTGTAATTTCACGTTTACGAGACACACAGGATGAGTGGAAAAATGTGAGGAGCATTTTTGCCCTCGACTTTGTTGAATTTTTACAGAAGAAGTAAAAAAAAAAGGAAAACTAGTCTTGCGAGCATCTGCCGAGGTGGCGGAGATTCTGTGCGATAGGCGCACCTTTGCTCACAGTGTCTTAATGGAGGCACAAAGAGATCTCCAATTCTCAAATCTCGCCATCTTATCAGCTCCTCATCATGCAAATTGAAAGCATCACAGGCGTTCCTCTAATTGATTCAGGTGACTCAAGATTTACTGATAAAGCGACTCAACTGCGATTACAGGTAAATCACCTTTGCGCTGGACGCTTATCTTTCAGACGAAAAGCACATTTTGGCAGAATAACAGGTAAGATTCCAGCAGAGCATCTCACTTTACAGGCTCTGGCTTGAAAGTAATTTCGGGGATTAACTGGCTGGAAAATATCCAAATCGACCTAATCAATTTCCTTCCGTCACTCAAAATATAAAGCTGATGCTTATAAGTTGGGAAAAATGCGGCAGAAAAAAAACTACTGGGCGCTTTATTATAATATCAAATTAACTTCTTTGTCAGGGGCTTTGACGACGTCATGGAATTGAATTTGAAATTGAAATTTGAAATTTGACAAGAGGAAATACGCAGTCGATAATCTAAAATGAAATTGTCAGTCAAAAATTCGGTTTGTGTTCAGTGATACAATTTTTTTTCGCCCGGCCGGATGGACCAATAAAAAGAGCATCAAGAGCGAACTGGAGGAGAAGAATGGCTAATTAAGTGGATGGGAATTGGATGTTGAGCGGCGGAGGAAAGTTTTATTGAGGACTCATGACAATTTGATGGGGAAATGGGCGCTGAGAGCCAATTAGTGCGGGGTGTCCCGTTGCAAAAGCCAATTGAATGCCGTGGCATTAGAGGAGAAAATCAATAATGTTTTTGAAAAGTGCGTGCAAGAGTGTGCTCGGCCCATCATCGGGCCGGGGACTAATGGTGAAAGACACCGAGAGAGGCAAAATGTAATTGGATCGAAAGTTAAGCAAGTGGCAGTCGGTTGGAATGCTGTTAAATATTTTATGATGCCTCAACGCTAAGTGACAGCATTAATAATCCATTTAGTTATACATTTCTCCTGGCGTATCGGCTAAATTGTAATTCATGCGAATGGCCTGATAACGGTCAGTGGCAAGACTCATTTCAATATCTATTGCCAACAAGGGTGGGCCTCGCGGGCCACATTTTGTCATCGATATATTTCAAAAGATGCCCATTCACGGCACCGTGTTGCCCAATTGTGTGTCAATTGACCTTTATTGACTGCGTATAAAAATAACATTCCCCGATGAGACTCACCAATCTCAGTCATTGTCTCGCTTTCGTGGCTCCCACACTTTCCTTGATGACTGATTTTGGGTCATTATCTGTCATTCACGGAGCAGTTCAAGGGGTTTCTCACCGGGCGGAAGTCGCTGTGCGACTTTGTCATCAGCATTCATTGCTAAACTCGCTCAAGACCACGTCAAAGTCGATTTTCCAGCGGGCAAAAATTACCCAAGGGGAAGATATCTAAGTTTACATCTCTCAAAGCTGATTTTTCAACAAATTTTTAGCATTTTCCAAGTTATTGTGCTTGAGAAAATCGATTTTATTGCTTTTCTAGGTTATACGATTGATTTAAAACAGATTTTAGTCATTAAATGTCCCTCAAAATCAACCAATTTGTATTAATTCTGAGAATATTTCTCTCTGTCTCGGGCAGACTTAAGCATTTGTGTTCGGAAACACTTCATATTCATTGAGAAAAATCTTTAAACCCAATCATAACCTCAAAAATGTCATTTCAGTCTAGAATATTGCTTATTTCTTAGTTTTTTCTGCGGTTTGTGCTTAAAAGTGGGAAATTAAATCTAATTATCATGTAGAATCAATAAGATATTCATTAGATTTTGTCCAAGAAGGGTTTTAAAGTCTAATTCATAACCTCAAAATTTGGTCAGAATTTTTCTAGGCATTTCCTGAAGGAAAAAACTAGAAAATTAAAACAGAGAAGGGTTAAAATGTGTAAAAAGCAATGGAAAATGCCTTCTAAAGCGTTCAGAAGTGTTGAAGATTCTGCAAAGATGCTGCGGAAGTGTCAGGAAGTGGTGTTCAGATTCAAGGCATATTATCTCCCCCTTGAAATTACCAAATTCCCATTATGGAAATTTGAAGCTTTACCTGAGGTAATTAACAGCTCTGCAATTTAACCGAACGGTCAAGCAATTATTTGTACAAATCCACAAGGACAGTTATAGAACATGATTATTGGATCATTAGTAAATTTATGCATAATCAAGCAGTATAATGAATTTCATGGAAATTTGCCATATCACCACATCATTGGGCCAAACAAAGGTAATGTCGATTCAACTAAATTCTGCATTAATTGAGAGAGAAATTGTCCAGTGTCAAAAGCAAGTGTTGCAATGATTTTGGGCAGTAGAAAAGCTGACTTGAGGCACATTTAAAAGGCAATACGTGTGCGAAGAACCGTTTCACCACGAGACACCTTAATAAAATCAACACATTTTTGTATTAAAAAAATTCAATAGGTTGGCATTTCCACGGTGGATGTCGTCATTCTGTAATAAATTCACAGTCAATTATAAGTTTGGAATTGATTGCGAGAAATTCGGAGAGAGAGAGAAAATACGATCGCTTTTCGAAGCCATCATAATTTTGCCATGTTACCGAATTGTGGTTTAATTGAAATATAAAAATCCTGAGAAGAGAAACTTGCGATTTCTATCACTATTTTGCAGGAAATTTTTGATTTACCTTATTATTTTGGCATTTGCAATTTGATTTGAGCTATATAACTATAGCTTAGATTTTGATTTCGCATTTACAATTTCAAAGATATGACTTTAGATTAGCAATAATGGGAAAAGAAGTAATGAATTTTCACAATGTTTCTTGTGAAATGTTCGTTATTTGGTGCGAGAAAACCATCGAAAATCTAAAAACAAACATCGACGCACTTCCGGTTGAGGTAAAACTCTATTTCCACCGCCAAGTGTGCGCTTAAGAATTGCTTCAAATATTGTTCTTCAGAGGGCAAAGTCGCGGATTTCAAAACCTCAATCATTTATCACAACAATAAGAAAGTCTTTCCATTACATTCTACACTTCCATTTGTCTTATTTCGAAGGCAGAAGGACGAAGAAATATCTTTTTATTCATGATTCTAACCGTGCTTCGTTTCTCCCATTTGGAACAACAATGAAAAGTCTTTTCCGTGGCGCGGAAAAAAGTCAATTCCGCCGAGACGAGATTGTGGAGTGTGTGTGTGTGTGGCACTTATTGAGATCAATTGGTGATAATGTCGACACATTGATTCCATGTCGCGACACCACGCTTCCCTGGCTTTCTTGTCGCCATCGCGGGCGGACATAGAATTGCACTACATCGCAGAAGCGACACGGCAACAATTGCCCATTTTTCTGCTTCCTGGCCGTCCTTCCATCAGCAACTTGAGTGTATCCAATTTTCGAAACATAATTGCATTTATAATTAAGTTTCGTGTTGTGTTGCTGAGCATGGCGCGTTCTTTCTCCACGGCAACAATACTTTTTTTCCCCCCCGTCCACTTGCAAGCACGTAGATTTTGCTCTTTTTTATCAATTCTAGGTAGTGGCGAAAAACCAAATTGCGGTGGCACAGAAAAGCTGCTGCGCGTGTGATGACAAATCTGTGCAAATGAGTCCGAAATTGCAATGATAATGCGACGCCAACGCGGCCGTAATCATGTTCGGAGGCCCAGCCACCCACTTGGGGCTGCATTCCATAGGCACTAATGCACGTATGATTTATTTGCCATCGAATTTATCACCAGCGTGGGCCGCAATTCACGCACGCTGGCGCGATTGAAGGGGCGCGATAAGGCGCCCATCGATTTGGCCAATCGCGCGCGGGGCGTAAATTAGCAATTTTATTAGTTTTGATTGCACTGCGGATGAAGAATGGGGCTTTGTTTGTGGCAAATTTCCAACAACTTCTTATGTGTGGCTTGAAAATAGTCACGCCAGAGCTCCAAAAAAGCCTCGCGAAGGCGCGCGAGCGCGATATTATGTGATTCCAATCGCGAAATTAAAAATTCAACCGCACGTTGTTGTAAAATTCCCCATGTTTATGCGTGTGATATGAGCGGGAGAGAGAGAAAAAAAACAGCCATAAGGCGCGCTGTTCATTTCGTAAAATTCATAAAATCAACAATAAATTGCCTGTAGATTGTCAAATCCAGCGCGCTCGTGATAAAGTGCAAAGCGACGGAAATCATGTGCATTTGTGGTGGCTCAATAAAACGAAATTGCTCACCATGGCCTGTAAATAAAGTTGGAGGAAGGAGGAAAAACTTTTGGACTGCAGATAAGGAAACATGGGCACTACCCATGTTACAAGTCGCGATAGCGATGGAGAAAAATGATAATGAGCAGCGCGAATACAGTCGGGAAGGATCGCGCGCCGCGGTGGAAAGTTTAATTTCTTTTCAATTAGCTTCGCGCACACGGAAAAAAAGGCGAACATCTCATTGGAAAGGCATCTCTGGCAATTGCGGCAAATAAATTTCCCACCCATCAAATGGGGGTACACGTAATTCATTGACATTTTATGGAACACTCGGAGTAATTACACCTCATGAAGTGTCCCGTCTCACTCATGCGTCAGTGTGGTAAAATTTAATTGCGGCCGTCAAACAATAAAGCAGCACCGCAGTGGCCTAATGGACGCTGGAATAGACATCTCGAGAGTCATCATTGGGCGTCGGAAAAATTCACGACGGCCTCCTCCGGGCCATTGCAATAAAGTCTGGCGCTTTTTGCGCCCATTCCTGCACTTTGATTGCCAATCGCGCCCCAACGGCGGCCAATGGACTCATTGACGAGCCCAAAAGCGCCACTCTTTGTCCATTGTGCGCACCCCAATGATGAGACTCGATCGCTTCGCATTTGCATACGGCGTGGGAGAGGGTGGCGAATCCCCTTCTCGTCTGGCCAAACAGACGGAAAACTGTCTGGCTTTTCCAGTGAGAATTTCCAGCCATTCCTCTCGCGGACCCAATTCTCTTCTCCCGTTTTTCGCGAAGAACTAATTCATCACTAGTCGTGCTAAAAAGATTATTAAAGTAGAAACAATGGGTGATAAATTATTTACAACTTCCGCAGAAATTTATACTCATGAAAGTATAAATTGAAAGGCGCGAATTTTAAGATATTGAAGTACATATTTTTTATTATTCTTTAATAATCAGCAGCACGATTTCATACATATTGAATTTTGGTTCTACACAACAATGATTGTGCTTTGCATTTTTGCTCGTGCGAGGAAAAAGCAATGACATTCTGAACTGACAAAACCCATCATTAATTAAATATGAAAAGCACTTCCACGAAGAAACCACTCAACGCTTTTCTATTAATCATGTAACATTTCTTACATTGCACAGACTTTTTCCGCTGAAAAAAGTGACAAAACATGCAGAGAAGGAACTTTACTTTCGACATGTCGATTTGATATTTCACACAAAAGCACATCAAGCAGACCGATCTTACGTGAAAATATGTTTGTTCTTCTCTATAAATTCAGCAAGACTGTAGTGTCTCATTTTTGGGGTCTGATTCAACAATTCATGGAGATCATTGGGAAAACATTCCACCGGCGGTTGTCATTGTGTGACGCAAGACGCGCGATGCTCGCGAGTGAAAATAAATTCAGTGGCGTCGCGAATGGGGAGCGCGTCATGAGGATGATGACGATAATAGGTTCGACTAAATTGATTTCACATCTTTTTCTCAAAATAGATAATTGATTGATTGAGCTGGGTTGGCTCTAAGAGGCAACAGAGAGAAAGGAAAACATGTCACGTCGCCGAGGTTGTGTCGTGTTGGAAATTTTGCTCACAAAATTGATTATATTGCAGCAATAATATTAATTTAAACACATACAATATCCACAATATATGATGAAGGCGAGAAAGGGAGACAGAGCGAGAGGCGGCAATTAAAATGTTAATTATTTACGCTCCTATTCGACTTTACGTGTATTTGTGTCTTATTTCATAATGCTCTCTCGCCTCTTGTTTTTATTCTCATCCACTCGATTCATGATTTAATTTTTATTGCTCTCACTCTGTTATGAATCGGAATGATTTTCTATCGGCATTTTGAGCCTCTCTCTCACTCTTCCTCCGCCTTTTTCATATTCACCCAGCATTCTGGCCTTTTTTGCGCCTCTGTCTTTAAGTGGCTCCGTATGGCAAGTGGCCGGAAAACATCGTGATATGCTGAAGCGATAACGCGATTTCTTCCCCGAGACACTTCACCAATGCGGCGCGTCTTCATTTGGCATGAGAGGCGCAGATGAAAAAGAATGTAGATTGATTGAGCTCGGTGGACTTGATTGATCATTGCAGCCACTATACATTACCTGACTTCGCATATCCACTTTATGATGATGCAAATTAACGAGCTTTACACAATGATTGCCGGGGCCACTCTCGAGGTCCGTTGCTTGTTCTCTCCACATGTCGTGGATCACGATTTTTCCACCCCAGTTTCCTCAGCAATCCCACAAGGAATGCCTCATTTTGGCAAAAGAGAGATTAAAATCCGAGTTAAAAATTGAAATAATTTGAGTGAATTTCTCATTCACGCTAATCCGGGGCGATGTTGCTTTGTCAGCCGTCCAGCAAACAGCATTAAAATTAAGCCGGCTTAAAGGGTGGGCAGGTCTTCCTGTTTCGCAACAGATTATGTGATCTAGCAATTCCCTGAGTGCGTCTTTTGTGCGCCTCACAGAGCCATTCATGAAATCTCTGTCTGATCTTGAGGATCTCTAATCCTTCCCAGAAGACCCCACTTAAGCCTCTCGTCGGCTCCGCAATTAAGATTGTGGGTCGATACCCGAAAATTTTTATGTAAAAATTCCGTGGAGCGCGATAAGACGTTGCGCGTTCCATTCTCTTTTCCGACAATTCCCAACATGGAAGTCTATTAAGGCGAAATCAAATGCGAATTAATTGGTGAGCCGGAATGTGACATGGAGAAAAATATATATATGTTTGTGGACAAGGAATGCTCCATGAGTCGCTGCGGAGCTGAGTTATTGAGAAATTAGAATAATAGTATGTAAATATGTGGCCACAATAGACTGACGAAAAGCACGGGAAAAAAATCACGGACCAAAAATTAATATGTTGCATGAAGTTGGCTGTCGTTTCTTGCATGTTAATTCCCAATTTTTTTTCACAGCTCTCTTTGTGCATTTCTTCGCCAAGACGAAAAGCAGGTATTCAGCTCACTATTAACTGCACACACACACTGAATATCAAATTAAGTGGGATTTTGTGGAGGAAAAATGCGGCAACGATATTAAAATTCATGTGCTCTCGTGTGCCTTCTTTTAACCATATTTTCGAGGGAGTTGAAAATAGCGAAGAAGGAATACAAAAGACTCTCTCTCTCTCTCTGTCCGTTTCTTCGCAAAGTATGGCAGCAACACGCTTGTCTCTCTGGCTTTGAAATGCGAAAGGGAGAAAAGTAAAAATTGCAGTGATATTTTCCTCGGCTTTTGTTCATATTTAATCTTGACAAAGTGATTGAGAGCCTCTCTTTCCATTCGCGTTTGCGAGGAAGAATCATGTGAAATGCTCGCGCGATTTCCCAAAGTATCGTGTAACTTTTGTAAAATATACCATCGCTCTTCGATACATTGTAATCGCGATTGCGGTGATCTTTCGCCTTCTCAATGGAGATGTAAGAGTTGTTGTTGAAGAGTTACAACAGGCAAGCTTGCTAAATAACTGAATTAATTACTTGCTCTAAGTGCGATGCAATTAAGTCGTATGGAAGGCATTATTCATTGATTTAAATAATCAAACACTTTATGTGGAGCTCCTCCGTTGCAGAAGGTTTTTGAGAGAACAACAACACCACACAGTGTACTTAAAACAATAATTAATACCGCATTACCTCAACACCTCAATTGTGAGAATAACACGGGCGGGAAATTGGCGTGGACGCGCGATGAGGAAAAATACCTTTTGAGAAAATCGACAGAGAGGAAAATTTCACTCGTGGAATTGTAAGAATGGCTTTGAGGAAGGCAAAGAGCGCTTCGCATGCGACTTTTTCTTGCTGTCATTGGGGCCAGAGAGGAAGTTGTAAAAAACTTCATAATTCACCGAAAAAACGAGAGCTCGTAATTTGCTTATTAACACAGCTTTGATCATGGGTGGGTTTCTTCTGCCATTGCATCATCATAAATATGCCTAAATTACTGCAATTGAGGACCATATTTCTTTATAGTGCTCTAAAAGAGGGACTTTAAACTTAATACTCTTGAAGATACTTCAGAGACTTGCCAGGTATAGTGAAGATTCAAGACGATCTTTTGTAATGCTAATTTGACACTGAAATGATGATGACGCCTTGAGACTCGTAAAGTTTTCTGTTGTGCTCAAACTGTTCGCCATAGTTTTAACTACAGACATTCCTGATAATTTTGCAAGCAATAAACATTTATTGCATTAAAGTATAGTTATCGCTTAAGTGATTATATTACACCGTGTGACAGTTTGGGGTGAGTTTCTGATGAATGGCATTTTTCTTGAAAATTCAGATTCGATAGAGATTAGTCAAGAGTTCTTCTCACAAACGTTACCATTTACTGCAATCACTGACATCAAACTTGAAGAGGAAATCTAGAGATGATCCTTGAATTCGCCCGTGCGAATTAATCCCAAAGACTGCTTCAAACTTGTGTAATACAATTAATAAAAATATCCCAAATGACTCTTAATTGAGCATTGAGGGTCTGTTCGCTTAAGCCGGCATTTTCGAGAAGTGTCCTTAATTAAAATTTCGTGGAAAACGACCAGGGTTCGTCCCTCCCTGAACTTAATACGCCCAAGTTTGAGTGCCGAAATCTGCAAATGCCAACCCGTGCCAAGAATAGAACGGCCATAAAGGCAAAAGTTTCGGACTGGAAATTATGATTAGGTTTATAGAGAGGAGATTTATGATCTCAATTTGTGCGATACGGGAAATTCATTAGGCCAAGTATCTCGTGACCGCGCGCTTCCCAAGGCGAGACATTAAGGAATCGATGCAATTGACGAATTAAATTGACATGGTGGGTGGGATTGGGCGCCGCACAATGGGAGAAATTAATTAAGATGGGAATTCGAGCGGAGAATTTATTAACGAAAGTTTCTCCGCCGTACAGCAATTTCAGTGATAAATGCTCCAAAATGTACCGGAAAGTATCCCCGATGGAGTGTGGGTGCTTCTTGGGGCTACCACGCCCGAATGTCTGCGCACACTCGGGTCCGTTCCGGTGTCATCGCGGTGGATGCACGGAGGCCACCGTGAGTGCACTGCGGAGGGTGGGTTCCGGCCATTAAGATGTCACTGAGCAAAAATGGCTGCTTGTCATATCGGCTAGGCAGCTATAAATAAACACTGTGTACCTTCAACTTTGTCACCCATTCACTCACCCATCGGGATCCGTGTCTGCGTAATCCAATTAGCGGATGTCTCCTGCCGCATCCGAGGTGCCTTTCGCCGCGCTGCGACCGGATACCACTGCACACTATATATGGTTTTTTTTGGCACACAAGTCATGCTTCAATCTTCATCTGCTGTCAACGTGATTTATCAAGTTTAATTGCACAAGAGTCCTACATCACCGCTTGCACTAAATATAATTGATGCTTCTTCACCATATCAATTAATTAGCATCGCATCACACGTGAGGAACTGTACAGTGTTCTGCTCATTCTCAGCTGCATTCGAGGTCGGTGGTCATTGATTTTTTTTCTTCTTCTCTCCGTCTCTGAACTACTTTCTTCGCCTCTCTCATGTGGGTGAATCGCCTCCACTCACACACTCGCCCGAAATCGAGACACGTGAGCTGCGATGGAACCACCCCTCTCGATTCCTACTGTCGGCGTTTCGCAAAGGTCATATATTGTACCGCTCGGACTCCTTAGGTGGTCCTATTCGAAATCCTAACCCGCCGGATCGGCTCCAAGGCTACGCGCGTCAAGAGAACTAGAACAGAGGAGAAGTGTAATTGCGCAAAAACACGAGCAGTAATTAAAGTCATCAGAGAATAATAAAAACGAGGGATAGACATGGGGTTTATATGCAAAAAAAAAGAACTTTACCATTGTCATTTGATGTCATCGCGCGATGACGCCGTTGATCTTCAAAAGAGCGACTCATTAGCGAGCGAATGCAAGGCGCAACATCAAATACGACAGAGTGCAAAATGCGTGTGGGTGGGTACGATTGAAGACTACGATAAATTTCCGTGCCAGAGAGAGAGAGAAACAATGTGACTATTGGATGACGTTAAATACATCAACTTTTATATTTATTTTCACTTTTCTCACAGTTAAATTATCATCTTTGGACATGATAAGAAATTTCTTCATCCTCCTCACTTTTTTTTCCACCTCATTTCATTACTTTTCTGTATGTCTTCCTTATTACAAAAAAGAAATTAACACAAATCTTTTGTTGGTGTTCTAACCTCAAATGTTACTTCCTTTGCTTGCAAGTGTTATTATGGGGGGGGGGAGGGTGTGGGGGCGGGGGAGATACTATCATTTCTGAAAAACAGGTTCTGTAATCAATTTTGTGAATGCAATTGTTTATCATTTACCGTCTTCTCCTGGGCTTTTTAAAATCGTGTAGCAATGACAAGTCACTAGCAATTAATCAATTTTTTTTTATAATGAATTTCAATGATTGGAATTAATTAATCTACTATCACATTTAAATGCAACGGAAAGGTTGCTTCATGTAAGACACAAATAAAAACAGATTTTTGTCGCGGTCTATATAATCATAATCATATATATGTTTTTTTTCCTTGAAAGATATATAGTTTCATATTCTACTTAATTATTTTTTGTTTGAAATTTTTATGTGGTTTTTTCTTCTTCATTCAATTTACTTCTTCCTTTATCTCCTACTTCTGCTTCATACTTTATCTTGCATCTATTTCTTTGCTCTCTTTCCGCCTCTTATGCATATTTTTCATTAAATATTTTTTTCATTTTATATGTAGGTTTTTTATATATAGGTTTTTAGTAGTAAGTCCAGTTTCTTCATTCTTTCTCTCGTGTTTTCCTTCATGTTTATAGAGGGTTTCATGTTTTTTTTTTAATCTTTTTAGTATAGTATAGAGATTTTGGGTCTTACTAAGATCACACATTATAGCACGTCACTTGCTGCATCTGCGGGAATGCTGAGGCGGTCAGCTGCGGGAAGGAGGAGCTGACCGAGCCGGTGGCCATCATGTAGGGGTGCAGTCGATGTGCTCTCAAGTATTGTCTGTATTTGCCACTGAGAATGTGCTTGTCGTCGCGGGGAACGGCGGGGGTGGCGTCGGGGCCGGCCTGGTAGTCGCGCGGTATAGCCGCCATGGGGCTCCGCTCGGGCTCCCACCGGGCCGAGTGGCTGTCATTGTTGGTGCTGCTGTAAATTCCGCAGCCTCCGGACAGCATGGCGTCCCGCTTGCCCACCGGTTTACTGTACATGGACTGCCCGGTCATGTTGACAGACGCGGGGATGCCCATGTGATTCCACGACGCCGAGCCCGGGTTCTGCGGCTGCTGCGCCGACTGCTGCCCACCGTGGCTGTGTATCACGGCCCGGCGGGCCTGCTCGATATACTGTGTGTTGGTGGCCTGCGCCGACTGCCCATTGCTCGCGGGATACTGCGCTTGCTGTGACATTTGGGACATCTGCTGCTGCTGTATCTGCTGTGCCAGCTGCATGTGATGTGCATGGTGGACCTGCGATGACGCCCTGCTGGAGCGTCGCGATCCAGCCACGGCCGGCGCCGTGCCGGTGATCACAGAGCCAGCGGCCGTGGTGGCGCTGCGTGATGAATTTGGCATGTTGTTGATGAAGGGGCTGCGACGCTGGCTCTCCATCTTGCGAAAGTAGCAAGGGTGGATCATGAGCAGCGGCTCCACGCGCGCCCCGGCGGGTGGCTTCGCCGCGTTCGGCAGCTCATACTCCACACTGCAGTCCACATGCAGCGGTATGCTGTAGTCCTTCTGCGGCGGACCCGACAGCCGATTCGACTGGTGGGTCTGCTGCTGCTGGTGGTGCTGCGTGACACCCTGACCACCGCCCAGATCGTAGCTTCCATAGCACGCCGCCATAGCCATAGCTTCGTGAGACAGACTGCTGGGCACACGACACTTGCTTACGACTTACTGCGCTACACTTAGTTTAAACGACATTAAGCACACTTATTAAACTCGCTTTATCTCTCCGGTGCAACTATTCCATAACTCCGCTCGTGGGTTTATATTTTATAAAAGGTTGGCACTAGAACGCTGTTGCTCCGAAAAAGTGTAATCCAGATTTAGAGCTTTGATGTGTCTTCTGTGTGTGAAGATGGGTAATCCAAATCGATATGATGAGCCGGAGAATTGTGAGTTAATCCTTGATTTCCTTTTGACTTAGATGATGGACTTTTGCACTAAACACACTTTCGAACACGGTTTCCTTCTTTATGTTTCTCTTTCTAACTTGCTCTCTAGTTGCTATTCAGTATTACTAGTCAGTTATTAAATTCTAGTGTAATTCAAGTAACAGGAACATTAATCCAAATATATCTATGTACAGATGAAGTAGAAAAGGGCATTGGCTGCAAGAACTCAGTCTTCGTTCAAAAGAGGGTGTATATGAGTTGTGAATTTTATCATCGACACTATTTCGAGTTGTGGACTATTTAAGTGTTCTTTCAGCTCAGTCTTTCACGAGTAGATACCACTCCGTTTCTCACTATTCCAGAGTTTAGCCACCAAACTCTCCGAAAAAACCAAACACCACTTCACACAGTAGTCAATGTGTAATCCATAATCCTTCCAAGGGGTGCAGCGCACAAAAGTTCTTTCTTTCCTGAGGAAAGCGACGGCTTTCCTCGGCGCACAAACTTGGACTCTGTCACTTTTACTTCCTTCTTTCTCCTGCTCTCTCACACTCTGTCACTGAGATGCACTGAGCCTTGAGCTCAATTTGTCTTCTCTTCTCGGGCTCTACGCCTCGACTAGCTGACTAACCACTGCTCCGACTCTCAGCAACCCATGTTCTCACCCGAGTCGCTCGGCTCGGCGGTGGTGGGGCGTCGGCCCGCCCTCGGCACACGCTCGGCCGAGCAGGTTCCCAACCACTGGCCGTGTCGGCGCTCGCAAAAGACAAAATGCAATGCCGACGAGCAGCCGGGCGCTGTGTAATCTCAAATGTCGGTTTTCTTTTGTGCGGTAATTCTCTCGTCTAGCGAAGCCAGGGAATCCCTCGTCCACGGACAAATCGGCATTTGAAAGTGTGCGCGCTCCGAGAGCGTGGAAATTGATGATTAAGCTCTCTCTCGCGCTCTCGCGCTTCCCCAGCCGGTCCCCACCACGCTCACGCCGTGCCCCTCTCAGACACAGATATGTCACAGCCGCGAGGCAGACGGATTATGTAGGACTGACCGTTCGCGGGATCTCAGATGCATCTGGCCCAATTGCCTTCCGGTCTTAATCAGCTCGCGAGGTGAGTCGCTTCCACGAAAAAGCCATTTGTCATGGGGCTCAAACATGACTTATCGGGAAGTATTGGCGGCGCTGAAGGTGGATTTTCGAGTGCCCAAATGCGATGGCCAATCGAAGGGGCCTGACTCTGATATTCATCAACTACATACCATGCAATGTATGTTCAAAATAGAACGTAAAACTTGATTAATGACTGATATTGAAAGTGGGAGAATGCAGGGAAGATTTCGGTGACTAACTTCACAAGCCCTGAGTTGTATAAAATACGTAAATACTTAATCGGATAAAGTAAACAGATTTTAAACCTGAAACCTCAACAGATTTGAAAAAAAGCCTGTTAGCTGTGAATTTTAGATAAAAATAATCCATCTAAGTGGGCGGAGCCAACAAATGGGCGGGTCTTGCGTAATTTTTCCTTTATTCACGCAGCGAAAAACTGAACTTTGCATCATTTTCCTTATCAATTTGAGTATGAAATTCAAACACAAACTGTTGTTTACCACTAAAATCACTCTGACAGTAATCTAGCAATGCTTATCGTGACTTTTCACAACGAGCTCCGCTCTTCCGATGATAATTTATAATTCAGACGCGCGATATCGTTCACACCATCACGCTCTCCCTCTTTGCTGATGATGGGGTTGAGTTTTGGCGGATATTTACAATAAAAAATGAATCATATCCGCCTCGTTTTTCACTCTTTCGCCACTAGTCGGCGCCCAGATGAGAAAGGCAAGTCGTGGGCGGTGGGATAAGAGAGTCTCTCTCTCTCGTCAGTACAATGTTGCCGAGGCATTTGGCTGTCATTTCGCATATATGGGAAATTTATGGTTTGGGTTATGTATGGAATTGCATTGAATACGAAAGGAATGGCGATGGATTTAATCATATAAATTGTGAAACTGTCTAAAAAGCTCTGCCAAGGAAGCTTTTAATCGCTTCCCTCATATCATTCCTTGTCAAGGATTTAATTTATTGTGTCCAATCCCCATATTATAAGCAACGGTGGCTCAGGAGGACCGTGAAAAAAGCGAACCCAGAGAGCGAGCGACTCCGAAAAGAGGGATTTTGCTACATTGTTACTTACATTCTATATTTATGCTTCATATGCTGGGACGCTACTGCACATTATTTTCAATTCGGATTTTCTGGGCTCTGACTCGCCTTCTCGTTCTGACACACAGTCGTGAATGACGGCCGGAGTTTGGTAATCCGTGAGGGAAAACGGTTTGGGATTTGCTCTGTCACAATTTACAAATATATACCAAATGGTTTAAGTATGATTAAATTGATTTTGAAAACCATTAGTTTTTTTTTCTCTCCCATCCACATCGTGTTCACTTCTTGCAAGGCGTCTTCGAGAGTCCACCGGAAAGATGGAAGAGGCAGAGAAAAAGTTAAATTATACAGACTAATCCCGAGTCAGAAACTAATTACACACATTTCCGCTTGATTATTGGGGAACAATTGGAACGGAGTGTGAGGCAACCTTCTTGCTATTTTATTAATTCCACGATTATTCTATATGGGCTCTCCGGGTAAATTGCTGAAACGCAAGGCCCCGCATTGTCTCAGTACCGTGAGCTTAGTGCGGAATGTGTTTGCAATTTTCACGTATCATTGCCTATTTGTGTGTTAAGTCACATTAAACCCCATACCAGCAGCGGCGCGCTCTTTTTTTCCACCGGATAATGCCATAATTTATTGTAGCAATCCCTCTTTGATATATCGGTACCATCGCGCTCGCGTAATTTATTCATTGGTGCACACTTTATTTTTCACTCCACTTCGGGCGACCCATTGATTACTATTAAATTCTGCACACACTCACACCATATAGTTTTCGGATGTCGAACTCCTTCGACGCCAATATCTCACCGAACGTGAAACTTTGCAATTCGATAGAATATTTTATTGGGCTCTCTCGCTTCGCATTTGCACCCATGAAACTGCCATAAGTTTCCCGTTTCAGCGTCTCTCTCTCTTCTCGTTTTAATTAAAGACTTTCATATTGATTTTCATTTTTCACATCGTGCCAACTTTATGGTGTATTTCACCCCCAAAGGGGCGGGCAAATGCCTCGAATGAGGTCATTATGCTTAAAAATTAATGAGAAAGATAAGTGATATTGCTGCAACACTTTCAGTCATTACAGGACTTTCGTATCATCCTTGTCCTGTAATATAGATCTCTTACAAAATTCATATTCAAGTACAGGCGAATAACTCTATCTACTATTATTAAATATAACACTTGACATTTTGTAATCTTCCCTTCTTGGATATCAAAGATCTTGATGAAAGTTCCGTGCAAACAGAAGGAAAAGACAGTCAAATCTCTAGCAATTTCTTCATTTTTCCCTCTGATAAATCACATTTAACACCTTGATAAACACAGTTGGTCGCCTCTTGGCGGAAAACTTGCGCGATTATTCATTGGAATTAATCGGAAATAATTCTCATATCCCAGAGGCAATCGAGAACTAAGAAGTGCCATTTCAGAGCCCCTCAATCTTCAATCTCCGTAGCGAAGAGTGACTTCCCAGTGATTTTGAGCTGATATATTGCACAGGAGGTTGGAAAAAAAGGGAGGGATTTCAAGAAGAAACAATGATGAATCTTTCATTTCACATATATGAATGGAATTGGGAAGAAAGGGAGAATCAAGTTTTCACCTTTTATGTCATTTCTTCCACGAACTTGGACAATTTTTTCTGCCCTCTCTCAATCTCTGCTCCCTTTTTTGGGTTTTTGCTTGTCCACCTCATCAAGTTGGCCAACAAAGACTTGAGCGCGCTGAGTCACTTTCTTGAGACACACAGAGAAGTAACTATTGTTGAGTAAAAGTTGCTTATATCTCCATTCTATTGATTTTATTATTGCTCTTCGGGCTGATGGTGAATTCGTGCTGGGGGAAGAGAGAAGAGATCGAGAATGGAAGAATGATGAGAAAGAGAGGCCGAAACGAAAATATCCAATGATGCTTTTCGAGGTGAACAAATACAAAATTTATGTTATATTCCAACTGGGTATTGATGGATCAATGAATTTTTGGGTGATTACCAACGAATTGGACGTGGAGTCGAGTCTCTAAGCGCGCTCCAAACCAATTTCAATCTATTGGAGTCTTTTTTTTTCTATCCAAAAAAGCAGAGGAAATGGGTGGAAAATGAGTGAATGCCTTAATAAATATTTTTGTGATAAATTACCAACGACAAGGTGATTGGGAGATTCTCTATTGAGCTCTCAGCTCTGGCTCAGTGTTGCGGAAGATGCAAAATCAAAACAAGCGATCGTATATTGTGCACTTGCCTTGGCCGTGAGAGATAAATTTTCAACATTTACATAAAGTATTTAACACAAAGTGCTTCCCAGGCATTTTTCGTTAAATATAGACAAATGGCAAAAGTTCTCAGAGCGACCCAAAAGAGACGGGGCGTCTCCACACCAGTCGAAATTGTCGATGTATTGTCAGTTTGCTTGATTGATTTCCATTTGGAATCCCATTAGAGATTACATACATTTACATAAGCTTATTTACCGTCTCTAAGAGCGCCTCGAAGACGAGTCAGCAGGTCAGCTTCATTGTCTTCCATCTCGCAATGCTCTTTTTCTCCACATCTCTCCGGATGCCGGAGAATACAATTTCTGCACGAGACGCGGAGAATGTGTGTGGACAAGAGAAGGGAAACAGCAGGAAATTGTATTTATTCTCTACTTTTCATTTTCTCCACTAATGACACTCACAGCTCCCTTCCTTGCCACGGTCAAATACTCAATAATTCATTTCGATTGTGAGCAAGTTACATTTTTTTCTTTCGGGGGCGTTTTCCACCCGACAGACAGATCAAAAACACCCAATCTTCCAGGCCATTCAATGGAAATTTGATGCAAGAGCCAGCAAATTTGGAATTGAGAGGCAATTATGGCCGAAGAATGGCACAGAGTGCGATCGATAAAGTAATTCAATGGCCCGAGAGTGGAGTGTTTTTGGACCACGACGACCACGGAACAATGATAGAGTGCATTAAATGGGCGCACATGGAAGAAATGGAGGATGCTATTGAGGAACTTTTTCCGCCCTCTTGCAATTTTACCATTTTTCCTCCTTTCTTCACACCCATTGTATCACATTCAGCAAGAACAAAAGCTTCACGCTGAAAAATTCTAATGAATAGCATCTCAACTCCACGATGACGCCCATTAAAATCACAGCTCGAGAGTGTGTTGATGATCTGAGAGGGAGAATGGCAAGTCAAAGGCTTTCAGAGTCACGCTTTTAAGGACAAATGCCGTCTAGCACAGAGTTTTGCATCAAATTGCCCCATGTGTGACCAACAAAGAGTTTGTTTAGGTACAGAAAACTCAAATATTACGAGGTTTGATGGCAAATATAGAGGTTTTTCTGCAGAGCATTCCGCTTTAGATGTTCACCGGGTTAATCTTGTTTATCAACTATGTTCAGTCGCTTCAGCAGCCCTCGTGACCATCACACATTCCATTGCTAATCTTGTCACACAGAGAAACCCTCAATAAATGCAATAAGTTTACATTAAGAAGCTGAGCTCAAGATTGCACGGAAAGTGTGTGACTTTGCTCGATGCTTTCCAGCAAAGAGTTCCAATGAATCACTCATAATATCTGTATAATAAATCGACGGGTGAATCGAAAACTATGAAAAGCCAAAAACACAATTTTTCAGCAGAGCGTTTTCAAGATTTCGCTTCAATATCGCTGCAAAATTTGCCAAATTTATCTTAAAAAGCCTTCAAAACGTCCGTTAAAGTGTAAATATTGCTCGGAATTTATGATTTTATAAATATTTTAGTTGATTTTATCGGTATTTATTGGAATTTTTGACTAAAATATGGTGAAATTAATGGAAAATCTGAAAATTTTTATTTTTCAAAGTCTCTTTTTATTACTCTTCGAGTCGATTTTATCGAAAATAGTTCTAAAAAATCAATTTTTCATACTTTACTTGAACTTTTTCTTAAAGTTCTCAAGCAAAAAAATTAAAAAGATATGAAAAATATTCATTCAAATTCTAAAAAACATTTAAGAATACTTTTGAGAATCTGTAATTATTTTCTAAAAAGACGTTTTATGCATTTGACTGCAATTTTTGAGACATTTTTCTTGGGGAAAAATTGTTCAGCGTAAACAATGAAAATTCGACTTTTCATTCGCAAAACATGACAATTTTATTTCCATTTGTGCTTTTTAGATAAATAAGATTTTTTTCTATTGTCTCATAAGATGCAAATTTTTAAATTTTTGTACAGAAAGAACAAATAAAAGACTTTTTAAAAATTCATAAGACGAAAACTAGGATAAATCGACTTTTCATAGTTTTCCATTCACCCGTCGAAATATATTACATAATATTTATTCCAATTATATTACTCATATCAAATATTGTAGGCAAAATCCTTGCATTGCAAATGTTATAAACAAGCTTTCTAAGCATTAATTTGCGCCACGATATATATATATATATATATATATAGTAATTAATTGAATGTGATTTGCACAGATTGTTGAAACACTATTCTTGCTATCCCATTGAAATCCATCCCTTGAAATGCAATCCTCTCGTCGGTAAAGTGCTCTACTCAATTCAATTGAGTCCCTTGAAGTTGCAGTTGTAAAAATCAGGGTTGCATCAATGGGATAAAAACAGGATTTCGCCATTGAAAAAAACAGCCTGAAATCCATGGCCATTCTCCGGGTGGATTATAAGCCATAATTGCTCCATCCGCCACTCCAGCGATGGCTGAAGCCCTGCAAAAAGCCGAAGATTGCAATTAGAGTGGCGAGAAAAATTGATATGTTTCCCACAAACTCAAGCATGTGTGCTCGCCCGGCATTTTTTCCTCCTGCGCTCGCGAGTCCGCTTTGGGGTGAAGAAGTGCTATTTGGATGAGAAGTCTCCCATGTAACTCTACGCTATGCCATTTGATCGATTAACTTGGCAGTCCGGGATGCGTGCGGATGATGGCGAAATCGTCAGTGGAGTGGAAATGGCGTAACTTAAGCCCGCGGGGCGACATTTCTTCTCCTTGCGGTCGCAACTGTCGTCATTTGAGATTGCGGCGTGGATGCAGATCCGTCTGGGATGCATGATATTAATGCACACTCCTCGTGAGATTGAGACGTCGACACACAAAGTAATCAATGCTGCCTCATCTGATCTCTCGCTGCACCATTGATATTCTTTGATGGATATTCTCCCTTCTATTGTCTCGCCTGATTTCCCCTGTGCTTGTGCCATTTCCACCACACATGAGTCAGTCAACATGGGTGTGAGAAGTTGCGGAGTTCAGCATTTTAAATTGCACACACACACACACACTCAAAGTCATGCTCAAAGTCCTGGAGTTGGGAATTTCATAATTAAATTATAATATGGGGGAAAATAACACACTAATTTATGGAATTTTCCACTAACAAATGTCATTAGCAGGACTTTCATAGTGCGAAATAAATTATATGCTTCCAAGAATTCCAAAAGAGGAGAACAATATCTTCACGGAAAGACACTTCTTCTGTATGACATCGGATAATAAATCTCGCATGTGCGCTTTCATAAGGAGGGTTTTTCGGATAAAAATTTCACTAGATCTCGTCTCGACACTGTGGGCTTCTTTATGGCTGGGACGAGAAGGGAATATTGTCTGTGGGAGGACAAGAAATTGGAAATTGAGGTACTGTCAGGGCCCTGAAGAAAAATTACCGAGACTCAAAAGGCACCCGTAGCTTTGCACTGTCCAAAATTGCCACGGCACAGCCTCATGGGTTATTTTCTATCGTAAAATTTTGCCCATTTCTTGCACCGCTTGACGGCCGCAATTTCATCCTCAAATTGCCCTTCTCTCAGCGCAAAGGATGCGAAGAAAGAGGCTCCGAAGCGAGAAGAACTATTAAGCCGAGCCTCATTTTTCCCCCCCAACACATGTCCACAATTAAACTATTAAACTGTAAAAAGAACCTTCGGCATTTGCTAGATTGTTGCACCAGCACAACTCCGGGTATATATGCTAAACTATTTTATTAGGCAAACACCGTAGTAATTATCAGAGGTAGAGAAAAAAAAAATATTGCCACGATAATTGGAACTCCGCTTGGCAGACGTGCTCAAGTTATCTCGCCTCTGCCATCGCACTTTGCGAGAGTCTCTCGCTTAGCCTAGAGAAGCTCCGCTCAGTTGACACTCTCGGTGCTAAATATTAATTATTTCCATGAAAAAGGCTGACAGTGTGAGAAGATGAGGCAGCCCTGGAGGTCACTCAAAGGCATCGCGGTGAGACTGGAGTCTCCTGGAAATGGAGAGAATTAGCAATTGTGTACGATTTGAGTGATTATCCGGCACTCGCGAATCGCCATGCATCTCTTCATCTCAATCATATTTAAGAACATGCGCGCCCATTGGCACAAGAGCGAAGGAGAAGTAATCACATCCAATGGCTCTATATAGCATTAATTTTTTAGGAAGTGATTAATGTCTTGCTGTGTGGCTTCGGCATTAGCCCAAGACATTTGTTCAGGCAACAATGGCACCAGGAGAGGAGAGCTTAGAAATGTGCGGCAATTGTGAATAATGACTGTACAGAAAAATACATTTTTAAGTTGTATATTCTCCTCTCAAATGATTCCACCGTCATTATTTCCATTCTTATGGGGTTTTTGGGAGGTTTGCCATGCCTTAAATCATCGCCAGTTGGAACGCCGAGGGCGAATCAAGGGGAGAATAATATTGAATTTCGAGGAAATAACAATTACCACAGTTTCAACTATACATCATCAATTCATTTTCTACCTTCAATTATATTTTCAATTACTTTTTCCATCGTTACCAAGCCAATGTCTGTTGAATGGTTCTTCGAACTCAGCTTTAGATAACAAACTTACAAGACTGGGTAAAAGTTTCTATGTCTTTCTCAAGTGGGGAAGAGCAATTTTACACACCCTGTTGTAAATCGATTCATTATGCATAAGCAAGTCATTATAGACTGGGATAGTTTGGAAGCTATTATTAGCGATTGGGAAACAAAGTATGACAAAACATGGCGAAATTGAGCGATTCTATGGAAAAACGCTCTGAAAAGGCACTGAACTTGTGAATATGTTTAATTATTGTGTCTAAAATATCAGGTTTCGTTAACGATTTGAGTAGTTATTAAACAAGTTATTCTATAAAGGGATTAGAAAACTGTGCAGAGTTGGGAAAAGTTGATTCTTCTTGAAAGTCCTTGATTTTTCCTTGAATTCTATGCATCCAAAACTGACCCTCTAATCTTTAAAAATTAATTCAATTTCAGCTTGAACTCTTCTTCAGTGCGTCACGAAGCGAAACAGCTTCTAGACACCTAATTAAATCCCATGCTGATTGCATTATGTTCTCGCAAAGTCTGTGACCTTTTTTGGCATAATGGCTTTCAGATATTCTGCATGGCTGCGAAGCGATATGATATTTTGAAGAAATTCCCCATCATTTCTCCGCTCGAGAGCCAGCTGAAATTGCTCCAGAGATGGTTAGAGAACTTGAGCCATATCGTATTATATCTGAGACGGAGAAATACAATAACACTAAAATAATTCCACTTTGCGATTGTTGTAACAAAAGTGCGCCCCACACCATTTTATTCTTTGGGGGGCATTATTCTAAGGCCAATTCTCCCTTTTGCTCTTCATTTTCTATTATGGGGCGAAAGAGAAAAGAAAATACAGCTCGCAGACATGAAACATTATAGCACAATTTTGATGGACGCCCAATTGTGAGCTCGAAAACTCCTCTTCATCAACTCCATGGTGCTCCATATAGAGTCTTGGAAATCGTTTTATTATTGTTATTCACATTGTTGCTTTTCAAATTAAATTATACTCTCTGGGGTATTGTTTATACATCCCAAATACAATATAACAATGGAAAAGAGGATCCATATGCAAAAGTATGTAGATATATTGGCGCACAATTGTGCCATATGATTCGGGTTTGTGTTGAGGACACACAGCCATGAATAACATGAGGCTGCATGAAGGAATTGTGTTGCTTTCAATTTAATTTTGATTGTTTGAATTTGTGTCTGTCACACGCATAAATATAAATGGGACTCTTTTTTTTCTCTGTGTTCTCCCAGCCAAAATGATATTCACTGGCGGGGAGTTTCATATTCATTGTATTACTTCTTCTGTCCTGGGCGATATCTCACCCGGCTGAGCACAAAGCCAGCAGCCTCCCCAGAGGCACAGCAGACTCGCGGTGGGCCGGGATTCTGGCAGCCCAGCTCGCGGCTCTGTGACGACAATTGACGCTTTCCGGACAGACACAATAGCCGGAGCGCGCGCCCGACGCGGCGCGGCATTCCGGCCAATATAGCGACAATCGAACGCTGAATGGGGAGCACAGATGCAAATATTTTATTGCAAAAATAAATTTGATAAGCAAATTCATGGTGAGAGGTGAGCAAACGCGACAAGGTTTTCTGTGGACGAAAATTTACACAGATGAAAATTTAGTGCGCTGATCTGAATTTTCTTCGCGCGCGCGTCTTTCGTCCTTCGCCAATTGGGCACGTTCGGAGGCATATTACAATTTGAGCACAATATTAAATGTGATACATGCTCTGAAAGCATTATGACACACACCAGAAGGGCGAATGCGAAATTGGCGCACAAAGCAAAGCTCCAAATTGCGCGCCTCGCAACAACAAACACTCCGGGAATGGGGAATAAATTCCCCCCAACTGTGCTGGAAATTCCACGCGGCGAGAGAGACAGAAAAGTACATAAAGTTTATGTAGTTGATCTGGGAAAGTACATGGCGCACCCGAAACATACAAGTGGATGAAATTCTCTCTCATTTCAACCCCCGATGTCGCCAGGGAATGTGTGTAAATGCTATATTGAAATTATAGCTGTTGTGTGATAAAATGGGTGCATGTGGCCATAACAATATTATGCTATTATTCGTGCGGAGCGAACTAACTTTATCGTTTTATCATCCATTTTGTTGTGATATTAAAGATATAATGCTCGGCCACAATAAAAATTCATGTTGCGCTGTGTGCGATTCATTAATCGAGATACACTGTTTTCGGTGAAATGCACCCAGCATTTGAGGAAAACTCATCCATTTTCTCTGTCCCACTCGCCTCGAGAGCGTAATTAAGATTAATTGTTTGGTGAAATTCACAATTGAGGAAGAGCAGAGCTGCCACATCTTATTCCATATCCTCCCGCCAGCTGAAGAAGTGTAACAGCTCTCAATGTCTCAAGCTGCGTCTCAAGCCTCTCTCGGGCTGGCAAAATTGATGGCACAATTAGGTGGAAATCAGTTTGGAAATTGATCCCAAAAAGATCTCCCAGAGTCTGAATTTCACTATCAATTCAATCACGCTGAATTATCTCAAATTGCAGATTACACTTCTTGCACTGCACTGACCCTAATACCTGGCAGATCTCCGTAATGGGATCTCGAGGAAAGCCCTGAAACTCAGCCAACACTCTCCAACCCAAGGGGGAGATAGTGTGCAAAAGTTTCACACTTTCAGACCTTCGTTGGGCATCAAAAATTACTTTTCCTCGAGATTTAATGCTTCTGGGAAGTCTTAAAATATTTCTACACTTAGAGAAGGTTTTGAGATTAGTTCGTAGTGAATTTAAGTCTTCAAACTTCCCCTGAATCAAGACTCTTTTTGCATAAAATTCAAATCTTTTTATACATTTAAATGTAAATCTGATGTTTCCAAAAACTTATCTAGATTTTAAATTTTTAAAGATGACTAAGAATATTTCGGCTGATTATTCCACCTTCAATTTCAAAAGAATAAGACTAAAGTTTAGTAATTATCGCCACAAAACCAAGTCGATTTTGGAGTGAAAACATATTAAGCAAAGATTATTCTTATTTTAATTTCTAGATTTATAGATTCGTAGAAAAACTTGATTTAAGCTTTGTCCAGACTAGGAACAAATTGTTTTTATGCATTTTTAGACTAATTTCTTCGCATAATCTCAAAGATTTATCACACACAAAAATTTCAAGGGAAAAAATACTCTGAAACGGACTCAAATTGATACAGAAATTTAGAATTCGCCTACGAGTTTGGACTAAAAAGCTAGTTTTCATCAGAGTAGGACTTAAATTTAGTCTTTTCTTGGAATTACTTTGCCAAATATAAGAATAGGAACAAGGAATGAAGAGTCTTGATCGCTTTCTTGTCAATAAAAGATTAGTTTAAATGAGGAAAAAGACTCGGATAATCTTGATTTTAGTCTTCTAGGATCTAGGATTTCAAGAATCAAATACTTTAAAGTTTTTGCTACTTTCGATTCCTGCGCAGCATTTCCCAGCACAATATCTCCCCCTTGCCTCGAGTCTTCCCTTCACTGTGTTTGGAAAGTTCGTGTTCTTGAATAACGTATCGCACGTTTGCACAGATATCGAGTTGTTGCAGAACCTGCAACTTCTTAGTCCGGTACGAGCAGGAATTATGTATATTGGGGAGATATAAGATAAGCCCTGGCAGAGATAATATAGACACCCGAGCGGGAATTCAGTGTAAATGGCTCCAAAACATCGAGGGAGGGTGATTGCATGGCTTGTTGCAGAGGAATACATGCATTATGCCGTGTTCCAGTCTCCCTCGGGTGAAATAATGCAACTACAGCTCTTGATCTCACCTCCGGGCGCTCCCCAACCCCCGAGTGCGCCCGCCGCAGAGTGCATTTTTCACTCCGATGCCAATTCCAAATTGAAGGCGAAGAAGGAGCAGCGCAGACAATGGGATTCCCGCTCCTGTCATGGTCATTATTTGCATACACAATCGCCCAGAGAGAGGGAGAGAGATGGTGATAGTGCGGCCAACATGTGGCGCGGATTCTTTTTTCGGTGAATTATTGGCGGGCCGCGCGTTTCCTCATCGCGCTATCGCGGCGCATCTGCCAAGTGAATGCGCTCATCAGTGCCTACATGAAATTACATATCGTCGAAATTATTGCGTGTAATTTTGCCTTGGAAATACAAAATTTCCAGCGAGTGCCTGAGGAAAATTTTTCATAACCATCGCGATAAAATGCGCGCGCTCTTCATGCGCTGATTTTTATTGTCCGGCCCAGAGAGAAGACAACAAAACAGCCCCAGATTAACTATACCATCAATATCGTCAGTTGTTTCGTTATTTCTTCCATCGACCGGGCATTTATCAGCATTAATCGCGTGGTGTTATTGAATTATATTTCCATTAATAATCATTCTCATATGCTGTGTGTGTCACAAAAAAAACAAGGAAATTGTCCGCAATGGAATTTTTATTATTGCCGAGGAAGAGATAATGAGGCACACACAAAACCCGTGAACTATTAATAACAGTGAATTTCTGATATTCAAATGTTTTCACTTCATTATACTTTTATCGTTAATATTTATCAGTGGCACTTTGGTGAGACGAGTGAAATTACCATAAACCTTCTTTTCCTTTGCAAATTACAAAGGCAGAGCCATGAATGCGTTGCATAAATGAATGCTGAACGGAAAGCGCGGTTTTTCAGTTGCATGAACAAGGAAGAGAGCATTCTATGCCGTCAATATAGCTAATTAGTTATCTGCACACCGACATGAGGAGCTCTTCTGATTGCCGCACATCGACATTTTCGTCCTTTGAAGTTTCGACAATTGTGAAAACTCCCATTGACACTCAATGGTTGCACTTTTTCCAAGGGGCGAACAACTAAGCGATTGACAGAGTTGTAATTTCGCGAATATAGCGATTTCATTGGAAATTTGGTGAATACTATATGATTTTTGCGGGAATTAGCGTGAGTTTCGTTAACCGATATTTCGACGGGTGCCCCGAAGAGTATCAAAAGTCAAAATCGCCATTTTTCAGTAGAGCAATTTGAAGTTTTAGAGTTGATATTGCTTTGAAATTTTATTAATTTTTACATAAACTCCCCCTGTTTTATTCCAGTAAATTGATAATATTGCTCTACTCTATTTTTATGCAATATTTCCCAGGGTTTTCCACTGATATTTGTTGAAATATTAACTAAAATACGGAGAGTTGATAGACGAATTGGAAAAATTTGGTACAATAATTCGATTTTTGATAGTTTTGTGTAACTTTTTCTTTCCAAACAATTCGTACAAAATAAACTTTTTATATTTTTCCTGCCCATTTTTTCACACTTTTCGTCTACCGTCTATAAACCGAAAGACACTCACGAAGGGTTTCTGGCTTGGTTTCTGATAAATTAACCAGTGGCAAGATTTAAAACTGCAAAATTGAGGTCTTTTTAGCTCATCGAATAATGATTATAATTCCGGTTAGGATGATTTGTGTGGCGAAAACTATCAAAAGTCGACTTTTCACAGTTTACAGCACAGCATTAAAAATCTTTCTATACGCGGTGTTTTTAAGAAAAATCTTATTTCTTTATTTTTTGCCGATGTACCCAATGTAATATTTTTACACGTGATAGAACACATTAAGATCTTGAAGAGGGAATATTTTATCCATATAAATATTCCTGGGAATATTACAGTTTTTTTCGGGGGAGAAAAACACGAATAACGCGATTATTCAGCATGGAGATTACTTTGCATTTTCTTGCGAATAGCGATTTGCGACATACGAAAGCCGGTCAGTTGCTCGCCCGTTGAATTTTTCGCTGGGCTCCCACATGAGCCAGCGAACCATGCGGGGATTATTCAAATGGTATCTGGCGCAGTCGTTACACCCTTCGATGATGGAGTTGGAATGAAAACTTTCGGCACCCATATGGTATTGTGTTAATTGAAAGTTTAATTAGTGGAGCAGTGAGAGCTCTTTTTCTCCCGCAGTCGTGTCCCTCCTGGTGCTCTCCATTTTGGTGCACATCAAAGAGTTTTAATTGGTGTATTTATATTTTATGAGGCAGCGACACAGAATGCAATTTGGATTTAGCCGCTCTGCAGCGCTCGCCCATCTCACCTCAGTCGCTCTCGCTCTGTCTATCGCGGAAAAAGTGTGCTCTCTGTGTACAAAACCGCCGCCATGATTACAAAACTAATGGGCATAAACTCATGTATGGAGTGTATGAAATTAAATCGTAATTGGAGGCTCCACATACGATGCCACTCAACCTACAACCCGCCAACAATGGCTCTTTAATTTATCAAAAAGCGCTAAATTGTGCTGTATGCCATGTGCGGAAGTTATGCTGGGGCTCCGGAGAGCTTATCGCCGGCCAGTGTGCATTGGAAATGAGCTTTTGCGACTGACGGGTTCCTCTGCAGAATTCGATGCAGACACGCCGCGCCGCAAAAGTGCAAAGAGTGCCTGCGAATGAGGACGTGGGGTGGCTCATTTAATTATCATGACCTCCACAGCTGGCAAAATACCCATCAGCCAGCCAGGGAAGGGCGAAAGGGAGCGCATCCCTTCATATTTGCAATTACAAGCAAATGCTGCTATTTTTTCCTCCTTTCGGTGGCTACACAAAAATTACATTGGCCCGAAGAGTGCATTGCGGAAATTGCACCCCTGCAGCCACTGAATTATTTCAATGAAATTCACTTCTGAGACAACAATAACATTTGGGAATTCCTCGAAGTGCATTCAATTGCTCGCCATGGCGCTGAGCGTTGTTTGCTTGGCGCTGCCGGAAAAGCAATACTTTTTCAGTCTCCGATCAGTATTTTGACAGTAAAGATGCAAGGGAATTTCAATGGGGTAGATTTGCAACTATTTGGAAGTCTAGAATAAAGATCAGTTGCGAATTTCAGGCTGCCGAGAAGTCTAAACAAGTTCACTTCATCATATTGATATTTAGAGCGATTCCCACTAAAACTGAGGAGTGTTTAACTCTTAATATGTAAAAGTTTAAGTAAATCCGTAAGAAAAAGAGTTTATTGCAAATATTTTTCATATTCTTGCTTCAAAATTAGAGCCACAATCACAAATTGATCCATCTTTGCCAATTATTCTGCAGTTTTCGATTTTTCTTAATTTATTTTTTATTAATTTAAGATTTTTAATCATATTGTAATTTTTTTTAACCATATTTTAATTAATTGAGATTTTTTTATAACATGTGTGACTCAGAATATCAAAGCTATATTTTAAGCTAATTTAACACATTTAAAACATTTCTCGTTTGTGTGGGAATCGCTCCAAAGCGTTCTTTGTCTCTAATAATTTTATTTTATCAAGTTTTTACATAACTTCGGTCTTTCTGCTGGCCAGAACGAAACTCCCTCAAGTTTTTCATCAACACTTCCGTAGGCAAATACACGTCGAGTAATTACTCAGCAACGTGCAAGTCTGATGCCCGATAATAGAACAGTTCTGGCGACTATTAAGGGTGAGAACAGCAATAAAGGTAATGCGAAAAGTTTGCATCCAACACTCCTGAGGCTCTCTCTCTCGCTCTCTCTTGTGTTTGCGCCCAATTTGGCGCTCTGGAGAGTGGAGGAAAAAAGACAAGAGCGCATCGACGCTCAACAATGGCTTCAACATGAAATTGATGATGGGTTTATGCCGACCATCTGGCACCGTGTTATCTTTCATCTAGCCATCAAAAATTTATTTGAAGCCTTCCTCTCGAGACCATTTGGCTCAGTGATTCAATTTTATGGCTCAAACCTCAGCAAGAATATCCAGGGCTTAAGCGGCAAATGATTTCCTTGAATCGCTCACCCAGTGATTTCCTTGCGAGATGTGTGTGTGTGTGTGTCGAGAAGGAGTGTTTTAATTAAAAACTTTTCCATTCCCACTGATCCCGGGCTGCCTTCGCAATCACTCCTCCATCGACAGACACATAATCCGCCATCAGGAGTGGGTATTAAATGAAGTGAGATATGAAGAATGGCACTCGGGCTCGGAAATTTACATTTTTCACAATCAACCAGCAAAATGCAGAGGATTTATTTGCCGCTGTCACTCTTCCATCCTCTTCTTCCTGCCTCGATGGTGCTCATTGAGCTTCCTTTCTGGGTTTTTAGGGCGAAGAGCGGCGCGAGGGGTTCGTGTAATTTGAGCTGTTTGTGTGGAAATTAAAATTGAGGCCTCTCTGCATGCTGAAACAGACACCCAAGCCATAAGGGTGGATTTCTCAGGACAACAGGACGGAATACATTTGGCAGCGACAAAATTTACATGCGCCGCTTCCAGGAGATCCATTTCAAGGCGGTGCCTGAGAGACTCCTTTTTTATATCTCCATCCCGTGCATTATGTGCCCACTTTTCCTCACACTCCCCAACAGCAATTTCCCAAAATTACACACCCCAGAAGCCGGGGTGTGATTCGCTTTTAAGTGATGCCCGAGAGATGCAAAAGAATGCCTGAGAGCGAGTGCAATTTGAGCGCTAAAACAGTATAATTAGTCTCACTAAATTCTGGAAGTTTTCCCAGAGAGTGTGAGGACTCTGGCAGAGCTGCCAGAGAAGATTGCACGAGTGCTAAGTATCTCTTGGAAATCACCTTCAAACCGACAGCAGTTTCATGCCATGCTGAATAATGGATGGCGGAGAACAAACTTCCCAAACCATATATACAGTCGGGGGCCAGGAATTGGGATTCCCACAGGATCCCGTATTATTTCGCTCGACTAGGGAAGTTTTCAGTGAATAATTGAGGGAATAAAATGTATTATTTACAGACAATCACAGAAATATTGGAGAAAATGCCTAACACAAGGGGGAGATAATATGCCTTAAATCTGTACACCTCTTCCAAATTTGACTGTCTGTTTCCACATTAATTCCCAAATTATAATGATATTCTTAAGTTTCCATCCGATATTTTTTCAAGAATCCACTTGAAAACGCTATTTAAGGTCATTTTTCCGACCATAACCTCAAAATATAGCCAAGAGATCTTCAAAAACTCACTTTGGAAGGTTTATAGATAATAAAATCATCTGATTAGTGCTGATTCAGAGTCAAAATCATGCAGAAATTTTTCTAAATACACTTTTTCCAAGTCCAAATGACAATTTTTGAGGTTATGTTGGAATTCAGTTCAATTTACAGTGTTTCGTGGCATCAAATGGTCTTAATTCTGCCAATGACTAACGATCTCTCGGCCTTGAGCATGAGAATTGATGTGCTAGAATGCGAATTATTCACTAAATCTGTCCGTGATTCGTTACATAACCTAGAAAAGTATTATTACGATTGTTTTTGCGTAAAAATCAAAAGAAATCCGAAAGATTTGGATAATTTTGGCAGTATAAGAAGCACTCAGGAAAGGAATCTTGTAAGCTTTTGTACATTTCCACTTCTTAAGTACTTCTGCTGAGCTGTACACCTCTTCAGACTGTATTATCTCCCCCTTGGCCTAACATATCATCGTAAGAAGCGCCCCTAATTCTAAGTAACAGCGAATCCTTTGTGAATCCGCATAATGAACAGTTTCGCGAACTTTACCGCCACTCAGCTCATCAAAGAAAGTTTGCCGATTGATTGCGAAATGTGGTGGTGAATTTTTGCGAAATTGCAAACTTCACGCAAATTGAATAACTGAGCGTCGTGGGCAAATATTTTTTCAAAAATTTATCCACATATAATTTGAATAATCAATATCATGACAAATATTTGTCCAGCGGAGTCTCGATGGTCTTATTGACAGGCCTTTTTTGCGCCCATCCGTCAAACAGTGGCTGGAATTTTAATTAGAATTCATTGGCTTGCGTGAAACTTCAATTTCGCCATTAATGTGTTAATTATTTTTCCTTCCTGTGTCAGCATATATTATGTTGGAGTATTTTGACAATGCTTCCACTCCGCATGTGTGCCCATTCCTTGGAGGAAAACACCCATCTTCTCTCCACAACATATCGATAGCATAATTAGAATTCAGCAAGGCACAAACAAACAATATTTATTTATTATTGCTCACATTGTGTGGCTTTGGTCGTTGTTCTATTGATGAGGGAAAAATTTAAATATAATGAAGGTTAACATAAGTCGAAACAGCGCTGTTCAAATAATAAATAATGTATTTTTGGGTGTTTGGCATCCGAAAAACGTTTGAATTTACTAAAACGATCATTGAACTCGATGGGTGTCTCGCTCTCCGCATTTTTTTTTTCTAGGTTCTGTTCCAATTTACATGTATTACAGAACACCCCAACCAAATACGGCAGTCAAATTTCCAGAGAGACACTCTCGCTTCCCTATTCACGATATTATTATGCGGAGTGGCGCAAAAAATGCGACAAGAGTCCATCGAGGCGATGTCTCAGAAGTGCTGGGAAATATCAATGGCTTTCTGGCCTCTCATGTGAGCCACTTTGAATTCTCCGTGTGCCTTATGGTCCGTCTTTATGCAAGAGGGGCGACAGCTTCATGGGAATGTGAGTTCCCACCCCGAGATGGTTGAGATAGAGGATGGAATTTGTCATATATCCTCCATATCCTGTCCATTTGTCGCCCGATTCCCCGGGCTGAACATGGTCTTTGCATTAGGACAGAAACAGAGGGACCAAAAGTGTGATGTTTCCCATCTGAACTCCGCCACACAAAATTATTGTCACTTTCTGACCCACAGAATTGCACATGATTTCGGCGCGCAAATCAAAACCACAGCGCGAGATTATTTGTGAACAAGACGCCGAAGCGCAAGCTGGCGAAAGAAGACTCACATTGTCGGCTTGACAGTGCATGACAAAAAAGGGAATTTCATAAAATTATTCCACAACTGTGAATTCTATGTCACGTCACATTCGCACAACATAACACACATGATATAATCTCTGCGAGGGAATTTCGTTATTGCAAATGTGTTCTTGACACAGCACAATGAAGGGTGTGACATTCGGGTGAACTGGCTTTTTCTCCCCAACAATATATTATGAACATTGTCGCACGGAAGCGGGCGGGGGAGTTTTGTCAAATCAGATAGAATTTGCTGAATGCTCAACTGAAGACTCTATTCGCTTTATTTACGATGAGAGAGCGTCAATTTCTTGGCCAAGATCGGGTTTCAAGGCGCCATTTCGTGTGTGTGTGTCTTGCAAATCTTAATGACAAGAAATCAAATCTTAACTGCACCTGTCCCCAATTCTGATACATTCCGTCGAACAGCGATAAGCCCCTGAGTATTATGTCATGCGACGATATGGAAATCCGGCACAGCGGCGAAAAAAGAGAAGCATAAAGTGCTTTTTCTGAAATGGAATCTCTCGTCTGCGAAAATCTTTGGTGGATTTCACAGTGCGCAGATATTTAATATTGTGCCCCTTAGCATGGGGATTATGACGGAGGAAAAAGTTGCAAGCCAGAGAGAATTAAATATCAAAGAAGTTATTTATTGTGCTGCTTCGCAGTCGGTAAAATGTTCATGGCACATTCTTTCTTTGGCATTTCTGGGTGTGCAAAAAGGATTATTTTATGTGGTCTTTTCATCATAATCATTCTGAGTATTTGCTCTCAGTGTGCGAGAGCTCTGAAATGGTTAGTTTTATGTCCCCTTGTCGCCAGGCCCGATGGCATGGGAAGCAGCTGTTCTTGGCATTCATGAATCGCTCCTTTGATTGCCACTTTCGGGGGCCTCAGCGCCCGGATTCGCTGCTCAGCTCCCTCGCCATGTCATCCACTCTCCGGCCGCTGCACCAGCGACACACTCACTTGCCGACCCGGCAAATGCACATGACGCCCCGGCATTATGTGCTCCCTTTTTTGCCCGCACTCTCATCCTGTGTCGTTTTGGGGGCGAGGAAAAGGGACATTTGATGGGAGGTCACACGATTTTTCACCACGCAAACCCCGATTCGCAGCCTCTCCGGCACGATTTACAGAGTCATCATGATGAGATTTCACAAACGGAATTTTATCAAATCACACAAGGCGAAAGAGAAAAAGCCCGAATGAGATTTGATGCTTCTTATAAGAGATTTTCCATGTTTCCCACCCCGAACTCCGACCGTCAGGAAATGGTTGTACGCGAAAAACCCACTCAGAGCCCCAAATGCTTAGTCACTGAAAACACATGATCAATATTTCAGCTCACCAGAAATACCAGCAGTTTAATATTGAATTCCATCCTCCGATCCGCCATATGAATTTCCAATGATTGAACCACTTTTTTGCTATATAGTTTTGCATCCACTGATGTAACGTCGATTGGACGGCTTTTTACAAACACGCACACATCAATTGAGTTCATGCAGAAAATTTGGTGAGCTTCCAAAAAATTGAAACGCAATAAACATCATATGGAAAATATGCCATAATGTCCCGCAATGGAGTTCTGAGGCATCCTTTTAGTGTGTTTTGGTAAATGTCGCGCATTTGGCTTAATTAATTGAAACTGTGCACTGACAGTTATATCGAAAAACCACCTCCGCAATTGTGAATAGCAAATATTACCTTGTCAAATATTAATATTTGGTTTATAATTAAAGCGAAAAATCTGCAAAATAAAGCCAATCAGATATAATGACAGTTTTGTTTGTGCCGATGAATGAAATATCAAGTAATTGAAAATGTTTTTTTTTACATCTTGTTTTTGCCACTTTAGCGCTTTCAATCATGCAAAAAGAGAGTGCGTTAAATTTTAACTACTTTCATTAGTGTTCTGTTCTCAAACTCCGTTCGCACGGCCTTCAATGCATTCATAATTTCATAGTTCGGAGAATGAGTCACTTTCAGGGCTTCGGAGACACACTCTGAATTACCAGCCACAATTTTAAACTAGCCTTTGTTCGCCCAAAAACTACCGCCTCAGTAATCACATCACGTAGTTCGACTTATCATGAAATCCACACACTTCTTTTGACACATTGAGAATGCGTGAAATTCACCCCGAAAAAAAACACACTGACACAATGGAAAATTAAGCACAAAGTATGAGTTTTTCGCATAATAATTTCGCCCCGAGAATTTTATCAAAAGGCGAGATTATTGCACGAAAAGCCATTTGGGGAGAGCAAACTGCTGTCAAGACACAAAAGAATTCTGCGGAGTGCAAATGAAAGGGATATTAATTGCTTTCTGGCTGCAATAAAATAACTAAAAGGGCATTTTTCATCCACACCAGCCAAGGGTGCACAGATATTGCGATCAATTGGGTGAGAGCAGCGTCAGCCTTGTGCCCATTTTTTTTTTCAGAATGCTCGCCAGTGTTTATGAACCGTGCAGTACGTGAAAATTGTCGTTTCTGTCCGCTTTGTGAGCGACAATGAAAATTAAAAGTGTTCCCCGTAAAAACAGTCTTTCTCTCCACATTGTTTCTCCTTATCATCGCTCTGAGATGTTTGAGACGAAATGCGTGTGTAATTTATTGTGAGAATTTCTCCATCGCTGAGCACTGCAGAATGCTTGGAATCACTTGAGCTGGGGAAATTAACTTACCGGGAAAGTGACGAGATAAGTCTTCTCTTGCGTTAACAATTACGCAATTTCTCGTTCTTTGTGCCTTCTGAGGATGGAATCCGTAAGGATGTGACGCACTTACAGGCGCCCAAAGTGGCAGGAGGAAAATGTGTGTGTGTTTGTAAATGGTTTTTCTCGAGATTCTGGTTAGATGATACATCTTGGTCGTTTTGTAACAAAGACCAGACGAGAAACTTTAATCAGTGTGTGACCAAATAATCCACCATTCGTGACCCACAAGTTATTTAATGCGAACCACCAAAAAAGGACAGCAGAGGAGCAAACTAGGAGTGTGGAAGACAAAGAGGAGGACAAAGGGTTGGATATTTGCTGTCTGCCGGGCCGGTTGTGGTCGGGATGAGACCACGTTTTCGATGCCCTGTGGCTTCTTACAATTCTCCAATTCTCCCATGCACACAACCACATGGTAAGAGCAATTTATTGTGATGCTACAATGGTCAATATGCTCTCTTCTCCCCAACGCTTTTTGGGAGCGCACACCAGATCGGGAGAGAAACCAAAAACCATTTATCTATTGTTGTGTTCCGTATTATTTTATATTATTGCGCCCACAGTGGAATATTATGCTGTCTGAGGCAATTGCCATGGGTGATTCCCATCTCATGTCCATATCGTCGAACCACGCGAGATTTCGCCATAAAGCATCGCGCACAGCCAAGACAATATGCCCAGCAAGACTGCACAAGAGGCCATCAAGACGAGACAACTCAATCATGATTCCCATTGTGCTTCTCAATTTTCGCCAAAATATCACCCAATTATTCGGCAAATTTCCAATCTTCCTGCACAAAATGCTGTGCGGAGTTGGGCAATATTGTATTGCAAATAACCTCATATCAATTGTGTGTGTGTGTACTCTTCGCCTTGGCGGGAATTCGGGAAATTCCAGCATCAGATCACGTACGAAGAGTCACTAAATGCCACTGCACGGAGGAAATTCAATTAACTTTTCACATTTCACGGGCCTGCCTATGAAAATTCACCGGCGAGCAGATGACTGACAGAGAAGCCGCAGCTGAGTTGCTGATGCTGATGAGAAAGAGGATGATAGAAGAACTCACTAATTCATGAAGCATGATTTATGAGCTGGATCGTAAAAGAGGCCTAAATTTTTGTATTTTATTTCGATATTGAGAGTAGCTGAATCAAAGAGATTTCATGAAAGAATTCTAGTTTCGTTCAAAAAGTGTATAGTTGATATGTTGAAAGTCAAATGGGCGGGGCTTTCGAGTGGGCGGAGTTACAATTTTTGAGATAAAAGCGCCTAAGAGTTTTGGACAAAACAATCCAGATAAACAGATATTTAAGGAACTAAAAATCTCCAGAATTATAAGGTGTCTTTGACTGAAAATATATGTAATTACAATTTGAGAAAGCATTTTATGCCATAATATGTCAACTGTTTTTGTCTCTTGATGTCAAGATTTCAGAAAATTACATCGCATGATCTTGGCTTCAACTTGTCACCATCTTTCCGCGATGTCGCATTTTTTCCCATAAGCACGTCTCAATTGTATCTGCCCACTTTCGCGCGCCCGCCCTCGCTCAACTCTGGGGTGCCAAGTGGTGTGGAATGGAAATAAAAATTGGAAATTCAATGCGACAGGCGAAAATAAAATTCTCTGTATGAACAAGAATCCCCGAAGAGTCAATCCAATAAAGCGTTAACACACACATTCACGTCCACAAAACGCTTGCGGGGGTGGAATCCATTGTGTGTGGGGCGCAAGGTGGAGGTCGATGATGATGGCAATGAAATGACGATGGGAATTGCTGATGCAATAGCTGCCACAGAGGGAGAGTCGACATGGATTTCGTAAGAGAGTCTCTTCGGCGGGACTTCCTGTGCTCCGGACGGGAGCTTTTGGGGGGTGGGAATTCTCGCTATAATGCACATACTGTGTGCGGAGAAATGGTGCACAGTTGCAGAAATGCCAGGAACATGTCACGGCTTTTTTCCACTGCTTCCAAGGCAACAATGTGTGGTCAGTCTTTGGATGGCCAGAGACTTGGATCGATGGTCTCCGTGTGGAAGTTGAATTAAAAGAATCTATCACACAATGGGGACCAATAAACAATCGACTTCACACCAATTCTCTCCCTCTGCGATGCCTTCGAGCCTCAATTCCCGGGCTCTCGAGAGCTCCTCACGCTGTGCCAAACGCCGGATAAATTGGCCATGGTGTAGGGGAAATAAATAACCTATTGATTGGGTTGTTGTGTAAATCTAGTAATTCCGAGAGTGGAATTCATCGGGCCCTCGGCAGAAGGAGAGAGGAAAAAAAACACGTCGCCCCTCAAGTCCGTAAAAAGGGATAAAATTTGACGCCTCGCATGAAATTCATCTCCTCTTTTGTTGCGGAATTATTCATTTGGAAATTCCCAAAATTGCCATCCACCAGGGAAAAATGGTCATAAGATCCTCGCCTCTTTTGTCTGCAATTTCCCCAGACACGATTTTTCACGGATGCCAGTGAATTAAAATGCATGAAGGAGAGGAGAAAACTCTGGCCCACCGGCAAAGGGAGTGTGAGAACCCGTTGAACTACTTTTCACTTTGCGTCCTCTTCGCCCAGGAAGGGACGAAGACGACATAAACCCTTGAATACTTTGGCAGGAGTGACAAAGTTTTATCGGACTTTAATCTGAAGAGATATTGCATCAGCTTAGGTGCATATTGAGGGGATATTTTCCGTATTTTCTCACAGAATGGATTACTTGTGGTAATCTTTCTCAGTTCTCTCTTGCCAAAGCGAAAGCACTAAAGTTTTGATGCAACTTTCCTAACATTCTTCGTGAGATTATCATATAAGCAATCAATATTAAAATATTATGATGGCGAGGGATTTCCTCAGTCTCTCACTCACTCACTCTCCACCTGAATTTTCATAGAAACACATGCTGGAAAGTGGTGGAAAATCTGCCAATGAGAGACGCTAAGAATCACTGATGGGGCTTCTTTCCTCGCCAGGCCACGGGAATAATTGCTTGCGTGCAATTTCAAAAGCTGTATTTAATTTCATTTGAAGGATTTCACCAATTACGCCCTCCCCCCCCACCCAAGTCCGAGTTATGAAAGACGAAAAACTAATTTTCTATTGTCTGAATCCTCTTTCAGCGCCGCAATTCATTTGGGTCTTCCCTCCATTCAATATCTTGGGCGCTCTGTTATGATTGCACAGAGCTAAAAAGGTGGAATCGATCGCCTTCCCCCGAGCCAGCAATTTCCCCGTCATTTCATCCGGCTTAATATGAAAATTTGTACAATGCTGGAGGAATTTCTGTTTGTCATGTTCATCGCAGAAATTGCTGCCACAGACTTTCCTTATACGGTTCGCTCACATTGTGTTCTGTGGTCGAATGGATGAAGAAAAAAAAACATGTTCTTTTCCATCAAAATGATGGATTCACTTTAACAACAAAACATTCACGCACAAGGGGAATAAATTGAAGGGTGAAACTGCACTTGGTGTGTGTTTGACAAGTAAAATATGGAATAATGCCTGCATTTTTTTGTCCCCAGACGCCCATTTCCCATCGGACAGTCCCACACACCTTTCCCAGTCGGAAGGGATTTGCAGTTGCATGAGAAAGCGATAAAAATTAATTGAAATTAAACATGCAGGCTCGCGATTACCATATAACGCCACACATTGTTTCGGGACTCTATATTTGCGAGACAGATTAATTTGGGTCGCACTTCGCGAGAGAGGGAGAAAGAGGGGAAAAAAGCGCCCAGTTGAGCATATGCACATTTTATTAAATAATGCGAAATGTACAAAATCTCGGTGTATTGCGGAAATGGTGAATTTATAAATTCAGACCATGCGAGAGTCAAATTCGCTTACATAAACCGCTCACACTTGCTCTGCCAGCTCTATTCCCTCATACAATTTAATTTGCGGATCGTCGTGACTCGGAGGGTGCTAAACTTCCACCATGACTTACTTGCTCCGCCACCTCACACCCCCCAAAAACTCGCCCTGCGCCGCGGCGAAGCGCCCGGGCGCCGTGAGGTGGGCCGTAAATGTATAATAAGGATATGATGGGGTATAAAATATAATTTTACGTAATAGAATGTGTATACAGTGCTGTGGGAGAAATGCTTTAATAATGAATAAACATTTCGCCCTGTAATTATTCCTCGCTACGAGCGGAAAAAACAGCATTCCCAGAGTGTGATGGGAGTGCTGAGAGGTGGAAGAGATCCTCAGAGTGTTTGCCAGCTGTACTAACTTTTCCAACACACTCTCCACTTTCCGTGTCCAAATTTCATGATACTTTATGTGAGTCAACGTCCACAAATTGGAAGTGTGAGAGCCAAGGGCCAATTCACACGGCGCTGGAGAAAGAACTTGATACTGCACTCAGAATAATTGAGGGACTCCAAGAAGGGTCGCTTTTGAAACCATATTTTCCAAATTAACGCCAACAATGGAAGGCTAAAGTTTCCTTTTTAATATTCTTTCACATCCACGCCATCCGCATTTTTCGCTGCTCAGCTCTTCGTACAAACTAATTGACCAAAATGCTAGATGAGAAGCGCGAATCCAATCGGTTTATGAACGCCAAAGAGGAAATAATATGCCTCAAATCTGTACAACACTTCCTAACCAATCGATTGAATCTTTTAGTTTTGCAATAATCTTTAAAGAATTCCTTTTGGAAGCTTTCCAGATAACAAAATCTTGTCTTATGATCTGTCAATGAACTCAAAATTAATAATTCAGAGTCAAAATCGGCCATTTTTTCAAGTTTCAATTACTTTTTTTGAGGTTATGTTCGATCTCAACACAATTTTCAGTGTTTCTTGGCATCAAAGGTTCAGAAAAGAGATGTTTATTGCCTGGAAATGCAGAATTCTGCCAATGATTGATGATCTTTCAGACTTGAACATAAGAATTGATGTGCTAGAATGTGAATTATTCACTAAATCGATCCTTTATTCATTACATAACCCGTAAAAACGATTATTGTGTTTTTTTCTGCGTAAAAATCAACAGAAATTCAAAAAATCAGGATACTTTTGGCAGTAAAAGAAGCACTTAGGAAAGGAATATTCTATGTTTTTGGACACTTTTACTTCTTAATAACTCTAGCTGAGTTGTACACCACTTCTGACTATATTATCCCCCCCTTGGAATCAATCAGTCTCTCAATTGTAACTACAAATATCGCACTGAAGGCTTAATTCAGTGCCTATTCTGAAGCGCTGCCTGGCATTGTTTCCCTATCAGTCGGATAAACATCACTTTCGCCCATAAATACATTTTGCAATGCGAATATCTCGCAACACCGAAAGTCAATGAAGCAAATGGTGAGCGCACAAAATATTTGATGACGACTCAAGTAGAGAATCCAGTGGCTGTCTTGTGCTGTTTGGCGGAGTTCAGTCGAGGTGGTTTCCATTGTTTGCCATGCAGCTCTGTGTCATGTGCAAGAGCGGATCTGGGAGGTTTCATCCATCTAAAGTTGATGGCTCGCAGTTGCGAAGTGGCAACTTTTCACTGCATGCACGATAAATTATAATCTGTGTGCTTGGCTGGAGAGCAGATGAGGGATTCTGGGTGAAAAAGAGACACTCCGCTTTGTTATCCATCATCCAGTGCACACAGAGAGTTGGTTTTGTCTCCGCTCACTTCCCTCTCTGGTCCCTGTGAAATTGGGCCTCGTCTGCACGTCCCGAGGGCTCCCCGTTGGGCTCTCTCGTCCTCGATGGCCCGACCCAGAGGGGCCGAGAGAAAGGTCGAGCAATCAATGTGTTAATCACTCGCCTAATGCTCTTCTCATCATCCTCATAAATAATGAATGAATATGAAAAGACACAAATTTCCGAGATTTCTCGCTCCACTGCATAAAGCGATTTTATCTGCCTTGGCGTCTCTTCTCGTCGTCATTCACCACCAGAGGCTCGTGTATTCCCTCCGAAAATGAAGAAAAAACACACACACAGAATAATTCCATTAAATGCAAACGGAGAAATGAAGAGAACCATAATAATTCTTGAGTGCAGAGAAAAGCTGGACTCTCAAATGCAAAACTAATCGCTTTAATTTTTTGCCCACTTCTTGTATAATTCATTCCATCCTGTGCTTGAGAAAAACGGCCTGAAGAGGTTATTTCGTGGTTTTCATCATGGGCTCTCATCCACTATAAATTCTGACTGTACTTCAAACGACGTGAGCGTGATATAAGAGGTCGATTGAGTGAAATAGCATCGTAAGGCGTCATCGCAGCATCGCCTTCTGCCCGTCATTCCTCTCGATGGTCGCGCCTCGAGTCGGCGAAATGCTTTTAACAGCGCGAAGAGGTGTGAGGTTGACTGGAAAGAATGCCAAAGAAGCATTATATGGTTTTAAATTCCAATGAGTTTGTGGTTAATTTCAATGGCTTTTCTTGCCTCCCCACTTCAGTGTCGTACAGAATCAACTGAGGCAAGACCTTTTGTTGGATTTCACCTCATCAAATTGCGCTCTCGGATGAAATTGATTTTTGCCAAGAATTGGCCGAAAAGCCACAGAAATTGGAGAGCAATTGAGAAGCTGTACAGCCCCAGAGGTCATTCTTCCAGTCGCTCATTCTCCCCATCGAACCCCCGAACCGAATGAAATGTACACCCTCGAGAAGGCAGGAATGGATTCGAGGGAAAACTCACTGGAAGACGATGATATACACGCACACATGTATATTCTTTCTGCATAAATATTCCTCAAAAGAATTTGATTAAAATGGTAAGAAAAGTTTTCCTCGCTCAGTTTTCGTCTTGTCGCTTCTTTAGCCTGCGACGTTGGCTCTCAAGGAAGAACAGATATTACAAGTGATTGGAGAAGAAGCATTTGTACTGCTTCAGATCAGAAATTGGGCAAACAAAAATGATTAAAGTGAGCCCATGAAGACTTCAACTAAGAAAAAGGTAAGTTAAACCACTGAAATCTGTGAATTAATCTAAAATTGACGGATTTATTGGCAAATCGACAAGAGAGTGTCGCAATTTTCTACCCCTTTGCACGGTGGAATATGAGGAAAATGATGCCTCTGGGAATCCCATCCACTCTAGACTTTCCCGCCTCTATTCGGCATTCTTTTCCGCAGCGTGTGTTCATCTGCTCCGGCTGGTGGGGCTGAAGGGAGGCGTTGGCGAAAACCCTCTGCGAAAAAGTATATGGCGAAGGAGATGATGGAATTTCGATTGTACAAAACAATTTTCCTCGACAACCTCCCACACTTTTCCCTCCTTCCGTCAACAAGCACAAAGAATTTTTGCCCATGTGCGAAGAGACGGAGATGAATAAAATTGCTTTTCAATGCCACGCCGCCCTCCAAACCGCAATTCCGAGGGGTTTGGAATGGGCGCGAGAGCACAAAGGCAAGTCTCATTCCGGCCGTGAGACGGATGATGTGTTCGCCGGGGGTTGGAGGAGCTGATTGTGTATCAGAGATGCTGCACAGGATTCGCACATCTCTCTCTCTCTCTGGCACTCAATTGCACCGATAACGAGCTCTTGGCTGAAGCCTCGAAGGTGTATTCATGCAACACCTCTGGCACATTGGCGCTCAATCTGTCGAGTGAATCCTCTCGATGTGAATTCACGTGACGTCTTAATGCAGCCGAGGGACGGTTATCTGGGTGGGAAGTGCCATTGGTGCCAAATTAAAGGCCCGGCCCAGTGATTGAGGACGTGTGTGATGGTTTTGTGTGTGTCACGCAGAGATTAGGCCAGTCCTGCCGGCCACAAAAGACACCCTATCTCTCCAGTCGAGGAGACAAGAAATAACGAGCCACAGGCCAGAGATTAGGAAGCTCCCACTGTTTTTCCGGGCATTCACCAGACGAAATCCCGTGTTTTGCTGTGAGATAAGACAAAAGAATCCCATTTAGATCTCATTCTCGGAAGCATGAATACTTCTTTTTGTCTTCTTTTGCCGAGGCAGAAACAATGGGGGAAGGAGAAATCCGTGGTGAGAGTCTAAGAGCGACACTCCATTCTATCGACACGATGAGTTATTCTTTTCACGCTGGAAGAGGGAAATAAATCGAGGCTCTGACCTCAATTCTCTATGGATGAGATTTTGTCTCTGAGCTGTGGAAAGTTCTTAGCTCTCATATTTCGCATAATTCAGCTTATTTTGCAGATTCTGCATCTCTTAGGCATTTGCAAACTCTTTGTTCAGGTCCATGAGTGTCTTCCAAATTGGATACTAAGTTGGAGGGTTTGCGAAAATCGCACCCGATGGAGTTATTCTACACTCTCCTAAATGCAATTACGCAGTTCTCTGTGCACTTTTTGCCTCTCTGGGCACACAATTCGGTAATTGATTTTCCCCGAAGCAACCCTTCACCCAAATTGCGCACTGAGAAATTCGCTGAGTCAATAAAGCACCCCCTTGTGACCTCACGCTGTTCACCCCGTCCCCTCGCTCTCGAGGACAGTCTTCTGGGCGCTGCTGCTGAGCTCTGTCACGGAGGATTATCGTGTGGTAGTTGGTGGTTAATCCATGGGAGGGGGTGGAAAAAATACTGTGCGGACGTGTAGCTCTGGGGCAACACTGGGGGTGATGTAAGAGCGTTTGCATTTGAATTTGACAATTTGGTCAGAGATGAATGGAAATGATATCTTTGTCTGAAATTAGGCAATGTATTTAGTGGGCATGTGGTTTCACAAGGACATCCACCCAGAGTCGTCAAACAAGCAGAGTTTGCAGCTTAGATGAGTTTCTCAGAAGGCTCGCCAGGACATGGGAAGGCATCTTGAAGTGTGTGCGTCTGTCGGCGGCAACTCTGGTGGACACATTTTCTCAATTAACGATGAAGAGCGTTGGCGTGGATGGATTGAGGACAGGGACATGGAAAGCCCCAAAGAGACGAGAGGGCAAACACAATTGTCTCTCTGTGTGTTCGGATGGATTCCTGAATATAATCATCCAGACACACACACAAGGAGGGCAAACATCCGATTAAGATGGTGTCTCTTGGCTACTCAATGGCATCTTCTCTGGGGGTGTCTCTCGGGGGGGTGGGTGACTATTTAATTCCTGCATCTCTCAGCTCTTTTGATCTCAAATGGATTTCACTCGCAATGGGCGCGTCTTTTCGCAACAAAAACCTCTAATCACGCTTCCCCTCCGGATACTCATGGGGTGGAATTTTATATAAAATCACGTTCGTCAAACAATTCCTCTTCACATTTTTTTCACTCCCTCTCTCTCTCTCTCTCTTTCTGTATGCCTTTTTTTTACACCCAAGAGGCTGCGTTCCGGCCCAATTTAATTCCACGTTTGGAAGAGGGCTTGAATGCTGGGTGCAAACAAGACGCATTCAAATCAATTATTCTCCCATTGAAAATCCCCCTTTCACATCACGAAAATTCTCTTGGGCCTCAATGTGTGTGTGTGCAGATTAAAATGCGGCAAGTCTTGTGCTGATAAAAGACACACAGCCTGAATTAATGGTGAGTCCTGGCAAAGAAGAATGGCAAATGGGGAGAATTTCCAGCCGATGATTGGCACTTTCCCCAAAAGCGGCATTGAAGTGAATTTATCTAATGTGGCAAATATGGGGAGAAGAGACGGCATTTGTAGGTCTTTAAGCTGCCTGCGAGGGTTCAGTGGTTGAGCATAAAATATAATGGGCTTCATCCCTGTCCTTAGGCATGGATTAATGGGTATCGTCGACATGGGAGATTTGCTTTCACGCCGCACTTTTCACGAAGAATTATGACGGTGGTTTATCTATCAGCTTCTCAGCTGTCATTTCGGCATGCGCGGAAATTCTCACACACAAAACACACATTTTCAATTTCACCTCCAAATATGTGTCCAAATGATTCACCTTCCACTGCATTAATAAGCGCGGGTAATTTAATCTGACTCACAGGTGAAAGGCAGGTGTGTTCTGGGAAGCCGATGAAGTCGCTTCTGTGATTCATTCTCGGCCCAAAGACGTTTAATGTGAGATTTACTTAATTTATTGCAGGAAATTAAATTGCGCCCATATGAGAAAAGCCGACGACGAATTTTGTGGCCGAGAATTACTCATATAATTAACCTATTATAGAAGTCCGCTGAGAGGCGAATTCTCTCTCTGTCGTGAATATGAAATTATCACGGCGTCTTCAACGCCATATTGGCAAAATACATAAATCTATATTGATTTTTCACATTCTGCAAATTCTGTATTCAAATCAGCAACATTTCTCAGTGAATTGTGGCTGTTCTGAGAAAAGCCAAAAATGAGAAGTGGATGTATGGAAAAATTACCTCCTCTCGGGATGCTTATGCAAATAGACGGAAATTCAAGACGAAGCACGGGTCCTTGAGGAGCGAGCGGAGCGAGAGTCACGAAGCCAGGGAATCATTGGCGAGGAGGTGGCATTCTTCCTCGCTGGGCCTCGCCAGAGCGCTGCTCTTGCCCTTGTGCACACAATGTTGGGAACGATGTGAGTTGAAAATGTAAATAAGGCCGGGAGATGCGAGGGAATGTGTAAGAATTCTGGGTAAACAGAGTATTTCTTCGGCAAATACACTCAGCGCTAATCAAACAAACACCTCATTTTGGATCTATCTCGAGATGAGGAGTCACTGATGCACGAGAGACCATCGAGGCTTCAGGGAATGCGTGTCTCCGCTGTGACATCATAATTCTGGCTGGAGCATAAACAAGCGCGCTTGAAACTTAATATCTTGTGGATGCTGATAAACTTTTTTTCTCGCTCTCCTGCGCTCGCCTTCGTGGAAGCCACAAATGTGCCAGAAAAGAAACTTTTCTCGAGAAAAATATCGCACGAAAAACGAGCATGAGTCAAGGATTCATGAAGCCTTCCAACACACATTTCATCTCGTTTTTTTTTTTTGCTTTTATCGCTCGACTCCCTTATTTTATCATCACCCTTCGGAGATCGTCGTGGAGGCGAGAGAAAAAAAAGGGGTTGACGACTGGAGTGACTGGAGTTGATTGTTGATGAAAAATTGCTCGCAATCTGACAGTTTTTGAGGGAATATTTAATTAAAATGAAATTTTGACAGAGACGCAAAATTCCATGGCATTCTGATAGACATGCAAAATGCCAATCTTTCAAGTTTTCAGTATAATTCACAAAATGCTATTCAAACGTCGTCGAATCCTTCGCTGATGGAGCATTTTCCCACAAATTAGAAACCTTAATTACCCTCCAGACGATCGAGAAGTGCAGTAAACAATGTACATTATGTATCACGCTCCCTTCGATCCATCACTGTCGCCCATGTGGAGGATTTTTCTCAGGGAAAAACACGTTCGATCAATTGAGTGCAGCAGAAACAACACAATTCCATCAATTGGAATTAATTCAGTGCAACTGGGAGGACAAAATTCAATTTCATGTTAAATCAGTGCACTCGACGGTGAATTTCGTATGAAATTGATTCTGCGGATGGATTGGGGCAGAAATTGATTTTCATGCGGAATATCAAATTGCATCTTGAGTTCCTCACCTTTGTCGCCGTCACTCGACACCCAATTTGACGGACGAGAGAGAGAGAGAGAGAGAGATCACTTTCCACGGCTTCTACGGGCGTGAAATTCAATTAATCGGAAGGGTTGTTTACTCATGGCTTCTGAGGCGCTGGAAGGGGTTGTTTGACATGAAATTAATATTTGAATTTTGCTGCATTAAACATCCATCCGGCATGCAAATTCACGTTGCCCGGGAATAATGTCTTCCTCACTGGAGCAGAGCGTGGGGATTTTCATGGGAAAGCAACCCCTTTCTTTTGCCCTTATTTGTGTGTTTGATGGCAAAATGCCTCGCAGTGAATCGTATTTAATAAGGAACTCGCCTCGGCGACGAAATCCTCGTGAATATGAATTGCACCACCAACTGACGGAGCTGGTGTACAATTTTCCTCCATGATGTCACATAATGCTGTGCGGGCGCACATAAGAGCGTCACACTTGTCATCCTGTTTACCCATCACGTTTTATTTTTATCAATATTCCTCGTGGCGCACATATTTACCATAATTTCCCCCCGCCAAAGTGCCAAAAACCTCTAAAAAGGATTCGAATGTCGTCTCCGCATTTCTTCACTCCCACACAGCCCCACAATTATGCGAAGGGTGGCTGCGATGAGAGGAGCTTTTTCGCTGATATTGCTTATGTGTGATTGTGTAAACAAGCCATTCAATTGCAAAACGAGAGAATTCACCCAATTTTCGCAAATGTTTCATAAGTACTGGAGCACAGAGTTGAAGATAAATTCAACTTCTGCAATAACAAGCCACTTCCATTCCATTTGGGGGTGGGGGTTGAGAACCCACTCAAAATCCCCTCTTCCGTGTTGCGTAGTGTTTTCTGTTTTTCAGCCACGATGGCAAATATTTAAGCGCATTTGCGTTTTTCGGGGCTAAATTGAAATTCCCACCGACAAAAGGAGCTCTTTTCGGTGACCTGTGCGCTGATGCTTTCGTTTGATGTTGCTCACCTGGCATTAAGAATTAATACAGTTTCACCCTCGCATTCTCGCCACAGGCAGAGTAATAATAAGTTCTCTAGTGTTCCTTTCTAAATATCACTTTTGATGAAAACAATATAGACTCCTATCCTAAATATATGATAATTTCCGGGCTGTCGTCGTTGCTCCTCTTTCGGAAAACTCATTCCACTTCATATGGGAAATCAAGCTGAATAAGTTGAAATCGGTGAAATGAGATTCATAAGGAATTGTCTGTGTTCGTGTCACCTGACGCCTTCCTGAGCATTTCTGCATTCTCTATATGCTATATTAAAAGTTCCTGCCGTGTGTGCCACATTTGGTCCTCTTTCTCCTGCCTCTCACTCGCGCCCATCCCATCTCCTTCTGACACTTTTATCATTTTTTCCCTGCCCTTCCACACCCGAGACTTTCTTTGACGAAGGCACTCCGTTTCAATTTTCTTGCCATGCAAATCACTGACAGAATTCTCAAGTTGAGGCCCCTCCGAGAGCGTCAGATTCTGGAACATGATCTTGTCTCTCTTGGCATCAGCAATTCAGTGTGGTTTGAGGGAGGGTCGCCTTTGAAGCCAGTGCGGAATAATTAAAATTCCCTCGCTTTTTTTTCGGCACAGCTTTTTTTGCCGCCGTGTGCTGGAGAGTAATTTAATAAAATTCCTCGCTTTGCATGTAGCAAAAGGCCGTTGGAAATTACATAATTCCAGAAATTGTATCCCTATCTCAGTGATCAATCATGACCGTCCAGGCCAGATACGGAATTTGTCACCGAACACATCTGCCATGATATCCACAAAGTCTGAGAATAAATTTAACTTTGCCTATTGAATTTCAGCATCAATACAATTTCAATCTGCGCCTTGGCCAGAGACGCCATCGGGCCGCTTAATTAAATTGGGTCAGAATGACTAATGCCGGGCTAGAGAGTAAATAATCGAAAATCAAATGCCACAATCGGCATAAATAAATAATGGTTCATATTTTTCTTTTTTTTTCGAAAAATATGGAACATGCCGAGAATGTAATATTAATGCGGACGGATTTGTCGTCGTGTGGGGCCTTTGGGATTCACAATTGACGGCGTTGTCGCATATCAAATATAATAAATAAACATATGGCGAGATGCTGGAGGCTCGCAAGATGGAAAAAGGAGGAAAAAAAAACACTTAGCGAACGTTTCATCCCGTTGGCCATCATCATGATTCTTGTCACCGAAGGATTTTCTCCTCTTCTTTGTGTATTTTCTCTTAAGCAATTTTTCGTGCTTCTCAAAAAGGCGGAGTGAGAGCTAAATCACATGGCAAATATTGCATTTGATAAGTGGTTTGAGGATTGTTTGTGAAGGGTTTTGGAAATTTTAGGAAATTTCGTGATCCAAGCGTAATCATTGCGGATGATAATGTGAGAGACATGATAGTGTGTCGACAGAGGGGAATTTCTTGGGAGCTCCGCCCCCTCATAAGCCCCGCCCATTTACACATTATACTGTCTCGTTGGTAAATGAGAAGCTGAGTCATTAATTTTTCAAATAATTCTCCATCATTCCCGAAATATTCCCACAACATATTCCATGCGGAAACCTTCCCAGAAGACCCCATGTCGCAGGTTGAAAAAAGAACGAAGAAAAATATGCCGGAATCAATAGGCCATTGGGTCTCTTGTGTAAACAATACGTCTGCGACCATGGCTGGATTCCGAATAGTATTTTATCAAATTTCAAGGGTGGAACTTGACACTCTGTCAACAGCAATTCAAACGAATTTCCTCAATACACACACTCCAAGAACCCTCTTAATACAATTGTGAAATTGTTGGACGCTTCTCAGCTTACGGAGAGCGAGAATCCATACGCCAATTTGGGCAAAAGTGTGAAAAAGGACCAGAAATTTCGATTAATTTCGATGCACGCTAGAGACACAAAAGCCTGTTTAACTTTTTCCCTCGCGCTGCCGGAAAAGTTTTTCGGGCATTTTAACTCAACCACTTGACGAGGAATTATGTGAATCCCGGCCCCGTTTTTTACCACTCTCATGGAAGCCCAGAAATTTGCTGCCAGAGAGTTTAAAAGTTGTCATGGGGAGGCCAGCAAAACAATGCACTTTTGCGAATGGGCCCATTGAAATGGGTGAAAAATGCATTTCACAGAGGGAAATAAATACTGTATGCCGGGTGGAAAAAGAGCCCAAAAGGAATTACGAGGGAAATGAATTGCTACGTAGAAAAAAAAGACTCTAATATCCAACTGTGAGTATTTGAGCACTCTGAGCAATTTCGTCTCTGTTAAAATGCTGCACATGAGTGAGATTCTTTTCAATTGAGAAGAAGAATTATTGGCTCCCAGCGCTTGAATGGGAAGTGGAAATTCTCCTGAACACCATACATTGTCTCGCATAATCCCTCTTTTTTTTGGGGGAGAAGATCAATAATGATTTCGGCAAGATGGACAGCAATGAAAGGCGCTCCTGGAAATTCTGGATATTGCAACAAAAGGCAACATTTCAAAATTGCCATATCCATTCAATTATTAATAGAGGGAAAGTTTGTTAATTAAAGTTTCAATATACACTCTGCATAAACACCATATGGCCCAAAACGACACCCTCTCGGCCTTTCAATATCCTTTGTTTTCGCAGCCACACCGAAATTATGATTGTCTGTGCATTTTCCAAGATATTCTTCACACTCTCCCCCCAAACCATCAGTGCAGTGATTTTAATGATACGGGCACACGCCCTTTTTCCCTGCCTAATTCCTCGGGAAATTGATCGATTTCGCCGAGAACCCCAAAAACGCACCCCTGTCGAGGGCAGATAATTAAAAAAGGCGGAAACATCTCACATTTCGTGTTTACCACGGACAAATGCGGGCCCATTATGGTGTTCTCCACCCCTTTTCGTGTATTTAAAATTCAGCCTAGTTGGAAGTCATTAGCCTTTTCCCTCCATTCGCGAAATTCCCCCCATCGGGATGGATTTCCGCGCGGTGTGAGAATCCAGGCCATGGGTCAGTTGCCGAGTGTCCAACAGAGATGGAAAGCCTGCAATTGCTCGGTTCAGGCGGGATCAAAGGCAGAGGCTTGTTTGGAAATATGAACATTGTCCCCAGGGTGTAAATTAAAGGGATTGAATTGTGTACTATTCTCTCTTTTTTTCATTTCTTCAGCCACAAACAGAGATCAAAGATTATGGAGATTTTCATCACACACAGAGGGTTTATCAGGAATAGACAGAGTTGTGAAATGCATAGAGAGGATTACACAAATGCATGGTTTATTATTAAAGAATAATAAAAAAACAAATAAAACAATACAAATTATTCAGAATTCTCAGCAATATAAGTCGTGAAATGGAAAATTTAATATTTACATGCTCTAAATCCTCTTTTCAACTCACATCGCAAGCGCTGTTGCATGATTTTTCCGCCCTCCGTTGATGCTTAAAGTAGAAAAACATGCAAAAATAGATGGAATTTTCAGCGGCAACGCCAAAGCAGAGCCCCCATGGAAATACATCAATTAATTAATGTAGATTCAAGTGGCTCAGAAACTCCAAGAGCTCACGAGGCGGGTCAGCATGGCAGAATTAGAATTTTTGTCCCGACAATTTTATGCTAATTGGATTTATTTGCTGCCTCAGTTACATCTCTCGCCTCTTGTATGGAGTAATTTGTGTAGTGGCGTGAAATTCAAAGTTATTCTGGGGCCTTCTTGCTTTCGCATCTCTCATCAACCCCATGTGAGAGTCTGGCGGGAATAAAATGCAAATGCCATCACGAATCTCTGCTGAATGGCATTTTGCTGGGCGAAGACTTGCCCTGCTGCAATATTAAATGTTCCTAATGCCGGGGGAAGAAGAAGTGGACGAACTTGGCTGGGCTTCTGTTCAGCCCAGCTTTTTCCTGGGCATGCCAGGATCTGGGTCTCTGGCGGAGGCTAAAGTTGCATTATTGTGCACACAAGACGCTCCAGGCGAGAGCGAGAGACCCGGCAAATCTGCCCCTGCGGAGGGCATAAATAAATAGTGAGGCGCTCCGGGAGGCGGACAATGCAATATTGCAGCGAGGGTGGCTTGAATTCATGCAAATTAAACATCCATCCAGCATTGTCGGTGCCGCCCAGATACTCTCCCACGATGAATGCTCATGCCGAGCCGGGGGAGTCGTTCGTGGTAACCCCTGAAATGCAGTGCGCTTGGGGGTGGTCGGGGCAGGAAATAATGCTGAAATGGCATATCAATGTATCACACACACAAATGTCCATTATATTTTCCCTGGGATTATTTAAATATCTCCTCTGCCAATGCATTTATGGCACTTGATTTCCTCTTTGGCATCCAAACTGTGTGCAATGGAGCCCATTTATTAGCACAAATGGCCAAATGGATGGCAGCAATTGATGTCAGAATAGGATTAATCACGGGTGGCACTTCTTGGGAGAGAGAAAAGAGAGAGAGAGAGAGAAATCTGGCAATTTCTCCCAATACACAATATTTTCTTGCGTAAAATTGACCATGGAAGCGGCAATTTCACCTTTCCAAATAGATCCCTTTTCAATTTTAATGCCAATCATCCATTTGCGATTACGAGGAGATGAATGAGGACATTTGTATTTCCGGCGCACAATTGATTGACCTGTCATTCGAGGGTGAAATAAATTTCGCAAAACTTTTGTGCGCTCCGGCGATTGGAGGCCATAAATCATGTCTGGCGAGCGGGGAGTGGGCAGAAATCGCCATACACACTCTCTCAGGTGCGGGGGAGTGAAGAAAGTGCCCCTGGGGGGGGGGGAGGAGAGGGTGAGGCAAGTGGAGGAATAATTGCCGGTTGCGATGTGGCTGTGCCGATGTAAATGGCAGCGAGTGCGAAGATCGATTGAAGTGCAGAAGCAGATACAGTCGAGATGCATCTATCAACCATGAAGAGGGACAATTGGTGTCCACAGAGCGGATTGCAAATGTGCCCGGCTGACAGAGCGTCGCCTTGCTGCTTTCAGTACTTCTAAGTGGCCTCTTGAGTCTGCTTTTAAAATGCTACTTCTCAAATCAAAACGACTTTTAAAGAGAATTTAGGGACAAACGAGATCCAAACTGTGCTTCAAAACGCTCTAATTTGACCACAATATTGAAAATTTCCTCTCTTTAACTCCTTTTTCGAGCTTCTCACGTTGAAATGTCGGTAAGTTCGTGAACTTATCGACACTTATCGATACGAAATGACTGAAATTTCCTTTTTAACCCTGTTTTTTCAGACAATTTTAGAGGAAAAATAGGATTGATTTGAATCAATACGGACTAATCAGTCTTTAGATTGTCGATATTGGCTCATTTTCCCCTAGAATTGATGGAATATGACGCTATGAGAACCCTGATGATACCTTTATTTGAACTACTGAACTCGGCTGATGTTTCAGCTAATTTTAATGGCACATGTTTGCATCACACGGGATAATTCGCCCAATAATGGACACAAATGAGTGCATTTTGGGGCAGATTCGGGAGCACGTTGTGAAGTTGAACAGATGGTGAAGTATGGCGATACTTCATATCAGCATTGTGCATTTTCCGGCTGATCAGCTCAGTTCAATGGCACGTCCACTGGGTTCTTTGCCATGCAGAGTCACAATGGGGGAGCGTTCATTATTGAGCTCTTTTTTTTCTCCTTTCGCCATCCACAGCGGATGCGGATGGTGATTCGGGAAAAGTCTGATCGATTTTTCACCATCCATGAATACCCATAAGTACACAGTGGTTGTGTCTTCGTGTACGTGACAGATTAATGGCTTTTCAATGTCGCTTCCGATATATTGTCTGATGGATAGAAATTATATAACAATATGCTCGCCGTGTGATAAATTAAGGGGAACACTCTCAGGCAAATTACGGTTCTCCTCTGTGCGCCCAAAAAAGAAACGCCGCAGAGAGCGAACGAGGACGATATGCCTTTGTGTGTATAATTTCCCATCCACTCCCCCGTTCGTGAGGTATTTTCGCTCCTTCAACAATGCGGGTATCTCCCATTATACCCTCGGCCGTGCTTCCCTAACCTCAAATTCCGCTTAATAACCCACCCCAGGGGCGCCGCACTGAGGGAGATATTTTATATCAAAACTGCCAACATTCATTCTCAACATGGAAAGCCTCCTTATCCTCTTCCCGCATCTTCTCTCCTCTCCGTGTCAATAAGGGATTTTGCTCGGGCGGAAATGGATTGCGTGACTCGGCAATTATGCAACACAATTGATTCTACGTCGAACCATTATGGAATTTATACATAAGTCACTCTCAAAGCCTCATATAGACATCATGCATTAGCCAGCAAAGAAGCGAACGCACATCAAGAACATCTTACAGAATCTGCAAGGCAGACGACGATTGATTCAGAGCAGCGCAATTGGATTTTCACCCGTGAGATTTTCTCCCAGTCGAATCGATTTCACATATTCAACTGCAAAGTTGATAGTTTGCCGCTTTTTTTTACTGGCTGCACAGAATGCGGTTTTCCAACCCCCTGTGGGGGTTTTCCCGCATGTTTGGGGAAATTTTGTACATTTCCAAAGATACATTTGATAAAAATAGCTATGAATATTTTCAATTTAAACTGCAAACGATTATATTTACGAGTGAATTGATGGGAATTTATGCACCTGATGGTTTTCCCACCGCAAAAATATGTCGAAATATTATTGCTGTGTGTGTTTGTGTAAAAACAGATGTATGTATATATATGGAAAATAAATTGGAATACAACATGGGGATTTCAATTTGTGATTTGCCATACATATATTTGCTGTGCATCCATTTCTGCACGGGATTGACGTCGTTGCAGCTTCAAGTGCAGATATTGGCCGCCTTTTTGTGTACACTGACGAAAATTCGCCAACGCATTCTTTGTCTCAACTTAGGGCATTCCATTCAGATATTTTGCTGAATTCTTTTTCCAACTTGACGACATGCTCTGGAATACTTCCCTGGGCATCCTCACGGTGGCATAAATCACATTATTGCGTCTTGCAGTGAAATGAGCACTGCTTTCAACTTGGCATCGCGGTCGGAAAAGCGGAGAGAGAGAATAAAAGAAATTCAACTTCCTCGTATGAATAAAATACTTTTGTAAATGTTCTGCGCAAGGATGAAACCCACAAAAGGTGCATGAAGGCGACTTGTCAGCAAAATGAATAATACGAGTGCTCGAGCTTTGTTTTTCCCACCCCCGCGGCGGGTGGGCGGCGGGTGGGCGCCCCCGGAAGAGGATGTTGAGTATTCAGAGGCAAATTGGGCACAAAACACGAACGATAGTTGAACGGAATGCTTTTTACATCGGCGGGGGGAGAGAGTGTGGAAAAAACACCCAGCGAGTTGAGAAAATCCGCAGAAAGAGAAGCGCCGTGGCGCGCTGGAAAATCCACCCACTTTTGGGGGTTTTTCCCACCCACAAAAAAAAGCAGGGCAACTCATGCGGGTAGAATGGAGTGAAGAAGCGAGACAACTCCACCGCTGACATCAATTACAACATTATTATTTTAGCAGTGTTGGCAGAAAGAAACTTTCATGAGCTCTTGTGCAGCTCTGTCGGAATTTTTTATTTCACCCACCCAAGATATCACTTATTTAATAATTTCACCTGCCATTTTCATTCACGTCGTGTGACATTTTTCCCCTTTCGCACATGAGTGAGAAATGTGACGTCTGACTTTGCTGCTCAAACTCACCCAGGAGAGGTCAAAAGAGTTTGCAAATTAATAGCATGGGAACAGTGACGGATGGGAAGTCAATAGCCATTGTAATTTCTCGTGTAAGTGTCTTTTTCAATTACGTCAGAAAAGCCGCTGGAAACTCGTCTATCTATTGGAATGTGCTGTTAATTATTGATGCGGAGTGGAATTCTAAAATACGCTTAGCGGAAAATTGTCAAAGTCTCTCAAATGGAGTTCAGGCTAATTAAAATCTCATTTACGACATCTAAAAGATGCCCTAAAAAAAGATGTTGCTTATAATCTTGAATGAATGAGTCTTTTTCGCAGGCCATCAGGAAAACAACTGAAAAATATGTTGAATTTTTGTTTGTAATTAGAAAGTAAATGAGGAAAATGGATTTATTGTAAACTTGGAGAGTAATTAAATTCTGTCTATCTCTCTGAAATTCCAATTCAATTGACTATAAATTTCCGGCAATTCCAAGTCAAACACTCGTGCGTTTGAAAATCGATTTAGAACTGCTTGTTTTCTAGCAAATCAACCCTCCGTGGTTGTCTAATGGGCCGAAGAGTGTGGAGAATGATCAACATGGTTGAAAAACAGGGTGTGTGTGTAGGGAAAATAATGTAAAAAAGTTCCCCATGTTATTATGGGCAGGAAGGATGTGAATTGGATCTATAATTTCTTGTGTTTTCCTCTCAGCCCGGCTGGGAAATCGGCACGGCAGAGAACTGAGGCGAGATTGCGAGTGGAAGTTGCATTATGAGCATTGAGAGTGGAACTAATGATCCGTAAATCTCACCGTCTGATGTTGGAAATGGCTCGGAATTATGTGTATGTGCCGCTGTTTGATTATATGCGCTCCTCTGGAAATTGTAACAGAGCGTGAAATTTACCATCCCAGGAGGAACACACTCTCTTGCGTACACAAATGACGACGACATGTAATGGGATATAATGGGGAGTTTTTCTCAGTGCGACTGAGAGGGCCGTTTTTTTTCCTCCCTGCCACGATTCTGCGGGGTTCCTTCAGAGAAGGGGAGGCAATAAAAATACAATAATTGGTGCATTATTGTACATGGCGAAGAAGTCCGCGCGCGCTCAGCAATTCCCAGAGACTGCAACAATGTCTGCAGTGCACAGTTGGATATGGAATAAATTGAAAGTGAGACGATTTCTTTCTGCCCCACGAGGCAAAATTTATGTGCGCGTGAATATATTTCAATTAAATTGGCATAATAGAAGAGTTTTGTGTATTACGCACCCGTTCGCCCATGGGAGTTGCGCCGGAGAGCATTTGGGTGAAAAGAATAATTCATTGTCGGTGGATTTCGACATCTTTTGTTGTGCGCCCTGGCATTAGCGCCCGAATGGGGGCGCACAGCAGTAGAATAAACAGCCAACGTCACTCATTTTGACTTGTTAGTGCTCCCATGCGTAGCCAAGCGAGTAAACAGAACATTTTGAGAGCGCCAAAATGTTTTCACATCGTTTTCCACTTGTGAATGCTACACCTAACCACCACCCAACCCACGTCACGAGATTCGCCATCACAGCCGTGAAGGGACTTCCTCTTCCACCTGAGATGAGATCTCGAGGCGTCTCGACACTCTCGCCTTCGCCTGGCACAAATTGCAGCGGAAGAGAAGCTGCTTTGTCTCGCTGTGCTGCTGGACTTTAATCTATTCTCAAACACCCAGATCAAGGAGGAGATAATATGGTCAAAGTGGCGTACAGATCAATAGAAGTTTAAGGAACTGGAAGTGCTTTAATTTTTGCAATATTTGACTCACATCTTTGATTTTCTGATGATTCTTTCACTCTCAGAAATTAATTTTTATCTAAGACTGTATTTTTTAACGCTTTTATTCTAGGTTATGTGATAAGTCACAAAACCTAGTAAATTGAAGACGTATAAAGGGTTTAAAATAAAAATTCTTGCACTGAAAAGGGAATTATTTCTCATTTATTAGTAAAATTGAGTATTTTCACTGATTGCAATTTGCGATTCTGAAAGCAAATTGGTAGAAAGTAGTGATTCTAATTAAGAATTTATATCAAAAAGTGTAATTAAAATCAGGAAACTACCAAAAGAAAACCAAATTTATCTGCTAAAATCGTTATACAAGTCTGAAAATCATGGTTATAAAATTGTCAGTTTGATTTTGGTTAGATTTCAGTCAATTTTCGGTTAAACTTGCTACAGATAATCCATGAAGTCTGAAGTTTTGGGAAATGTTCAGGGTTTTTCTTTTATACAAATTGTGGAAGTGACAGGAAATGTGTTGAGATTTTAGCCACATTATTTTCCCCTTGATCCAGACAAAAATACACATCTATATTATATTTTTTCTGTATATTTCTTCTGATGCTTATGTTATTAAAATAAATACAAGTCATTTCAGTCTGTTAATTGCTCAGCATTCGGAAGACGAGGAGAATTCCTAATCCCTGATAATGCCAGCAACGAGGCCAGCAATGACCAAAGCCTGTGTTGTGCTATATATATGTGGTGGTGGGCAAGAGCTAAGCCATGTGCGGAGGGTGTTTTGACCATACAAGAACAGAAATATGGTCCACAGTATCCACAATTACTTTATGTGCAGTGGCTGTCCGTAAATTTCGGGGGTCTGCGGGAAAGAAGGAAGTTGCGGATTATGAAGAAGTTTCGACAGTTTAAGAGTACTATGGGCTCGAGTCATGAATTCACAAACTTTATTACAAAGTGTCTCGTGCAAAGGAGCTTAACTCTCAGCATGGCATATATTATAATAAATGGTATCGCTATTTTATACTCCCAGGCCACCTTCCTCACCATATCACAGCTCACTCCAGCGCCCGTGTTTGCAAATGATACACATGCTTTTTCTGGGGTGGGATGCAAATGTGAACGGGAATAACGAGTAACGACTTGCAATAATGGAACGACACGAGCACGCAAGCGTTTTATTTACTCCTCTGCTTTTTTTTCCACGGGCGCCCCTCTTTATTATTTTGTCATATTCTGGGATATAAACTATTGCATGCCACACAAAAGTGCTTCTACTTTTGCGTGTTTTTTTTTTCTCTCCTCTCTTGGCCACAGAGAAAGAAATCATGTATTCACGAGTTGATACGCCACAATTTTGTGCCTCAGCAGTACTTGAGATGGAACAAATAGTTCTGCAACTTCACTCACTGTGTCACTTAACATTCTCCCATTCAGCGCCACTTTGCCAACTTCTTGTGCAGGCCCAAGGAACAAGTGGAAGTTGACAGGAAGCAGAATGACTCGGAGACTGGAGAGACACTGTGGGAATTGTGTTAAAGATATGCAGTATTGAGTTTAGGTTTTTATTAGTAACTCTCCCTGGGTTATGTGGAAAAAGTGGGTGAAACTCCGCTGCTTTTTCAGAGGCGCAAAAGCATCTTCTCGGAAGCCACAAAACATGCAAACAGCATTGAAAATTTTCTCCAGCAGCCAGGAAGTGAATTGGAAGGGAAGTGGAATGAGAGTCCTCGTCTCTTCGCGATACCTTCAAGCGACACCAATCGAATTGCTTTTTGTGTGTACAGCAAAACTCAATTTAACTAAATGGGCTTCTCGCTCTCTCTCGGCTCGATTCCACGTGAGACGTCGCTTCCGCCGCCCCCAAACCACGACAAAACCCGCGCCGCGGAGACGCCCTTATTGCAGAGGAATTGAATTTGCCGCCCGTCGATTGCAACCGATGCCGACAAGCCGCACAAACACTCAATCTCACTCTGACCAGGAGTGCCCGACAGCCAGACATCCTCGCCAGACGCGAGTGCAAACACACCATGTCAGATGAGACGATGATTGACTTCCTGACAAGCACAACTTCATAATTCCATCCCCTCCACAGAGAGTGGTTTTGTCATTCCACCCCTGAAGTGGGTGTGAAAAGGATGCTCTTTATATTGCGGCTGCTGCTGCATTTTGGCAGAGCAAATGGAAGGAAAAAGTCTTGTTTTCTCTCAATTAACTATCGACCCACTTCTCTTATTGATTTCCCTTGCCAACTCTATTTTCGCTGATCGCTTAATTGTTCGAATTAAATAGCCAAACATTGTCAATTGATTTCTGTTGATCTTCCCCACTTTCTCAGCCACGACAAGCACATGAGCTGTGATGGCTGATGGCAGTTCTATTGAATTAAATCGACCCTTGTCCCCATTCTCTGAATTGCTTGTGCGTAAGACAAGAGTTTCCAGCAAATTTTCCAGATTGCCGTCTCGCAATGTGCCCCCGAAGGCACAACAACCTTCCGCATAAGACTTGCCAATATTAAATGGGTTTCAAAAGTAAATATTTTGCTCACGACAGGCAGCGGTAATTGATCAATTAGCTTAATGTGCACATGAACGCCCCTCAATTAGGTGACGTATCGACAAATTGCACTCACTCGGCCAGTTTTTATTTCTCTCCTCAGGTGAGTCAATCATTTCGCCACTCAAACATCTTCATCTTCGTCCAGTAAGGTGACCATTGCGTGCCATTTCAATTTTGGAACTGAATCTGGGCTTGAGGGACTTCTCAATCACATGCGCCATCGATCCTTCGCAAGTATTAATCATTCAACGGATACCTCAGAGGTGAATTTGATCTCCAGTGATTGCGAATAATCCCTTTGCATTTCGTGGGGATGAAATCAAGTTGAACTTTCCATTGTTAAATGGTGTACGCGAAACTGGAGAAAAATTGGAAAGTCTTCGCATTCATCTGACGAAAGATGTGAATGTGAATAGGAAGCAAGATGGTGAGAATGTAGGCGCAATTGTGCGATATCCTACAATGCGGTGTACACATGAACTCTGATGAGGTTCATGGCCTTGATTTGCACGTTGCGAAGGGAAAAGATATCCGGTCCGAAGCACCGTCGACACAAATTGCCATAATTAATCGAATCCGATGACTATCATCAACAATAGAGCCACCCTTCCGCCCTCTGTCTTACCTTCTATCCCAGACTGTATATTTAATATCGCACAACTTCCGCTCGCGCCACCCCTGGGGGCGACTCTCAAAGCCCCAGGAGTCGAACGGGGGCGGCGAAAGATGTAGTAAATCTATTTCCGGGCTGGATTCGCCAAGCGACAACGCCACACGGAGCGTGGTAAACTCAATTAGTGTCAATTACTGATCAATATATTGATTTCACGTTGGGGGTGGCGCGATGGTGTCCTGAGTGCAAGTGGGGAAAATTGCGGAGTATCGTCTAAGAGGTGAGATTTGTGCGGGAGGGAGAATGGCTTTCGCCTCGACTTTGACTGACGGCATATTAAATAACATGCGCCTCATTCTCGAGGTGTATGGGAAGGCACATGGCAGGAATTCCATCTTCAATTCTCTTTTGCCGTTGAGCTTTTAGTGTGATTAAATTTCATACATGTGGTCTCTCATTCCCTTTGAGCTGTGATGCATAAATTTCTAGCAGAAACGCGCGCGCTTCTTTAGCTTCCCACAATCGATATGAAAGACTGGCAAATGACTCAAGTTTTTTCTTTCTTCCTCCCATTTGGGAATTAGAGCGATGGGTCAGACAAAGGTCATCCTGTGGACCTGAACCTCCCTTTGGCTGTTGTCGGTGAGCAAACAGCGCGCCGAAAGGCTTCCATTGTGCTGAACCATGAGGTGGAATGACTGCCTCGTCTTATGCACCAGAACAGCCTCTTTCATCCGTCCTCGTCCGGCGTCTGCTGTCGCTCTTTCAGCTCAATGGCTGATTGATTTTGCTGAATGACTCGAAGAAAGAGACGCAGTGTTCCCAGGAATTCGGGTGTTGCAGAAATGCGACCCTCATTTATATATTTTCACCCGGTAAATGTCCAATTTTGCTCATCAAACAGACTTCTTTATTGCCTTGTCTGTTTGCTCAGTGGCTTTGTCGGATTTGAGGAAATCTGGCATTTTTGCTAATCAAATATTAAATCCCATCAGCATTAAACCAACGATTTCTTATGCGGTCACCCAAGAAAATAAATGCGATACTGAGTAATTTTCATCGTTTGAAGCGCAGTTGAATGTCTCTTTATTAATTTTCCTGAATTATTTTGTCTAGAAAAATCAATTTTATTGCTTTTCTACATTCTAATAGTTAAATAATTCTCAAAGTCGCCAAATTCAAGACAATTTAGCGTGAAGAAGTGTCACCATTTTAGGATAAAGTACTAAAAAAAGATGTTTAAAGCTTTTGTACAATAATTAAACGCTCTGATTTAAATTCACACATATTCTGTGCACAATTGGGCGATTTATTTCTGTGCCAATTTAACGATGCTGTGTTTTTGCTGTACAGAATTAAAGCAACTGAAGCCTTAGAGAATTGAAGCAAATTTCCAAGGATATCAAACTGTGCAACATTGCGCTTATTTCCTTGTTGCCACTCGTGCTGTTTCGCAGATAAATTTTTCACTGCGGGCCAAGTTTTATTGGAAAAGTTAGCCAGGCTGACGCAAGTCCATCGCGGCGCAATGAACAATCTGCGCTCCTGGCATTGTGCATTATTCATCGACGCTCCGCGACATGCCAATTGATTCCTCATCGCCGGAATGCCGTCACGCTTCATTGTCACTCCCGCGGTTTTTGCCTACGGCTGCTGGCCGCCGAGGACCGCGGCCATTGTCTGGCGATAATGCATGAATGGCAAGGGCTCTGGTGTGGTTTTGGTGTCTCTGCGCCGCATTGTCATCGTGCCAGGAGTTCATCTGTGCGCTCTGCCGAAGACAATAATTGTGGTCTCGCGGTCAAGACGACTAAATATCGGTTCTGGCTGAGGACTCTTCATGGGGGCGCACAAAAAGTGGACTTCTCTCCGTCTCTCGCCAAGAACTCCGTGTTTATTTGCATATTTTTATTCCTCTGCCTTTCCTCTGCCTTGGGAAAAACAAATAAAAATGTCACAGTGCTGAATCGATACTTTAAGTCAATCCCGGGAAAATTTATGTTGAACATTCTTCATGTTTGTCTTCTTCGGTTGACTTTGCGGGCTTCTTTCACTCCTCCTCCTCCTCCACCCCTCTGCATTATCATGGCCTGTGTGTGAGATAAGAGAAGTCACTTGAGAGAATGCTTCATTTATGTTTTGCGACAGTTTCTCTCTGCAAAAGCCCAGGAATTGTGGCGAAGAGTTGCTCCATGTTAAGCACAAGGGGGAGATAATATGGTCAAAAGTGGTGTACAGCTCAGCAAAAGTGTTTAGAACTGGAAGAGCTTGAATATTTCCAATTTCTAAAATATTGCGTCATACAAAATTGTCTATTTTAAAAGCTATTTAATTGAATTTCTACTCCAAAATAGCAAATTTCTGCTCATTGTCGATTTTTCACAGATAAATTTTCCTCACATTTGCCTTTTAAAGATTCCAAATAAGTTTCTTTCAAGGGTTTTTTTAACCTTAACTTCTAAATTTTAGGTTATGATACTTTAGGCGATTAGAAAATCAACAAAGTTCCGAAAAAGGGGAAGAAAATGAGGAAAACGCATGTTTTAAGCACTGCCAAAGTTCTGAAAATGTCTGTGATTCTTGGTGGTGTACACAGTTTACCCTATTATTTCCCCCTTAGTTAGGTATATATGACTCTTCTCTCGACGACTCACAAAATTTTTCATGAGAACCTCAACTTACAACTCATGAGCATGACAATCTCAAATGTTTCTGGTCTTTTTGCCGGCAAAAGGGGAAAATTTCAATCAAAACTTTATGTCCCAAGAACATTTCCTCTCGCCACACACACAAACACACACACACGAAATCTCCTGGGGGTGCGCGGGGACAGAGAAACCATATCAAAGGACTGTTCGGACGATTGCTCGCCACCCTCGCCGCCTCATCCGGTCCGGAGACTGAGAGCCACTCCAGCAAATCTCTGCGCTTCTGGGAAAATCCCTCGCATCGCCAAAATCGAACCGGAAGCGATGGAAATCGTCGAGGTTTGTTCCACTGCCAATTGAATCCCTGTCCGGGGGCGGGGGCCGGTCGTTGATGAACACAGGGACAGAGCATCAAAAGCGGGCTGTAATGTATGCTGCGAGGACGTGCGGTGGGATTAGGGGCCCGTGTCGGAGGATGCCAAATTGCTCCGGACGGGCTTCTGGTCGAAATTGCACCCGCAACACTGTGCAAAATGCCAAAATGGGGCTCCCCGGTGCCATTTGTGCGTCTCCAAGGCCCCAGGCGGCGGGAAACTCCTGCCCCGCGTTGGAAAAAGGGTTGCTCCGACCCCCGATTCTTGCTGGTGAAATAAATTTTTACGCTTATGGCACAAAACACACGCCTCGAACAAATTTCCCTCCGCTCGATTGGATCACGATTTTCTCAGCCCCTCTGGCTCTCCCCGTCTTTTCCCGAGGGTCGGTCAGGCATTCAATTGCAGTGATTGAATTTCTGAAAAGTGAGTTTATTTCAAGTATGATTGGATTATTTGCCATTCTCTCTCTCTCTCTCTCTGTCCAATGACGCCAATCATATCAAATTATTCAATAAACTTTCCTCTGCAAAAGAGACATGCCAAAAGAAGCTGTACATAAAGCTCTGCGATACATATAAATTCAAATTCCAGGAGATTCGCATGCTCGTCGAGAATTTCCTGCTCTGTGCAAAACTATTTGCCGAGGAATTAGCATAAGACGAGCGTCCGCATGGAATCAATTTCGTATGCTGCCGTCGTGTGTGTTAAATCACAGGCATTGTTTTTATCCACCCATCGCCAATCCACCCCGAACACCCCATGAAATTCCCCAAAATTCGCATACGACTTAATCACATTCTGTCATTACGAAAATTTGCTTTTATGTGACGTTTGCTCGAATGGGCGAATTTGAATTTGCGCCCATGTAACAAGAGTGAGAGTCGCACTGGCATTTTCGCCACGCCAACAGTATGACATTCTCGTGCAACCCTTAGCGGAACACGACGCCTCAATAAAGCGAAATTATGGCGATAATGATAATGACGGTGGGGCAGGGAGCCAAAGAACATCCACCAACGGAGAGAAATTCATTGGGAAACAAATCACGAACAAAGAAATTGCCGTTTACAAGAGGGTCGATCGAGAAGTCATCGGATGCAATCTTCAATGTATAACAAATTAGTGGGTTTTATCATGACTACAATGAATATTTACGAACAATTTCCTCGCAAGGAAATCTACTTTTCAACAAACTGTGGACAAGAAGGAAGAGAATTTAGTCTAAATGTGATTACTGCAATCGGCGATAAACTGAAGAAACTATCAAGACAAGCACTAGTGGGCGGAGCTTCTGAGTAGGCGGAGCATCAGCGTCACTCAGCAAACACTGAAAATCGTGCATAATATCTGATTGAGAGATTAAAAAGAAGAAACTGTCAACGTACAGCTTCTCTTCATTAAAATTGCCCATGGGAATTCAAAGCGGCGCGTCCGAAAAGTTTGCAAGCAACCCTCCATTGACTAAGAGAAAGCCTCAACCCTTGTCCCGATGCAGGAGCGCGAAAATGCTCGAGAGGGAGAAACAAAGGGATGAAAAGAATTCCTTCCATCGGAAACATCGCTTCTGCTTGTGTGGATTAATTTTAAATAACACAACAAAAGGCCCTCAATTGCTCCTTCAAATGGAAAGCCGAGGCGGCAGAGAAAAAAATCCTCTGCACGCATCCTTGAATAAGAAATTCCATCATTGTGTTTTCTTCAATTGAAACGTTCTCTCCGCCCGGATAGAGTATCGCTGTGCTGATTTCCATGCGATAGTGCGGCGCTGCCGAAGGGTTGGAGGGACCGTCGAAATTCCATAAGCCAAACGAGGGGCTGAGGTTTTCCCGATCGGGGATTTGTGCACTAAACGGAAACGGAAAATACTCGATGGCAGTGCCGAGAGGGGTGTTGGCCGGGGGCTGCAATTTATGTAAATCGTGTAATGTGCAATTCATAGAGAGATGTACTGGAAAACTGATTATGCTAATGATGTCTTAAGCCTTTGCTTTCGTCAGAGTTTTCAGGGTGAGACTTTGTACAGTTCCGTCAATCTATGATTAGCTGATAAGTCGCCGGGTTGAATCTTGCGGCGAAGGTGTATTAATTGAATTTCCATCGATGCGATGCGAGAGTAAGAAGTGCCAAGGGGGAGATATTGCAATTAGAAATTGTGTACAGCTCAGAAGAAGAGGATAAAAACTTGAATTTCATTCAATTCGTCTAGCAGATCAATTCAATTTCTATTTATTTAGCAAATAACCTCCAAAAATATCAATTCTCACAGTCAAAAAGTGGAAAGAATCTTATTTATTAGCAGATTTAGGCATTTTCATGCAATAAAGAACGTGAAAAATATTTCTAATTGTACAAAAGTGAAACATAACCGCAAAAATGTCGTTCAAATTTGAATAATAACAATTTTGAAGCGTTTTTTTTAGCAAATATTCAGGTAAAATCTTCAATTTTGGATTTAAAAGTAAATTGCAACAGTTGAAAATATATTTTTTTATATATTTAAAATGTTTTAAGCAATTGTTTAATGTTGTTTTATCGATTATGATTGGAAAAATTTCCAGAAATATGTTTAAAAACAGTTTTTCACAAAAATATTATTCAAAAACTTGTTTAATTTCTTATTAAAAGTTGCCAATTTTATTGTCAAACTGAAAAGAAAATTTATCTACTAAAATAACAATTTTAGTATAAAGTTTGGTCCGTTTTTTCCTGAAATTCTCGTAAGACGACCAAGGATGTGTTTGAATTCTAGAAGAGTTCAAAAAGTGTTGGGAAGTGGTGTTCAGATTTTAGCCCCATTATCGGCCCCTTGAGACGCGCGGCCGGGCGGTGGCGGGTTCGTCAACCCCGTGAGTGAGTTTGGCGTGCATATGTGGAAGTTTCCAGGCGGGAAGTGGGGGACTTTGCAGAGATGACACAGAGAGGGCTGGGAAGTTGTTAATTTGCACAACGACGACGCCAACGAGATTTATACACTTCATAATCAGTTGAATGGGAACACTTTGTGCAGCAAGAGTTGAAAGAGAGTTAATCCAATTGCAAACTACAACTGCAATTCTGTGCCGTGTTTTCGGCACAGCAGCTCTCGGGGAGTGTGTGAGCCCTCATCATATTCAGGCGCTCTCAGCGTACCTGGGGAGAGATATTCTTGGGAAAATGACAGCTTGACACGTTTTACTTGTAATTAAAATGCTCTCAAATTCATCAAATACCTCACATTTTCGTCCCTCTCTCCATGTCAACTGGAAAATACATCCCTGCAGAAGGAGATTCTCTCCCCTCAATTTGACGCTCATCTCCCTGGCAAAAAAGCCCCTCTTCGCACACTCATTCTGTCCATCAAGACACACAGAGTCTCAGTTGGAAAACTTTCAATTAATTGCAAATTTAAATTGTAACACTGAAGCCCCTTTTTCTCATCTCTCTCTCTCTCTCTTACTCCCCAGTGTTTGTCGACCCCTTTTTTCTTCTCTCCTTCAAAAAAGGACGACACACAATGTCAAGGAGGATTGTGAGGCATTCTCCGCAGAACAAGTTTCATTGAGGACACATGAACGATGGAGTGAGGAAAAAATGTTCGGAGGCATTGTTGTTGGCAGAAAGAAAAGGAAACCCTTTCATTGACCCTTATCTAATAATTTATTTTCCACTCTGGCTGGAATATCTACTAGATATACACAATTTCTCAGAGGGTAAGTCGCCATGGGACTTTTAATGGGCTCGCTTGACTGGAAAATTCATTAAATTTTTAAAGTGAACATATGCCTATTTTTTCGCCATCATTCATCTCGGGTAAGTTTAACTACTTTAAAAGGGGTTTTTTGCAGTTTCCCCTGAAGCCTCAAACAATGATGTGTCATTGCAAAGAATGGATTTTGCATACACAGACAGAAATGTTTAGCAAAAGTAGCGACAAAGTTAGCTAAACTGTGCTGATGGTGAAAGTCATAAAATTTGCCCTTCACGGTTTTATTAGAGATTGAAGAGATCTTAGGAAACAATTCTTAATGAATTTTAGAAGTAAATATCATGGAATTCGTCTTAAACATCTGATAAATTCACCGAAAAAGTTTTTTCATCATGTTCGCGACTCTTTTCCGCGAAATAGAATGTTTGACGCGATAAATTACGTTTCAAACTGTCTTTTAATTAATAAAATTTTGATATTAAACACTCAAAAAGACCAAATAATAAATAAAAATCAGCAAAACAATTATCCTGAAGACATCTCAGATTCATTTAATCGGTTTTAAACCCCATTAAGAACCGAAAACATATTTTAATGGCAAGAATTGCTTTAGTTCTTTTTTAATGTCATAAAGGGACTAAGACTTAGGGCGAATGTCCTTAAACTTGGCATGGAAAATACATTATTAATGAGGGAAGATTGGTGGAATAATTCAGATTTCTAGCTTCACTGGAAATTCGAGCAACAATGGAAAAACTCTGATTTACCACTAAAATTTTTATTTTTGTTCAATAATATTTCTCAATAACTCTCTCTTATTTTCTCTCGCCTACGCTAAATTACTCTCCGTCGCACAAAATTTATAGTTTCATCTCAAAAAAAAAACTTCTCTTCCTCTATCATTTTATATCGCCTTTCATAAGAGTAAATATTTATCTATCATAGAATGTGTGTATAATATGTATTTTATGTATAAAGTTATACTTGAAATGTATTTGAAACTCTTTATCAAACAAGAGGAAAACATGTAAAAAAAAATAACACCTTAAGGCGAAAAGGATACAAAATATGTAATACCAAAATCGAAAAGTTATAATTATAGCGTAAAATTATCTGTTTTATCAGCTAAATGGAAAGTCCTACTAAAGTAAATTTTACACAATACTCAAAAATTCATCATAATCATATTGGATAAATTGTAAAAAAAATAATGACAACATCTAAGAGAGTATGCAATATTTTGTTATATTCAAAATATATATATATATATAGCAATTTAGTGAATTTATAAAATATGTGGTCTCCATTTTTTTATTCTCTCAAATTACAAAGCATCAATTTCATTTGGTCCAATCTTTTTACTAAGTTTATATCAAACATGTTTGCTATATTTCTCACAAATCTATTTCATTATACATTCCCTAAATATTCTCTATTCTAACCTTCAGTAAATTTCGTCAATTTCTCTTCTTCTTCACCCCCCAAAAAATAAGCAAGATCAATCATCGAAAGTTGTAAAAAAGAAAATCAATATAATTGCTACAGATGTCAATCATAAGTTCTCGAATATAATTACAATATTACAAATACACTTCTCTAAATTGGAAATACACTTAGTTAATGTATATATAGGAGCTCTATATGTATATTTGCCTAATTGTTACATAGTTGTTCTCATTGTTGAATGCGTCATCATAATGAATTGTGGTCTCTTTCGAAGGTGTAGTAAATTTATATAAAAAATAAACGATAGCATTTTGTCTTCACTCACAAATCCCGCGCACGTCTGTCGTCACACATTATGTCTCAGTGAACGGCGTCGATGTCCCTCTGCGCCCTCGAGATCTTCAACTTGTCCTTTGGCGTCTGATTCTCACCGGATTCCAGAGCAAACATCTTCATCTTCTCCTTGAACGTCAGCTTCTCTGGCAGAGTGTCGTTGCTCTTCTGATTCTTCTGCTGTTCGGCCAGGCGTCGAGCGCGCGGATCCCTGCAAGCGAAAGCCCAAGAGAGAGAGAGTCAGTGGACAGTGTTAAGAGGATTGTGAGGGATAATAAGAGGACTCTTACAGATAAACCTCCTGAGCGCCAATCACGCCGGGTGTTTGCTGATTGTGCGAGTTCCAGGACTCATTCTCCGGCGTCGTTGGCGTTTGCAGCAGTGCTGTTGTGTCTTGGATGAATTTCTGGTCGAAAAATGAGAGAAGACGAGAATTCAAATGAAAAATCAGTTAGAGTCGCTTTTAAGCGGAGACTCACATTCGGATCCTCGTGGATAATCTCCAAATCCGCCTGTTCTGGCACCATGGCCGGCGCTCCGGCCACAACATTGTTCTCCTGATCGTGGAAAGACACCCGCTTGTTGTCCCTGTTGAAGCTGGACAGCGGTGAGAAGTTGTTGTTCACCATCGGAACGGGCTTCTTGTTTAACTCCAGATGCTGCGGCGGCTTCTGTGGCAGATTCTGGCTGTTGCGCAGCTTCTGCTGCTGCTGCGACATCACAATGTAGGAACTGTTGCGCTCTGGAGGCGGCGGTGGTCCTCCATTGGATGTCACTTCGAAGCTCTCCCGTGGCGAATCACCCTGATGTTCCTGATCATATCCCGCGCCCGGCGACACATCCGCCACGTGCAGATGTGACATCTCCTTGGACAGCAGCAGAGCCGTCGAGTTGTTATCGTGAATCTGCTGCTGATCCGCAAAACTGGCGGATTTCGTCTGTTTCGACGGCGAATTGGGCACACTTCCCGTTCCCAGCAAACTTCCACGTCCCTCACTCACCGGAGCTTCCATTCTTGTGGCGCTGTTGTGCTTCAGAATGCTCTTGGGCTGCATCACTGTCGCCTCCACGGGCACATGGCTCTCCCCGAGCGCCTTGGCCGACGCATCGGGCTCCTCTTCCGCCTCCACAGGCTCCTGGGCTCGTCGCTCGAAGTCCCTCTCCAGCACCATCGTCTTCAGCTCCTCCTCCTGCTGCGGCGTGCGATGCGGCAGCCCCGACAGCTCGTTGATCTGCTGCTCGCGACGCTGTCTCACGTACTCACGCCGCATCTCCTCCTCCTTCTCGCGCTCCTCGCGCTCCCAGGGATTCATGGAGGACGACGGGAAGGCCTTGTTGGGCCCCCTGGCGCTGCTCAACGGATAGTATCCCTTCGGAGGATCGGCATTTCCGGCCACATATTGCGGCTTGTACAGCGGATGCGTCGACGAGGGCGGCAACGGAGGCGACAATTGCTCGTCAGGCGGCGGCAATGGACGATGATGCTGCAAATACAAAGAGTGTGTGTCAATACTGACTCGCGTATCCCATGCAAGAGTGTGTCTGCATACCTGAGGCTTGGGCGCAGTCGGCGGCAGTTGCTTGAGCGGACTCATTTGCTGCTGCGGCGGCGGATAGGGCTGCTGGCCGTACATGGCGGCCGCTCCGCCGGTGGGCGACATCATGGGAGGCTTTCCGGCCATTGGGCTGCCCTGCTGAATGGGTGCCAGCGGCGAACTGCTCATGTCCAGCATCCCCATCGGCGCCATCATTTCGCGCTGGTTCCTCCGTCGCAGCATTTCACCCATTTCACTCATCTTGGCCTGCATGCGCATCTGCGCGGCCTGGTCGGGCGGAGAGTAGACGTGCTGGTGCCCTGTGGGCGGCTTGGCCGCTACCACCGGCTGCTGGCCGGCCGGATACGTGGGATAGCTGATCATGTTGACGTTCTGCATGCTCTGGCTGGCGGAGATGTTGCTGGCATAGCCACTGGAGTGCGCGATGTTGGGCATCGACGGCGCCAGCATCTGGTTCATCCGCAGGCTCTGCTGTCCCTGTGACTCGCGCAGGAAGCTGTTCTTGGGACGCGGCTGCTGCTGCTGTTGCTGCATTGAGTAAGACATGGCGGCGGTCTGGGGGGAAGGCAGCGTGTTGCTGCTCATATTGCTGTTGAAGTACGCCGAAGCTGGACGGCTGAGGAGTTGCTGATTGCTCACACTGTTGCTCAACGGCGGCGACACCATTTGCGACGCCGACGACGAGGCTGGCTGGAGGAGCGGCATTGGCGGTCTGTCACCCAAGTTCGGCTGACTGATGTTCTGGCCACGATAAATGCTCAGGTTCTGATAGAAGCCCTGATCATTCACCTGGCCAGCGGCCAAATTGTGAATACTCCTCGATTTATTGCCAGCCATTCCTGCAAAATTGGCCAAAAGAGAAAAGGATTAACCTTTCAATTCAACCCATCAAAGTTTTCAACAGCTAAACGCTCAATGAATTTTACATAAGGATATAATTGTGGAAAGGGCACAGTATTGATTTCACCACTCAAACCATTCTTTCCCATTCAGTTTGAGAGGTTTTCACTTGCAAACGTGATTTCCAAGCATATCACTAGAACTCCAAAGTCAAATTTAGGATGAATTTCAGAGCGTGTGGCTGTCAAAAGGGCGGGGCTTGCGAATGGGCGTGGCCTTACCGATATTCCCAACGTGATGAAGAGCCGGAACTGATTTGCTGTTCAAGAGTTGCTGACCACCGGGCGATGGAAGTGGTGGTTTAGTGGTCTCTGCTCCAACACGAGATACATCTCTTTCGGACATTCTTCGCGTGCCTTCAAATGATGCAAACAGAGGTCAAAGCATTAGAATCACATTGTGATATTGCCATTCAGTCTACAAAACATCAAACACTGAAATGTTAGGGAATAAAATTGATAAAATAAAGATTTGTGCTGCAACATTTCCAGCAGATATTGATACAGAAATGAAAGAATTCGGCATGCAAGACTGGATCTTTTCGTGCGTGACAAAAAACAGAGAACCAAGAATAGCTAGTAAACCAATAGTTAGAAAATGAGTTCACGTTACAGCATGAGGACAGAGGCCACACTGGGTCATCTTGAGTCAAATCTCGCGGCTTTGCCACGCCTGTCGCCGCATTGCTTGAGCGCTTTGCTCGCCTGGCGACTCTTGATCTGTCGCAGAGTGAGAATTGACGGTGGGTGCGGCGCTTCCGGGCACGTCTGGATGTGGATGGGCCTATTGGCCAGATCATCCACTGAGCAACACCGCGTGGCGCGTCTCTTGGTCACAATGTAGGCCTCGGGGAACTTCTTGTGACGCCGCACAGGGCACGGATGGAGAGTGGCAATGTTCGGGACGCTCTTGAATCGACTGGGCGGCGGAATGTTGTCGATGCGATTGAATATGTCGTCCATATGAGCACACTTGCCGTACTCCTCAGCCCTTAGATTGATCACCGACGCTGAGCACTTGCCTGGACAGCGATCAGGACATGCAACTTCTGGCGTGCGACTGCCAAACTTGCTCCACTCGCGGAGCTGCAGCATCACATCAACTCGCTCAGCCTCGGACAACTTGCGGTCATTGTCGCGCTGCTGGGAACCCTTGATGGTCCCGATATGTTGCAGATTGGGGTAGGATTGACTATGCTGGGGGTGCTTATTGCTTGGATGGTCAGAGGTATCGTGCAGGAAATCAAAGTACTTGGTGAGGGCGCGCACTTTCCCATTGCCCAAGATCACATCGTCGCGATACGGCGGCGTTGTGGACCACACCACACGATGACCAACATTCTTCCGCTCGATCACGCGATCGTAGTCCACGTCCGGCGGTGGCGATCGCCTGGGGCGCCGCGCGGGCGCCCGGCCGGCCACATCGGGCGAGCTCGTGGTCGAGTCAGAGTGAATGCCAGAGAGATCGAGGGCCATTTCACTGAGATCGACGCGTGGTGGTCCCTTAGATGGTGTCGGCACTGCTGGCGGCTGATCCCCATCCTTGTCAAAATAAATACTAAAATTATCGTCTCTTAATGGTACATCAGCTGCAGCATTATCACCCGTGGATGTTGATGCCGCGGCGATGCCATCACAGTTCTGCCATTTCTTCAGCTTGCAAAATTTCAAAATTGACTCCTTGGTCCCTGAACACTTCTTCCTCATGCGCTTTCCGAGTGGCTCCTCCTCGGCCACCACAACGGGCACGCCATCGACGCTGTGCCCGCCGCGCGGCGGCACCTTCTCCTCGCCATTCCGCAGGTAATCACACGTGCTCGACTTCCTCACATTGACACACACATTATTGCCATCGGTGGACACTGGGTTATTGCTTGTGGACAGGAGGGGCATCATCTCCTCGTCGTCATTGATTATGTCAAAGCTCACGGTCTTGCGACAGCTGGCGCCGCTGTCGCGCCTGTTCTTCACAATGATGCCCGGACTCTTGCTCGGCCCCGCCTGACGGACGTCCGGCTGCGAGCCACTGGACGGCGGTAGGTAAGTGTGGACGGATGGGGGACTGAGATCATCATCAATGTAGGGAATATCGTCAGAATCAACACACGACGCCAGACTGTCCTCATTCAGTGGCTGATTCTGAATTGACTCCGCCGAGCGATTGTCCGAGTTGCCCGACAAACTGTCATTGTCATTCCTAATCACATCATCACTGTACTCCTCCACATAAATCATCGGCGGCGCCTCGAAGTCCCTGTTCAGCGAGCTGTTGCTCGCTATTGGTCGCGTGTCGCGATATCGCGGATCGATGTGGACCTTCTGCTGAAAGTTCGGATTCAGCAAGATGTCCTCGTGCGACGACGAGGAGCTCCTCCTCCTCCCGTACATGTCATAGTGGTCCCCAAATCTCATCGAATACGACGGCGATCCACACCGATCCTGCGCCACCGGCATGCATTCGGTATTGAACAAGTATCTATTGAGACTCTCCTCAGATCCCGAATCGTAGTAACTCCGGTTCGTTGCGAAGAAGTGCATCTGCTGCTGATGCAATTGCTGCATTCGCAAGCGATGCTGTGACATTTCTACTTCTTCGCGAACACACAATTAGCATAATTTTTAATTTTTTTTTAGTAATTTACCAACGAGAGCAGCATGAGAAACGAGGCAGAGAGTTAGTAAGACGCATTCTCACACTTCCTCAAACACTGACAATCGTCAAGAAAATCCCACAACAAAGTGCTGAATAAAGAATTCTCTAAGACAAAACTCACCTCTTTGAATCACGGGACTCGGTTGCTGGAGCAGAGTTGCCAATCCATGATAAATGGCTCCTTGCTTGGCCACCTCTAAAGTGACCACAGGACCAGTTCGCACAAGATAATCGGCAGCTCTGAATGTACAGAACAAAAAGAACACCCCGATTAAGTAATTTCCATATAAATCTATAATTAACATGAAAATAAATGGAGATAATTGATAAAATATCCTGTGAATTTAATTACAAATCCCCCCTTCTGACTGTGAAAACATGATAATGAATAGTAATTTTTGGCAAACAATTAAAATATACACATTAAATGTGGGATATAAAAAGGAGGAAAAAAAATAACCATCGCCCAATTATCTTCCTATCGCATTTCATTAACAATGCCTTTTTGTCCCTTTCACTGTCTATTATTATATGCGAATTAATTGGTCGCTGACACGAAAGGCTTGTTGGTAATTAATTATTTCAATATAAACACGACACATTTATAGTGCACGGCGTGTAATTCGTCCAACTCACCGTTCTTGTGTGATGCCGATAAGGCTCTGTCCGTCGACTCTCAGCAGCTGATCTCCCGCCTGGAGTCTGCCGTCGGCATCAGCTGCACCTCCTGGCACCACGGACTTGATGTAGATGCCCAGCCTCTCCTGGCCGGCGCCCTTGGCCGCCACAATGGACAGTCCCATGCCGCCGTTGTTCTTGTGCAGCTTTATCACTTGAATGTCCGGCTGGGGCATCTTCGTGGACATGGCACTGGGCGATCTCTGGTTGTACTGATGCATGTACACCGTCCACAGACCAATACTGGTCGGCTGGGCCGCCAGGCGGCACATCCCGGCATTCTGCAGTGGCGTCAGGAAGTCCACAAGTCCCGCCGGAATGCCTCTCACCACGTCACAGCTGAAGCCATCCTCGGGCAGCAGCAGCGCGAGCTGAGTGTCCGTCGACTCCTCCAGGCGCACCTCTCGTCCATCAGACAGCGTCAATTCATCCGCCACAGACTCCGCCATCCTCAGGGCCGTGTCAACGAGACTCCGTGGAATCGGTTCCTGACTCAGCAACGCCGCCATTTGCAGGGAGTTGAGACGGAAGCAAGAGTGCGCGAGCTGTTGCACCTCAGTCACTGTCGTTTTGGGCGCCTGCAGAAATTGCGCACACTGATTGATCTTGGCCAGGTGACAATCCGCCGCCAATTCAAGTCCCAGACGCTCAGCCCACAATTCCAGCAACTGCAGCCGATCACTCACGACCTTTCCCCACGTGGCGTTGCACATCTGAGGCGTCGTGACGATCTTATTGAAGCACACCACGTTGATGTAGTGAAAGAGCTGCGAGAAGAGCTGAATCGTGAGGGCGGCATTCACTCGACAGCGTCGCAACAGAGCCATATCAGCCCCGAGAACCGTGAGCACAAGTCCGGCGGCACTGTCGTGATCAATGTTCTCCGACAGGAACTGATTGAGGGTCTGAGACAATTCGGCCTGGAAGGAATTCACGAGATGGCGAAAAGCGGACTGCACTGTTTCCGCCAACACTTCCTGCGCCTGCAAACTGAAGGCTGAAATGTGGCGATCGGACTTCAGGAAGTGCAGAAACTCCGAACTGTTGGCCATCCAGAATGACACCACCTTCGGATCGGTGTACTGCTCCTGGACGCACGTGTAGATCATATTGGCGACGTGGTGGAGGAAGGCCGTCAATTTGTGCGCCCTCTCAGTGGGCTGCAGATCCGGGCGATAATGAGTCGAAGCTCGGTACCTAAAACACACACAGAAACTCTCAGGACTCAGACCCCAAACATGAGCGCTCTTGCATCTCACCTGGCGCACAGATACAGCGTGTACACCGGAGCTAGCTTAAAGTACGGAGCATTGACATCCAAATCTGGTATCACTTGACGCAAAAAGGCCTCCTGATGGGTCTCTGGAAATTCCAAGACAGCCGGCAATATTGGTTCTTGTCCCGCTTCATTCGCAGCTTGAATTTTGCCCCTGCGAAAGAAGAAGAAAAAGCAAAAAAGTCACACAAGAGTTTCTTTTTGTCCATCCAAAAATCGATAACTTATCAATTTAATGAAATTCATAATTGTATTCTTTACTTTTTCACGCAATTTATCGCATTGTTGAATTTGCTATTGAATTGGAAAAAAGCGTGATACAAAAACATTGATTAAGAATATAATGCACAATCATAACATGGAGAGAAATAGAACGATAAAAGCCCAATAAAACATTGACGAACATAACATTAAGGGATGAAATTTATGGTGATTTTGTGGCTTTCAAAATCAATAACAATGGAGTTAATGCGGAATTGCTTTACAATAATGTGTACGTTGTGGGACTTCGATTTCAAAAACTCACGGAAAATTATGAAACTTTGAGTTTTACAAACGATATCATAAATATCCAATAAGTCCCGCCCATTTGAAAACCACGCCCACAAACTCAATTTTAATACTTTAGGGAAATTTTGACTATTCTTTAAGCCAAACGAAAATGTAGTTTTTTTTAAAATTATTCTGAATTTACAGAGATGGTGGCAAATAACTTAAACCTTTAAACTCCGCCCACCCTTAAACTCCGCCTATTTGACCACATTTTCGACGTGTTTCGGAAAATGTCGCTTCTTCAACACATTCTAAACACTGTGACAGATGAGAAACAACATTACTGACAACACATTCTAATTATCAGTTGCAACAATTTCCACATATTTTCTCCAGTTGGTTAAAAGAACACAATGTGATTACAACGAACACTAAGTGCCATTCAGACTTCCTGAATGGTTTTGTTTGTTCTATTCTTCTATACACTGTGTCTTCATCTCGCACAGAGTGTTACAAATCTCATGTGCAGGAGGTAAACAAATTGATTGTGATGGCCTAAAGGGTGGGAGAGATGAGGAAGCCATCAAACATCAAGTACATTCTTCTCTCCCATTGTATTTCGGGGAGGGTGAGTGTGCCAGGTGATTGACGAAGCCGAAGGGCAACAAAAAAAAAAGAGTGGTGATGATGAGAGGTGTGAGAAAACAGCCACATGATTTGACTCAATTACCTGCTATTGGAACATGATTGAATTTTTTTTTCAATGTTTTGTCTCTCTTTTTCTCTCTGTTCTACTTGATCTCTTGTAATTGTGTGTGTGTATTTGGAGAGGAATCATATTAAGAGTGGTTGGGAAAAATACCTGATTTCCTGATTCGATCCCGCCGACTTATTGCTAGAAATTGATTTAGTTTCCGTCTCAATGGTGCCATCAACGTCGAAATTCGTCTCAAACTGCTCCTTTCCGCGCGCCTGAGCCGTCGCGGGGGCGCCTTTGTCCGCGTCCGCCGGAGCGAGGTTCTTGTTATCATCGAGATACGGTTCCGCGTGATTGTCGCCGCTGGCATTGCCCGCGGCGGTGGGCGTCTGTCCACCCACTCCGGCCGCGCTGTTGCCGCTGAGATGGTGATGATGCGGGGTGTCGCCAATCGATTGATTGGCCGACGTGGGCTCATCTAAATAGCTACTGAGCTTGTTCAGCGTCTGGGCTTGTGCAATGGACTGGACAGGACTCAGAGGACGCTCATCCTCATGCCATGACGGTGATGTTGGCGAGCGACTTTACAAGTGTAATTGCAAAATGAGGAACACATTGATGGGGTGTGACAACAAAAAGAAACGGAAAAAAAAGAACACAAAATTGTTAAATTGAGTTAAACATAGAACGATGGATACAAGCAAAACGACACACAAACAGCACAAACTTTCCATATATGTACAAAATGGAGTGCTTGAGGTAAATTTTGATAAAATTCCAGCGCCCTTCTCGCATGCAATTATCATGAACGCTTGGAGGAACTTTCGCCAGACAATTCCAGGGTGAAATTACATTGCATACACAACACATATACACACACAGTCATTACTGCAAAAGCCCAAGCAACAGATGCACAAGTGAAACTTTAACACAATTAGGACCATAAATAGGTCCTCCCCTTGGGCAACACGTTAGTTCTCACCTGTCATAGAGGCACGCTGAGTCCAATTGGGACTGAGACAGGGCCAAGTTGTACCGGCCATCGGACGGTGAGTCCACAAAGCGATACGACGACACTCGACCGAACATCACCACAGATCCATTCTGTAATTAATTTGCAGCACAAAACACAATTATTTCAGTCTCTACACAATTGGCGAAACTGTGTCGATCATTGGACACTCTAGAGGCACATTGATTTTCCCATGTCAGCGTGGGATTCAATTCGAAAAAACACCGCATATATTTAGACTATAATTCTAATTGATGTTGTCACACAATAATAAAATTCAGGGAAATTGTGGACTTTCCCATAATAACTTAAACTGTGGGTGTGTGTTAATTCAATGAGAGAAATTATAACAATTAAGGGTCCAGAAAAAGAGCACAAAAAAAAACCCAACAGGAAAACGCGGAAAGCATTTTAGCAAATATGTCATTTCCACAGTCATTGAACGAGAGGAAATTCTCATCATTTTGCACAATTTAAATGAGAAAAATGTTCTCTAAATTGAAACTAATCATTCTTATCGCATTATGTAATGTGATCCCCTGAGAAAGAGCGGTTCAAGGAAGGAGAAGAAGAAAAAAAAACGCCCCATATTATCATTATTATTATTCTACTACCCAGTCACGTATTTATGACTTTCACGCGAGGAGGCTGAGAGGAGGCGAGAAAGAGAAAACGCCTCATAATTGTATATTGCCTACAAATATTATGTCACACATTTAATGCCAGCATTTTTCCCTTCACACTCAATGCGAGATGCTCTCGGCATCTCAAGAAGACACACACGCACTGTCTTTTTCGTGCCGATTCAGTGCAAAAAAAAAAATTGCGCGTCCCTATCAAATTTCACATCACACTTTTATCGCCTTTGCGCTCTTCAACCACTAAAAATTCTAATCGAATGTCAAACATAATCCGATTTACGAGTTTCCGCGAAGCTGGACGTTTTGACCAAACACATCGCGGAAAAAAACGATAAAATTGCACAGTTATCGCAGTTGAAAAACTCTGTATGTGCGGCTAATTGTAAATAGCTTGTCCATTGCACAACAAATTTGGAGTTTTTGAGAACTTTTCTATCACAAAACTTTTCCCAGCACCGAATCGAAATGTGGGTCAAACTCTTTTCTATGAGCACATTTTTACAATAGAATCATTTTAGAAGCAGCTGGAGAAACTCCAACAGAAGTAAACGTGATTGAATGCTTTTCCAAAGGATGCAATCACAACATAAAAAAGAAGGATTTTTCATCACCACAAATTGCACTATATAATATTGTCACGCTTCTGCCAAAAATACTTGTCAAGTCAAGCAAGAGTGAATTTATTTCTTCACGGCAAAAGATAATTCCAAATTAATTGCACTCCCACTCGCGCCCATATTATTAAATTGAGCTGCCCAACATTAAATCAAGCACTATCCAATCCATTAAGTTCCCAGAATTACTCAGGGAGAGAGAGAGAGAGTATTGAATTCACTCCTAGCGATTGACCCCCAAAAACCAGTTGAGATAATTTTGTCACACAGCGCCATATAGTATAACTATCCGGCGAGGGCATGAAAGAAGAAAATAAAATCCATTCCACCCCTCAATGAGAACCACCTTGAACTTTTCCCTTGTTCACTTTCTCGCCTCCATTCTTTCATTTCCCTCTGACTAGATCAATGGCACTCCCCGTGGAGCCGAAAGCGCCGGGATGTGAGAGTCGCCCGGCGGGCGAATGGGAGTTTTATGTCCCGATTAAAACCATCAACCCTCCGCCGACGCTCCTTCCCAGCACGCGTCACAGGGATTAAAGAGTAGTTGACAGCGGAAATTATGAGTAAAAGTAGTTCATGAGGAATTATTTAACCCTTAACTGCAACTGTGTCGCCAAACTTCAAAAATTCAATTTCCTCCCCTCAAATGTCTAATAAAAGTTTAACGCAAGATTTTGATCATTTCTTGTCCAAAAAGAAACTCTCTTCCCCTGTTGCAATGCTTTATCCAATTTGTGAGATTATATCAAACGTCGTTGAATTTAAAAAAAAATTCCATCGTCATCATTTTTAGCACTAAAACGCAACATTCTCTTTAATGTGGAAATAAAATTATATAGAATTGGAGTAGTTTTTGGCGAATAAAAAATAAACTACTCATTTAAGGCTTAGACTTCGTGATGATACGTTTTGTAATTTCCCTTAAACTCCCTCTTATCTCCCATTAAACTGATAATATTGGTCAATTTCAATTATTTTCTACAACTGTCAGTTGATTTCATTGGTTAATTATTAAAAAATTAACCAAAATATGGAGAGTTGATACTGAAACTCACAATATTTAGTACAAAAGGTCAATTTTGTGCTTTTTTTCTCAACAGTTCGTAAAAAATATCTTTTCACATTTTTTCTGTTAATTTTATTTATAATTGTAATTAAGAGTTTTTTCTGCTAATTATGATTATGTGACTTGCTTTGTCAAATAGAACTTTAAATTATTTTCTAATTGATTTAAAATTGATTTAGGGTTGCAAAACAACAAAAAAAAAACCACAGGAAAAATATTCATTTTTATGAATCTCTGAACGAAATGCAAATAAACTGTCGAACATCGACTTTTGATAGTTTTTCGAGGAACCCATCAAATATGCTCTGATGCTTTGTTGTCTGAATACAAAAAACAGCTCAAAATTTACGTAAAATATTACTGACTATAAATTCTGCAGATAAATTTTCGAAATAAAACCTTGCAAAGCTGACAGACGCAAGATTCTGTTCACACATTTCATCCCTCTTTGGTAAATAAATTCCTCTGGTGCAAATCTACTCGCAGGAAAGTGAGAAACAACCAATAATTCGTCGTGAAGCACACAGTTTCTCTCACTTGTGCTCATAATTTCCCACCCCGGAGCGCTGATGGAGTGTACAAAAGGACTCACATGCAAAATCGTCGGCTGCTGGATGTGATGGCCATTGACAAAGGTCAGGGCGTCAGCGTGGAGTGGGGTCACGGTGCAGACGCCCTCGTGGAGCGAGATGAGACAATGGCGCGCCTGAATGAGCGGCCCAAACAGCTGCAGAGTGTTGGTGTTGGCCGAGCCCACTTCCACCGGCTCGCTGCCCAGCTTGATCCGCCGCCCGCCGTCGCCGCTGTGCGTCACCTCCACCAGAGTGGGGCCCTCGCGCTCCGCTGACATGTTGTTGCTGCCATTGGACACGCCGAGTGGCTTCTTCTTGCGCCGCCGCGGCTGCGAATCCGCCGGACGTCGCCGCACGTGAAACATTATGGATCCTTTGCCGTTGCGAGAGGGAAAGAGAAGAGTCATTAGATCAGGCATTGCAATGAATTCTGCATGACAGTCACTAATATATACACTCAGGATGTGCCACATTCGGCTTTTTCTAAGGCTCTCCTTCCTTTTTCCAAGCAATGGCACACCCTGTTGTGTACTCTAACATTTATTACTGTAGCACAATGTAATGAATTCAACCCTCATTCTCTCACTTGTTCATTTTCTCATGTCACTATCAAGGGTGAGGTCACAAGTAAAGCACATTCAGTGGAGGTGGAACTCATTAAAATGTCCTATTAAAAAACACACACATATGAACACAGAAGTGAATGCAGCGATATTAGGAACTGCTTCTCTCCTTAGAACTCTGCACATCTCGCATGTCTGAAGGTGCAGCAATTGCATTACAGGAAGTCAGTGTCACCATAATAAATTTAGTGCGCTATTTTCTACACACAGTAGAGCTTTCAGTCGCAAAACCACAGAGAGAGAGCAGGCAGGAAAGCACGCAGATAGCCAAAAAAATAACAACAACAGAGGGGAAATTGTGAAAATTGATTCACTAATCTAATTTGCAATCGTCTCCATTGGGAGAGAATTGATCGGTGGAAATTTACTTCTCGATTTATAGAACATATAATTGAGTAATATCATTCCAATTCACTGGAATTTGTCATTAATCATTCAGCTCTGACGTCACATTTTGTATCAATAGCGAGAGACTTTTTGAAATGTTAGTGAAAGTATTTCAGCACTTGTAACACCAAAAGTCACTTTTCATCGATACACACGCTCTTCCCAAGGGTGTCAACTCCCTTTAAACTATGTATATTTTTTTACAAGAATAACTGTCCAATAAACGCCCTTCACAGAATTCCACCAACGCGACGCGAGAGGGCGAGAGATTTAAAGGCCATTTTCCGATCCAAACACTTTTGGAAAAGTGCCTCTTGTGGGTAGAAAATTTTTTTTTCCCCGATACCAACATTCTATCGCGTCTCTCACAAATCTCTCTCTTCGGCACCATAACCAAATTCGTCTCTCTTCTCTTCTCTTTGCATCGCATTTCCCTTCAATAGAACACACACCGAAAAAAGGAACTATGTCACGAAATATACCAGCATTACTCTATCGATTATTGTCTCTCCTAATGAACGTGAACCCAAAAACATAAGGAGCAAACTCAACACAGAGCCACGGAATCGACAATATTTCATCTCTATATTAAAGCTCGCGCTATACATATTAAAGCTCAATTCTCTCGCTGACATTTTCTCTCGCTCAGCGAGAATATCAAGACCCAATATCACAACGTTCCCATGTAATATATTCCATCATTGTTTCCTCTCCACCTTGTGCTGATTACACACCGATAGTTGAGCGGCAATCAATTTTCCCTTCTGTAAAATCCAACTACATTTGCCACTTTTCCACACACATTCTTCGGACTCATGTTTCCCACCCCGCATTTTTCCACCACTCTGTGTGTGTGCTAAACTTTGTATTCGTCGCCGCGTCAAGTGAAATAAAAGGCTCCGCCGCACCACAAGCGAAGAAGAAGACACCAAAACGACGGAATTTGTGGTAACTGCTTGAGCTTTTAAAGCTCCATTTCTTTTCTCCTTCACGGTGTCCTTTTCCCTTAAAGCCACGCTTTTGTCTGCGCCTTCGTCTTTAACTGCGATAGGCAAAAAAAGACACAGTAGACAAAAAGAGCAAAAATACAATTACAAAGATTCTGCATGACACAGAGACAATAATATGGCGACAACATCGAATATTTTGGGGGGTTCCTAATTAATTGGGTTGCAAATTACTTCAATTTCAAGCAGGATCATCATGACAAAAAGCTCCATTTGCATCGACAGATTGAATTGAATTCATTAGAATTCCAAATGTTAAAGACATAATTTAAAGATCAATTGAAAATGAGAAAAACGTTAAAAAATCAATACAATTCGACTTCACACGAAGCGTCGCAGGATTCCTTCAATTTTTTAATGCTTTCTTTAGCATTATAATGCAGCAAAATACAGAAAAACAGTCAGTATGAATAAAAAATGCTGAAGGTCCTTAAAAATTCACGATTCTCAATTCCACACTGTCGCGATGTAAATGGAGTAGAAAAAAAAACGGGGGTGGAAAAAACACTGCTAGGAGTCACATATAAAATTTTAAGAGCTTCTCATTTTCCATCCACAAAGAAAGTAACAACGATTAACAGGAGCTTAATTTGGAGGGTGGCAATTACTGCCTAAAAAGAAAAACACTTTCTTCACCATATAAATATCCTTTCTTCTTCTTTTCCTCCTTCTCAAGAAACCAATAATAAAAAAAGAAGCAACATTGACTTTCAAGGCTCTCAAGACAGACAAAAAGGGAAAGAAAAATCCATTCTTCTCTCAATTACACTGCCCTTTTTCTCTATTAAAACATTCACAGTATCTTCATATCTACTCACGGCGAATCCCCCAATCCATCATATTTCTTCTCTTTTACTTTGCCTCCGTCGCGTTTACAGGATAGGTAACTTTTTGTATCATAAGAACGGCGAACTGCTACGGAAACTTCACTCTCTCACCCCCGCATTTGCGGGGTGGGTGAGAAAGTTTAAACAGGAAAATTGTTTTCTAACATTTATACGCTCTTTACGGCGCCTGTCGAGATGAGTCGCCAATCTGCAATTTTAGGGATTAGCATTGGAGAAAAAGCCCACTGTCAAATCGAACGAGAAAAATCACTTCTTTTCAGAGACAATTGAAAAAAACAAAAACCGTACCGACAATTGTTAACTGTGGCAACTTATCAAGCATTTTCGCCTTTTCTTCTCTCCTCAACTCCAGTCAAACTCGCTTCAAACTAACAAACCATAATACTCTCTTTCTCTCTACAATTACGTCAATCCTGAATGTATTTTGCACTCATTGTCGGGCGAATTTTGCAGTTAAACCGTTCTCCTTTGGCGTTTTTTTTCTATGTGTCAGAAAGATTACTATACAAAAGAGATACAGGCGTTTTTATTTTTGAGTGGGAAAAAAACGAAATATTCACGCACACACACAATGTAAATCTATCAAGTTTAAAACTGATATAAATTCATCAAACAGACTCTTTTTTGATACTGCGTTCTATATCGCGATTAAAAATTATCCAGTGCTGCAAAACGCAAAAGAAGAGCGACTATGGAAAAATAAAACGGAAGCCAAGAGGTGAGTTTGAACGTAAAATAAGAGAGAACTTATACTAAATGCGTGTTCACTGCGTTAGAGTAGACACAAGACAGACACAATTCGATATCGTTCGGCATGACTTGATTAGGTGATGCTCCCACTGAGAGATGTGTCACTCCTACTGCCCAACTTCTGCCCTCAGCGCCACACTAAAGTGCCTCCAATGCGAGAGAATGCCCCTGTTTCACCAGCTCTCTCTCACTCCCTCTCTCTCTCTCTCTCGTGTCACTCGAGAAAATGTGTGCCAGAGGACTTCTCAGGCCACCTGACATTTCCACAGCGCACCACGAGACTCAACGCTTCTCCGGAATGGAAATGTGTGTGGGAAAGTGCTCCCGAAGAGCGCATGAGAGACTGAGAGTGCAAGAGCTTTCAGGGGTGGAAAGCTTCAGTGGCAATTCGTCAAGTTCAAAGCTTAGACACTATGAGGATTCACCAGGACATGAACCCCAAAAGCAGGACGGAGAATTAGCTTTTCACTGCACGTGCTTGTTAACACTAGATCTACTGTCGTGGAAAACAATAAACAGAAAGACTCTTTTGTACTAAAACTTTTGTGGAAATACTGCATATTAGAACTTCTTATTAACTTTTAGTCAACTTTAAGAAGTTTCAACAAGCAGGATCAAAATTACTAAAGTTTCGTTTTCGCTTCTTTGCAACCCTTTCGACGTCTTTCTGTACATATTTTCCATGACTCAGCTTAAGCTCTGCAAACTGCTGTTAGAGCATGACTTGTCCACAGATATTTGGCCATTTCATACCTCTGGACGTTGGGTGATTCATGAGGATCGACAGTGGACACTCGTCGTCGTCCAGAATGTACTCCGTGCCGTCGCTGTTGACCTGCACCAGGCAGTAATGCAGTGGATCCGTCTTGTCCAGGCCATACTTGGCCAGCATCTCCCTAACAACGGCTTGCGCGCAATCCCTGATGCTCAGCAGCAGCGTCTTGTACGGCACATCGCGACACAGACTCTCACCGTAGATCTTCAGCGTTCCACCCGTGTCCGGGCCGCCGTCCTTCGACCTGAACTGCTGCAGCTTCTTCTCCAGCTTCTGCTGTCGTCGACGCCGCATTACAGCTTCAGGATTGGAGATGGAGCGCGTGAATGACGTCTCCGGGAGTTCCGTGTACAATTTCTCCGCCACATGATTCTCCACATTTGCCGTATTTGTGCTCTGCATCTTCTGCAGCTTCTCCTTCTTCTTCTGCTCCTTCTTCTCGCGCTTGGACAATTTCCTCTTGAAATTGTTGTCGCCACTCTCGAGAGTCTGCAAACAAAGAAACAAAAAACAGTCAATTTTCAGCACTTAATTTCACGTGTAATTGAAAGAAGTAAAAATAGATTCTCACATTTGTCTTCTGATCGGTGTTCCTCAACAAAAATCTCCCCTCGCGATCGTCAATGTGCCAATTTAGCTGCACCAACAGCGGCTTCTCATCCCCATTCAGCTTCCGCTCCTCGTGATTCGAGTGCACTTCGTACAGAGCATAATTGGGCAGTGAGAGCATCCGCATGTCCGGACGAAACTTCTCGATCAGCGTCTCAATGACATCCTGAACTGTGGCATCAGAAGCCACTCGAATGCACTTTGTGGCCACTTTCTGGCCGGCATCTTGGAAGTAGAACCGCATCACCCCATGGAACTGGAGGTTCTCGTCCGGCTCCGACAGCTCAAACAGATCCAGCCGATTGGCGTTCCACTGCTGAATAACGGAGCGCAGGGCTTCGCGGTCCAACAGGCGTTTCTCATTAGCAGTCATTTTCATCGAAAGGATTCCTCAACGGCTGCGACAACGACTGCAAATGCAGAGAAAACGCCCCACATTAATTATCACATAATAAGAGATAAATAAATCAGTTAAGAGTCTATAAAACGATTTGTCTTCAGATAAATCTGCATTGCAATTTTCTTTCTTTCTCAAAGCACTTCATTCAAACACAACCATCGCGCCTCATTGTTTTGCCGACAGTTTGTTCCCCTCTTCATGTGACTCTGGCAAGGAAAAAAATATCATATATGCATGCCTTCTTGAATTTCTCCGGCAGCGTGAAATGCTCGCAAGCAACGCCAAGAAGTGAGACAAAGAACAATCATGGTTAACAAGGAAGGTGTCTTTGTACAAAAAACCACAAAATATTTCCCATTTCTCTTCTCCATTCATCGCACAATTACCAGGGAAGGTCATTGCCATAATGACTAAACCATGTGGACTTTTAGCTATGCACGAAACTTTATGCGAATGGAGAAGAAAGATCACAAGATCAAAACACGCCATTGAGGCAAATGTCGCACGAAAAGTGTCTCAAGTGCAGCGCCAATCACAACAACACCATCTATTATTATAATTCCTCTTTGTGGCATTTCTCTAATCCACACCTGTTCCAATCAATCCCTTCTCGACCAGCTACCATTTCAGATTGCATCCGATCGAGTGAAATTTCTCCGTACGACCAAACGTAGTAAAAAGAGGAGATTGAGACATGGATATTATTAAAATATATGCGAACACACCTTTCCGGTCACCATTATAACGGCGTCACTCTACAATTTTCCTCTTTTCTCGCAAAATGCACAGTCAGTGTCACAAATCTAGATACACTCACAATCGATTCTTCATCCCCATTGACTCATTTTCATTGACAATTGAAGACAATTGAATATGGCATGACAAATTCCATGCCAAAGAAGTAATTAAAGGAAGTCAGGAAGCCAGTCGACATGCTCTAATGAAAGTAAACTCCGCCCCTCCAAATGCCCCGCCCACTCGAGTTAATTGTTACATTTAACCCACCAAATATGCAATGAAATCTAAATATTTATATTCCATATTCTCGTCACATTACTTATGCTCACCAGTCTGAATTTAATAGACCAAAATAGGAAAAAATGAAGCGTCCACAGCATCTCTATTTGGACTACAAATATGATCATGCACGAGAGGCGATGCGACGAGAGAAGCTGCAAAAAACTGACCAAACACCGTCTTGACCGATCAAGATTATCGTTCATTCATCCATTCATTTCACCTCAACTTCTACTACGTCGCGATCACGATCGCTAGAATGAAAAGACTTTCTATTTTTAATTTCTAGAGCAATTTCGCTTCTCTCTTCCTCTTGCAATGCCGCAACTTCTCTCTACATCTCGTCGTAATGAAATGCATACTCTCAATTAATTTCCAATGAGAATCCATGATAGAGAGCCTCTCACCGACATTACAAATGTCTCATTATTTATGCCAACACAAGTAAACAATCAGAAAAAAATATCACTAACGTGCTTTGAAGAGGAATTTCTCTCACTCATCGAGTATTTCTTCAAAGATACCTGATAAAATTTCAAGACAACTTTTTTTTTCTTCACTTTGTATTCACGTCGCAGAACAAGAGTGATGGAAAAATGCTCTAATCACCATCTGAAGACATCGTAATACTTACAGAACAATTAAAACAAATAGGCATTCTTGACATTCATCACCCACAACAAAATTCGTGTCTATAATCTTTATGTATTTTCCAGTCTTCTCTTCACATCTCTTTGTCGACAAAGAACAAATGAGGAAAAAATTGTACCTTAAGCTCAATTCTAGCGTGTTTTTTTTATGGTTATTATTATTATTCTCTTGAGACTTCCAGTCAACACAAATAATAATAATTTTATAATTTATTTGCTCCGCCATTTAGACGTGAATTGGACAAAAATTCCAACGTTCCCTCATCATTCTCTCTGTTCATGAATCACTGTGCTTGTAAACACATCAGCAATTTTCTCAAAACCCAACGGATCTTCGGAGGACAAAAAATATCACTCTTCGTGACTGTCTTATCGCTTTAAATTTCAAGGATCATCCATAACACGTCAACATCCCACCAAATTCAATGGACTTTTTCCCATAGACACAAAGTCTCTATTATCAACTTAAATCAACAATTTTATTGCTCATATGTGAAGTTTTGGAGTGTTGAACAAAAATTTCGCTGTCATCGTAAATTAAGAGAAATAATTAATAGAGTGAAAAAATACACCAATATTTATAGAAGAGTGTGAAAGAAAAATAAACATTTTCGAGTCATGTGAAAGAAAAGTAGAGCTCAACTTCATTGACTTGAGGCAAACAGCCTGATCCAGCCGCGATGTCTCTGACCTCAAGCACGGCAATTCACTTCCCCACCAAAGCACTCAGCTCGTCACTCTCTGTGGACACTTGACGAAGAAGTTGCAGAAAAAAAGTCCCGGAGAGCGTTAGAAAGGGAAAAGAAACTGCGAGCACATCATTTGCCATTTCCAGTAAATTGAGCTCTTTTTTCCCACCAGCCATAGAGATGCTGCTAATGAAGACGCAAACATTATTAATAAATTCACCCGAAGACAGTTGGCAAAAGAAATGCATTAGAATTAACAACAGTGGCGAAATAAAATATGTGCAATCTCTCGTGGTTTCTAATTACATTCACTGCTCATCTTTCGCATGTTCAGCAGAATGACTGATTTCCATTATCAATCGCGGCATTTTGCCATCAACTTTCCATATTTGTTATGTCTTTGCTCAAAAACTCTTCGACTCACATTGAAGAATGTCAAAATGCGATACGAATGGGCCAGGAAAAAAGTCAAATCACATCGCAAATGAACAGTAATTTGTAATATATTGTCGAGACTCACATGAATATCCCTCAGCACTGATCGAACCAACAATAATATAGAGAGGAAAAAAAGCCTAAACAGCGACGCAAAAAGCATTTTAAGTCAACAAATATGCGCCTCAACAGAGCACAAAAGCAAACTTCTAGGAGGAGTCTTATTTAGCAGCTCTCATATAATAAAGAACACACAACTCGCCAAGTGAATGGAATTGGGTAGAAAATATCAAACAATGGGTATTACGTTACATCACAATTGCTTATTATCATGATGTTAGGGAGCAACTTGCAACCTAAAAAAAAATCATTCTACATGCTGGACTGATTTGGAAAACCACCGGGAATTTTACATGCGCTCCCCGACATTTGCCCAGATATGACATGCACATTGGGGAATGAGAAGGTGAAACCACAAAGCTAAAATCACAGACCCATAAAAGATGATCAATATTGTGTAGCAGCAAATAAAGAGCAGAAAAATAATTTCCATGTAAATCTATAATAACAATATTCAAATTTGTCGCTGAGCCGAAAACAAGCGACAACCCAGCAAACCAAGAGAGAAGAAATTGCTTAATAACGTCTAAGTAGTTGTTTATTACAGAAAGAAAAGAAATATTCATTGGACAACGCTTATGACAGTCACATGAATGTCAAAGAACGATCTATAAGAAATCCACTAGACTAAATCGCATAAACGTTTCAAAAAAGGAAAATACAGTAATCTTAAGCTTTAGAATGGACAATATTATTTCCTACTGTGTTCTATAAGACATTCGTCGGACTGTCCTACAATTTTCTCATGGACTAATGAGCAAACAATTTTAATAATACCTCGAGATACACTAAATTCACTCCACTATTTTATGCATTCCTTCGCATATCCCAACACATCTCCTTGCCAGCCGGGTTGATCCAATTGAATGCTCTCCCGCTCATGAGAATGCACCAAGAGTGATGTTCACGAGTTTCCCCCTCAAGAACCCCACAAAATGCTTCAATAAAGACACTTATGATCATTAGTGAGTGCGTTATTTGGAAAATGCAGAGTTCCTTCTCGCCGCCACAAGCAAATTGAGCCGCGCAAGGGATAATAAGGTTAATTTATTAAATTGAATTAAACTCAACGTTACTATTTGAATCAATTGACACTGTGTAGTTCTCAGGGTCAAGTGCCTCCAATTCACACCCAAAAGAGAATGCAATTGAAAGTCCTCGGTTGATCCTGAAAGTGAGCAACTTTTTTTTTATTTTTTAACAAATTATTATGCTAATTTGCGCTCTGAAACCTTCAAGCATTATGCAGTGTGCAGGCCACCAGACTTCTCATTTTCATCCACACTTTCCACCGAGGTGGTCTTAATTTGATTTAAATCACTGACTGAGATTGTCTGTGTGGAGAAGAAAGTGAAAAGCATGACCCACAAATCTTGCGTACATTGAATTCCCACACAATCGACATTCGAAGTTCATTCACAAAAAAGAAACCCACTTTACACCATTTTTCACATCTCTCGCTCACTCTTCTGACGATCTGGTGTCAAATATCCCACAGACTTTATATATGAATTTTCGCTGTCATGAGAAATTCACCTGCTCACAAAACTTACGACACAACTGGCTCAACACTGAACTTGACATCCAAAACACACACACTTTACAATCTCACAGCGATCCATCTTTTACCCTCGAAACGCTCCCTCAAAACATATCGCTTTCTGCATGTCGCCGAACAAAAAAAAAAGACAGAAATACTTGAAATATTTTCTCCTCGAGACATCGCACATAAATATTCCCTCGAAAGGCCACTTGAAAACATTCCCAAATTTCTCTCTCATTCCATAATAGATTAACGTGAAAAATCCATTTTAGAAAATCCACTTTTACCCTCAAGAATAAGCTTCAGAAATAAACATGACTCACACGCAATTATGAGATGAGAGAATTTCTCCGAATGCCAATCACCAATCAATTCAACACTCGTGCTTTTAATTAAACCGATTCAGAAGCAATCTCTTCTCTTCCGCCTCAGCACGACATTTGATTCAACAATTCTCCTCGCGAACCTCTTAAAGCCACCCATAATATTCTTCATACAACAATTTTCTTTCGACAGTTTTATTTGTTTAATCGATACTTCTTCGTATAGAAATACGCCGCACCACCTAAACACATTTTATATGTTGCAAAACAGCCCAACAATATTCCATCCACCTACATTTAGGACTCATTCACTCAACTGGCAAATCAAAACGATATATGGAAAAAGGAAGTCCATCAAAAGAAGCTCCTTTCGTGCAGATGCAAATAAGTTTCAATGTGATTATCATCGCTTGAGATGGAGAAAAATGGGGATTATTTGATGAAATCAACTAATTTATAGTGGAAATAAAAAACGTGAAAGCCTAGAAAAGAGGCTTTGCATGGCAAAGGGCTAACACAAATGCCAAATTGAGGACTTAAAGTTTAGCATACTTGAATGAGTGAAGTTTTCTTGTCAATCTTTCACTTCTTTATATGTTTTTAGAAATATTAAACATACATAAATAAAAAAATCATTGATGCACAATTATTTTCTATTCCTTCTCTATCATTTTTCGCGTGAGACTTCATTTCTAGTTATGATTTGCCCTTCCGTTCCTCCAAGCAACAGCCAAATAAACACAAATGAAGGTGAATTTTCTGCATAAATTCAGTGATATTTTGTTTATTTATCCAAACAGTTCCAATTTCTGGCGTTTTTGCGCGCGCGAACAGCAATAGGGAAATGAGGCGAGGCACTGAATTCCAAATCACTTGCATAATGGCACATCAGCTATTTAAATTTATTATTATCTGCATTAAACAAGAATTATGGCAGATTGTTTACAGTGAGGCCAACATTGCAATGAACATATGACAGACACATAAGTGCAAAATTGATTCTCACAAAGTACTAAATATTTCACATTCACGTGCATAAATCACCGAATATCCTCAATTTCTTTTAGCATTCCATGCACGTGTTTAATAGTTTTTGGGTCACATTTTTTCCGGACAGACAGCCGCTGCTGCTGCTGCTTCTGCTGTAACATCAACAATTCACACACGATGGGATGAATTTACAAGAAAAGCCTCCAAGTTATTTTTCCATTTCACTGAACTCTCTCTCACTTTGCCGGCCAGTCAAAAGCCGGGGAAACCGCACTCTGCACATCCACCACCCACCTCTCTCCGTCTGCCCTAGTCTCAGGCATTCCGGGCACATGTTCATTTAACGGCCAACAAAAGCCCCATCAGAGTACATTCAAAGAAATTCTCGCTCCTTTTCCCAAATGCAACAAGAAAAATAAATCATACACAACCAAAACATTGCATTACCAGGGAAGTCACACTCAATTGATTTCACGATTCCCAGAGCGAGAGAAAGAGAGAGAGAGAGAGCAAAAGAGATGCACACAGACAAGACTGTGATGGTGCTAAATTCCCTAACATTTCATCATGCAGAGGTTTAATGTGAAAAATAGGGTTGAAGCACACTGTGTGTGAATTAAAATAATTAAACAAACCCTCCCCATGACAGTTCCAAGTTCGAAGGCAGAACCCAAACACTAAATGTTAATCAACGACAGTGAAAATGAAGACCTGAGAATGGCTGCATTTATTAATAAATAATAGAGAATTCCAGGCAGAAAAAAAAACAACACCAACAAGCAGGAGGAAGAAAAAACCGTGAGAATATTGTTATATTGAAGTAGATGTCAGGGGCAACGAGTTTCATTCTCTTTTCACAAACACACAAACCATCACACCCAGTGTTGCCTCACATCGAGGTGGCCATCAGACGAAAGGTGGAACAGAGGAGGGCTCGAACCAGGAAATTCACCCAGGCATAGATTGAAATGCACCCCGAGAGACCGAATCTCGCCCCTGAGACTCGGTCGGAGGGAAAAACTACACTCGAGATTTGTCACAAGCACACCATTCCACACCAAACAAGTGCAAGACAGGAGAACACCACCGGGAATTCAACTCACTTTTCCCGCTTACTCATGCATGTCTCCCCAGTGGTCTGACTGGAATGCACGTGAGAATGGCTGAGGTAAGGGTTCGAGGAAAAGACTTTGCAGCTCAGCGAGACGCTTCCGGAGAGGAACTCCTAAAAGCGGTTGCATTTCAATTTTCTTTTGCACGAGACACACCCACATCTTAAGGTATTCTCCACAATAACCCTTCTTCATTGTTGTGTCACTGTTGTTCTTAGTGTTCTTAGGCACCGAGAGAAATTGTGAGCACAATTTGCTTCGTTTCATATATATTCTGATACAATTTCTGATACAACAAAAAACAACAAATTTTCAGCTAAAAATCTGCTACAATATATAAATAAATATTTAAATATCAATGGTCTTTCAGTTCATATTACGACATGTCTTGATTTGATTGTAATTCAGATGCAGAGTTGTACGAACAAAACGACAAATATTATGGGGCGGAGCATCCAAGTGGGCGGGGCTGCTCGTAATATCCTCTCTACACAATACTGTCCATCAAACTCGCGCACAACCCTAACGAATACCCTACTTTGCCACATAACACTGAGCACAATTAAAAACAACAAGGTCGAGAGATAGCAAGAAGCCATTGCAGAGTAAACAAACATAGGAGCCCCAGAGTTTTATTGAAATTTAAATAAATTGTAAAAAGTGGCGAAGGAAGTCGCGATAAGGAACAATGCCAGTGACGCGCTGCAAAGTCTTTTACAGCCCACTTTCGGCCCGAAGCTAGGTGAGATTGTGCAAAAGACCATTAAGTTCTGTGTGTGGAAGCTCTTCTCTCTCATTTTTTCGCTTCGCAAAGATCTCACACCGAGTCAAATAAATTGAGACAATTGTTCTTATGTGACAGAATCGTTTAGCAATACAAAAGTCCAGCCATCAGATGCTTTTTTGTTATTAGCAATTTCCGGTCGTTAGACCTCCATCTTTCCACACTGGGATTTCTCTTTTTTTTCTCCTCTGTTCACAATATACAAGCCAATTGACTATCTCTCACCGTGAATTTGTGGCATATTTTAGCAGTTACTCAAGACATTTTTCTGAGAATGGAAGCACTCTTTTGCCTGTTCGATTTGATGTTTATTTGCTCTGTAAATCTCGCGAGTCATCGGAAATTGGGTGCCGCACATGCATATGAATCTCTCTCTCATGCGTGGGCGTTGGTTTTGCGCCGCCATTTATGTCCCCAGAACAATCGTAATTTGGTCAGTGCCCTCAAACCCTTAAGGGCTCATGTTACCCTTCTTCCTCGCCACTCAACAACCAGACAGTGATTTTATTTAATTGAGACTTTTCAATGAGCTCAATTGTCTCACTCGCACTGGAATCTTGATGATATCATCAAATTGAAAGAGTGTCTCACATTGAATCGCTTTTCGTATGAATAAAACATTATTCATCTTCCAGCTTGCAGAGAATTTCATTGTCGCGAAAAGAACCTCGTGAGTCTTTTTTTTTCTTTTCTTCTACTCAATAGTATAGATGCAAAAAGATTAAGCCAAAGACGAGACAGACAACAGTTGGTGTCTTGATTGAAAACATTCCACAAGCGCTGCTCTTGGTTTGGACGAAAAAAGGTGCGTCTCTAATTTACAAATATCATTTTTATTCGCCTTGTTTTTTGGACATTCCTTCTCACCTCCTCACAAAATCTCCACAATTTTATGTGTAATTCACCGAATTCGGTGAAAAGCCCATTCTTCAGCTTACACAAAAACACAACATTTTGTAGATTAGAAACACCACATTGAATGGGTGTCTTTCTTAACGCTTGCTCAATCGGCGACAAATTGAATATTGACCCATGGCATTTTTATGGGCAATAAATTAAAATTTAATATTTTACGCTTTTGCTGCCTTTCTCCCAAAAAAAAGAAATCACTTTCGGTTTTAGACAAAGTCTTATCAGCTGTATCAAAACTCCTGTATATCCAATAGTTAAGTTAATGCAGTGTGAAATTGACATTCTCCTTGCTCAGCCAATACATAAATGCCTCTTTTTCATGCACTAAATAAATTCTAAGCCCTCAAGAGCATATGAATTGAAAATAGCACCGATTCCACCACACATTCTGCAAATAATGAATCCCACACGATGTTCACAATGCATCAATCTTGAACTGCATTTCCACGGCATCACCAGATGCATAACTCAGCAATAATGAAAAATATCTCTTGCACAACACCTCATCGTCTCCATCGATAATTTCATGCAAAAATTCCCAAGTTGCCTTCAAGAGTGCCTCAGAGCCAATGGAATTCAACGAATGTGGCCAATGCAACAGGTTGTCACATTTGTATCATTTTCCACACAATATCACACGAAATGGCAACGCTCGCATTACAAGGATTTATCCCATTTGCCATGTACTTTCCACTACAATCCACTGTGAGATTCCTTGGGAAGAATTTCTCATAAATCTCGGCTGAATAGTGAAAATCGGCTTTTAGGCTTTCTGGAGCAGAGATATATAGAGACTTTGTGTAGACATCGAGAATATAACATAGAGTTGTCTGGCCAAGGCAAGAAGCAAATAGTATTCAACATATAGAATAGTTTTGGGTCAAACAATCTTGTCGCTTTCAGTATTTTATCGTAGTCAGAGCGGCAAGAGAGCAAGATGAACATCAATAAGAGCCCAGAGGCAGTGAAAATAATCCCAAGGAAACTTGCAACATTTCTCTCTATATACAACTTCTAGACGCACAAACAGGTACCTCACACCATAATCCTCCAGGTAAGAAAGGTATTCACTATCAGCAGAGGGAAAGAGACACCGAAGGAAAAGATATGTTGCACAACACGCACGCATTTCTCAACCATAATCACACATCGCTCTTTCCAACTATACACAAAACGAGCTCAAATATGAAAAGCGCGCGTCTCTCACGAAGCCACCTTGACGACTTTGCGTGTCTGCGAAGCCCCAGAGAAATGACCGAGAGGCAGAGAGAGCGAGAGAGAGAGAGGAGATAAGAATGTGGCAAAGTGATAGTTTTCAGCGTATCTCATCAGTTTGTTGTCTTTTCGAGAAATTCACCATGGCGCATTTGAGGAAGGTGGAAGAGATAAAGAGACGTCCATAACGGAATTCCACTGTCATTTCTTCACATTCGACAGTTTTCTCTCCCCCAGTCAAAACTCTTCTCATGTTACAACTTCAGGCGCTACTTTAAGAGAAATTATATTGACAACTTCACACTCACTGTGGCACACGATGAAGTGCTAAAATGAGGGCCAAGCCCTGAAGGGGTTTCGCCTAAAGTGTGGCCTCGTTTCGTCTTAAAAACAATACCAATTGATATACTTTAAGCCTCGCTAAGTCTCTCTTTGCCAGTGACTTCAAGTCCTAAAAGGTATGATCGATCTTGTTGATTCAAATGCTGTTGAATTTCAGAGTTAAGAAGTTCATTTAACTCTAAACTGAATTTAGTCTAACCTAGTTTACGAAAATCTCCCAAACCTGAGATTCTGACTAAAAACATCATGGAAAATCCAATGGATGGTCCGCAGCAATTCCCTCAGCGGCAGTAGCGTTAAACCGAGAGACATTGTGAGATAGTTATTGAGGCGCGGTAAAAATGTGCCGGAGAGGAACTGCGAGAGGGCGTTTTATAATTTGGAACGGAAACACACTCAAGTGAAGCGAATAAAATCGATGTGAGACGGAAGAAAAACATAAATACGCTAAAAAAAATGACGAAGAGAAATGCTTCAAATTTGAATTCACCCGCTTTAAATTATGCACGGTTCAAATTTCGTTCAATTGATTCATATATTTAGGCGAGAGCATCTCGCATTGGGACGTGTTTTCGACGCCAAAAGGGAAATCAAATCATATTTCTGGGAATAGCAAATCCTGCGCCACATTTGGTCAATCATATCGATTGAAGTGCTTTTCCTCGACCGAAAGAGAGGAAATTAATGTGCGATGTTTCAGTAAATTTAGAATGGATCTCGAGAGATTGTTCATCGATTCAGATCATTAACCTTCTACAGAGAAATCAATTCAGAATTAACCCACATTTGGTCCAAATTGATTTTTTCTGCTTTTCACATGATCCCTCAATGGTTTGTGCACAGAAGAGTGTTCCAACATTCCACTGCAATGCCCGATAGTCAGAGAATGTGGTCTTTATCAGTGTTTACCAATTCATTGGAAATATCGAGTGAAGATTGCTGTCAGTTGACCGGCCAAAGTGGAGCATGGGAATTATTTCCCTCCACTCTTAAGGTACATATAAACAGAAACCCTTCTCAGACGCTGAAATGCGCATTTCATTCGCTCACAAACTGCACGGGTTATCATATTAAGAGCCTATTTCCTCACTCAATTCACTCTCATAACCGGATCTTGGGAAGCTGGACATTTTGCAAGTGTATAATTGCACAAAATGTGATTTAAAGCCGTGTTTTCTTTACCTTTTGTATATCATTAAAAAAAAATACACCCAGCCATAAAGATCGCAAGACACCGTATTACTATGCACAGTTGTCGCGTGTTTGAGCACAGAGAAGCAATTCGGAATGGTATCTAATAGGTGAATAATGGAGAAAAATGAATGAATGAGTCACTTTTTCAGAGCTGGAATTTCGCAATTTGCAAAACTCTTTTCCCCGGCGCGCCGCACACACAATAAATAAAAGAGAAAACCTCTCATGTGGTCAAATTCACACACAGTATATCGTACAACTCAATGAACATTCAACAATCCAACAATGAAATTAACCAATTTGTCGTCAGCCACAATGCATGCATTGGCGGATTTGGGGGTAAGGAAGAATGGGGATGTGAAGAAAGTGCGCGGCCTTTTTCTTGTGGCAAATTCAATTATCACAACCTCATCCATATTGAATGGGGTCACTTTGGCACTCTTTTTTCGCTTTTACTCCGGAGATAATTAAGATGTGAGTGTGTTCCGTGCGAGAGAATGACGTGAAAAGTGAGTGCAGAATTTCTTGGATCGAGTTTTACTTATCACTCAAACGTGACACTTGTTAACTTCCTTTGGAATACACGAATATATGCGAAAAGTAGAGTAATGTGAAGATCGTTTTATTGTGGTTGTTTATCTGTATAATGGCTTTCGTCAAAGAATACTTAAGCTTCTCATCGAGATAAAGCTCGCAATAGCAAACTCAATGAATTTTTTCTATTGATAATGCATTCCTCATCAACCGAGAATCGTAGACAAATAGAAAATTAACGTGAAAATGTCGTCTGTAGCAAGACTCGAACTTGCGACACTTCAAGTGCTGATTTCGGGCTAAATCTATTCAATTTTAGCCGACTTTTTCCCCGAATTAACCTGATAATTTACTTATTCAGAATATTTATTCATAGCAATAAAAATACGATTCTGAAAACCTACTAAAAATGAACTTTTGTAACTGAAAATAAGTGTTAAACTCAGTCTGTAAAGCCCTTTACACACATTGGCTAAACCTAACGAACTTAGTCGTCTCTCAGCTTAAACTGAAAGTCTGCCAATTTACTTAAGACTTCCATCTTGAAATAAAGAGTTTACAAAAAACCAATGTCTGCATCAATAACAACTGTCCTTAACCCTAAAAGCCCCAAAACCTACACTTTGCCAAGAGCCTCAGGTGTGCGAAAATTTCCAATTTCTTGCACAGTCTTTCAAAGGCAATTTGAGGAAGCGAATTTCGAACACCAGCAATTAGTTGAGACAATTTGCCGAAGCACCCAAATCACAGTGTCTTATCTCTCCAGCAATAATGGCAAAAACACTGTTCACTGATAGCGAGAATCGACACGAGCGACGAACGAAGGCAAGAGCGCGATGTTGGGTGAAAATTGCGTAGAGTGACGGAATTGTTTGGCCTTTAAACTCATCATCATCTTCTCGGCCGAAATCCAAAAACGCTGTGCGGCAAAAAAGAAGCCAAATGTAACGTTCTTTTCCGCAGAGCCTTTATCTCTCTGTCTCTGTCTCTGCACGTTGAGTGTGTCTGATGACGACACAAGGTGTTGCTTCTAGGGGCAGAGAGGGTCGCGCGGGGCGCGCGGCGGGGAAACCTGAAAGAAAAATGTGTACAAATGCCTTCGCCATTGCGCGCTCTTCCAAAAACACGCAACACACTGCGATCTCAAGTCGCTGGCGATCCGCGCGCGCGCGCGCCTGTGTTGGTGGCCAAACAAGAGGTGAGGACAAGGAAAGACGACGTAAATCCAGTTATTTATCCAACTTCTCTCTTCTCACTCACCCATACAAATGTCCGCGGAGGTGAATCAAGTCGCCGCTCTGCTCTGGGCTTAATGCGAGCGCGGCTTAATCCATCTGTGCCCGAGTGTGTGTGTGTGTGTGTGTGTTTTGTATATGGACACCACAGAAATTCCTTCTCAATCAAACATCCACTTTTCACTGCGATTTTGCCACACTTGCACACCACATAATCCAATTATTGCTGCTGTAATGTCACACAGGCTCTCGCCGCTGCACTTTGTCGCACACCTCACAACTTTCCACGCAGCATTTCCACGGGTTTTTCACGGAAAAACAAGAGCTGCACTCAACCACCAACCAACGCAAATGAATCTCCAACTGTCACTGAGCGAATCGAAGGTGTGGTGTAGCCTCCAAGGTGGGCAATTCATCGATTTATGGCGCTCGAGTGGTGAACACGCGCGCAGCGCCACCTCTGCGCCAGCACATGGCCAAGTGTGGAGACTTTTCGTGCGGCGCAAAACCCCGTTATCTTTCATATATAAAGGCCACAACGGCCGGCGGACTGTTTCACTTCCGTGCCAGTGTGTGACCACTAAAAAGCGTGCGAAAATCCTGCCTTTGTGAATTTCCACCTCATTGCAAGTGTCCAATTGTTCTCCTTTCTATTTTTTTTCCCCCGGGGAAAAGCGCGCGCGGAAGGAAGTCAGTCAGTGAGGAATCGTTAAATTCCCAATCAAAAGGACAATGAGGCGGCGAAATTTATCACTGTTTTGTGCCATTTTATCCATTTTACTTGTCCATGGCGTGAATTCCTTCAAGTTGTCCCGTTCGTCAGCCGAGGAGAATCAATTGAGCAATAAAAAGGCCGGTTTTACACCAGTTCCAAACTTCCGTAAGTACACTTTATCGCCATACTTTCGACACCACATGCTCGAAAAGAGGGATAAATTGACAATTATTTGGCACAAAAACCATCGGCTTCGGAGAAAGAAGGCTCGATTTTGCTCCAATGCTTTGACCGCTTTGATTAAAGTGAATTTCGGGGAGCTGAAAAGACTGACTTTTCCCCAATTCTCCGCTTCAAAGTGATTTCCTTTCATCTCACCACTGAGATTTTCCACCCCCGAACAATTAAAGCTTCAACCCCCTTAATGAGAACAAAAAAACACTCTGCTTTTCTCCGGCGCAGCTGTGAAGAAGTCGGGTCTGCTGGTGAAGTACGACCCTTGTCCGCACAACGTGCGATGCGTTCCGCCCATCCAGTGTCCGGCGCACGTGAACCTGCCGGCGGCCGAGAAGCCGCGGCCCTGCGAACTGGCCAGCGGAAGTGGCCACGGATTGTGCTGCACCACCGGACAGAATCACACAGGTGAGTGGCTGAGGTGCATGAAGGATGCATGAGGACTAATTGTGGCGCTTTGCAGGGCAAAAAAGCCAGGCGCATCACCATTTGCACCACCACAAGGCGCGCTCCGTGAGCCTCTCGGAGCTGATCCGCGAGGCGAAGAGCCAACTCGTGGGCATGCAGCAGACGGCGATGCTGGCCAGGTCGCACAAGATTGAGCCCGGCAATCCCGAGTTCGCCCACAATTCCCTCTTCCAGACCAACCAGCGCGACCGGAAGCGCGTGAACGCCATGACGAACCGGGCGATGCAGGAAGTGATCGCGAGCAGAATGTTCAGAGAAAGGTAGGATTGACGCTTTCGCAATTTCATTGTTTATATGACTGAAATTTGACTAAAATTTAACCAAAATCTAACTATCAATTTCATAATTCTGATTTTCAAACTGTCTGAAGGAATTTCTTCTTTAAAATTTTGTATTAAATATTCTTCAGATATATTCACTAGAATCTTTCTAACTCAAAATCGCTATTATTTAGTAAGAAATTGAGTTTATGTTTGACTTTAGCAATGTTTTTAATACTCCAACTTCCGCAATCTCGACTTTTATTGAGTAAAAATACACAATTCTACTAATAAAGTGAAAATACTTTCATTTTAGGCGCCAGAATTTCTTCTTTCAAATGTTCTTCAGACTTAAATCAGCCACATAACCAAAAGAATTTGTCAAAATAGAGACTTGGATAATAATTAATTTCTTGGAGTTAAATAATCAAGAGAAAATCAAATATTGCATAAATTGACGCATTTGCACTTCCTAAAACTTCTACTTCTCACCATATTATCTCCGACTTGATGATTGTGGCGCTCTTTATCAGTGAAGCAGCATTGCGAATCCTGCTCTGAATTTGGGAAACAGTTATCAGAATGAGTTTTATTGCCCATTTTTTCTGTACGCTGCACATTTTTGCCCCGAGGCATTATTTATTGCCAACGACGAGCAACTTTTCAAGCCATTTCGAGGGATTTCGAAGAGAGCTATTGTCGGGGGAAATATATATATTGACTGAACATTTAATAACAAACAAGCTGAAGAACACTCACGAACTGTCCAAAATATTCACTACACACACACTTTCCGCATAACAATGATTAATAATGATGGCTTCGCGCTGTTTGACTTGTGCAATAATTTATATATTTACCAAAACCCAGAATATTTGGATATTTTGAGTGTATATTGAATAAATATTAATATTATTTAATTGGCGTGGTTTTGCGGATTTTTCTCATCCGCAAAACCACTTTCAGAGCTGCTTGCACGAATTAATTTATTGGGTGATGAAAAGGTAATTATTTATTATGTCAAATGATTAAATTGAATATGTGCGCACTTAATATGTGTGTTTGGCATATTAATATGTGGAGCATAATTTTCTATTTCAACCAGAATGCCAATTCAGAATTCATTATATGAGTTTTGGGGATTTGAACTCAACATTGCCATTTGACCAAAAATCATATTTAATTGCGGAGCATTAAGTTATTATACGAAACACAGTGGAAGAATTATTTGTGCATTTAGAGCTTTTCAAAAGCTTTAGGAGTCAATCAAACGGGCTCGTTTTTATCACATCACAGAACTGAAGAGATGTTAAGTCGTGGTAATTAAAAAACACTTGTAAGGCAATAAATTTCTAGTGAAAAACAAAATATTTTCAATCATTGCTTCAAAATTTAACTAATCTTCAAAGGAATTTGCTAATATTTGTCAATCAAAGCTCTATTCAACTTCATCGTCATATTATTGTGAGATGAAAAAGCACAGATTCTTGCATTTCCCAATAATTACCTGAGATTTTTCCTACTGTAAGTCAAATGTCTATTAAAATTGCGTTTTATTACTGCGCTGTACACCCTTGAGTTGCCATTTCTATCCCTTGCTTTCAGTTAATGATTAGAAAATTGGTGGATAATTGCTTAATTTCTCCTCCTGATTTATATCACCACACAAATTCCGGACTTGCATAAGGCGCTCTTTGGGAGTTGAATTGGCACAATAAATTTGTCAAAGGAGCCAGAGAAATTTATAGCCTCTCACACAGAGCGTCACGGGAGTAGGTCAGATATAAAATAATGCCTCAAATCCGAGCCTAAAGCTCACTTTTCTGGAATGAGAAAACTCAACATCTGCGAAGAAATCTCATGGTTTTAATCGAAAAATATCCTTTCAGCCGACGCGAAGCGGCGGAGATGGCAAAAGATTAAAACACAACACAGAATAAGTCCTCTTTCATTATCCTTTCCGTGCCCAAATATATATATATATATCTATTTATGTGCTTATAGATATTTCGGATAGTAGATTTGTGTGTGTGTGTTTTTGCTGTTGCTCTGAATATCTTGCTCTTGGCTAGACAAGTGAAAAATTAAAACTTTGCAATTATGAGAATGAAATTTGCACAACCATTTCGCAATGTAGCATTTCACAATGGCAAAATGGCACAAGAAAAGTTTATGAATTGTTTAATAGACGTAAATATTGAGTTGTACCCCATATTTTCATCAATTTGTATTCCGAATAAATTGTCGCTAAAGTGTCGGTAGGAAATGGTCCGGGAATGGATGGAAAAGGGAGTTTGAATTAGCTAAATTCAATTTCACAAAATACACAAATGAATATATTTTGCTGGCGGGAGTCAAATATCTCCCAGGCGAAGGTGAATTTAGCACACCGCAAGCGATGACGGCAAAATTGATTTGGCGATAATGAAATTCGTTGCTTTTGTGAGTGATGCCTTTCAGGAATAACCAATTTCCATGTTGTGAACTGAATTTCACTCGTTTTTCCTCGATGCTGATGGACAATGTTGTGACATGGTCGGCAAATCGGCGATCATTATTTGAAATAAAAAATGAAAATGCAATTATTGACGTGACAAAATGTCATTTTATCGTGGCGAAAGCAAATTTTGTGCTCAAAGAGAGATTTTTTTGCCTTTAAATTGTCCACAGTTTGGCTGAAAATGATGATAAAATATTTCAACAAATCTATCACATGCATTTTTGCCTCGATATTGAACAGATTCCGAAAGCTTAGTTAGAAAATTTACGAGCTGAGGCCAAATTTATTGGGCTAAATATCTCACACTGAAGTGCTTTATGCTACTCTCGAGATAAAATTGATTTTTCCAATTCCCCAGAACAATCAACTCTGTTAGTTTCGAGTTGTTTTAATTGCTTTTATGTTGTCGAAACTGTGTATAAAACGTACGTGAAATATAATTCAATATAAACTCTGACAGTGGAACTATAAAGTCAGCTCTCATCTTGCCAATGTTTTCCTATATTGAGATTAAAAGTTTAGTTTCACATACAATGCTACTTAAAAATTTATTTGACATCTTCTAGAACTCCAGCAAAGCATAGATATTTTTCAAATTAAACATTCATGAAGCATCGTGATGTATTTGCTGTGAATTCCATTCAAAGAGCAAACAAATAGAGCTTTAATGGCGCAATTTTAATTAATAAACAACTATTTATATTTATTGCTTTTCGTAGAATAATTGATGAACATTTTTATGTTAAAAGACTGCATTTCTAGTGAATTCAAACAATTTTATTACTTCGTTACAAATATTATCGCATTTGCATTGCCAATAACAATGGTGCTTTAGCCAAAATATGGTCACAAACCAAAATCAAATTGAATCAAACAACATATATTGCGGCTTTCCACTCATTGGAAATAATCATGTTTATGAGTATACTTGTGAATTACACTGTAAAAGTGAAGAGGACACAGAAATTCAATAGAATTCTAAAGCATAAAATTATAAATAACACTCAAAATTCGTAACAAGTTTTGCTGCTTTTCAATCGTATCTGTAATCTGGATTTTCCGATTTTTCAAAAGATATTTACGGGCAATTTAACGATTTTGACTGAAATATTGCGTCCATAATATTATTTACTGATGAATATGTTTGCCATGTTGTTTGGAGAATTTAAAAAATTAATTTAATTGAATTAATTTCATAATATGAAAAACATCGCGGCATTTTATATTATGAAATTAAATATTTTTTAATTGACTGAAAAGTATTTCAATTATTATTGATCAGCGAATGTACGAATTTAATTAAATCAAAAATAATCAAAATAATTTCACTGAAATTCATCCGAGAAAATGAGATGAGTTTGGAAAATTCACAGCGCAAATTAATAACGTGTTTTTTTTTGGGCGGGAAAATAAAAAACTTCACTCACCTTTTTTTTTAATTATGTGTTCCCAAGATTGAATCACAGTGCTTTCACGCTAATGGCACTGGAGGAACTTGTGCAGAAGATAATACTTCGTATGACTTAAGAAATCTCGACATATTTCCATTCCAACTGGGGCTCAGGAAATGCAACTTTATCCACCCCTTTTCCTCTGCTTTTCTCTCCCTCTATGTCTGGGTGTTTTCCACGAAGGACGACACTGAATAATATTTTTCTCCATCAGTATATGTACAAATGTATATTAGTCTCCTTGCGGAGCGGCGAGCAGAGCAGAAGAACAAGGGAAAGAGAGTGTTAAGAAGTTTGTGTGAGTTTTTCAAGTTCTCTAAATTAAAAGCTAGCAAAAAAAATTGCTCGCACACATATAAATTGGCTTGGAGAACTTCCATGAATATTTCTCATTAAATGCTCAGGATGTTCATTTGCATATCTCTTAATTATATCTCGCCATGAGGGAAGTGAGAGGAAGGAATCCTTTTTAAATTACCGTGAAATTTACTAAAGAGATAGATTGCAATCTTTCGATACTCGCCAACAAGTTCAGAAGTTGCTGAAATTAATGAACAAACGCTCCATTCGGTGAAATAATAACAAAATAATTAATGTATGGAATATTTATTGATTAACTCGTGAGTTTCGCAGTCAAACTGAATGCTGGACGATGAATTATTTCGTTGACGCTTAATTTATCAGGAAATTGCAAAAAAAGCTGGATATATTCAACGGTGAAAATGAGCATTGGCCAGTCATATTTTCAATTCCACAATTGATGCTTCGATAATTAATATGTGAGCATGCAATTTGTATAAGAAATTAATAAATTTCACTGGGCCAGGATATGAATGTGCGGCTATTGTCTGGGATATTATTTATGAAATGCATTCGCAGGATATTTTACAAATGAACTTAATTGTTTGGAGTCCGTAATTAATTTTCAAATAACCATAATGACTCTGTTGATGCCGACAAATAGGAAATGAGGGGGCAAAATGTTGCGAAAACTTGTTCAAAAGCGCCTCTCTTTCAACAGTTGCATGTTCAACTTGCGGCCCATTCCAATGGTGCCAACAGGAGAGTGAAAAGTCGAGAGTTCGCAGGAGATTCAGATGAGAATGAAGGAGCAAAAGTTGCCTTTGGTGAACGAAACTTTCCCTTGTCTTTCCCTGATAAGCCATGGCGCAGGAGAAAAGTTCGTCCATTCTCTCAAATGATTCATTCTCTCACTTTGACGACATGACTAAATCCCATTCAATTGTTTCTTGTCCTCTATTAAAATTTTTTTTTGTATATGATAAACTTTTCTGGCAAGTGCAAAGTTTTTTTTTTCTTCTTCTCTGTCTGCGAGAGAACTTGAAATTTAGAGCAATTCGTCTTTTGAGATATGAGGAAATGATGGGCGAAAATGAAATTTGTGTGAGAGAAAATGTACATTTCTTTGTGTTTTTCCCGTTTTCCACTTTTCTAATTCTATTTTCCACTTTGGCATTCGTGCCAAGTTTAGAGAATTGGAAATTCTGTGCACTTCAGAAGAATACAATTGAAGTTTTCAAGCAAGTGGAAATTGAAGTTGCAATTTTTTTCCAAAAAACTTCATGTGCAATCTCAGAAAATAGTATGAATAGAGTTTTGTTGTTGATTAAAAATCATTGGAACGTCGCCATATCGCTGTCAGAATGAATATCGTGGACTAGAAATAGATAAAATGGATGCACTAATTGATGGAAATTGTTAATATGTTGCGTAATATTAACACAGAATGACTTTAATAGACAAATTTGCTCACTTAATGAGAAAATTGCACATTAATTTACTATCTATTGTGGTGGTTTACTGCATTTACTACACAAATTATGTTTAATAATATTGCAAATTGATGCAAAGAAGCTTCAAATGCTTAGAGAGAAGTTATAAACTTCTGCATTAACGTATATTCATAATGTTCAAGCGAAGGCAATAAGTGTTCAAATAATGATCTGTCTGTGTTTGCACGTTTGCATCATCTTATTTCGCAAATACATATTTAATGTTCGCTGTTTATTAATATAGCTTTTTGGAAAAGTTTTCCAATAACATTGTGAGGAACAGGAAAACGTGCAAACTTCCGAATGCATAGAGTTAATCCTTCAGTTAATCTGCTAAAATGAAATTGCATTGTGCTATCGTGAGTTTCACTTACATTTAAATAAATAAGAATTATGTTCTGGCTTAAATCTACCACAAAGCTTCAGCCAAAATGTCACATCAAATATTCAGCACCTTCTGCGGCAGATCCTTTTGATATTTCCCACATAATCTCGGAGTTGCTTGATGTTTTTAAAGCTGCGCAACTCAGAGGAAATGTCAATGTTGTTTCTTCATTTATTAGCACAGATGGTTTACATTGCACTTTGTCTCCGCAGGGAAGCGATTTCCGTGCGTGATTTCCAGCTGAACAACTTCGATGGCGCCTTGGCACCTTCTCTGCAGCGCGACTGTGAGTCGCAGGATGCGCCGTGTCCCAGCCGCCCGCGGCGCTATCGCCTGTCGGACGGCACATGCAACAATCCTCTGCCCGGCCGGACGTCCTGGGCGGCCGCCGGGACGCCACACGAGCGTCTCCTGCCGCCCGCCTACGTGGACGGCATCTGGGAGCCGCGGCTGGTGTCCGCCACCGGCCAGCCGCTGCCCAGCACACGTGACATCTCGCGCTTCGTGTTTCCGGACGTGGATCGGCCGCACGCCACGTACAATCTGCTGGTGATGCAATTCGGGCAATTCATCTCGCACGACGTCACCATGACGGCGTCCGTCACGAGTCAGAGCGGCAGGCCGATTTCGTGCTGCTCTGAGGACGGCTCGAGGCCGCTGCCGCCCTCGCAGAGCCACTTCGCCTGCATGCCCATCCCCATCTCGCCGGACGATGAGTTCTATGCACAGTTCAATCAGGGCTGCATGAATTTCGTGCGGTCGGCAATTGCACCAAATTGCCGACTCGGCTCCGCCAGGCAGATCGACCGGGTGACACACTATCTGGACGGCAGTCCAATTTACGGCTCGAATGAGCAAACCGAGGCGGACCTGCGGGTGTTTGAAGGTGGGCGTCTGCGGATGCTGAATGACTTCGGCAGGGATTTGCTGCCGCTCAGCAACGATAGGGACCAGTGCGGGCAGGTGCTGCCGGGGGCGCCGTGCTTCCAGGCCGGCGACGCGCGCGTCAATCAAATCATCAGCGTCACGGCGCTACACATAGTGTACGCGCGCGAGCACAACCGCGTGGCCGCCGCGCTGGCACAGCTCAATCCCCACTGGTCAGATGATTTACTCTTCGCCGAGGCGAAGCGCATCGTGGTGGCCCAACTCCAGCACGTCACATACAATGAGTATCTGCCACTACTTATCGGTGCTGAGACAATGGCGCGCTTCGATTTGAATGTGCGCCCGGGCTTCAGTGATGATTACAGTGCAGATGTGAATGCCGCTGTCACCAGTGAATTCATAACGGCCGCCTTCCGCTTCGGTCACTCCACCGTCGACGGCGTATTTCGCACATTCAGCGAGACCATCGAAATTCCCGACGTCATGTTCAATCCCGCCCGCCTCCTGCGGAGATCCTTCTACGACGACATCCTCGTCACGATGACATCGCAGCCGATGCAGGAAGTGGACTCATCCATTACCAATGGGGTGAGTTCTTATGGGATGGGTCGCTGCGGAATTGGGCTCACTCATGAGCGGCGCTCTCTGTGTTTCGCCATTACATAAATCACGCAGTGGCCCGGGAACTGGGCAAATCATGACAAAGGACCCTTTGACAATGCCCACTAACTGACGGTAATGGCCGGCTATTAACCAGTTGCAACGCTAGCTTTTGCACAGAGCTTGCAAAGCTCAACACTGGGAAATGAGATTAGGAAGGTTAATTGCACACGAATCATTGATGAAGTTGTTATGATCCTAATTCTCACATTGGTTCTAAATACTCAATTGCACAATCAAACACAAGACCAAAGAAGTTATCAAGCTGAATTTGATATTCAGAAAATGCATTGCAAGCAATTATTTGAGTAAAACAATGCAAGAAGTCAAAGGATTTGATGGGGAAATATTTCACAAAATCGTATAGTTAATGGGACACAACAAACCCTTTTGATGATCTTGATTACCGTCACATTTTTAGATGTTTGTTTTCACGATGATTGATTGATGTTCTTGGGCGCATTACTTAATCTTAAACTTGTCACATAACGTGAGAAGCTTTGCCAAAACGCAGTCCTGGATAAGAATTGACTTTCATCAATGCAAAAGAATCCATGCGAGTGTGCACAGAAGTGAAAGGAATAAATTGGAAAGTGTTGGAAAGACTTGTTCTCCATTTCCAATCACGATGATATCTCCCCCTTGGTTACAAGAGTAAATTGGGTAAGTTTCAGCAATTCCAGCGAATCGCTGCAAAGAGTGCCATTTGCGAACAGGGATCATTTTCAATTTCCAGCACCACTTTGACCTCTCAATTCTTCCAATTCCACATGCTGATGCTTTTGTTCCCGCGCCGCATTCATTGCATAATCACCAAACATTTCCACTGTCAGCCCTTCTGGGTCCGGCTTTCGAGCGATTTCCACTGACAATTATGCAAATTCTCACAGAAATTCCCACCAACTTTCTTCCACTCTCACCCCTTCGGCCATACGTAACACTGCCGAGCGCGCGCGCCCACTTTCCCACCCAGCGAGCGGGAATCCATTCAATTCCCACCCCGCGCCATCGGTGCGGCAGCGGGAAAAGGTGTTTAAATTCAAATCAGGTGCAATTATAATTGAAATCAAGAGAATTTTTCATAGGGAAAGGAATTGTGCCTTGTCTGTATTCATGAGGAGTGCCTAACGAGAGCAATATAATTGAAGAGCTTGAATATTTGACTGTACATTTTCAACATCCCATTAAAGTGGGGGAATTATTCAGTGGGATTTTGCAAATTAGTAGGTATGGTTTGGAGAGACATGTCGTATGTGAATGTTTCGCCCGACAAGGGGGAGATATTGTGGTCGGAAGTGATTGGAACACGATCAAATGTTTTTAATATTTCTCTCGTGAATTGAATGCTTGCTTTTAAACCAACTGGATGCACAGTTGGTAATTTATTTTTAGAAAGCTTTGATTTGTTTTATTACTAAAAAAAAATTAGACTCATTTCTAATGAAGCAAAAGTGGAAAAAAAAATTTATCATTGGATTTATCTAAATCACGACTGTACTAAACTTTCATGTCTTCAACATTAAATACTTCCTAAATTTAGTTATATTCTCTGAGTTTTTTTTTGACTTCGAATGAGTATAATATTTGACAAAATTCTTATTTTCTTTGGTTGAAATCCTATAAAAAGTACACGGAAAATGTGGAAAGTTAATTTTTAAGAGCATTGTTTGTTTAAAATATTCTCAAAGACTGTCAAAAATCAACACTTGGCAACTAATGTTTTCAATTTATCGATTAACTTGCAATATTTTAGCCAAAATTTCAATGAAAAACGAATGAAAACAACTGAAAAATTCACAATTTGCTTATTCAAAGCAATATTTACACTTTATTGGACAATTAGAAATTCTTTAAGGTAAAATTCAACAAATTTTCTAATTTTGCCTCTCCGGAAAAATGGAGATTTTGACTTTCCATGATTTTTGATTCACCCGTCGATTTTTTTCATGATTAAATGATCTAAATAAGCATTTATAAACAACACTGTAAGGAAATTCTCTTTCTTCTGAAATCGCTTCAAATCCTAATTTTGTGCAGTAAAAACAAGCCCAAATAGCCCAAGAGGTGTACAGACTCAGTCATGCTCCCTTGGTTCTCAGTATCATCGTCAGAAATTCCCCAATTTGACGGTAGAGAGTATGGAAAGTGATATTTGCTTAGGTTTGCAAGCCATGGCAATTGCGGTGATTAAAGATAAGGTGAAATAAATGGAATCAAACAGTGATTCTTTTCAACCACACACGAGACAGAGTCTATATTTGAATAAGCCGAAAGTGGTGGGTTTGGGGTGTGGTGAAGATAAACAAGCTCCCATTACGGGGGCTTTTACGGGACGGGAGATTATTTATTGTGAATATCTGTGACAAATTACTGTGTCAAGAGGCCAGACACACACACACAACTTGCTAGGCACATGAAATCAACCAAAACAGCACTGAAAGCAATTTCCCCCAGCAAAGTAGAGGCTAATTTCAGTCGTATTATTATAAAAGTTGACGCTTTTGTATATTCAAAAGTTTATGTGAAATTGCATTTTAACGCGAAAAGTGTTGACGTATTTCACGGAAGTTTGTTAAACTTTCAACTGTGAGTAGTGATAGTCAGAAAGTTCAACAGCTAGAATATTTATTAAGTTATGCCAAACGCTTTTAAATTAACATAATATTTTCTTTGCGTAATTATTCCAAAGAAATGAAAGGAAAGGGAAGAGCAAGAGATATACAGTCCGATAGAGAGCAGTTGCACTTAAAACTTTAGAATTACACTTCTTGTTTGTGCACTTTTGGCAGTTTGTTAATGCAATTCGAGGTTTACTTTATCTATTTCACTTAATTTCTCTACTCTCTGCATCCAAATGTGCAGAGAGCTTACTTAAAAATACCACATATTGACATTTAGTTAATTAAGAGTCGTTAAAGTTAGCAAACAAATTTTAATTATCATTGTATAAAAATTTTCACTTCTGTGAAGTTTCTTTTCTATGGTTTCTAGTCACAAACCGGATAATTTAATTGATTAAACTTATGTGAGATTTGAGTATCTTTGTATCCTTTAAATCTTCACACTAAAAGCCAATTGTCAAATCAAGGATATTGAATGTAAAATAATAAATTATGCTTTTTCTAATATTTAGAAATCATTTTGAATATCAATTGTGTATAATTTAACATAGAAAATCTTTCGTCTCAGTGTTCTGCTCAATAAGCCTCTGTGAATCATGGTAATTAATTCATATTCCATGCAATATTGTGGAGAAATTTTAAAGGATTCCATTTGCAAAACATTTTTATAAATTTGTAATTCTGCAAAAAATGCAAATGACAATATAGTTGTTGTTCGATTCCTGCAGAATGATTGCACTTTTGTTTGCCTCGCTCGTTAATCTGAAGTTTTGCCCAAACATTTCGCTCTTCCCAAAAGCTCTCGCGCCCACCGTAAATTGAATTCATAAGTCGAAAAGCAATTGTTTCCGCATAGTTTTCACCAGGAAAAGGCTCTTAAGGGCTTTGTTGGGAGGTGGATTTGAAGGCAATATTTGTTCGTGGCGTGAATTTTGTTTCCTGGAAATCCAATCAATCGTTATGAGTGGAAATTTCGCTTGGGGATTCGGGGGTTGAAATATACTTGCAAATACATATGTTGGAGGTTAATCAATAGTTGTGGGGAGCTTTCTTGGCGTCACTGGGTTTATGCACGAAATATTAATGGATGGGATTTAGCATTGCAGTGGGTTTTATTGCACTCTCCTCCAATGTGGGTGAGAATTTGCCGACACGAATGCGGAGTTGGGGTGGAAATTACCATTGTTCTGTGCCAGTGCTGCCTCATCACGTTTGTTTTTCCATTCTCTCTTTTCAGCTGAGTCAGTTTATGTTCCGTGGAACAAATCCCTTTGGCCTGGATTTGGTGGCGATAAACCTGCAACGTGCTCGAGATCACGGGCTGAGGACGTACAACGAGTACTTGGAGTTGACGGGCTCGAGGCGGATTGGCGATTTTGGGGATTTGGGCGAGGAGATTGCCGCCAGGCTGCGGCGCGCCTACGCCTCGCCGGATGACATTGAACTGTGGGTGGGTGGGCTGCTCGAGGCCGCCCGGGTGGACGCCCTGCTGGGCCCCACCTTCACCGACATCATCGCCGATCAGTTCTCACGCTTCCGCCGCGGCGATCGATACTTCTACGAGCACAATTCCGGCATCAATCCGGGCGCCTTCACGGCACGCCAGCTCGCCGAGGTGAAGAAGTCATCGATGGCGCGGCTGCTGTGCGACAATGCAGACGGAATCCTCCTGAGAGCCCACCAGCCCCGCGCCTTCCTCCTGCCAGCCGGCGGCAACGACCCCGTGGCCTGCGACTCCAACGCAATCCCCAGGATGGATCTGTCGGCGTGGCGGGAGGAGGAGTAGCGCTCCTCAGCATCCCCCTTTGCTGTCCTTTGTAGAGGAACTCGCACACCTCTGTCACCCACGCTTTCCACACTTTCAGCAACATTAAATTGCAGGGCAATAACTCGTCTGATTTAATTCCAACTTTCAGGACGATGTCGCACCGAGTTTCTAACTCTATCGGGTGGGCGCACAAGTTGTGGGATGATTTTCACTGAGGCTTTGAGCGCAGATTTAGTCCCTCGGGACTTTCCATGAAGCTTCTGAGCAGACAACTTTTCAAAGCGCCTCGAAATTATAATTGATACGCATTTATATGGTGAAAGTTAGAATTTGACGGAATTTACTTAAAGGCTTTGTAGAAAAATCAATTAAAAGTCTCAGTCGGAATGCGCGATAGAATTGACTTGACAGATTCATTTGCGTTGCAGTCTATTGATTCTAGGGCGAGATAATATGCCTCAAATCAGTACATCAGAATCTGTACAGAAATCTTCAACATTTCAGACACTTTCGATCGCTTTTGAAGGCATTTTCCATTGGTTTTTCGACTCTTTCAACTGTTTCTCAGCAAAGAAACATTCTTCAGACTAAAATGACGTTTTTGAGCTTACAAGAATGTGTTTTAAAGATTTTTAATCAATTACATAAGTTATAATGGCCTAGAAAGCAATAAAATTGATTTTTCTGGGCAAAATAATTAAGAAAATGCATCAATTTGGTGAAAGAAAAGCTTCTTGCAGCAAAAATATTCTAAATTCTTAACACTTCCGCAAAGCTGTACATGTCAGATCGAAATATATGCCCCTTGGATTGATTAATATCTCAAACGATACACGAATTGCAGTAGCAAAGACTTGACAAAGGGTTCAGAAATATGTTCTTGGAGCTGAGACATTTATGTGTAATATCATTATGAAATGCACAGTGAAAGGAAATGTCTGCATTTTCTGACAAATGCAGACATAGTAAAGCAACGAAGACATGAAGTAACAATATTTGTCACGGTTCATTCATGTACAAATCCAACCTCTCTAATTAGGCGGGCTTTAATGGGGTGCATTCGATAAAAATTAAATAAAAAGGATACATTTAACGGGCAAAAGAGTTCAGTGAATGAAATAACATTAAGTTGCCGTGCAGTTGACTTCTGTTGAATGCTTTAACAAAAGCACAAAAGCTCCAGAGACTCAGCATTTGTGCTTGACGCTAAAATTTCAGCAGAAATGATGCAAAATTTAATGAAAATACGCAGCTTTTGATAAAACAATACCGAATTGTGAGATGGTCACAAAGTTAGTTGTTTTCCAAGCGCCACAGGAAATTTCCCTGCCATCCTTTGAACTTTATACATTGTGGAGTAACTCTCGGAATTGTGACAGAACTAAGTGTGGGGGTGTTTTCATATGTAATTTGACTGGTTGTGAAAAGCATTCACAAACTTGTGGACTGACCCAATATCTCGCCCATCGCAAGTGGCCCCAATTCAGCCGAACTATCGAGTGCGAGGGTACAAAATTGCCCCATGATGGGCTGGAGGCGCACACAAGATGAAGACGACGGTGGGCAAAAAAGGGCGGTGTGAGAAGTCTACGATAGGGCGACGAATGGAGATAATAATAATGTCGGAGTAGAAATGGGGTCAAAGTGAGAAGTTAGTTGTAACATTATGTGGCCATGTGGTTTGCCCCCAATCCCCAAGTCGAAAACTGAGATCAATTTTCTCCAGTCGCTAAATCCTGCCGCTCGGCAGGGGAGCGTCATAACGCAGATGGATGTACACGGATTTGGCCTGATCGATTTTGCCATGCTTGCCGGAGTTTAGGCGCGCACAGAGATTGCGGAATTGAATGCGAAGAGCCCGAGATCCGCAACTGAGGAAGATTGATGGGGGTGAAATTGAAGAGATACGGCCCATGTGACAATTCTTCACATTTGTCACCATCGTAGTTTCGGGGGATTGAGAGTGAGAGAGGGAGAGATTTTAAAATTCAGGAAGTGATATCAGACAAGAGAGACATCATTTTTATCCGCACTCGGCAACAATGCCAATGGCGTGGAAGGAGTGACTTTCGGTCCTTAATCACGGCAATGAAGTGCCCTTAATCGCACCACAATTTTCCGATATATTCACCCCCAAACCGACGACGTAAAATGCAGACTTTGAGCAGCTCCACTGCACCGGACGTGCATCCGATGAAGTAACTTTGTTGCCCACTTTTTCCCTGCACCTCACTTTGAAACTCTATCAAACGCCTTTAGAATTTGCAGCGAGATTATTGCCTCATCCGCGCTCTCTCCTGGCAAAAAAAGAAGCGCCAACCGCCCCGGGGGGATATTTTATTTTTTTTTCCTCGAGGGCGCCCGCAAAAAGCCATAGCGAGTCCTCTGACACTCGCGCTGCCTCTCATCGCCGGAGAACTCCACGTAAGTATGCCTTCAATCGGGGCGGAAGAGTGGGCGAGATGGAGTTTGACGGGGGGAAAGAGGGTTGCACAGAGTGCAAAAACCGCACGACTGGAGAAAATGGAGGAGAACCGTGAATATTTACAAAGCAGCCCCGAAATTTTACTGCATATGCAAATTCTCGGGGTGAAAACACTGTATTTCACATGGGAGCACACAAAATACACATTTCCCGTTGCTATCTATTTCCCGCGCCGATTTTCCGCCGCGCTGAAATATATAATACAAGGTGGGACAGTCGCGATGGTCCACAGTATTCTCGCGTCGAATTGAATGCACTCGAGCGTAAAATCCTTCGGGAGAGGATATTCAGCTGACAGCAATTTGATATGTTTGATATTTTTATTGACCTTTGCATTTTACATCAAATCTGAAAAGGGTTTTTTTTTATTCCAGTGTTGACCGATAAATTCCCGTCGGATTTGTCAAATGTGGTGTATTTTTTGTATACAGATTTCCATCCAATTGTTTTATCATGAAAAATCTCACATCGATAAACTAAAAACCTCAGCTTTACTCTGATTAAAATTACCATTGATTAAACAAATCGTTTTTAGCCAAGACACAAGTCAGTTGATTGAACGCCGTTGAGCTTTGAATTGAAGAAAGTGAACAAACATTTATGATAAGAGCTAGAAAATTTAATCTTAGAACAAAGACTCATTATAATATTAATTTTATTACTCACTTTTGAATGTTAGAAGAAAAAAAACATTCAAAATTGAATACTTTCAAGTTATGAAGTCTGGATAAAAAATTTCCCAAAACTTTGGACACAGGAAAGAAGTTTCTAAGCGTTTGCTTAATTAAGGTGGAAAAGAACTTAACTTCACGTTATCCGAATTTTTTCCTCGTGGAGTTTTAATGAAATCAAGGAGATGGTGGGAAACCTGAGAAACGCAGAAAAGTTGCAGGACTTTCTTACACTGCGCTGGAATTTTTTAAACACCCCGATCGGGTCAGCGCGTTGGCAGGCAAGGGAGACAAAGTTTTTCAAACCCTCCCCCAAAACCGCGCCACAGCCGCCGTGCACAGTCGAAAAGCATATGGAGATATGTGAGAATTGGGTTATTTACGAGTCGGTATTAGAAAATATTTCCCACTCCCGGACGTCGGCGTCGGTTTGTATTATCTTGCATCAGGTGCATGTTTGGTATTCTGCACCCATAATGTGAGAACATTTCATCGTGGCTCCCAGAGCTCTTGTAGCTCCACTTGTGGGGCCGCCAACAAAGGCATGGTGGGAGGCATCTTACACACTCTCTGCCTTTCTCTCCATGTACCTCAAAACTGTACAAAACACACCAATTTCATTCTCAAGGGATTTACCCAAAGAGAGCAATATACACAAAGGGATTCTGACCCGCCATTTGTTCCCTTTTTGCCGCCCATTCTCCACATATATTCGCTCCCCATTCAAAATCATCGCTCCACAACTCGTCCGCAGCTCCAGAGATGGAGAAGTGCCTGCAAAAAAGCTCCACCTCGATGAGATGGTGATTAATTGACAAGGAGCTTTTCACACGGCGCAATTTTGCGCAAGAAAAATTCCGGTCGCGGCATTTCTCAGTGGCACAAGAGTCTCTCGAAAGCCGACAAATCCGCGCTTTTTTCCATCTCCCACACACACACACACCTCAAAAACATAAGAGATATCAGCGGCTTTTATCATTTACACCCGAGGTAAAATATCATTAGACTGTTTTGTTTGGGCGGGAGGAAGATTTTCTGTTCATGATTTCTCTTTGATATGCTCCATCTCGTCGCTTTTTTTCCGCCTCTTTGCCACACACCGGAATTCGTGTGGAAGAGGAAAAGCCCACTTCTTAAAATGTTTGCCAGACCAAAAATAGTGAGAGGAATTCAATTTGAAAAACCGTTTGCGGCAGAAGCTGCTGATTTGGCGCTCCGTCGGCTCCGAGAGAAAACATTGAGAAAGCCAATGTTTTACGATTTCACCAAATGCTCCTAATGCCAGAGATTTCAAATACACATTTTTATCCTTGAGGAGGATCCACTGACACTATTAGGTAATCCGCCGGAGGACAAACACAGACAAGTTATGGATATGGGATGGAAAGGGTATTGATAAGCACTCGACGAGTTTAACTTATGGTCGATCTGGGATTTCTAGAGGCAACTCGGGATATCATAGAACAGATTTGCTGCCTCGAGCCAAAATGGCTTCAGACTAAAGAGACGAACTCAACTGAATGGAATTCATAGAAGAGAAGCAAAGGGATTTAATTACAGATATATAAACGATTTTTCAGTGAAAGCCAAATCGGTGCATAAAATGCCAAAAGTCTGGTCACGACAAGACGTTTTGTCGAAGACAAAATGCGAGAGATGCGCGATAAATAATCATTCAAGTATTGACATTGCAATCTGTCGAAATATCCTTCGGATTTTATGGACTCTGACCATTTATTTGTGAAGTTTATTGAATAAGCAAAGATCATTTGAGTCTATGAGAGAAGAATAGCAGAAGATCACAAGCAAGTTTGCAATTGTGAAGTGTTTCCTCAGTTTATTCTGGAAAGTTTTCCTCATTTTCTTCATGTCAGAACTTACCCGAAAGTCCACATGTCCGACATGTTGCATTGTGGCATGAGTGAAGAGCAACTCTCAGGCAAGTGTGAATATTCATTGCACTTGAAAGTGCTCAGTACACTCATATATTGTCTGTCGTGTCTTTGTTGAGCAGCAAGTCTAAGAGTCACAGGGAGATGAGAATGTGTTTCATGATTCGTGTATTCTCGCACCAAATTCTCCTCTCTAACTTTATTGATTTTCTGCTAAATCACAGAATATGGATAGGAAATCCCATGTTCGCAAACGGAGTTATGGATATGAACTGGAAAAAGGCTTTCGTATCGTCTTTCAAGGCTGAGCTACTTTTTGAAATATAATCCTTTTGGACGATTGCCTAATATTGGCAATATAAGTTGGAAATTGCTTTATTTGGGAATTCAAATGTACGGTTTCGGATATCTTCCCGAAATAGAGAATATTCTCCAGGCAGCTTGAAAAGTCTTCTCCCCATTTCTTATAATTGTCTTTTACTGATTTCTTTGTCATAATGAGTTAGTTTGAATGTGAACTGGAAATGTCAAGGGAAAGTTTTGCAAATATTCACTTTTCTCACTTTATTGAAGTTTCACAATTCTTTTTCATATATTAAAATGAGCAAGAAATCTTGTCATTTGTCATGTGAAAGGAAATCCTTTGATATTGTTATCAATTATCTCAAGCAGAATTGATGCGACATAGAAGTCAACAACAATTCCCCCATAAACAGTTGTTGAGCAGAAGAAAAATTAGTAACATTAATTGCAAAAGTGTCTCATAATAAAAATATACATCTTTCACTGCTGGTTTGTCCTTAATTTCGGCCATCGTAAAATGTAATCCGGAAAAACACTCTCACGTAATTCTCACCTTTATTAACTGACTCGTAAAGCATTAAAAACCATAATTCAGAATTATTAAGATTACCGAGAGTTACAATGAAATATTACGTTTATGTCCGTGTAATTCAGGATGACATAAATCTGACCAAGGAGTTGTCGACACGCAGATACGTGATAAGAAAGGTGTTTTATTCAATTCTCCGCACTTCCACTCGCCGTGTTCACTCAAACTTTCGCCGAGACGCAGACTTTTGGGGGCAATTTATCAAGGCGCAGAGTCGTGCTGCGGTCCCGCTGACGTCGTGACAACTTATCTGTCGCCTTGAACGATTTCACCATAATAAATGTCGCGTTAAAGCTTTCAGCGAAATTCTTTATGCAACCTTTTAGAAATTTGATTCTTCGCAGATTTTGGCACAAACACGAATATAAATTCCCCCCTTTATTCACCTAATAAAATGCTGTATCTCACCATTAAATTTATTATAGCGAGAAAATATGATTCTTTTATCCAAAAAGAACAGAGCTTCGCGCCATTTCAGACGATTCCCGATAAGGCGAAAACTGCAGAGGAATTGTCTCACACTTGAGACGTGCGAAAAGTTTGGGATGGAAAATCTGATACATTTAATAATAGGATATTCCTCAGTGAGTTATTCTCCCATGTAATAAATTTCCATTTAAATTAATCATTCTCACGAGATGTCTCAGTTAATAGCTCATTGAAATTTAATGACTCCTCCAGAGACTTTATAAGATTTTCATGGCGATATTCTATCTGGGAGAGATAAAATCTCAGGCATACCTATTTCATAAGATGCTCTTAATTATAAAATCAGCTTAATTGTCTGTCGCAAAATGATTATTTAGACATGCTCTTCGTCACTCCGAAATTCATCACCAGCCAAATCAATGGACTCTCCGGCCACTCGGGAACACAGCCTCAGTCCTCGTCGTGAATATTATGTTAATTGCTGGACAATTTTCCTGCACAGCATCGAGATGAGGAAGAGAGATGCTCAAATGGTTAATTTCATTGTGCGTATCTGCGCCAAAGTCTGCTTCTTCACACCATTTAACACAACACTGGCTCGGGTGTGTGTATTTCACTCTGGGAGCTTTAGTGTTATGTGTAGCAGAGCTTTTCTGCCACTGGGAAGACCATTAAAATTTCTGTTCATTCCATGTTGGAGCGTCATTTTCGTTGATTTGACCATTTTTCCATGATTTTATGCCATCCCGGGTCAGAAGGGAGGATTATTCTTTCTCAAGCGTAATGGGAGGGTTGTTAAAATATGAGATATTCCTGAGTAAGTGCACACAAGTCTCACGCCAGTGATCCCTAAAATACAGAGACTCCCACAAAAATGGAAATCACAATTACTGCCATCAAAAAGTTCTGTACTTTCTTGTCTGCTTCACTCTTTGAAGCATGTAATATTATGTAGGATTTTAGAGATAATGAAGAGCGAAGTGGCTTTTTGTCCTACTTTGTTGTTTATCTCTCCAATTGTTATTTGTTTTCTCGTATCAGAATGTTTTTCAAATTTACGATTGTCAATTGGCTATCAGAGGTATTAAAGCGACACAAAAATGACGGCTTTGCTTCTACGCGTGCCTAATATTCAATTATCTACTAGAGAACACCTAAGTTATCTTGGTTTTGAGTAAAGCTCGTATTATTTATCGTTGAGTGGAATTTCTGGACTACTTCTTTTAGTTGAATTATTTATTCTCCCCCAAACAACGAAATTTCTCAAGATATAATTAATTTCTCCTTAACTTCCGCTACCTGGCAATCACATCCGCGCGCACGTCTTGAAGCTACAGGAATCTGTGGCGGGACGCAGGCTTCCAATTGCTACTTTCACCGGACAGAAAATTTTTTAAGCTTATGCGTTGCGATGGATGGCAAAAAAAGTCCGGATGGAGAAGCTCACTTGGGAAATGGCATACAATGAATGTCAGGCATGGGAAAAATATTGCCGGGTGAAGAAGTTCCATAAAGTTCTTCGATGTTTTTTTCTGCTCCGGCCTTCCTCTCGCTCCCAATTCCAAAAGATTGTATTCGACGCTCACAATAGGAAATTCCATTTCTGCGCTCCCAACATTGGAAATACACACAATTTTGTTTGGGCAAAGGGAGATTGAAGACGGAGAGGGTGGAAAAAAAAGAGTTTTTCCATCCACGCTCGCAAGTTCTTCTGCTGCCGCCCCACGGCCAAAAAACACACACACACACAATAGATTGTAATTCATCTATCATTTGAGAAAATTCCAACTCTTCCACCACATTGAGAGTCCCATCAAAAATTCAATTCCTTCCTCCTCTGACTATGTGTGCCAGCGTGTAACTATGAATAACTTATTTTGGCTAAATATCAACTTGTTTTTCCCCATGAATTGTATATAGCGGCACCGCTTTCATCTCTTCTCTGCCACCCATTCGCTGCTGTCTCCGCCTCGTGCCCTCCTTTTTGGCTCCAATCTCCATGTCTATACAAGCAAAGTTTGTAAGTTGCATTAAAAAGTTTCCGAGGAGGCTTTTGTATGCATTGAGTCGTGCCTTTGTGAGCAGCATTTCGAAACTTTTGCAACTCCACCGCCGCCCACGGACCACTTCCACACTGGGCTTACATAACGAGGTGAGGAGGGAAGACAAGACAAATGCAAATACCCCAGAAATGCGGGGGAGATGCCTCGAGGACGGCAGAAGCCGGAATCGCCCTGAGGCCGCGCAGAATTGTTGCGATGGCCATCAGAAATGTTTCAGCTAATCACCTATCGGTTGCCAACTTCTCAAACACCGCCGGGCGCAGAAGTCAGCGATTAGGAAGTGCCCAGAGAATGCGGAAAAGCTCCATTGAAGTTACAATTGTGATCGATTGGGAGCAGAGTAGAATGGCATGTCTCAGTCGAGGAGCTTTTCAATCGAGCTTCTACACATTTCTTCTGAGAAACTTTTCTTTTCAAAACTTCCTCAAGAATCGATGCACCTCCATTGAAAGGCACTTGAGGGACGACAAAGATGTAAGAAAGCTGAAGAATTTTTAATATAATTCATAGTGTTTCTTAAGAGTTCCTTTTGTCAAAAGCCAGCCAGGTTCCAACATATTACCATTATTAAAATAAAATGCAGTCTTTTTGTCATACAATTCTCGGTTAATTTCATTTGAATTTTAGAAAGGAAAATCATGATTTTATGCAGAACTTAATGGAAAGTGCTTGTGGCCAATTTTGCGAATTAATTCAACTTATTCAGACCTGAAAGGACTAGCTTGAGAGCATTACAGTTCAGTGTTCAATGCAGACAATAGACCATAGAACTTAGTTTTGTATAAGTATTCTCATTTACCAAGGGAACATCACAATTAGGGTTGGAAAATAGTGAATTCCTCTATTGAAAAACTGGAGCATCAGGGAAATGAGATGAAATTCTCGTGGTATTTGAACAAGTTGCATTACTTTATGGTTACTTTCAAGGCTTTTAATTAAAATTTAGGGGTCGTTGAAACTTTACAGATTTCATATTTCAATTCGTAAAAGCTACGAATTAAAGTTGCAACTTTAACGTTTTACATACCTTATATTGGCGGCCGTCTGGCGGCGCTAGTGTAAAGTACGAATGAGTTGCTAATGCTTTGGAAAACCAATTTGTTTCCGGATACCCGGGAACACATAACCTCAATCTAGTCAAATTGAGATGTGCACAAATGACCAGATAAATCCAAGAAATCTGTGTTTACCAACCAGAAAACATCATTGCTGTCATTTTCATTGTTTTTCACGTGTATTTTCCAACTTTTCTTGTCTTCACGCGATGAAATGTATATGAATTGCCTTCAGGCGCCAACGTTTAAAACGTTTCTTCTCTCGCAAAAGTTAAATTCCTCACTTTCCTTAATGTTTTGAATCGTAATCTTCCAACGCAGTTTTTCAAACTCATATATTAAATAAAGTTGCAATAAACTCGTAATCTTTTTATACCAAAATTTGGTTAAACTGAAAAATCGAATTTTAGAATTCCTTCTCATTACAAAAAAGTGGAAAGCGAATATTCTCAGAAGAATGTAAAATACATCTCAATGCTTTAAATCTCTCCTCCTACAGCCACCTGTTGTCCATTTTCTAATTTCACGTAATTCAGTGGTTTCCTCCTCGCCCCGGTTAATCTATTTATCTGGAATTCAGACCTCCCCCGCCCTTCCTTTCGACGCCCAAACGCCCCTTCCGCTTACAATAGCTGTGGTTTGGCCCGCGACCGCGGCCCATTTATGCTCCATATGTGAACGGAAGTGGAAATGTGGTGGAAATTTGGAAAATATTTGACTCTTGCAATTTGAAGTGTGCATCATTTAATCCCGTGCGAAGAGCATCTTTCGACCCAAAGTGACTGGCAATAGGAAGAACTTTGGAGGCACTTTCAGCCCATCCGCCCACACTTCTCTGGCGCTGTGTGCGGTGCATTTTATTTCTCCCATGTTTCCAGTTCATGGGGAAAAATGCATATAAAACTTTTGCAAATGTTCTTCTCTGTGGCAGAGTCACGGAATATTGGCTCACTTTGCAAACTCCCATGCACAATCTATTCTATGTGCGCGCTCTGCAACACAATTGCTCCATTTCCCGAGCACACGAGCACCTCCCCCGACCCCCCAGGGACCTCGGGGCGCTTGATTGGCAAATGGGTGTAAAGCACTTTTCAAACAACACCAATAACTCGAGCGAAGGTGGATGCGTGTTGGGGGGCAGGTGAGGGGTGGCCAAATAGAGAGGTAAGTCAGGCCAGAACATAATGGTTTTCCCAAGGAAATGGTTAATAAAAAGTTTATTGGCTCCCAAAGATCCTCACACTGTGGCCGATCAACAAGTTGCTCCTCTCGAGTCTGAGATTCTTAACTCTCATCAATTCAGAGAGTCACCTGCTTTAAATTTATTTCAAAACCACCCACTCACACGCCAATAAAGCCACCGCATGTTTGCGGGGTCCTTTTGTCTCAATCCCGACGCACTTGTGCCACTGACACATCGCTCAAGCCATCAACCCCGGCAGAACATTGAGCATCGACCCTTCGTCGCCGTGATGCCATTGTGAGCCCTACAGAGTGACATCGATTTCTGCCCAGCTTTTCGTCCATTTCAGCAGTGAATTCCGCCCCATTGCTGGCCCACCTCATTCATAAAGTTTTCTATAAACCCCGTCAGAGTCATTTGTACGAATTTTCCATGAAGTAATTTTCACCATCGACCCAAAAAGGTAATCTTCATTATTCACCCCCGCAAGAGGGCTTTTCTCTCTCTCTCTCTCTCCGCCACGTTTTGTTGTACACTCATTTCCACACTGCGAAGCCGACACAATGAAAAAGTTTCGACTTATCGAAAATTAATGAACCCACTGTTGTGGGTGTTTAAAGTGGCATGAAATCCATGCTGAAAAACAACCTGAGCGTCCTTTCATCCTTCCGGGGCGACAATGCGAAGGCGACTGCCAATTGAAATTCCCGCTGCACTTCGCCCGGGACAATAAAAGATGTAATTGTGTTTGAAATGCCTTACATTGGGGGAGATAAAATTGAATTTGGACTCTTTCACTCGAGCGAATACAAACTTGCTGAGAGGTTTTCTCACCAAATACTATAAAAGCACTTATTCTGGGCAATTCTGTGATAAATAATGAGGCAATTCACTCTGCTTGTGCAAACAAAAGGCTTACAAGGGGATTTTGCAAGTGTAAACGATTGCACTATGCAGCCATTGGGGACGAGAGGGCGTGCAATCAGTGCGAGCACGCTTTCGCGAATTAAGCTCACACGTGATTTTCTAACACTCCACATGTCTCAGTTTTTAATCTCTAGCTCTATTGCGAGTGCTAAATAGTGTTTACAAACTTAGATAGATTAGATTTTGTTTCTGATTTTTCATTCTGCTTTTTAAACATTTCTTAAAACAACCTCTAGAGGCCGTTCAAAAAAACCACCTTTAGACGGTTCTAAATTACTTAATATGTGTGAACCAGAAATGCAACAAGCACAAATAATGATTTTTTACGCGTGTGGTGAAATTTTCAACACAAGTGGTGAATTTTTTTTTAACATATCTGCGGTTTAATCCATACAAATGTGACTCAGATTAGCATAGAACTGTTTTAAACTAATGTATCACATTTTAAAAAACTCTTGATTGAGTAAAAATTTCTGCAATAATTGCAAAAATAATCCGTTAATGGAATGTAAATGCTAATAAATTTATAAAATCGACAGAAGTATGTATAAAAACACAGTTTGTAGATGCTATAATTCACAAATTTTAAGCCTTAATTTAAAATTCATATCCGGAAAAAATGATGACTGAGCATTGTCGAAATTATCCGGATGGGATTTGTCAATCAATTCAGCGCCGCACATTTGGAGTAATAACTGTCAACACATAAATATTCATTTGAATTGGGGCACTCCGTGCGGCAATGAATATTCAACATAAATCACATGCAAGAGCCCGCATGCGAAAAACAACTCTCTGCCATTTTCGCCACAATGAAGAAGTTTCCGCTCGCAATCTCGACGCGATGAGAGGGCAATTTTCACAATGTGCCTCTAATGGCAACAATGCGCGGTGTGTTACCTCAAATTATGCACTCCTCGCAACATGAACAAGGGTCGATGGTGAAAAGTTCGTCCCGGGGTTGCAAGAGTGCGGCTGCATATTTGTGCGGTGGCGAAAAGGAGATAAACTCATTAAAACTTTAATTAATCATATGGATTAGGAGAGAGAGAGGAATTATATGCTTAATTCATTGTGAAAACTCTCCTTTGCGCCAACTTTGCAATTCCAGTCGCCCTCTTGCATGCCATTTGGCGGAGTTGCTCCTTTTTTTTCGGCGAACTCCGCCGAGCGGCACTGCAGAGGAATTTGCATAAAAAATAATCATGTTTCAACGCATAAATTCCGAATTACAAACTTTATACTCAACCAGCCTCATAATTTTCATTGCGGTACGAGTTATTTTGCCATCACGTACTGGGGTTGGGGGTGGGTTTGCCAGCCACAGAACTAACTCCAATTCAAATTTATCCCTCACCGAGGCCGCCCGGCACGCCATGCTGAAGTGAAACTTGATGTCCGTGGAAATAGATAAAGTTCTAAAGTGCCATACAAGTATAATGGGAGATGGGAAGCTAGACACATTACTTGGCGAATTTATGGGCAAGTGATTGGAACAGTCTTTAAAGTGATTCTCGCATGATTTTGCACTCTCAAACTATTTCCAAAGATGTAATTTAATTTCAAGTTCGAGAGTCCTGAGACTCTGATATTCGCTGTCCGGATGGCAGGTGGAATGATTGCATGCTTTTCGGCGCAATTTGACAGATGTCAAGTGATCGCGCGTGACCTCTTCACCAATTCTGTGGTTCTGCATTCCGCGCAGTTCAACGTGTCATCCAAGTTTAATAAAGAGGTCACGAATTTTCCAGCTCACATTCATGTCTTTTGTTCTGTCTGCTGGATTTTTAAAATCTCATGCACAAAATGACATGGACTTGAGCGAAGAGATGGCAAGGAATGCACGGAAAAACCATGGCACAAGGGGAAAGTCACTAGTGAATTAACTTTGTGAATATTGAATAATTTTTTTTTAATATTTGTGGTTTTTATTTAAATTTCAATCACTTTTCATTTGAAACTCCTTCAAATTGTAGAAGTAAGCGGCCGGCACTCTGATCTTATGGCCAAACTAGCCTCTGGGAAATACAATTGGAAGTTCTACATGTCTTTAAAGTTTCAATTGCTGCCCTCTGGTGGCAATATATAAATCTTACCAAAAATATTTAATTTTTTAAATATTTTGCAATTCTCTATGAGAAAATATTCATTTTTTCATATCTTTATTCAATATTTTAATATTTCAATGACAACATTAAAATTCCTCTAAATTCGGCTAGTGAATTTCCCCTTTACATGGAATTAACAACACTTTGGAATTCTCTCACTCAAAAAATTGAATTTGTGATCAGTGAGAGATTAGTTAAAAAATTTAATCAGACAATCATTGAATTAAAATGTGAAGCACGTTATATAGTTTAAGCCTTATCATTCTCGAATTTTAATTTGATAACTCCACTCAAAGTATGCATAAAAAAGCAGAAAACCGAAAAATGCATTCACTAGAATATGACATGATTAAAAATTTCACCGGAATATTCTCTCATTAATATGTTTTGCAGCTATGTTATTTCCATAGGCGGTGAATTTATAGGTAAATATTCATGATTATGATTCAATAAACAATATTAAGAATACAGCCACTGGCATTCCGGACCCTCATAATTTTCTTCCTTCTCCTCAATTCATTCTGATATTTTCAAGGATATTTCCGTGAATTGTGAAGCTTTTTCCTCGTCTCTATAGCCTTAAATTAGGACTCATTCTCTCCTAATCCTCAGCCTAATCTCGTGCTCTTATCGTTAAGAAGCAGCAAAGAGCAAGAGAGGGAATATTGGGTTCTAATTGCTTTACTGTTTAATAAATTTCAGTAATATCGCTCTGCTAAAAGCCCATTTTATTAGTCAAACCAAACTGTTCAATAAATTCAAAATCAACTACGCCTGGTGGGTGTATTTTATGCAATATAAGCTACCGTAAAACTATCTCTCAATTGTGTCGACAATATATTGAAAATTCAGCCCCAACTATTTGGGGTTTGTGAACGAGGCATATTTTATCACTTTACCCCATACTTTTCATAAACAGATAGTCTTCTGCAACATTTACGCGTTTTCCACTCCCTCGCAATTTTCATGTCCCGCTTGAATAAAAAATGAGATTTTTTCTCTCCGCCACTGTCAAGTGCAAATTGTTGATGTTCTGTTCGGCAATTTAGAGTGGCGCGCACACCATGGCAAAGAGGAGGAAATCGAGCACCCCCCATCTCGCCCAATATGTGTGATGTTTAAGTTTTGTTTGGGAAAAAGTTTCACGAAATTTCAGCGGCAGATTACTCTAACGCGACGTGAACGGAATTCAAGCTCCCGTACAACACACTGTCTATGTGGGGATTGTGAGGGAGTGCAAAAGCACAAAGTTTTATGCAAACTGGGCGAGAGAATCACAAACATTTGATTCTATTTAGAGACTACAAGGCCGAGAACAGGGGCGGAGGGAGGGAGAGAGACACCCTTTAAACGGCGGCTTAAAGGTAAAAGCATTTTGTGGTTAGCAGGAAAAGGGACTTGAGACTGTGCGGAAGACAATACATGGTGTGCCGAGGCGGAGGGAAGGTATTTCAATAAAAATTTCATTCTCGAGGAGAAGAATGATGATGAAATCATGGAAAATGATTAATGGATGGAACACACAATGATGATACTTGATAACTCTTGGAGGCAATAGGATATAATACAACGTGTAAATTATTGTGTGGGTGAGATTGAGGAGGAGATGATGAGGCCGCCCATTCTCACGCCTGCCAACTGCCATGCCTATGGTGATATAAAATTGAATTATCAAAATCGTGCTTTGGGATTATCGTGGAAATTTTCAGTGATTAAGATTCAGTCATTTATTATTGAACATGTGCGGGATATATTAAGCGTTTTCGGTTATAAATGGGCTGTACATGGGGCGAGATATACTGGCTCGGCATGGGTGAAAATAGTTCAATATTTCAGCAGCATATGAATCCGCATTCACGTAATGTACTACCATATTAAATTGTGTATGAAAGGGATGAGAAATGATGTTTGGATTGTTTCAGACAAAACAGGAATTACGGTGCGTTGGAATGGGCGATCCCGGGAAGGGAATAATCTAGCTTCCGATTTTCATAAACACACCAGAAATGTCCCTGTGCTTGAACATCCGCCTTGGCAACAGTGCCAACCATGTATTCCAGGAAGGGATAGTCAGCAATACTGCGAGGGAAATGTGGTGAAATAACCAAAAATGCTCTGTTACATTTACAACTTTCATATCAATGAACTGTGAGCCGATGCTAATGGGGAAAATGCAGCTCTAAAAGCAATAGTTCACAACCATCCTACGACATTCTGATGGAATCCCATAAGAAAGTCCCATATTGTCATAAGACAAAAAACGACAACCCAGTCTCATGGTGTCATAAGATAAGGCGCTCTGTCTTTTCTCATCTCAAGGACTAGACCTGTTAATAGTCACTGCTAAATTCTTTTATTGGATGAAATATAATATAATCAGAGAACTTGTCTGAGATCAAGTTTTGCGATTGCTTCAGCGAAAGCTAAATGGGCAGCTTATAATGCCTCAACTGCTATGTTGACAATACTCCTTTTGTGTGACAACAATTGTTTCTTTCTTCATTTTGTATCATTAAAAATCCGTCAGCAGAAGCTTTGCCCGAGCATAGAACCATCTCTCAAAATAATAGGACGCTTACAGCAGCGTCATGTAGCATGAATGCGCTTCAGTGGGCGAAATCGGGATTACAATCTTGATAGTTTGGGCGAAGAATTTATGTAACGTGTCTTGTTCGTCTCAGTGAATCGGGAGGTCTGGAACTCGACCAGAAAGCAAACCCACTTAAATGAAATGTTGAACAAATTCAAAGTGTCCTGTCCGAGCAGATTGCAAAATTTGCAAGGAGAAGCTATCATTGGGGGGTGGTTTTCGGGGGTGGCTGGGCAAAAACAAGGCGCAGTGGAGCGTCGATAAAAAGAGTGTCGAGAAGATGGAGTGTTGGGCAAATGTGATAAGGATTAAATTGGCTCTAATACGTGAGTAAATTCCCCAAATTGGTGCTCATAAAGTCCTTTTCACTTGTGATCCATTAACTTCACACACTGGGGGCGAGGATGGATGGTGTGGTCCCTTTCTTCCTCCGGGCCATTCATTCACACCGTACACAAAACACTCGCCCGTCCAAAGTGGGTCGTCTTCAGCTCTCAAGGATTCATTAATTAAAAGGCTGGACATTCACGGAAATGAGCTTTTTTCCACTCTCTCCAGTGCCCCCGGCTTATTCTCTCGGCGCCTCCGCCCCACACCAATTCATCTGTATCACCAGCCAGCGGAGGTGTGGATCGCTAATGCTCTCACCGGCTGACGCAGATTTCGCAGCCACCCTCGAGGCTCCCGTGGCGGCCGTGGGCGGACGGGAAAATGCCTCCTCCCGCGCGGAGGAAAACAATCTCTCGGATAAAGGAAATCCCTGAGCCGCAAAAAAGCGTACAAACATCAAAAGTGTACCATATTTGACACATTAAATATCACTCGCTGTCAATCAAGGGGGCGGAGTTCGGGTGACAAGCGCTGCCACACTTCGTCTGCTAATCCAAGACTTCTCTGTGTGTTTGCTCTCGACGGAACTTTGGCCACTCGATAGGAAGTGGGAATTGAGAGACGGTTTTCGTCTCGGCACAGACTTTTCTCATCTCCACCAAACCCCAAATAAATTAATCGTTTGAGCAAGTATGACTTGTTTTGGCAAACATGTCCTGAAAACTTTTATCCCATTGATTACACAGACAGATATACACTTTCTCAGCTGGAAAATGAAAAGAAAACCCACTTCCTGACGTTGCGGGAAGTGCGGTTCGGCTTCGGAGGGGAGCTTTTGGAAAACTGCGCGGTGTGGGAAATTAATCAAATTGGATGGGCGAAATTAGAGAGAGAATTGGCACGGAAATTGAAGGAAATTGGCAAGATTTTTATTGACTAACAACTTTTGCGACAATTTACAAACTCGTCACTTTCCCTCTGGAATGTCTTCTCCGGAATGAGTTTGGCACGCAGAAGATTATTAAAATGATTTGAGAATAAATTAAAATTCATCCGCTTAGCAATTTTAATTGAGTGTATTTGAATAAGCTTTGAGGTGAGTTTTGCTACCCCACCAATTTCCGCATACATATATTCTAAATTTAGATTATGCCGGAGCTCTTAAAAGCATATTAAGGTTAAGTAAATCTACTGGCAAGAAATTAGATTGGATCTTACAGAAATTTTCTAGGAGAATCATTGAACTGTTGAAATGTTACCAAAGCACATTTCATGTAAGCTAATGTTCTGCATACAAACGCTGTCTAGCAATTCATTGTGAGTCTCCAAACGTTGCGTCTATGATCCATATATTGCAATATATAGCTTTCCGACTATCAAATTGAATCAAGCAATTATCTTAAACAATTACGTGCTGAGGTGAATACAATTGAATCCATTCTTGTGCGGCGAATCACCCAATTTCTCTATATACACTTTGTCAAGTTCAATGGAGAATCCACTCATCTTCTAAGATCAATAACAGCCATTCCCAAGGAGTTTGACTGAGCGGAAAGCTTTGAGTCGGCTGTTTGCTACAGGATACCAAAAGATTTCCCTCCACTCTGTAATTACCGAGCCTTATTCCTTTGTCACTTGAGAATCCACTCAATCAAACGCCCGTCTCTCGTAGAATTGCCACAATGCTCGAAAATTGAATGGGCTCTGCGTGTGTGTTTAATCAATACAGCCAAGTTTGCAGAACCCACCGCCAAATGAGCCTGGCGGCGTTGGCGTGAAAGGATGCTGCCTTCGCAGCCAAGGGGTTGCTAATATCGATTCAGACTGCATCGCCTCGATCACGCGGTTCATCAGCATGTGTTTCAGCTGGTTTACTGCTGAGTAAAAGTGCTCATAATCGAGCAGTTCCCATATAAAAGAGTGCTCAGACAATATATAAAAATAAAACTAAAACATGCTCATAAAGAGGCTTATATTTGGCAACAATATTGAGCAAATTTATAGCCTTCTCAGAGTACAATTTTGCTCATGTTTCATCACTTTCGACAACTATCTGCTGAGTTTTGAGCAGATAAAAGTACTTTCTTCAGCACATTCAATGAGCATCCTTTAAATAGTATCTTACGTTCCTTAAAATGACATAAAAAACAAGTGGCTAAGAGGACTAAGAATGTGGAATTTCTTGGATCTTAAGTGCCGTATCAATACTTTCACTAATCAGTGCCGCGATCGCGAGTAATGATGGCATTTGACCTAAAACAAGCGCTTTCGTGAGCAGATCTTTAAGCACGCTAAAATTACCATGATTAATGTGTTCGCTGGGATCTTTTCTTTCCATCACTTGAAAATTGAATTATGAAATTATTAAACAGGTCTTCATGAACATCCGCTGAACTTTCACGAACACTGACGCGTTTTGCGAAGGAATTTACTCTGCATCCCGGCCCCAAGTCAATGGCAACCCTTTGTTCTCAGCCCTCGCCAGTCGCTGCGGCTGCCAGCTCTCGTGGCCAGAAGGACTGGGTGGAGTCCTGGAAGGAGACCGAGTACGGGGTGCATGTTGCCCCAGGTTCTCCCCAGGATGTGGCACTCACTGTGAATTATAAACGTGTAATTTTCCTGCTCCACAATCCTGGGCCGTGTGAAGGTCCGGCGAAACGTTGAATAGTCGGTGTAATTTGTGCTGTGCATCGTGGTCGAAATGTGTGGTACTCTGCCATAATCCTCCTGACTCTCGCCCGAGAGTTTCACCCACTGCCGGAGTGTGGTCACAGTCGGATCGATACAGTATAACAAGCTCCTCGGCGCGGGGTTTGGGGGCTCCGTTGAAATTCTTTTAAATTAATTACTCAAGTCAGATGGAGGAGAAGGAATTTTATAATTGCAGGAAAGAAAAGGCGTGGAGTTGCCTTTTCCAAAGCCATTCCTCTACACACAATTTTCCATCATTAAACGTGCCCTCGGCCGACCTCTGTTTGACTGCAAAAGGCACTCGTTTGATGCTGCTCCTTATCCAGCGGCATGAATTGAATTTGCGAACTTATCGTCAGAAGAAATTTTTATTCACCGCGAATTATGGTGATATTGATTGAGTAGGAAAATATGCTCATGTCGTTCTATACATATACAATTGGTGTATTGCCAAAGAGTGGATGGGACAGCAAGGAATCGTCATGAGCAGTAGCAGCGCAGATTCATGAAATTGCCTTTCAGGGGCTTCTTTGTACAGCGCGCGACATTGTGACGGAATGACTGAGTTTTCAAGAGCTTTTTGATGTCTCTCATATCAATTGTGATCACAGAACTGTTCTGGCAACTTTGCGTGCCTGAGAAATTTACCTAAGAGACTTAATGCGTCGTTGAAGAATTGTCAAAGCATGTAAGAATCCTTTCAAATTGTTTTCACATATCATATGACAAGATTCATACTTGACTCTGTCTAACTAATATTTTCAGCTTTGGTATCTTTGTGTGGAGCTGATTTCAAGGCAAAAAGCTTGCTTTATTAACCCTTTGTTTCTGTATAGAGCATATTTTTATGCCGCAAATAGAATAATTTTTTTCTTCTTGTATTTCCCATTTTTCAATTTATCCCTCATGAATTATACAATAGGAGAACACAGAATTTTGTAAAAGGTCAAGAGAAGAATATATAATCAAGGGAACTTTTTAATATTTTATGATAATTTTGAGCCTAAAATTGCATTGAAACTTCAGGATCAGATATTGAATATCATGAAAAATATTTACTCTAAATGTTGACAAGAATAAAACAAAGTCAAACAGACATGACTTTTTATTTTTGATCTGTTGATTATCTCTAGATATTGCAAATATTACTTTATTTAAGCTAATATATTCTTCATATTTACACAAAATGCGGTCCTCCGGCATTGAATTCTCGGAAATATGAAGTAACATCAGTTCCTGGAAAAGTGTATTGAATTTTGAGCTTCAATTCAAGCGCTTTCCACTATATTTCACACCATCAAGAGAAGCTTTATGGCAAAAAATTGATGTAATTGAAATGAGAAAATTTCAAATGAATTGTTACACAGCCGTGCAATTTGAATTAAACTCCCATTACCTTCACTTCCACTATGTGTAGTGATTTTAATTAAAACAGCAAAAAGTCAGCAATTAATGTGATAGCGAGGCGAGCTTGCTACAAGATGCAAAGTGCTTCTGCCAGAGGACAAGAAAAGGCGAAATGGGAAGAAGATTGATTCGACCTCATGGATAGTGGTGTGAAATGGAATTGTTTTCTCCCTTTTGCTGCCCACCCGTCATTAATTAGGCACCGTGTTTCTTAAATCTCCGCACACACCCTCCAAGGCGTCGTGCTGGGGTGGGATTTTTCCGCCCACTCTCCCCCCCCCCCCCCCACCCGGACAGAGACTGGAGTGTGCGGTGTTGTGTTTCACCAAATGCCTCTCCTCAACAATTTATTTCCTGTAAAATATTGGCATCATTAGGTGACTTAATTGTGGCAAAAATAGCGTCTCAATCACAAATTGTATCTGCGAGGAGTTTCCACCCCGCGGCCTTTTTCATGCTCAAAGTGGGAACAATGCCGAAGACAAAGCGCTCGCTGGGAGAATCCTCAGTCGGCAGAAAGTCGGGTGGGGGGCGCATCTTCAGCCCCCCGCTGTGCTGGGGAGAGGGCGAAGTGTATCCGAAATCGTACCTTGAGAGACTGCGAAGGGAATATTTATGATGGAGCACGAAGGCGGATGGAATAAGCAAAGCGATTCGCAGGCTAAAGCCAGAGAGATATGTAAACGTCATATTTGAGAGGTTGATTTTCTCAGGCTTAGACTTAAGTCGTGTGCCGTTAGAATAGGAGAAATGCGGTGGCAGAATGGTGTGAGCAAGAGGAAATGGATGATATTTACCATAAGTGGAAAAATTTCGGTGTTATTTTCATTTTAATAAATTTGGGTATTTTTTCTGCCATGCGATGCTTTCTCTCTCTCTTTCTCCCTGAGAAAAGAGCTCCTTATATCCCCGAAATTCCCTCACGTTGTTCAGGCAAAATCCGCAAATTTATTAAATTTCTCCCTCGCAAGAAGTCTTCTTCACTCCATGTAAGAAGCGTGTAAGTCGAAAAAGGGAGAAGATATTTCATGAGAGTGATTTAAAGTTGCTCTTCTCTTTCGAGCAAAATGCTATTCTCATATACGGAGCGTCACAGACTTTTCAAATGATTTACATTATTCGGATTCTCCGTGAGCTTTTTTTTCGCTGCCTGGCGCGCTCTTTTCGCTCCCCTGCAAACCCTCTGGGTCGCCGTCCTTTCGCATATTCCGAATAAACACTTTAAGAATAATAATGCGGCCATGCGATGGCGGAGAGACAATGGCGGAGAATCACCGCGCGCTCAACATATGAAAATATGCTCTGCCACTTTTGCCGGGCGAAAGCACATAGAGCAGGAGTTAATTATTTTTTCATTTCACAATGTAAATTAAAAAGTATATCCCGCAAAATTATGCAAATAGTCGAATTATACAAATTGCCTAATTATACAAATACTGGACTGATGACCGTAATTTTCTGGGCCACACAAACACACACACACACACACTCGCTATTTCCCCGAAAAGTCCTCGCGACAAGCATAATGGCAGGAAATAAAAGCTCACTCAGGCTGAGCTTTTGACAGTGCACAAAGTTTCAATAATGTATGAAAAGTATCTCATTAAATTTTTCCACCCTCTTTGTGTGTGACTTTTCTGTTGTACATCAAAAGCCAAGCACACATTCACATATTTTTGTGCATAAATACCAAATGAGTGGCACTAGAGAGAGAGAGAGAGTGGAAATAAAATATGAAAGAGCGGAAAGAAAATTCATAATGTATTCTCTGTGGAAGTTTATTTTCGAAATTTCACATGATATTTTTAGTCCCTCCGCATTTCCACTGCTTAAAATACAATTTTGCCTCAATTTTCAGCAGAGCTTCCGCGTCAGATGTCCAACAAAGTTGGGGCTAATTATGAAATGAATCAAATTGTCTGTGAACATGTTTTCCTGCTATATATTTCGGTGGCAAAAAAGCACTTTCAGGGAATTCACCCTGGGACACCGCATCTACTTAGATGTGAGCTTCGTTTCATGAATTATTGCTACTGAGCTCTTTTCACATTTGACATAAATAGAAATATCGTCTGAAAAGTTGCTTCGAGTGTCGCAACAGCTTTTCTTGCCTCTCTCACACATGATATAAGTCGAGAAAAGGGATATATAAGGTCACTGATGATTTCCATGTGGCTCCATACATATTTTCAGTCACCTGTGTTGGTGAAAGTCACTCGCGATCTCAGACGATTATCTTTATGCTTAATCCCATTTTTCGTAATGTTTATTTTGATTTTGATTAAGCATTCAGAATATATTCAAATAAAATTCGATTTTCTTTTAAATAATTTGTCGAAAATATAAAAATTTTTGATCATTTTTATTGAATTTTAGATTTTTTGCCAAACAAAGTTAAAATCAATATTTAAATATAATTTTCATTAAAAGAATATCTTTATTTGACATAATCTACGAATTTGTAGGCCAAATAAAGCCGCCTTCAAAATTCCGCTCCAACACTGATCAATAAGATGTGTAAAATGCAGAAAAACGTAACTTCTAGAGCTTAACTGACAAGAGTGGGATTTTAGAACATTTAAAATGTTTCAATGAGCAACAAATGCGAATATGACGGTTTTCTTTTCAATGCAACGACAATTCTCGTTTGCACATTTCAACTTCGAAATTCGCCATTCAAATGAAAAATAAGCATCCAGTAAAGCCAGCACAATAAATTGCTCTCCATTTTGCATGTCGCACATTTCAGAATTGTGCATATTTCCTCCTGCGTTAGATTCATGTATTCCGTTTCGCGTGCAGAAAATCCTGAGAAAAGCCCACCCAAAGTGTCTCGCAGCATTTTCGCCAGAATCGAGCTGAGAGTGCTCGAAAGTGTCACTGGAAGTGATACAGACTCGCACTCGAGAGATCCTCCGCTGAGCACACACAGTCGCTTCCATGAGCCGTGGAGGCGTAATTGTATCGATTTCGGGGCGAGATTGTTCTGAGTGTGACAAAAATCGTCTCTCGCATGCGACGAAGCCAGGGATTGTGTCACTACGAAATGGGAGACACGTAAGAAGGATATTTATTAAATTGTATTCGAAACTATCGCCTTTCACGAGCTCCGAGCGAGCTTCAGAGATATTGGTTGAATTGTGTGTCATATTGTGACAAACATTCAATGAGAATGGCACAAGATGAGCCGGCGCGAAGGACGATGAGGAAGATTTCCTCTCCACCAGTGAAATATATCTCTGCTATTATTTCCACAGCAATTCAATGTTCACATGTCATCAGGATCAAGGGTTTTGCGAGTGGGTGGGGCAGCTTCAGTGGGTGCTTTTTTTTGCTGCCTCGTGACCACATCGCATCGCACAAGAGTTTGAAATTGAGAGAGCAAAATACAGCCAGTGACAAAGGCCATGGAATCGAAACATTTTTTACCCCTCAGTCCCATATAAAGCATTTCATTTGTAATTTGCACGTTTGTCTGACAAGCCGAGCCAAATAATTGAATTTGCGGTTCAAGTGACAATGGAGACGCCTGGTGATATATTTCACTGCATCGAGCAAACTCGCCAGAAAAGCACAGAAGCTGAGATGAATCCGGTGATTATGAATGTTCCACTTAAAAACGTACTCATGACGAGCACGTAGCTTTTAAATTTGACTAAATTCCGTAATTAGTCACACTGGAAATTAAACTGTCGTGCATTCAGTAATTTTGTAAGCTCTCTTCACAAGCTGAAAATAGTTTTCAGAAACATGAGTAAATAAAATGATACTGATAAGCATTCATTAAACTCCGCTAATTACTCAACATTCAACGACTTCGTGGAAACAATTTGAAGTTTGAAAAGCTCAACAGCTCTAAATTTAGTTTGTAACCGAAGATTTTAGCCAAACTTATAACGATTGATTTGGAATTGCGATGAATTAAGATCGATTGTCTATAGATAGATAGCTTAGTCCAGATCGGAATGTCGTTAAAAAAATGTTACCGGAAAAGTTTAATTTCTATTCAGGACCAAAACTTTGATATAATAGCTATAAAAAGCAAAGTTAGACCGGCTTAAAGTTACGTTCTTATCCATGCAACTTCCCATTAAGCATCTTTCACAGGAGAAATGTTACAAATTGCAAAAATATTAAAACTTTTATGAAAAATTCACACATTAATTAATAATTAAATGCATAGTTTTCTATTCTGTTCTCCATTGGGAAGGTTTTCTGCAGAATACGAGCATTTAATAATAATTATTATACTTTGTAAATTTGATTATCTTTCACTTAAGCTCATGGATGCAAGTGTTTTCTTTATTTCATTTGAATTTCATTCATTTGAAAAGAGATTTCGAGAATGTTTGTTACTCTGGTTTCTCTTTAAATGCACAAAACACCCTTCAAGAGGGCAACAAAACACACCTCTTCTCATATTCCATTCAGATCATTCTCAGCAAGCGTTGGCCGACGGCAAAAAGGCCAAATACAAGGAAATTTGGAGAATTGATGGGATTAGTGAGGGTTTTGCCCTCACTTCCTCCCTGTGCCTTTCTCTTGACCTTCTTTCGCTGGATGAAAATCGCTCGAGTGGCCGAATTCGACCTCTTTGCCGGCAATTTGGTCGACAAGACAACTCAGTGACTCCCTCCAAATCGTCCTCCCCTCCTGTTTCCCCTGCGAAATCCTTCCAGATTTCCAGCTACTCGGCGGGGCGGAGGACTTCCCCTCAATCGGTTCTTCCATCGGGTGAGGACAAGCGGGGATGTTTCACCCCCTCTCGACTCGTGAGGGGAGACTTCCAGGTCAGCCCCTATCGGAGCAAATGCGATGGTGGATTTGATGAGGTATATTTTATGAGATCCTCCAAGAGGCATTCAATGGCAATTTGATTTCAATTTGTCCCCCAATTTATAGCTCAAATGCAACCCCTGAAATATGGAGCCTCAGAGGATGTGTCAAATTAAGGCTCTCAGGTATGATATGACATCAAATCGGAGCGTGACAGAAGCGGACCAAATATTCAAATTGGCCAATTTCAAAGTGTTTAGCAAGATTCACAGTCACTTTCCCATGATGAATACAAAATTTCATATGTTTTACAGTGTAAAAGGATCATGATTCCACCATATGTCCATTTCCTCTTTGCATTTCCACCCGCGGATCATCATTTATTCCCGTCACAGGCGTTGTAATGGAAAAAAGAAACTTAAATTTCCTGGAGGGCTTGAGAATCTCCACGGCGAGCGAGAAAGGAAAATAAGGAGCTGTTGTACAAGACAAGAAAAGCGAGATTATAAAGTCATTTCGACAGATGTTGGTCTGTTGTATATGAGAAAAATCTGCATATTTCTGCATGTGCTGCATTTTTACATTGAGTAGAAAAGCTGGAGAATATAGAAAATTTGTACTCTTGCCATAAAACCTCTCCCGACATCATACATCTTGTTCACCTTGTATTATATTCGGTCACTGCTTTAAAGCTTCATTACGAGGACTCCTCCTCGTCCGACCTGTAATACTTTGATCAGCGGTATGAAACTTTAATTGAATTGAAAGTTTCTCCTCGCATCTCCACTTCGCCCACACTCTGTGCTGCTTCTGTTGTTTGACAGCACTGAATTTCCCCGAGAGTCACACCTTAATCTTTAATTCATGTAAATAATACCAGAAGAGCCTCTAATAGTTTATTGGGTTTTCAATCTGCAAAATCGACATAATGAATTACACGCAACGTTGACTCATTACATTAATTTGCAATTTAATCACATCCAGAGCTAATAATTGAAAGTGGAAATCAATTAGAAAATGTTTTACTAACTTCGCACATTTCGCAAAATATCACCCACACACACACACACGCGCATTTGCAAATTAAACACATTGCATTGCACACAGTGCGAATTTGCTAAATATCTGCCACTGAAAACACTTTTCATGCAATTCCCGAGGGCTCTTGGCCATAAATTTGCAGAGTAGAGAGCGTCCTTAAGTGAGTGGAGAGGAAAAAAAAGGGTTGCCGAAAGGGATTAACTGCGTCGAAAGACGAGAAAGGGACTCGGACAGAAACATACCTGATTGCATAAGAGACAAAGAAGACGCATTTTGGACCCTCAATATTCATATTTCATATACATTTTTCTGCAAAAATACACCCTCTCTCTGGAATTCAAAAGAAACGATGACGAGGACTTTTCATGAGGACTTCCTCTTTTACAGCACATTCACTTTAAGCCGCCATTCCCACATTCGCACACTTCACAGATATTGCAATTCAGCAGCGCGATTTAAATCGGATTAACCGGTCGAGTGATCTTTTCGGCCTCCATATGTCATTTTTCATAATTTTTTGGTTTGTCGGTCGAGTGTGGAAAAATCCAAAGGGCAGATATTACAGTCGGAAGTGGCGTATAGCATTTGTGGAAGTGTTCAAATATATCAATTATTTGCATTGCAAAAACTTGTGTTTCAACAAATTGAGACATTTTCCATATTATTTTGCGTAGAAAAATCAATATTATTGCTTTTCTAGGTTATGTGATTGATTTAAGACATATTATGGGTGTTAAATAACACTAAAAATCGTAAAATATGCTTGATTTGAGCTAGAAACATTCTGATATTTGCCATATTTACTCATTTCCACTTTTGAAAGGATTAAAATTAGCCCAAAAGCCAGATTCATAACCTTACAATTTGATTAAAATTTTTTAAAGCATTTTTCCGAAGACTTAAACAGAAAATCAAGACATAAATTTGCCATGAACAAATCCAGCAACATCGAAATCAGTTCTTACGATCTGAAATCTAAGCATTTGAAGAGCCTAAACATACTGAAAAGGCAAAACCTGGATAAGATTGTGATAAAAGTTAGAAATGTGCTTAAGAAATAATTGAAGGAGTCTGAAAAATGCATTTAAAGACGTTTAAAAGTGTTCTGATGTGTTAAATATTCTGCACAGAGATTGTGAAACTCTCAAACAAGTCGTGTACAGATTTAAGGAAAATTATCTCTCTCTTCAACAGTCATAGAGATGAAGAAAATAAACTTGGTGTAAAAGACATCATAAAGACTTAAGAATACAGCGTGAGTGTTTCGCAGTTATCAGTAAATTACTGCTCAAATCTCCAGTTTAATTCCTTCTTGATTTTCAGCGAAATTGAACTAATGTATACACAAACATACTTGCAAATCCTTAAAGCATTTAGTGTAATTGAAATTTGATTTGCTCTTCCAATGCAAATTTGTCTTCCATTTCATCTTATTGCTTCACTGAATTCTTGAACAGAAAATAATATACTTTTTCCCAATTGCATGTCTATATAATTCATTGAATGTCACGCTAGTTGTCGTGAAAGTTCTAAGCCTTTTAATATATAATTCCACACTTTATTGAATCTTCTCATTCTCTCTTCCTTAGTTTTTATGTTCTTCACGCTCTTGGGACTCTGTTCAAATTGCGCAATGTTGTGAAAATCATTAAGTTTACTCGTTATCGCGATTTTCATGTCTTCTCGTAGCATCATATTCCGCCATTCTGTTGGTATTTACAAAATCTAGAGAACATGCTTAAGGTTTGGAACACGAATCTGGTGGAAAATTAATTTTTCATTAATAAAAATATCGTCAAAATTCCTAGAATTCTTTTCTTAAAAATCACAACTCATCTGTAAGTCATGTAAATACAGCACAAACAGCATTAATTAATCATAATATTCTGTGAAAATATTTTATAGAAAAACCTTCGCAGTTTTCTCTAAAAATACTCCACATATTCATCGCGTTCAATTGTGAGTCCATGAAAAAGCTCCTCTGGCGTCTATAAAGCATCACGAGTGGGAGAAGGAATTGAAATTTTGAAAGTATTGCTTTAAATGCGACTCCTCTCGTAAATTCGATGAATTTTTACAGTCGAGAAAGCATTCATTTGTGGCGTTTATTATGTGCGCTTTCGCGAGAACATAAAATTGAATTTGGTGGTAATTTCTGTCAATGAGTGGGAAATCTTGGGAAAATCTTTGCATCATCTTTTGTGCGGATGACTGAAAACATGTGTCTCGCCGTGGAGATCCGGCACAAATTCCCCCCCTGGGCGACATGGGAATGCTAAACTCGTGCCAAACTATTAATTTAATTTAGGAGTGAAATTCCTTCGGATAAGCTGTACAAATAGGAACTCACGATGCCTCTCGCCGTCCTTAGCAAGTGAATGTGGCACAAGATAAATTTTATGTAAATATCATGGGAGCATTTTGAATGCTTTCCGCCGACGAAGACTTTGCAAAATGATATATTTCATGTGTGTTTTATACAGGAAACTTTTATGGCTACTCTCGTTAAGTATTTCCTCAAATTGTCCCAGCCAAGCTATTGTCCCCTCGTCATTCGCCACCAGGCCAGAAGACGGCCGAATGCGGGGAGAAAATTGGAGGAAAAGTGATTGGTAGAATAAATTATTGTGTGTGTGTGACGAAGAGAAAATCCCGAGGCGAGTGTCTTCCATTCTTGTGGTCATTTTGTCTTTGTCATTCAATTGTGAACGGGAATTCATTTCTGATGAATTTGGGAACTAATCCTGTGATTGACATTATTGTTCGGCCGCCTGAACCCTTTTCCCTCACTCTCTCCCTCTCTCTCTCTCTCACTCCTCTTCCTCAATGGACACCTACGCCCGTTCATCTCGCATGGGAAAGCATCGCTCGCCTCCCTCTGACACACAAGGCGAGCGGCCGAAGCTCTGCCTGGCCCTCTAACTAAATAATTGATTGAGCAGTTTCGTTTTCCGGGTATCAAGCGACTCTTGCCAACAGATTTCCTATATATTCCATTTTATTTATCTTCACGGACGAGGGGTTCAGCACAACAATATAGCACCACATATTTGTGCATGTTCACACCCGGAGATGCGGGCCGGAGACGCTTTCGAGGGCGGGAAGGGATTAACGGTTAACTTTCCACTGCAATTCATCTGATCTTCCTGGTGCGACAAAGTGTTCCCGGAACTTGGCAGGCTTTTATGCCAAAAATCAGTTCTATTTTAGGGAAATTAACGCATATGAACAACTCAAATTATTTGATTTTCATTCTGATAATTTCTGAAATGATGTAGAAAATCTAGAAATATTTTATTTAAATTCATCGGGTGAATTCTAGCTAGAAGATCACTTTTGTTTTCATAATTTGGAACAAATCTCAAGGGTTGTTCAATACAAGGGAGAGATAATATAGTCAGAAGTGATGTACAGTTTACTGAAACTTATACGGAACTGGAAGTGTCCAAAAACATACAATATTCCTTTCCTAAGTGCTTCTTTTACTCACTTTTTATCCCTGTTATTTGGATTTCTTTTGATTCTTGCATAGAAACGGTCATAATATTACTTTTTAATGCCAAAAGATACACTGCAAATTGTGTTAAGGTCAAACATAACCTCAAAAAGTGTAATTGAAACTTAAAAATTGTTGATTTTGAAAATTTTCCGCACGATTTTGACTCTGAATCAGCAATTTTAAGCTCATCGGGAAGTCATAAGTGTTGATTTTGTGGTCTTGAAATCTAAGAAATTATTACTGTACGCTTATTCAAGCTTTTTAACTCTGATTCAGGTGTGCTAATGAGGTCAGACTTAGCGCACTTCTGTGGGAGTTATTGTAATCCCGTTGAAGCCCCAATTTTTGGTCGCCTCGTCGGCTCTCACCTCATGTTCACACCCTTTGGGGATTTCCCTTGGCTCGGGCACGAGGGAGAATTTCAGCATTTGACCAATTTAACCCTTCTATTTGCTCTAATTCCTCTTTCACGTCCTTTTTCGCCCCCCAAATTGCCCATTCATATCACACAGGGCGCGCACGAGATGAGAAATGCTGGGAGTCCCCGAAAAATATGTCTCAATATTAAGAGAGGGACTCCTGTTGCAATTGCCCAACTAATATTTCATATTTTGTGCGTCGAACAATGAGGGTGGGCAGAAGGGTTGGGGGCGCAGTGACCGCACGGAGAGTGTGTGTTTCTCAAGCCGGCAATCTACCTGCGCGCGAGCCTGGGAATATTCATCTTGCCTGCGATGTGTAATTCCTGCAGAAGTCTCCTCGGAGACATGATGTATGGGGCCGAGCACCAGTTGGGCGAGGAAGAAGAAAAGAAGAAGCTGAAAGAGGTGAAATTACACAAAAATTTCACCCGAAGCCATAACACAACCAATCATAAGCACTCAAAAGTAGCAGATGACATTATTATCATTGAAAATCCGGAAGGGTTGCGAAAATAGGCACACACAGCCCAAAAATAACTTATGCTGAGCACCTCGGGCCCTTTGTCCAGCCTCACCAGAAGCCATACACACCACACATTTCACCCTCAAAATGTGCGTGGGTCACAGAAGAAATAGAGACAAATGCTTGAGGTTTTCTCTCACTGTTTCCTCTTTTATTCCCACTCTGTCGTCCTTTTTATTACCACCACTCATCCCTTTTTTATGCCTCCGCCCGCTCGATCTCGCATGCCGCACTCCTTTTTGCCCCTCTCGTGGGCGTTTTCAGGGAAGTTAATAATCATATTTCGAGATTATGCCCCATCGTTTTCCGGCAACGTCCTGGAAATCGCACCAGCAGAGAGATTTATGAGTGTGTTTTATGGGTGAAAAATTCATCATAAATTGTGACAAACTTTCGTCACTGCAACCAAGAGTCGCAATAATCCCAGAGCTTCTCTCTGTACTGAGATATTTGTCCCCGACATTGCATGAACTTTGTCAAATGCGGTGGCAACAATGGGTATGAATTTAATTACATCCAAGACACCCAACGCCAGATGAAGAACCGCAAGATGCAATATTACATTCCATACACAGGCAAAATACATAGTTTCTCAAATGCTTCTGCAAAAGGGCAACGCCGGAGTGCAGATAAACATGACTTGAAGATGGAAAAATTGCAGTTAAGCACTCACTCAGCTCAGCTTTGTGGGAAGCTGAGATTTTGAGTGTGAACATAAATGATTTGCAACTCAATTTGAAGCTCCAAATCTTCAAATCCTCATTAATAATCTTATTTTGTTGGGAATTCTGCACACGAATTTACGTCACACATTATTTTCATGTCTCTTTTTACCCATAATTAATCCTCTTCTATACTCAGTGTCTCCATTTCACGACACTGACTTTCCCAATCGATTGCAGAAAACGAAGAGTTGTGATGTGAAATCCCCCAACTCTCAACATCTTCGGGTTTGAAACTGATGGTTTCCAGCAGATGTGATTCATAAGTTTGCCAAAGCGGAAATCATGCTGCAAGTGAGGTTTTGGTTATGCATTTCATATCTCGATTTATTCAAAATATCGAGCAGATAGAAGATGTCTTGGATGTGAAACCACATCATTTTCCCAATTGAAACGCATTCCATTTCCTGGCAAAACTCTTGCTCTCTTTATTGTCTTTGTCTCTGAGGCTTATCAAAAATCCGAAACACTCTGTCTTATCTGTCTCTAAAGTCAAATCTTTCGCAACCTAAGATTAAATACATTTTCTCTCTTTCTCTCTCTGTGTCTTCAACAAAACTTTCACTCTAAAATTGACTTGAAACCTGAGGTAAAACGGTTGCATTACCACTTTGCACCAAACATTACATATCTTTTTGATTACATTTTCTCCTCCGTTCATTGCAAATTTTCCCCAAAATTGTGTTGGGAAATTTTGCCGAAGGTGATTTTTTTCCCCTTCGATTTGCAATTTATCACAACAGCCTTAACTCTCAGTGAGGTAATTCGCACGGATTCTGACTCATTTCGTACATGGCCAGTTGCTTCCTCGTGGACGCCAGCTCGAACTTCAGCTCGATGTTCTCGCGCTCCAGGAAGGCCGCCCTGATGGCAATCTCGTCCTCTTTGATGCGCCGACGGTCTCGTGACTTCTTCGCCGCGGCGTTGTTCTTCATGCGGCGCTCGAGGTAAGCCTCGTCCTTCACCATTCCCAGCACTCCACCGTCGGGCGCCTTGTGCGGGTCCTCGGGGCTCTTCTTCACGCTGTAGCGCCGCATCTTGGGGTTGGAGAGCGTCCTCTGGCCGCCGTAGGCGTCGTGCATCTGCTGCAGCATCCGCTGCCTGAACTCCGCATACTTGGCGGTGGATTGAGTGTCCAGATAGGCGTCCGTTGTCGTCACGGCGGAGGCGATGGTGAGTGGATCGCGCGGGTAGGCCTTGAAGGGACGCACGGCCTTGCGATCCCGCGGCGTCGCGGCAGCCGCAGAGTCGACGGGACAGAGAGACGGCGGGAAGGAGACCTCGATGGGCTCAGACTCGTAGGGAGAGTCCACGCTCGAGTGTCTGGATTTGTGGAATGCCGCTTTGTGTATGATGTAACCATTGCCGGACTGCTCACGTTGGGCAATCATGTCCGAAGGCTGTGCGTGATAGCTTTCCTCATCATCGGGAGTCATTGTGTCGTTGAAGAGCCTCACCTTCGGTGTAGAATAGACAAATTTCACATTGAAATATTTCTCTCATTCAAGAGGAAAATGCCCCAAAGCATAGGCGTAGTCCAGGATTTAAACGGTATAAAGTTGAAAATCACGGGGAAAATGGGATTACTTAAGCGGTTTCTTGCACAAACTAGAATTAAGTGGCATTTTGTGCCCCAATATCATGCTATCACATTAATTCTTGCGCCCGAACATCACTTTATCCTTCCACAAAGCTATAGAATCGAGTATAATATAGTGAAATTTAGTCAGTCAATTTTCACCTACGCCCTTGTCGGCAAGCATTAATAATCATTTAATTCCCAATAAAGCTCCAAATATCGCTACATCGCAATCTCTGCTCTTTTGGCAGTGCGAAAGAGTCACTTTAGCCAACTATCATCACATGCGAGCATCCTTTTCATGGGAAATGCGCTGTATGACAAACACCATGAGGGGGAGTATCAGGAAGCATTTATCCGTACCTTTGTTGGCGCTCTGTAGAGCTGCTGGTGCTCAATAGAAGAGCTCCTCTTTCGCTTCACCGCCATGAAGAACTCATCGATGATCTGCCGTCGACAATCCGGCGCTATTCCGTGCACCATTTGTGGCCCATGGGAGCTCGGCGAGGCGTCCTCGGTCGACATAATCGATTCTGTGGGCGGCGATGGGGTGTGCAGCCCAGTCTCCACCGAATTCCTCCGGCACGACAGATCCAGCACGACGGATTGCGGGGAACTATCTAAACTTTCCCTCTTCTCAAATGATCCGTACACATTCTTCTCCACTGGCGGGCGGCGCGCGGAGGTGGTCATGGAAAGAGAGGAAAGGGACGCAGTGAAGACAAATAGCACACATCTTGACGGTTGGGAAAAAGGCGCACACAGGCGAGAGAGAGGAAGTCACTCTCGGTGCTCAAGAATATTGAATGTCTCAATTTTCAATTTTCAATCAATGCCTTGACATGGAAAAAAGAGTTCACTCTTGAGGAAGCACAAGATAGCTACCTTGAGTCGACCCCTCCTCCATTCTCGAGCGACTCATGATGTCCTATTTGCCGTGATTCTGCTCCACTGCCACCCTCAGTGTCCCCAGCAAGCTCACTCTCCCGGAAAATCGGGCGCGCACACACAAACGCCGCCAAGACAGAATACACACCACGAGAGAGTCGAAGAAAATGTTCCTCTCACTCCTCAAACATTGGCGACTGTCGTTAACGTCTCAACACTTTGCACACAACTGACCACAAAGTGACCAAAAATGTTGCATTTATAGATAAATACATTGCAGAAATTTTGGTCAATGGGCGATAGACCAATATATGCACATTTCGCAACGCTTCGCAACACTCTCGTCCGCAGATTCACCCAAAACGAGCAGGACTGCCCAGATCACACTCCTGACCACACTCTCGGGGTCCCAAGGGAGTGCAAGAGTGGGAGTGGGATGGAGAAGGGACCGAAAAGGGTTGGACATTTTCGGTCTCTATTGTACAATTTCACTTGTATGCGAAAATTGGCAGTGAGAGTGCAAGAAACTCGGCAGAGTGCTTGCGTGGAGAGGGTTCAAGTATACCTGGAAGATGGCAATTTAGACTACTCAGGTAAAGAACCAAGACTTAACTTGAACGAGTTTACTTTCTCACTGATCGTTTCTTAAATACAATCCTCAATTACCTGTGAAATGTAGATTCAGTTTTACATAATCTTCCGTAATTCTACAGTGCCTAATTTACCTCATAATTTAACCATCTTGTAAGACATTCTCCTAAATTGCAAATTGCGTCGGCTTTTCATCTTGTAGACAAGAGAACAGAGACTGAATGGTTTCTGATTAATTTCACAGACTTGTGCAAATGAAAACCTGGTTTCAGACCAACAATAGACAGCTTGTCGATCCTTAAATCTGAGGCAGTTATTAACTACTTTGAAGTGTCTGTAAGTTCTTCCCATTCATCGATATGAATTGCGTGCAATTTCCTTTTTCAAACACTATTTTAAGCCTCGCCACCTCCCAAGTAAAGGAAGACTTTTTGGCAGAAGTTTAAGGTTCGAAGATGGAAATTAGAGTGTTAAAAAGATCTTGTAGGGAGAACACTTAGAGAGAAAAAATCTGAGTATCAGACTTTTAGGGATAATTCTTAAGAATGAAACTTAAATTGATGTGTTTGAAAGAGTTTAAGATGTGAGGCAATAAATGAGACAAGAAATACGCGAAAAAATAAGGAGAAGGACTGAAAAAAGATTCAATTTTCGCTGTCCTTTAAAGCATATTGCTCTGAATGATGCGACATTTTTTGCTATTGCATATCTGTTCAATTCTCTGAGCGTTATTTCATCAAATCCACCTTCCAAATCCAGATGAACAGTCATTTTTCTCTCTTGCCACAGGCAAAAGTGAGTGAGCTCAGAAAACGGTGCTCACATTCTTACCCTTTTTGAAAACATACCCAAAAGACGAGATGATCTTTCCACAGTGTGTTTGCAGATGCACTTTGGCACCAGAGCCACATAACAGTACATCCAGGCCCATTAAAGACCCATTGGCCCATGAGAAAATCATAGGAGACACCGAGAGTCGTGTAATCGCCTCACGCGGGGAAACCCTGTGTCGTCTTTCACGGCAAGTCAGCGGCCAGTGTGGAAAACCATTAGCCAGGGAGAATTTGCATTTTCCCACCCCTTCCGCGTGTCCCCAAGAGGGACTTGACACCCTCTCCATTAGTGTGGAATTAAAAAGTCATTACAGAATTCCACAATGCAGAGCGAATTCTGGGGCGTGCAATGAATTTCCACACAGTCAAGAGCCATGTTTGCTGTGCGGCGCGGCAAGTTTGGCGCCATCGACTTTCCCGCTCGAAAGTATAATCTCCGAAATAAGCGCCTCTCGCATGCCAGAAGTGCTGGCTGTGCGCTCGTGTGGAATTTGCACCGAGCGTAGTGGCCGTGGCGATAAACCTTGTTTAGTCAATCACGAGCTCTCGAGAGGAGAAGTACACAAACAATGGGCGACAGCGACAAAGTCACGACGGTAGAGTTTAAGACTCTGAGTAAGGCACAAAATTTGAATGGCACTCACCCCACCCAACGGCTGATCCACGTCCCTTTTCGCGCCACTTGCAGGCCCGGCCAATCAGGAGCTCATCGAGGCGGCAATCGAGGTGAGGAAGAAGGCCTACTGTCCGTACAGCAAGTTCGCGGTGGGAGCGGCAATTCGGACGCCCTGCGGGCGCATCTTCACTGGCTGCAACATCGAGACCAGCACCTACACGCCGTGCATCTGCGCCGAGCGCACCGCCGCGGCCAAAGCCATCAGCGAGGGCTTCCGCGAGTTCAGTGCAGTGGCCGTGGTGGGTCAGCAGGAGAAGTCCTTCACGACACCCTGTGGCGTGTGTCGTGAATTCTTATCGGAGTTCGCCGATAAAGACATCACAATCTACGTAGCCAAACCGGCTGCCGTCAATGTGATGGTCACGTCGCTCTTCCAGCTGCTGCCCCATCGCTTCCAGTGGTCCTAGTGCACCTGCAATGGGCACACGTTAGCACAGAGCCTATTCCAAAGAGTTGTTCTTTTCCTACCTGCTGACGAATGGATTTTTTATGAAATAAAAAATCACTGTTGCGATCAAGATTTCTTTGGAATTCACCCACAAACTGCACTTTGGCGGATCACAATCTTGGGGGAAAATCAAGAGGTGAGATCGATAAGATTTCCGTTTGATGGGGGAAAGAGACTTTTAACGCTCTTATCAGTGTTTTCGGGCACGAAACACTTTACGATTTCTCGAATTATTGCTCTTATCACTCTGGGAAAAGCGATTACAAACATTGCATACACATAATGCCACTGCTAAATGCTCCCACAGCCATAATTCAAAGTCGTTCATCTCATGGTGAGTCAATAAACATGAAAGTTTGTGATCTTGAGGGAATTATTAAGAAATATGTTCTCTAAATAATGACATCAGAGCCAATGCACTTTTCAAAGAAATCACTTGCATATTATCTACTCAATAATCTTTATTTACGAAAAAGGTCTCTTATCATAAATCTCCTCACAACAAATCTAGCACAAAATAAGGTAAAAAGATGCTCACGTGATTTGCCTTTGGGCGCATTTGCAGCGTGGAAGCTTCGTGGTGGCAAAGAAGTGTGAATAAAATCTACCAGAATGGACACCATCCGATGTAGCATTGACAGAGGTTCTCGTTATTTGTCGCCTGTTGAATCAGCAAATCCACTTGCTTCTGCACACTAATCGCATCCTGATTGGGAAAGTCATTTCCAGTGAGTTTCTGCTTCACACGATCAACAATCATGCGAGCCTTCTTGTTTGTCGCCTCTGTCGGCGGCGGCAGACACGCTCCATTCGCCTCATTGCCCGTCGACTCCACCTGTCCCACCTTCGCCGCCTTGGCATTCTGATTCCCAATGCTCAGCAGATCAATCGTGTCATCAGCACTGCCACCCAAACTGTCCATTGCGCCGCCAGTGACATCAATTGCCGTCTTCGAGCGCCTCCCCTTGTCAATCTTCGTGTCCAACAGACGCCAATTGAGCAGCGGATCATACACAAAAGCCTCCAACACCGCCATCAGACTGTCCTTATTCTTCCTCAGCACCGTCATCACACTCTCGCACGTCCGTCTGTACGTTCCCTCAATTCCCGTCACTTCCATCGCATTGATCAGCATCCGCGTGAGCCGGAAGGGAATCTTCTCTGGGAATTTCTCCCTCGTCATCGCCACTTCGAAGCAATCGCCAAAGTCAATGTGCAAAATCTTCCCACTCAGCCGGTCCAGCATCAAATTCGACGGATGTCGATCGCCCAGGCCCAGAATGTAGCCCACCATCGACATCACAGCCAACGATCTCGTGTAGTTTGTCCTCCTGTCGAACCACACCTCCGACGACGGACTCTTCAGCCACAGCAATCGCGCCAAATCATCCCCATCCGAGTCCTCCAGCGCATACTCAAACACCTCCACCTTCTGCATCAGCATCAAGTGATCATAATCCGGCGCCATTCGCAGCATTGTGCGGTGCTCAATGTTCAGCAACTTCTTCTGCTTCTCCCGATAGTCCCGGATCAGAGTGTGAAGCGTATCGCAGTGTGGCACCCATCCAATCAGCCCAGAGTTCGTGCTCAGCGGAATCACCGCGTAGCGCTGAATGGTCAAATTGCGCCTGAAGGTGTCCGGATCATTTAGCAGAAGAGTATTCACCAGTCCGAACAGCTGCATCACCCTCTCATCCTGTCGCAAGTCCTCGTGTCCCTTCAGCAGAAACATGTAATCCTTGCCATTTGAGCCGCGAATGCACAATTTTCTGGGTCGCTGCTTCGATGTGATTACCTAAAAAAAAACACATGAAATGCAAAATTAGCTCACAAAAAAAAACACACATTCTCGATAAGAAAATGTCATAAATCCCGACTTAATAAGTTCTTGGAATTTGATTAATGCAATCTCAGTAATTAATGACCAGAGAATTATCGTAAATTTTCCCCTTTTTTCCACATTACGCACAATCGAGTCAAAACTTTAGGGAAATCACCGATGAAAACAGTCTACGTGACAAAAATATATTTAACAAAATCATCCGATTTTCTTCTCTCTTATCAATATTGATAAATTTCAGGTGGACAGTTTTATAATTTTTTTTTCTTTTTCTCATCTAAACCTTATCCAAATTGTCAACACATAAAGATGGCGCCTAATTGATCAATATCACTCAAGAGGTGGATAAAATGCCCAAAAAACTTGTCTATGTTTGTCAAATGAAATCAATAAGAAATCATTCAGACTTTCTAAATAAATATTTGAACAAAGATAAGTACTTTGCACACATTATTACAAGTGACACTCGAAATTATGATTATATGCTCATTGACTCACCTGCAAATTGATCTGGAACTGCGAAATACGAATCAACTCCTGTCCTGGACTGTAGCTTCCCGGCACGGCGAGCTCCAAATCCTTGCACGCCAGCAACTTTGGGCTGACATACTGAAGCTCCAGCGATGTCAGCTGCGGCAATTGCCGCGAGATTCGCCTGAAGACGTGATAGTAGAGATCCCACGCCTGATTCAAGTCCCTTATATTGCCAGACATCTTGTAGTGCTGACACCACTCCAGAGCTTCCGTCAGATCGCGTCCGTACGCCTGGTTGAATGACGTCTCCTTGAGTGTCTGCGGGCCGCGCTCCAGCATCGCGTGCAGCGGCTCCAGCGTGTCAAACATACCCTTAATGTTACGCTCCCCAAAGTACAACCTTGACGCCTCCTCCAGACCCTCGTGCCACTGCTCATGCCACAGAATGGCCACCCTGATCAGCTCATCGCTGCACATCATCGCCTGCTCCACCAGTGTGGGCGAGTGCTCGCAGAGTGACTGCAGGATCTTGTGCGCGGCCTTCTTGCGCGCCACCGAGGCAGATTTGGAGGCCACTGTCAAGGGATAAACCAGCGCCTGAGGATGGCTCTTGCCGATGTCGATTAGCAATTGGTGAATCAGCTGTCCCACGAGATTTCTATTCGTGTCAATGCGCGCAATCAGCTGCGGAATCACTTGCAGCCACGTGTTGATCTCAATGATCCTCATGCCCTCCACCAGAGCCTCGAAAACCTCCGCATACTGACCGTAGTCAAACCAGAGGGTCAGCAGACGCAGTGTGTCCTGCAAGGAGTTGCCCTGCGACAGATTGATGGACTGGAAGAAGCCCGCCACTGCGGGCACGGCGTACTGATCGATGATCTGCTTCTCCTTCTGAATCCTCGCCATGTCATTGGTTTGACTGTCCAACTGATGCTTCTGCGATTGAATCACCTGCAAAAATATCCAACATCAGTGTAAATTCAAATAAACACTAAATTATTACATTCTCCTCACCTTGAAGTTCATGTAGGCCCACGAATGCCAAGCCTTGTACCAACTCGGATCATGCTTGGTCGCCTGCTCGTACGATGAGAGGATTCCCTTCACCGAAGCATCCGTAATGCCCTCAATTGTATTCTGCCACAGCCCGAGACGCATATAGCATCTGGCCAGGAGTCTTCTGTTGTCCTCCGGCACTTCCTCACCATTGGCACAGTTGTTCTGCACACTGTACGTATTGACGAACCACTTGAGCTGCTCATAGGCCTTGTCCTTCCTGTCCATCATCCACATATGCTTGATGTAGGCGAATGTCACGTGAGGTTGATTGATCGGCAGCGGAGCGTCTGGATTCTCATTGGGATCCGTGTGGAGAAGCATGACTAGAGTCTTCTCTGACAGCTTCAAAGAGCTACTCTTCCTGCACAGCGACGCATATTTCAGCCACGTGTGCACATCCTCCTGCGGACTAACCACCAGAGAGTGCACTTGTATAATCCTCTGCCAATCCTCCACGAGTCTCTGACCACCCTGAAGCCTCTTCCACCACATCTCCTTGATGGTCTGCCTCCGCTCCGGCACAAGTTTATACTGAATCACTTCCTCCAGCTCTGCAAGCATCTGAACACACACCATCGCACCATAGGCACGCTCATACGACTCTCCAGCCATCGCCGTGAGTTCCGTGTCCAGGAGATCGCGAGTCTGATCGATCAGTCGCTGGGCATTCTCGTAGTTCTCATAGTGCACAGACAGGACGGCACGATAGAAAGCCCCATCTTGCGTGTCCTCGGGAATACAGCTCACGTACTCGTGCATCCTCTCCCAATCCTGCAATCCCCACGTTGCCACAGCGGCCAGTCGACCAGCTCGACTCTGTCCCTCCTCGCCCAAGGTCTCCCACTTGTCGTTCACCACCTTTCCCAGCTCCTCCCACTCGCCCATCGCCTCCAGGCAGCGCATCTCACCCAGTATCAAATCCGCATGATCCGGTGTCGTCTTCAACTCTTTGCGATACGCATCCAGCGCCTTATCCCAGCTATGGAGCTTCTCCAGCCATCGCACCTGGATCTTTATGTCCTCACCAGCATGGGAATTTGCCGTGACAAACTCCAGCAATCCCTCAGCCGCTTCCTTCTGCTGCAACTTGTTGTTGATGTGAATCAGTGACTCGTAGACTTGATGATTCTTGTTGCTGTGAAACTCTCGCTCTTTGTAATGCAGCGCCTTGGCGTACGCTCGACACTCCATCGCTCTCTCGCCGAGCAGACGAGGATCAATGGGGAAATGCTCCTTGTCGCAGTGCTCCATGAACTCAGCCAAATTGAGAATGGTTTGCGTGATCTCCGGCAGATCGGGCACCATCAAGGCACGCTGTAGACTCTCAGCCAGTGCCTTCTTCTTGTCATCATTCAACTCCGTCCAGCACGAGACAAAGGCCGCATTGAACAGATCCCTCAGCAATTGATTGTAGTTGTGTGCAAGAGTTCGACACGATCTCAGCGCAGGACTCTGGGATTCCTTCAGCAAACCAATGCTCAGCTGTCTCAGCCACTCAAGCCAATCGTCTTTGGACACTCGTCGCGCCGCCTGCCACGCCACTTCCAATCCCGACGCCTGCACGTGGAGCTTCTTGATGGTATTCGTGTCACTGCAGCTCAGGGTGACTTCGCGATTCTTGAATCTCGCCTGTCTCAGCCGGAACTCATCGTCCAGACACACTGTCGTGTTGCTCTGAATCTTTGGAATGAGCTTGTCATACTCCACACACAGAATCTGATGCTTCACCATCACACGATGAACAAGCGGCACGAAGACCAGATACTTCTTCCCCAGCTGAATAACAAGAGCGCACAGAGCTTGCATCGCTGCCGGCCGGAGGTCAGGACTGGAGTCGAGAGTGCGCACCAGGGCGTGAATGATGCGTGACGAGAAGCCCGTGAAGTCCAAAATGCCCGCCAGATAGTTGATGGTCTCCAGGGCGACCACACACACACTCTGCGGAGTGTCCTGAGGATCGAACAGCTTCACAATAGGCGGAATTATCAGGTGAAGATAGTCATCGAGGTTATTGCCGAACTTCTGCAGCGCCTGCATCAACTTCACCGTCACAATCCTGTCTTTGGAAGTGTCATGGGAAAACACTCTGAGGATTTGTGGCATGAGCTGGGACAGGTAGACCTTGAATTCACACCCCAAAGCGATGGCAATCTTCTCCACCAGATTGATCAATGTCGCCTGGAGTGGTGTATTGATTGTCCAGAACTCCTTTATCAACTTGAAGATGTCCTCCATGTAGCTGATGATGTGCTGCTTCACAATCTCAATGAGTATGGACAGTTGCTGGAACAGGAACTCCTTCAGATTCATATCCGCCGTCCGGACATTACCCAGCAAACTGGGCAGAACTTGCGATAGATACGGGACACACTTGATGCCCAAACTCTTGAAGATGAACGTGACAGCCTGTACGACGCTCGTGTGATGCTGCGCCAACGTGGGATCCCTGAGGATCCTCATGAGCGTGGCAATCGCCACGGCCGGATAGTATTCATCCAGTTGATTGCCCATATTCACCAGCATCTCCGCCGTGGAGAGATCCGTGTGCTCATCGGACTTCAGGTCCGACACGGAAATCAATATGTTGTCCTGCTGCCCATCAATCAGGCCCTTATTCATCTTATGCTTGTACGGATCCAGCGCACCCAGAAGTCCCAGCACCTTAATCGTCTCCCGTCGTATCGACGGCTGCTGTTCTGTCTTCAGGAAGTTTATCAGGATATCAATGAGGAAGGGATACTTGTAGTACGGCGTCACCACACGTCCAGTGGCGCCAACCAATTGCCCAAGCGTCCACAGAGCCACACCCCTCTTGTCCGGTGATCCCGAATCACTCAGCAAGTCCAGCAGAATCGTCAGCAGCTCATCGGCCCACTTCTCCATCTCGCAGCTGCCGCCATTCACCTCCGCCAGGTCCCCAATCGCCCTCAGGACGTTCAGCACCACGCCCGGATTCGAATCTGGCTCCTTCAGCTTCGGCACGAGGATGCCCAGAATGGGTCTCATGTAGGCCGAGATGATTTTCGGCGTGTTGACAATCAAGTGGTCCAACATTCGGGCGCTCTGCTCCTTATTCCTGCTCATTCCCGAGTGCTCCAGCTCCGTCAGCAGCTGAACCAGAGTCTTCCTCAAGCTCGGCATCACGTAAGCCGGATTCATGGCCGACAGACGACCAATTGTGATGATCGCAAGTTCCCTAATCTCAAACACCTCATCGTTCAGTGTGATCAGAAGGGCACTCAGTGACTCTGGCAGCGCCAATTGCGAGTCGAATGTGTCATCCAGACACCTGAGCACCCTCAGCCGCACATTCGGATCCACATCTGTGATGCCCACCACCAGCAGCTTGTCCAGCACATTGGCCACAGTCTGCTTCAGCGTCTCACACACGCTATTCGTGTCCGTGGACTGAATCGCCACCTTCAGCAGGCGACTGCACGTCTGCACCGCTTCCAGCCGGATCTCCTGCTGATCGTGGCACAGAAAGTGATCGGCACAGCGCTGTACAAACTCCAGCAATCGATGCTCCTCGAAGTCAAATGTCCCCAGCGTCTTCAGCGCCAGCACAATTGTGGCCGAGTCCGGCGCTGGTGCATCCGGAGTGACGGTGAGAGAAGCAAACTGTGCCGCAATGTTATGCTTGGGCGTGCCCCAAGTGGCTGTCTGGTGGCTCTTCTTGTTCATCAACACCTGCGACAGCATCCTCAGCAGACCCTCCGTGATCTCCGGCTTCAGCTGTGGCACATCCTCTGCCAGTTCCCTCAGGCAAATCGTCAAGCCCGGACTCAAGCCCGTGGCGAACATCGAGTCCAGCATCTCCTTCACATCCTGCGTAATTGTACCCTTGACGGCATGTCCCAGCATTGTGATGCACACAAACACGGCCGAATCGAAGGAGATCTTCTTCTTGCTGGTCACTTCTTTGGCCACCGGCAGTGCCACCTTCACGATCTTCATGATGCGCGGCAGGAACTTCTCAATGTCCTTCTCTACAGCCACAGAAATTGATCCCAGTGTTGTATACGCTATGCTCGACGCCTTTTCCTTGTTCCTGATGATATTCAGCAGATAGATTATCGTGTCATTCAGGTAGTTTTGCACGAAAATCTCCCGATTGAAGGCAGCCAAGCGAGGCAAGATGGACAAAAGTATCTGCTGCACGTGGAAAGATCGTGAAATCCTCTGTTCCATCACTTTCATACAAATCTCCTGGAAATTCTCCATCACCAACTGTCGACAGACAAGCGATTCCTGCACATTTCCCATCACCTTCGAGTTGCAGTCCAACTCGAAAGAGTACGTATACCAACTTGTCTGCGGTGAATTGTGCCACTTGTCAATGAAGGGCGCCTTGAAACGTGGGAAAATGTGTGAATAGTCCTCAGAAATGCTCCTCTTGCGCTCTGAAAAAATGCACAAGAAGCACATCAAGGCCAAGATCTAGAGACACTCTCGATAAACTCACCTGGTTGAAGACACTTGAGTGAGTTGTATTTGCGCTCCCACGTCGAATTGGAGCATCTCATCACTTCATTGAGAACAATCAGGGCTCCGTGCACTCTGTCGTCCTTCGTCACGCCCTTCTCCTTCAGCGGAACCTCTCCGAAGCACACCAGGGACTCATCATAGCACGTTCTATACCTTTAACACGATGGAAAACAGATTAAAACTCATATATTGTGGAACAAATCCAACAGATTTCTCACCATTGAGGCTTATTGTTGACATTCTCACGCTGACAAGTCACAATCAGTGTTGCCCTGAGCGCTTGTCCGGCTCCCTCTCGAATGATTGGCTTCGGATCCCGAATGGCGTTGAAGATGTGATCGAAAAAGGGTCCGACCTGCTGATAAAAGTACGTCGGCATGGCCACAGCCAATTCCCTCAGCACAATCACCGCCGCATGACGCTTCCCCTCATTCCTGTCCTCGGCCAGCCACTCGAAAGCCCTCTTGATGTCAAACTCAAACGACTCCGCGCCCTTCGATCCGGGCAGCAGAGCCAGCTTCACCAGCGTCTTGGCGGCAATCTCCATCACTGACACATCGCTCGAGGGCAGCAAGTTCCTCAGGTTGTTCGAGTACCGAGAGATTCTCGTTGTCGTGTTGACCACATCGCCACTGATGAGGCACTTGATGGCCAGAACGCCGCCCTTCTTCTCATTCAAGTCCGCACTGGAGACCATGTCAAAGATGTGGTGGTTGAACTCGTCGAAGAACTGATTCGGCTCATCTTGAGGCAACTCCCTGAGTTCCGTCTTCACGAACAGCAGCAAATCCTGGGCAGCTTTGTTCTGCACATCGCGATTCCGGGACTTGAGTCCCGTGACAAATTGCTGAACTGTGTGGGACATTGTTTCGCACAGATTTCTGCCCTGGGGAGACGCGATAAGGAGTTCCAGGTGTGAAAAGTGCTCTGCTTTCCGCAGAAGACAGGTCAAAGAGTGTGGTTAGGAAATTTTCCATACAATAAAGCAGAATTTCACGCTGAAAAACACTTACTTCAGACAAAATTACACACGCAAAGTGCTCCCCAGAGGCCAAGGAAGCATCTTCAGTGGTTTACTGACGGAGAAAAGGCGTATTTTGCGAGATTTTGAGGAAAAATGCAGCACCAAAACAATTTGTGAAAATCAGACGACAAAACACTCACAGTATCTGACAGCATTCATCGAAAGTCACCGTTAGCGCGCCAAAAACAACTCATCGATTCTGCACAGTGGGAAAATTCAAAGACAACCGCCAGGAAAGTGCGACTTCCATTGCGCAAGGAGTGCGGAAAATTGCATTGAAACAAGTACTTTGTAATCCCTCAGTGTGTCATTTTATTATCAATTAATCAATGAAAAGATTTTCTTGCCGCTGGCAAGTGTTTTCGCCGATAGAGTTCGATAAGAGGGTGTTGGAAATCGGAGTTGCTCTCTTATCATATTGATTCTGCAAGGTATTATCCCATTAGTCACTCCTAAGGCCACCATATTTGTACGGATTGAGCTGTCCTCGCTCCCTGGGTGAATCATTTACCACAACTCCTGGTCGCAGCGTCCTTCCCAGCGGATGCTGAGGTTGAGGCTGCGTCCTTTGGCCGTCTTGGCGGCGCAATCGAATTCGCACTTGTTGCTGTACGTGATGTCGTCCGTGCCGCACACGGGCAGGTAGATCCTAGGGCAGGGGCAGGTGGCCTCCGCCTGAGTGATGTAGAAAGTGCACACGAGTGCGAAAGATGCAATAAACCACGCGATCTTCATTGTTTTGCTGGCGAAATTCACTTTCTCGCTCTGGAGTTTTCTCTGGGCGTCACTCACAATGTGGTTCTCCGATGGCTCAGAGTCTCACCTTTTATACCCCGCGCAGAACCAACTTCTATGCTTCAATCTGGGGAAAGATAACGCCAACACAGGCATAGTTCCTGATAAGGGAATCAATGTTAGATATCATTCACTCACATTGTTGACCGAGTACTTTTCCCACGACTCCGGCGCGATGTCCTCTGCAGTGCAAGAATAAGAAGGTGTTTTTTTCACACTTGAGCCTCACCATCAAGCACTGAACGCTCCGAAGGACTAGCAGAGGTTACCGATCAGCGGAGAAGCAAACAGACGTCTAACGATGAAGATGCACTTGCATTCTCACCGACGAAGGTGGCTTTTCACTCTCCAGCCCATTAATTGCGTGGGGATCGCGAGTACACCTCAAAGTCTAAGGTTTTTCTCTCTCACGATCAATCGCTCGAGGCAATCGCGCGCATTTTAATCATCCAGAAAAGCCACGTCAGGGGTTTCCATGACGCTTCTCATGAATGGGAGGTAATTATCCACAGTTAGACTTCCTCTCCCTATCATTAAGACTTGTAGCTCAGCCCAGTTGATGATTGTATCAAACGCGTGGGGGATTAGAAGGAATTCTTGCACAGAGGTTTGTTTCCTTATCAGCTCAATGATGAAATATTTTGTGTTTGGGAAGCAATGAACTTGAACCATGAAATCTTCTTGCTCTCGTTCATTCTTTCCTCTTTGATCATAAACACTTATTTCTGAGTAAACGAAAGATAAAAAAAGATGGAGAATATCGGTGGGCGGAGCTTTCGAAGGGGCGTGTTTTGTTTTCTCATGAATTTCCTAATAATAATTCCATAAAAACTAAGCTTCAAACTGAGAAAAAAAAACAGTGCCAAAATTGAATAAAAGTCAAATACTAACAACAAATATGCAATTTCAGGTTTTTTAGAGACAATTTTAATAGTTTTGACCTTTGTTTAGTTTTTATTTATTATTTATTAAACCAGCAACAGGTGCTTTTCCCATATCGCACCTATTTACGACTAATTTCAATAAAGCGGGAAGATTAACTTTATATGTAAATATAATTATATTTCCATAGAGTGAAAGAGAACTTCTTTCAGTTTAATTGCGTCTGTTTCGCGTTCAATATCACAGTCGTATTCAGATTTAAATTTTCCAGCTTTGATCATGAAAACATCTCTAATATTCTCTCATTTCTGTGCGCATTCCTAAACTGCTGTGCCCCTCAGCCAGAGCCCCATCGATCCGGTGTCGCTCCAATTGCCTTATCACAATGCACTCAGCGCGACTCCAAAGAGCGCCAGAGAGAGAGCGCCGGAGAGCCTGGAGGGGAAGTCGAGAGAGTGTCTTCCCCCACGCTCTGCCTTTTCCACAGCCGTTCACTCGAATCATGGCGAGTCGCTGGCTCTCGACTCATTCCTCATCAGAGTGTCTCCCAGACGAAGCAATGTGTGGGATTATCAGCAAATTGCTCCAACTGTAGAAACCAACTCTTTGCGGTGTTTGTTTTCTGGGCAAAACCCTCGTGACGTTCGCAGAGTGTGTCTGGCAAAAACGTGTTTTGTGACTCGAAAAAGAAAAGTCCTTGGTGGGAAAATGTCAGCCGACGCCGAGCTCAGTTCCATCCTCAACAGGAGACAACAGATAAACGATGCCCTGGAGAATGGCGAGAACGTTGAGAACACGTTCAGGAATGTGAAGAGGAATGTGTATCAGGAGTTCCACGAGTTCTCCAGGAAGCAGATAAAGGAGTACCAGGCCACATTTAACAGGTGAGCTCTTCTACGCAGTTAGGGGCAGTCCAGGAGGGTGGCAGTGACCTCGACAAGGGCAAAAGCGTTGGGATATCACCCACATTGATTTCCTAGCCTCTGTCGCCTCGTCCTCTGGCCAGAATGCGGTCTGCCGGGCTGAATTTGAGCAATAAGGTCACTCATGCTTTATTGATTTCCCCCCTTTCGCAGTGTGTGTGTGTCTGTGCGCTGAATTCAATTAACAAACAGTTCGATGGAGAGTAGAATTTAAAAAATTAGAATTTAACGCGACATGGAAATTCATTGAGAAATTAATTTGTTATGCAAGAATAGAGACAATAAGAAATTATCGGAATGGCATAAATATCGCTCGCGAGATATTACAGAACCAATAGTGGAAAAGTTACTCAAGTGCTTGTGAGCCAAGCAGAAAAAAAAATATGTTGCGAGAAAACCAAACGAATAATACGCAAAACATTGCTTTCGTGATGGAATTTTCATATAAGAAGAAGAAAAAAAAACTGTGTACGTAAAATAATGAATAAATATATAATTTGCTCCAGATACAGAACCACATGCGCTACAATTTCCACTTTCATTGAATCACTTGACTGATAAAATGCCTGATTACATTGTTAACAGCAATGGATATTTTAATGTTGGCGTGTTTTTGCTTCTCACGGTGAAATTCGCATGTATTTTTGGCGCTACCAAGTGGAGTCTTGCGGGGTTAGTAGGATAAAATACTCACTCTCACGAGAGGCAAGATTGGCACGCACCTGAGCAATATTTTTCCTTTCCATTTCACTGAGCAGTTAAATGATATACAAATTGTATTTTCATTTCATGCCATAATTCTAATATCTATCATTCCTCGTGCTCTGCACACTGTTTTGTACTCGCTGTGAATGAGCGAGAATTTGCAAGGGGTGCTTCAGTGAGCAGATGAGTGCCCTGGAAGAAGTTTCAAGGAACAGGAAGTGTGAAATAGTCTAAATTGAATATTCCAATGACAAGCAAAGAGAATACATATTAAATGGGCGGGGTTTGGTAGTGGGCGGAGCTTAGAAAAGTCTTCCTTTGCCACAATGTCAACTAAAAGCTGCGTTTTGGGTTTCATAAATCAGTGTGACAATCAAAAAATCACACATATTTTCAGTACTTACTTTCTCCATGACATTTCTGTGACATTTTTCATTCGAAATAATTCAGAAACCGTAACATATAATGTAATGTATGGGAAACCCTGCAATTTTCATGCTATGCAATTACCTCACTTTTAGACCACTCTATCGTGCAAATCTCACTTTTGGAGCACAATATTTCAGCAAAACAACCAGGAAAATTAATAGCATTACAGAAGAGCAAATTGACGGGCTATTAATGGAGATGAAAGGCAAATCAGCGTCATGTGAAATCCCAATGTGATTGCCGCAGACAATAAATATCAATTTACAAATTGAGTGGTATCATGAGAATTGCTAAATAAGACACGCAAGAGGGGAGAATCTGCAATGTATATTCACGATGCCCAGTGGCAACGGCAAATGGAACACTTCCCCTCTTTGTTTTGATTCATAAACTCCACTTCCTCTCTATGGTGAAAAATTTATTACGAATTAATGAAAAAACGCACAGAAACTGAAAGTTGTGACTCATTTTCTCACTCTTCAAATAATAACACAATTCTGCTCGTTTGCAGTTAATCACATCATTATTATATTGTTTGATATTGAAGAGAGAGAAAGAGATTCATCTTTTATGCGCCCCACCGGGTTTTCTGGGTGGAAGTTTCTCATCATACAAACTCCACACGCTGGCGGGAATATTAAACAACACACCGCGCTGAGTCTTAGAGAGGATAAATAAGCGAATCTTGCACTATAAATAGTTGCGTGATTATTGAAAAGGGCAGAGCCAGAGGGGCTCTGCAATGCCCAAGATCAATGCCCTCCCACGATGCTGCGATCACTAAATTTGTCTTGCGCGATAAGACGTGTCAACATCTCGACAATGGCTTCAATTGTACAAGTTGTGCCGCACATGATGAACTTTAAGCGCATGTGAATGCGTTATTTGTCATCGCTGAATCATACTTTTATCTCACAACACCATCAGCTTGGAAGAGAGGCTCATTCACCAAGGCAGACAATTTAATCTTGCGGGTTGCTTCCTCTCTTTCGCCACCCAGCCAGAGAGTCAAGCCACAAAGCCAGATTGATATTGTGATGAAACTAGACTTGATAATGATCCATCTGGGGCGTTTTTGCCGCCAACTCTTGCATTGCGTGGAGGAAATTGAGTGCAAATGGCTCTCTTGCTATTGTGCGGGTTTCAAGTAACACCGCCACTTGTATTATTCCCCCCTTTATTGTTCACAATTCCACTGGAAAGGGTTAAAAATATCTTGTGTGGTTTGTCGAAATATTTCACGAAATATTTCCCTCTGATGCCAATTTGTGAACTTGAAGTCCGACTAATTAGTTTCCTAATTGAAGTTCAGGTCGTGCTCCTTCAATGACTCCATGTTTATCTCTTTCGTGTGATAATGTGACCTGCAGACAAGCATAAACTCATAAATTTCAAGAGAAAAAAATGATAAACAGCAGAAATAAACCTTGCAATATAGATTTTACATGCAAAACACTTCGACACAGAGATCATTCTGCAGAAGAAACCTTACGAAACAGTGCATCAAAGGGCGTGTCATCGAGCTCTGAGAATGCTGAAAGAAATTTATATTTAATAATGTGAAACATTTGAAAGAAAACATGCAAATTCACTGGAATTGGCGACACTTACGTGTCCACGGTAATAATTAAAATGTGAGCCAGAAGGTGTATATCAAAGCTGTGGTCACGTTGTGAGTCATACACCTGCGCCTTCATTGTGCCATTCAGGCATTATTCACTGGCGCTGCAACAACAACAACTTTCCGCATTTAAATTCGACACCATCCAAAGGCAAATTGTCACGATCTCATGGCTGAAAAGTGCTCTCGAATCACCCATTCCAATTGATAGCAATTATTTGGGTTAATGGCATATTGTGAATCTACGTCGTCGCATTTCCCGCATTTTATGACGAATTTCTCAATGTTAGATTTATTTGCTTGGCTCGTTGGCAAAGTGAATGGCCATGTTTTTTGGGCATGAGCACAAAAAAAGGCCGAAAGACATGTGCTTGAGTGAGAAAGCTCTCTCTCTCTCTCTGCCTCCTTCCAGGTGAAAGATATAAATAATTGCACTATTTCGGGTGACTTTTGCCACCCGGAGAGATTGTGAAGGAGATTTTGAAGATGGAACGCACGATCTCAAATTACCCGTGAAGTGCGTGGACTCTCACAGGAATGGGTCAATGCACGGCATTATTTGCTCTTCGTCCGATGGCGTAAACACAAATATTGTACATTTATTACAAAATTATGGCTCTGGAAGACGCAGGAGGGGACTTGCATTCGCCCTACTTTAAATATTTAACTCACACTCCACGGAATGCTGACCGTGTGGTGTGTCAATGAACCAGAAAACGATAGTTTCGTATAGAGTTGCTGCAATTTCAAAAATGTTCCCATTGTTTGGGCGTGAATGCATCGAGAAATATTCCCATAATGCACTTATTTTGACGACGACAGTGAGAAAAAAAGGAAAAACATCAATTGAAATTGAAGGCAAAACTTGATAGAGTTTTATGTTGCGATAAAATGTCAATTTTTCCTTATTGAGCGACAGTAATTGGAAAATGCCCACAATCAATCGATATGGAGCTGCGCGGGGGCCTCGATGGATCACTCACTGTGCATTTCTTCGTAATCTTCGGGAGACCACATGCCACGGAGATATTACTAAATTAGAGCAAAGTGTGAGATGAATGATGAATGAGCCCAGAAATAGACTTGCTTGATGCCTCTTGAGGTGCATTTCCAAAAACTTTCGCTAGCCAAATTATCACATCTCTTTCACCGAGAATTAGGTGTGCTCACAGAGTTATTTTGCTCGTAGTATTGGATTTTAAAACACCGTGATGACTAGTTTTCCACTTCCCAATTTCAGTCTCAATATTTAAAGATCTGACAATCTTGCTTCTGGTTGACATTCTTATGAGTCGTCAGATAAATATGTAGAGCTTCCAGTGCATCCAGCTAATCAATCATAACAGTTCGTAATACCTCAAGAGCCATATTTTTGGGATTTTAACATGGAAAACAGTCATAAGTATGCAATTTTACGTAATTTGAGTGAAGAAATCGTTACATTGCTGACCAAACACATTGTAAAGATAATCTAAAATGGCATCTCCGATTATTTTTCATGGCACATTACGAAAATTTAACATTTCATAGATCAAAATCATGCAGGAAACATGTTGGTCTGCAATAATTAATTAATAATAACTATGTTATGAGCGGAATTGCCCCGCTTTTCCCTTTTCTGACCACAATGCACATTACAGTACGGTTAAGTGTCAATTATTGCTTGAATCATCTTCAAAATAATCACAATTTCTCAGAAGATAACGCATATTTGGAGTGTAAATATCAGTCTTATCAACATTTGTTGCTCTCCCACGGATTTCCGTTGCACAGAGAAAGCATAAATAATCATTGCTTTTCCTCCATGTCAAAAATCATGGTTTATTTCCCAAAACAGTCCCTTTGTTTAGTATTATATGTAAATAGTGACTAATCTTTGAGGCCAATAGCATGTTGCACAATCAGAAGACATGTGTTGAAGGTTGATAAAAATTCATTGTCACGAGAGAAATGGCCCATAAATCTTGCTTTCAAATAAATATTGAAACTTATGGACAGTTAAGAGCGTGTTTGTTCAGCAGGTGAAAGAGAGTCTCTTTTACAATTTCTGTACGTCGCGTCACTGATGAATTTACGAGCCAAATATGACGGCTTGGCATTCACGTGGATTTTGATGAGACACTATCATTTCCGCAAGCGACAGGAAGTGTATCCAGTGTATGATTAATTCAACTAACAAGTCTGCGCCAGAAGATGAGCAAATGAAAGTAATTCCATTTCTTTTTTCCTTTCCACAGACAAACCGCTATTGCTCATGTGGTTTTCCTCTGAACAAGTGTATAAAGCAGCATTTTGTCGAGAAATGTTTGTGTATGTCATGGACAAGATAAGAAATTTCGCCAGCACTGAAGATTTTTCTGGTTATCAATGACCGAGTCTAATTCTGTGTGTTTATTGAATCATTCACATTATATGAAAAGTCAATTATTTCCAGTCGACTTATTGGATTGACTGATTAGCCACGGATATTTGTCACTTTTGCCAAAGACTTCACGGTGAATTTGGCAAATTAAATACAAATTCTTTTTATCTACAAGTTGGTAACGTGGCGCGATTGTCCGCAGGAGGAAAGATTTCACGATGTAATCAAAACGCATTATTTAACCGGCTCCACAAGAAATTCAATGCAGAATGCGCGTCTCTCTGAATTCAGTGAAAGTTTATAGTCAGCTCCACATAAATTAACTGTGACTGCGATGGTGTGAGATGTATTGAATATTTGTCACACATTTTCTGGACATCACCTTTCAATTTGTTGTGTGGCTGTTCGCAACGAAAGCTATCGTCGAACCTTGAACAGTCAAGGCTTACAATTAAATGCTAATTTGTGGCCTGATAAGAATTATTGACGTGAACTTTCTTCGCATTTGTGAAGAGATTGAATTCTGGAGTGAAGATCAACTTGAATTTAAGCAACCCTAGAACTGTTTTTCTCAAATCTGCTTTTCAACTTTATGTCACGTATAATCATCACTGATCTTGCAAGGTTATTTGGAGGTCTTTTGTATTCGTGAAAAGAATAAAACTACTGCAAATTTCGGCGTTCCTTCGCCACACAGAAGACAAACATTGAAAACTAAAACAATTAGAGACTCCGCAAGTTGTTTGCCGAAGTGGTTTTCCAAAGTCAAACATCTTCATTGTCTGTTACGTTATTTCTTAGTAAATCACACGCCAAGTGAGAGGCACTCTTCATGTCATGCTTATTATGCTTGTTATGTAGTTCACAAGTGTAGTTAATTTAATTATTTTCCATCTCTTCCTCCGAAAATCACAAAAAAAAAAATTGCGGAAAAGAAGGGAATTTTAATAATGATTGCGCGTCTCTTCTTGCATTAATGCAGATACGATGTGGGCCAAGATGGATACTTGGATTTGGCGGAGCTGAAGATTATGATGGAGAAATTGGGCGCTCCGCAGACTCACCTGTCGCTGAAGAAGATGATCAGCGAGGTGGACGAGGACAAAGACGGCAAGATCTCTTTTCGCGAGTTCCTCCTCATCTACAGGTGAGTGCGTCAATTAGCATGTTTAGCGAAGAGAAAGACTGACGGAGTTTTGCGTGTTTGGGAAAATGCAGAAAGGCCAAGGCCGGAGAGCTGACTTCGGAGTCTGGTTTGGAGCAATTGGCGCGCTTGACAGAGATCAACGTGGACGAGGTGGGCGTGAATGGCGCGAAGAACTTCTTCGAGGCGAAAATCGAGGAGCAACTCAGGACAAACAAGTTCCACGATGAGATCCGACAGGAGCAGGAGGAGAAGAAGCGAGCGGAGCAGGAGAAGGTCCTGCGACGGGCGCAATTTCAGCAGAAAGCGGCAATTTTTAACAATTAAACTTTAGCAATGTCATGAGTTGATGTGCATTTTACCATGAGAATTTGCGATGCCATTGAGTTTTTAGAGATAGATTTCTGTGAAATTCTTCCCCATTACTATCATTCAAGGCAAAATATGCTCGCGGTTACCAAAAACAAACACCCAATTTTTTAACAAGTGTTCTGTCCACTCAATTGAACTGATAAGAAAACATGTCATGTCGTTTGCAGATTTTTCCTTTAGGCAACTCTCTAAGTTTGCGTACTCTCTGTGTAACTTTTAACACTATAGAATGTAAATAATAGAGTGTCAACTTGGTGTACTCTCGATGTACAGTTTGATGTGTAAATAAAAGAGAAAATAGCTAATTTTGAACCAAGAAATGTCTTTTGACACCGCAATATTCACGAAGTCTCTTAAGTTAAAATTCCCTCACGCCGTTGGCTTTTAAATTCATAGTGAGATTTTTCTCTTCCGTACGAAGTCAGCGCCCCTGGTGAGCATTCCACGAGTCTCTCACTGAGAGTGAGAGCAGGGCGGATCATCAGGTAAATAATCGTGGAAAACCCCGCAGTTTTCTCACTTTCCACGCGCTCGAGCAGTTTGGACGGTGTAGTAACACCTCACGCACCTGTCCAGCGTGCTCTGCAGCCCTTTCCGGCTGTGAAACTCGCGGAAAGTGTCGGTGAAATCTCGTCTCTGCAACTTTCCCTATTTTCTGCACACACACAGTAAATCACCCAGTTTCCCGGCTGTCGCGCCCCCACAGGATGGTGCGCCTGAGTAAGCAGGAGCGGCAGGACAAGAAGGAGCTGCTGGCCAGCCTCAATCAAGTGGACGGGCTGGGAAAACCCGTGGACAACGGTGAGTGTAAAAATAGGCGCCCGGAAAGGCACACTTCCCGGCCTCCCACTTGAGATTTATTTTGGGCTGATGCTTGCAGAAGCGTTCGAGAACTGCCATGAACACCTCGAGGGCGCCTCCAGCAACGACACCGATCTCCTCTTCCTCACCGGCCTCCTCAACTCCGCCGCCGTGACGCAGCTCATCAAGGTGGGTTGTCCAGAGAGTCCTTAACGTGGCTCGGGATGAAAGTCCGGGACGCGAGAAAAGTCGCTCAAGCGACGATATTTTCATTTTGCTTGTTGACACAAGAGTTTAACGCCTTTTGGGGCCACAGACACACGTATAGAATCTCTAATTGGGAGCGTGCGTGTCTGAAGCGTAGCTTCTTGCATTCATTGGGCTTCCTAGAGATTCCAATTGGAAGCTCATTGAAAGATCCTACAGGAATGCTTTAGGGGAAAACACAAAGGATTCTGACGCTTTCTTATAAGAAAATAAGCTCGAAAGGATTATTTTGTACACAGGAAGAATCAAGCTCAACTTCTAAAAAGATTGAGAGTTGGAAAACGTCTTAAAAGGCAGAAATGTTTCTAGATTCTGTTAAAATTGGTTAACAAATGAATAATTTGAAGGTATTCTAGATGAGTTGACTAGATTTACTGTCTAAATATATCCTGTCAAGCTTGATAAGGTTCAATGCGAGCTAAATTTCTAACTATTCTAGTCAATTGTTGCTTAAAAATTGCGACAAAGTCACTGAAACTGCGATTAGGATTAAATTATTTGATCTTAATATTAATTCTGATTGAATTTGAGAGAAAAACGGAGTTTTACACTCAATTCAGTCATAACTTTAGCATGAGAATAAATTTTTACTGCCTTTTTTATCATATTAACTCTATAATTTAATCTAGATGTGAAGAATTTACAAAAAAAATGAAATTGTTGAGGCTTTGCTTAAACTGCGCGTTAAAAATCCAGCAAGAAACTCCGCACCCAAAAATAGCCATAAGGCTTCGCCTCTTTTCTTACTTAAACTCTTTTCTCGATGTACCCAAAAACCCACTGTTTGGCAAGACAAGCATTGAAGTGTCTTGAAAGCAAATGGAAAATACTGCTGTTCAGCGCTCAAAAGCGCTATAATGGGAGTTGATGGGGGGAAATTAAACCCACACAGAAGCACCGCGATGGTCTCAAGCGTGTGTGAGTCAGTCCAATAAGCCTTGGCTGGAGAAGAAAGAGAGAAAAATGTTTTCAGTATTGTTGTGAGCATTGGCAAGTGCGAACACACCTTGAAGCCTCACCTTTTTTTCCCACCTTTGGAGCGCCAGAAGGAATTGTAGGATTTATTTTCACTCTTCCTGTGGTTTTCCGGTGTTTTTGGGAGCATTTTCCTGTGTATTTTTCCGGGTGGGATTGCGGGAAAAGTGAGTGTGAACGCATTGGGCGTGATCGCGGCTGTTGATGGCCAGGTAGATGATGGTGGAAAGAATCACGTAACCACGTCACAGTTATTTGCTTATTAGTGGTTGTTGAATGAGAGTGAAGGAGAGAAACCGAAGAGTTTTGCTGTGCCGCTGTGTGCGAGTTGACGATCGTGAGGCACGATCACCTGCCCAAAAGTCGTTCGCGATCTTCGGGTGGGAATTTGTGTGATCTCACACGACAATTCCAGGCAATCTCACCGTGGAAATCGCTTAATGGCAACGCCCAGTCGTTTTTGCCACCGCAAAATGTTGATCCTCGCGATCAACAGTCGAGCGGGAGAATTTTCACGGCGGAATGCTTTTGGCTGAAATCAAAATAAACCACCCACTCTTTGTTTAGTCTTTATCGCCACGACGACGAGTGTCCGTGTGTGAGGATTTTGTTTATTGTTGCAACGAGGGTGGAATTATCGATTAGATGCCACAACAGTGCTGGCGATACACACTCTCTCTCTCTGGGTCAATGGAATTATGTGAGGCAGAGTTTTTGGGTGGGAAAACCTGGAGTGGAAAGACAGAGAAGAAAGTGCCATTCAGACTTGGCTTGTGGGATGAGAAATTGTATGTGACGCGCAATGCTTCAATTGACGGTGGAATTGAATCCAGAGTGTGTGTGGCGATGTTGCAATAAAGCCAGCAAATTGAGTGAATCACTAATTAAAGGCAAACATCGAGTGTTTGCTCGGGGTCAGAGGCAAAAATTGAGCCATTGTCGAAAATCAGTCACTGAACGACTGGCGAAAGTGTGAATAACATGATTAGAATATATTGTTTTCTATCTACAATGCTTGTGAATGATTTCTCTTTGATGATATTTTCAAAATGAGATCACAGTGATGATCATCAATCTACAATTGAATCACTCTGTGAAGATCACAGACTGATTTTGCTGTGGAAATAATCTCGGGATCGCCATTGACACATATTTACAATTTATTACTCTTTCTTGCTCGACTTTATGGCTTTTGGGATTGTTTATTTGCTGGCAGAGAGATTTAAAATGTTTGGATTGAAAATCGATTTGAGAAGACAGAGGAAAAGGGGCGGGGTGTCTGATGGGGCGTGGTTTTAATCTGCATTTTACAACTTAATTGCAGATCCAGAAGAGCTTCGACGAGGAGCCTGTGCCAGTGATTGAACCAGAATTGCTGGGCGTGAGTGACATTCTCTCCGAAGTTGGCCAACACTGCGCGCGATCGTGGAAACCGGAGGCGCGTGAGTTGCTGAAGATCATCCGGAGTGCGCACGTGAAGGCGCTGTGCGAGACTCACGATCGTGTGGGCAGGAATTTGGAGGAGTACCGTGAGAGGCAGCACAGCCAGCCGACCAGGGAGGTGCCAGAGGGCGATCTGCTCGGCAACGACATGCCCGTGGAGACGATCAAGATGGTGTGCCTGCGGCGGAATCCCAACGAGCCGCTGGGACTCACCGTGGAGATTGACGAGCACCAGCAGCTGATGGTGGCGCGCATCATTGCCGGCGGCATGATCGATCGCCAGGGACTGCTGAATCCCGGCGATGTGATCCTGGAGGTGAACAGTGTGCCCGTGAGCACGCCAGAGGAGCTGCAGGCGCAGATTTCGGTGGCCAAAGAGTCAGTCACGCTGAAGATTGGCCCGAACCTGGACGAGGAGATGAAATCGGCCAGACTGACCATGTCTGGTGGCCAGGTAAAGAGTGGGAGGAATTTAGAGCCCGGGAAGAAGATGACGGTAAGTTGTGTTCTCTTTTTTCTTTCAATTAACACCTTGTTTGAGCTTCTCTTTGACTGCTTTGTGTTGTTTTGTTGATTTACGTATCGGTTTTGTTCTCTAACGAGAAAATATTATTAATGTTTTAATGTGTTTTTTGGGAAAAATGTTGAATTTTGATGATTTTTTTTTCTTGTCTTGATAGTTTGTTTTTCTGCTTAAGTTCTGTTGAGCTTTAAGTTGCCAAGCTTTATACTTCTTAACTATCCTTTCTTTGTTTTGATTCTTTTGGGACTTTTCTCACACCTTAACCGCTAATTTTCACCTCACAATCACAGTGGAAGTGGACTATTCGGTATGGTATTCTGTCTCTCGAGGCAATTTCTCTGCACAAAATCACACGCTTCGAGCGTCAATGTTGATCAATTGATGTCTAATGAGATGTAAAGGTGTTCAGAACAGCTTCTAAGTGTCACTTTCTTGTCTTTTTCAGTGCTACATGCGATCTCTCTTCGACTATGATCCCACGCAGGACACTCTCTTGCCCTGTCAAGACATTGGGCTGCAGTTCCATCACGGTGACATTCTGCAGATAATCAGTGTGAAGGATCCCAATTGGTGGCAAGCGAAGCATGTCGGCACCGATGGTCCGATTGGACTGATTCCATCGCAGGAGTTGGAGGAGAGGCGCAAGGCTTATGTGCCTCCGGAGGCGGATTATGTGCACAAGATCAGCATTTGTGGCACGAGGATTAGCAAGAAGAAGCGCAAGACGATGTACAAGAGCAAGTCCAACACGGACTTTGACAAGGCGGATCTCATCTTCTACGAGGAGGTGACGAAGATGCCGCCCTTCCAGCGGAGGACTCTGGTGTTGGTGGGTGTGCAGGGTGTGGGCAGGAGGACGCTGAAGAATCGCCTCATCAACAGTGACACCACAAAGTTTGGCACTGTCACACCACGTGAGTGACGCTCTAGAGATTTGGGGGATTTGGAGAGAATCGGTTTTTGTCATTGTGTGCATTTTGTAGACACAACAAGACCACCTCGTGTCCTGGAGGAGAACGGCAAAGGCTATTGGTTCATCGATCGCGAGGAGTTTGAGGATGAGATACATAATAACAACTTCTTGGAGCATGGAGAGCACAATGGGAATCTCTATGGCACACATTTGGACTCTATTAGGGATGTCATCAAGCAGAGTAAGTGTGGAAATGAGGAAAAGAAGAGTTAAATGACACAAATATTATTTAATCTGTTTATTAGTCTGCAAACTGCTATATTTTCTCCTATCTGAATTGCAGACAAAATGTGTGTTCTTGACTGCGCTCCGAGTGCACTGAAGATGCTTCACAACAGCCAGGAATTCATGCCATACGTCGTATTCATCGCGGCTCCTGGAATGGAGCAATTGAAGCAAATCTATGCGGAGCGAAGAGCCACTGGCGGATCTACTAGGAATCTAGCGGTAAGAATGGGTGTTTTTCCCTGCTTTGCCCAGTGTTTTTGATGTTTCTGCATGTTTGTCCAAAGTTCGATAGGCAGAGCTCAATTCGCTACAGCTCGCGACGGGCGAGAACTCTGGAGTCGCTGGCGTCTCTCTATGAGGTAAGGATGAAAATGCCGAGTGTTTTGTGTGAAGGGAATGCTCGATGTTTAATAAGTGACTTCGCGAGATTGTATCTCCTCAAGTGGATTTACTCAATGACTGATGATTTACTCTCTCTCTATCCAGGATGATGACTTGGTTCAGGCTGTAGAGGACAGCGCACTGTTGCAGCGAAAGTACGAGAAATACTTGGATCTCGTGATTGTGAACGAGGACTTTGACATTACGTTCAGAAAGGTCGTGGAAGCGCTCGATGAACTCGTGCATTCACATCAATTTGTCCCCGTCAACTGGATCTACTGAGCTTCCCGAATGTATTCATGTATTAATTGGCAGCTTTGCAGGACACAGTTCAAATTAGTGGCATTTTCTCATCTTATATTCGTCCTCAGAATTAATCGCAAAATAGTAGTTTCTTAAGATGGATGAATCTCTTTTTGGCTCTCACAGAGAGTTTTTATACCGTTAGTGAGTATTTTTTTGTCTCGAATTTGTAGTTCTTTTTTTGCAATAAATTGCTTTTAAGAAAGTGGGTTTTTTTTGCTATTTATATTCATGAGATTTATACACAAAGTTTGGCTGTTTTTCTTTCGTTGCTTTCTTGATTCACGCCGAAAAGTATGCAAAATGGGAATGTTTCCATTGATAGTCGAAACATGAGTGAAACACCGTTGAAATTTCCGTGAATCTTCACATATAAAATCTCATTATGCAAATTTTGCACTACTATAAATCACTCAATTGAATTGGATAAAGTGGTATAATTTGAGGGAAAAGACGGCACTTTTTCTGGTTTCACACAGAAAACTGCTCACGAACTTTTTTTTTTTTTACTGGTGGCAATTAATTGAGCAACACGAAAACAGTCACTGAACATCAATAATGATGATCGCGTTCTTCGTCGTAAAGTTCAATTATTTCCCTATCAAACTCTCACGGTGATTGACAAGTGAACATGTAAGAGGAATATCTCGGGGAATTTATCTCTCGGCGGCGCGCATGAGATGGCTTTTATGAGTATTTTCCATCTGAATAATGCAGTTAATCGTCATTTTTGGACTCAAAATTCCACAATGAAACCCGCGCTCGCGGTTTTTTTTTTGTCATGGTCGCAGAATTAAAAGCATTCGCCGTGTGCTCTCATTATTCTATCTATAATTCGAGCGCTGTGGGGGTTTATCTGGTTGTTTGCAGAAAAAAAAATGACTGGAGATTGTTGAGGTCGCGTGAGAGAATTGATAATTGCCGGAGTGTTGAGTCAAGGAAATGCTGGTAATTTAATTTAGAATAGAGACATCAATTTGCACTATTCCCGGCTTAGAAGCATGATTATCGCACAAAAATTTGTGAGTTGAGCTAAAAACAAAAACAATGCAAGATTCTTCCTGGACAGAGGATTTATTATTGGGCATTTTTTCGTATGGAAAATTCCACGTGAATCACAGAGTGTAATTTAATACTAGAAGAGGCACTAAAAATCAATTTTATCTTCTCTCTATTCAAACTGTGTAAATTGTCGATAACGCACAAATTCCCAAAATAGGCAATAAAGATTACGAGGAAGTTCCTCAGCGATGAAATTGATTATCGCGATAAATTTTTCCTCATCATCAAAGGTCAAGTCTTCCGTTGGAGAGACTCGCGCGCTCCATTCGAGAAAAAAAGACACAATTATGAAGATTTGGAAATTCGTGGAAAGTAGGAAACAGCGAGTAATCGATTGCACCACACACAAAAATATACGACAGTGACGCAAAAGCTGATCAAACAGAGGCTGTATCAATTAAGACGACATCCAAGACATCACAATATTCAGGAAGTATATCGCAGTAATTATCTCACTCCAAGTGTGAAAAGATGTCTCGGCCAGTGTTTAAGACACACTTTTCCAAATTGTTCACGAGAACATCTCGCTTCGTGATCTTCATGAGCTTGATGGCCTTCTTCTTGTTCATGTGCGTCAAAGTCCTGGACTTTCTGCCCAGCGAAATGACATCTGAGGAGTTCACAACAGAGGCAACGACAGCAACTGTGCATCCTCTGAGGCCCACGGAAGTTCAGCAGAGCACAGAAACCAACACAGAAGCCACAATCGTTGCAACTTCGGCGGAACCAAATGACGATGTGGCTGATTTGGAGCAGAGAATTGACCTTTTGCTAAGTATGTTGATGCGCGCAAAGTGATTGAGAAGCTCCTAAGCTTATGTGCTGATGCAGATAAGATCGCTCAATGAGAGAAACGTGTTTAATTGTGCACTTTTAGTCAAGCTTCGTGTCTTTCTTGCCTTAGAAGAGAGATCTGATTGCAAGATTTAAGAAAGGCAAAAAGGCGGAGCTTAGAAATGGGCGGAGCTTCATTAAATTAATTGCTGATTTTCTCACACCTCCTTTCACCTCCAGAGGAATTCAACACAAACACTTGGCTCAAGGGATTCACGACGAAATCATACAAGCTGGAAGGAAAGACTCTCGCTGAGGATCTCTACGTTTCCGGCTTCGCTGAGCCCAACGCCATGCTGTGTCCAGACTCAGGAGATCTCATGCGTGTCCTCATCCTCATCACCTCTGCTCCGTACCACACCACCGAGCGCCAGGCCATCCGGGAGAGCTGGGGCGTGGTGGCTGAGCAGCCAGACGTGGTACTGGCCTTCGTGATCGGCGCTGTGCAGAATGAGACGCTGGAGGTGGCGCTACGACACGAGAATAGCGTCCATGGCGATCTTATTCGGGGGAACTTCGTGGATAGCTACAAGAATCTCACACTGAAGACACTGTCAATGCTGGAGTGGACACTGACGTTCTGCCCAAGCACACCTTATCTGCTGAAGACGGACGACGACATGTTCGTGAACACGAAGCGCGTGATGCAGTTCCTTGAGGATCACAGCCAGGACGCTGGGCTGATCTTTGGGAAGATAGCGAGAAAGTCGCAACCACACAGGAACACGGACTCTAAGTGGTATCTTCCTGAGGAGACATTCAAGCACTACATGTTTCCGGACTTTGCTTTCGGGCCCATTTATCTCCTCACCGGCGACACGGTGATGGATCTGTACAAGACAGCACTGAAGACGCCTTTCCTCTGGCTCGAGGATGTCTTTCTCACGGGCTTCGTGGCTCAGGAGCTCGGCATTCCGCGTGAGGACATCGGAGAAGTGGTGAAGACGCGAGAGAGCAGAAATATGTCATCGTGTCGCGTGGAGGGCGCAATGGCGGTGCACGAAGTGAAGCCCACCGAACAGCTGGACTTCCTGCAGATTGTCAATGATGAGGAATTGGCCAAGCATTGCCGAGAACTCGAGGAGCTACGCAGAATGCAGGAAGCGGAAGAGGCGCAGCAGTTCAATGACAGCATGGGAATGATCAGTGATCTCTTCAAGAACATCATGAAGGAATTAGTGGAAAGTCTTGAGCTTATTTAGGGAATCTGTTTTATTTCTTCACACATCATCCATTGTTTGTTTTTTTTCAACTTACATCCTATTTACAACGTTACAATTTTACAAATTGAGGATATTCCGGATTTAGAGAAAGCCTGACGCCTCCATTTCCGTTCTCTTTCTATTTTTTTTTCCTTCCAATGAACAAAATTCTCTTCGAATATGATCACAGCCTAATTGAAGAAAAATCCTAACGCTTTTTTTGTTGTTATTTAATGCTTGCTTAAGATGTCGTGTTCTGCTTTCACTTTGAGATTTTTTTTTATATCATCCAAAAATAGGAAAAGGACATTGATAGTGTCAGATTTAAGAAAATGATGACAACTAAAGAGAAGATTGTATGAAAAGCAGATCCGCGCAGGAAATTGTCGAGTCAATCACTGGGAAAAGATGGCTTTTTCTCCACATTTCCCACCCAGAAATGCGCGCGCGCGCTTAATTTTACTTTGTCACGCAGAATGTCCTTTTTTTCTACTAAAGGGGAAAATTGCTATTTAGAACAGGGCTTCTTTAAGATTTTTAAGCTGCTACTTAAACACTAAATTTTACACACTATATAAATTTCTCATGCTCACCGAACGCAAAGTCATTGACTGAAATTGACAAAAAAAAAACCTAGTAAATTTGTTCATTTGCAAAATACTATTTATAACTTCAAAGTTATACAATAAATTGTGACAATACTTGAAGTCAAAAATGGAAAATCATACTTCTCACATCACCGGAAATGTGATTCTCTATTTTGGACTCGCTTGATCAACAAAATAATACAGAGAATAGAATACAAAAAAAAAACAAGAATAAAATAAATCCCATAACCAATGATTAAATATCTGCACAAATTTAATCGCCCCTCACCATTTAATCCCACCCAACTCGTAATCTTAAGAATAATTTACACACTGATTTCACTATTTACCTATTATTTTATTATCAATTGAGAGACAAATCAATAATTTCTCCTAAATAAAATACACTGTTTTTCTCCTTCTTCTTCTTCTCCTTTTTGATATTTAATCCTGATCATCTCTCTGCTCTTTTCCTCTAACTTGATTATTTTTTTTTCGCAAATTGCTTCGTCATCTCCTCACATTAATATATTTTATACACGATATATTATAGCATAGAAATATTCGTCGGCTTTATCACCCATCATCATATCCATCTTGTCCGTTTTGGCTCATTAATACTCATTATGTGTGGCAAATCAAGTCTTATTAGCAACTTGAGATAGAATCTCCCTGTCCCAATGTCATATAAATTCCTCCCATTCCTTCAGCCGGGATAAGACAGTGGGCGATGGAACTGACGAGGCAGAATTGTGTCTCAGAAAAATTGAGAAAAATCATTTTCTGTGCAAAAAAAAAACTCCTATACAGACAAGTTATTTATGAATAAAGTTGCATGAGAAGCACACCAGGAAAAACCATCAACGTAAAATACGAATATATGTCTTTTGGCACGGGAATTACAAACTATGTACAATGATTGTTTATCGCCCAAACACACACACGGCTGGGCTCTGTTGATCCTCAGAGGTTTCCCCATAATATATTTGATTTGATTCCTAACCATGCGTCTCTCTAGAGACACGTGGAATTTTTATATGCGCGGGGAAGAGAAAAAAAAGAGTATGTGGATCTCCAAAGAAAATGCGAGGCTGAATCTCTTCATTGTCTTCTGAAAATTACCTTTCTGACTAGTATTTTGTCCCCACCCGGCGCCCGCACGTCCGGCAGCACAGACAGACCCGCCCTGGGCGTTCGCTGGATCTCCAGACGCACATGGACGGGCGCCTCCTGCTATTTGCACTTCAGATTCGTGTCCATGAGCTTCTTCCACAGATCATACTGCTCCTGCCCCTTCACCATGTGCACACTGATGGCCTTCTTGATGTTGCACGCATTGAAGGCAATCCTGCGATTGAGAAACTCCGTCACATGCACACGCTTCACCTTCGCCAGCTGCGCCACGATGCCCGTGGTGAAGACATCCTCCAGCTTGAGATACGTCTGTCCCAGTGACTTCTCATACAAATCATGTATCACGTCGGCCGTCATGAGATACGCCGGACCCGTGGTGAAGTCCGGGAAGTATTTTGGCAGATATTGATTGGGTGAGACGTAGTACTTGCTCTTCTTATTCCTAATTGGCTTCCACTTCTTCGCCAGGCGTCCGTAGATGTGGCGCCTCTCATTGCTGTGCTTGTCCATAAACTGCATCAACTTCGGCACGTTGATGAACATGTCATCGTCAGTCTTGAGGACGAAGGCCGCCTGCGGACAGTACGTGTCCACCCACTCCAGAATCGAGATTGTCTTCAGCGTGAGATTGTTGTAGCTGTCCACGAAGCGCCCCTGAATCAAGTCGCCGAACAGTGCGTTCTCCGACGCCAGCTGCTCCTCCGTGCCCGGATCACTGGTGGCGCCCAGGAAGAAAGCCACCGCCGTGTCACGCCGCATGCCATAGTGGCCCCACGTGTGTCTGATGGCCATTCGTGCGTCGTAGTGCGTGGGCGCCGACGTCACGAGAATCAGCAGACGAATGCTCTCGCCCATCGCCGGACACAGCTCTGGATTCGGCTCCGAATGGCCGCTCTCGTACAACTCACTCGTCCGGATGCCCTGCGCCGGATCCAGGTGAACGTGAACCGAGACAGTCATGTTGACTTTCACTGTGGAAGAAGAGGAAGAAATACAGTCACTAATTGTACAATTGATTCTATCTAGAATGACCGATTTGCTACGTTTGACTCACGTCAAAATTATCAATTATATGAACAGCGAGATAAGCCTAATTCAATTTATTGAGCACTACAAACCAACCGATCGCAATTTTACACAAAACTTGATTAAAGAAGTGCAAAACCCACGAGTTTCATTTAATACTGATATGAAATGGCGACAAATTCATTAAATTTCAACGATAATTGTAGTTCATTTTGCTGGAAATCAAGTCAATCACATCTGTGATTGACTTAGGAATTTGCATTCCTTCACCTTTATCATAGGCAAATATCTAAATCCGGGACTATTGACACTAAAGTTTATCACCCCTCAAGCGAGGCGACGAAAGTTGTATTGGCAGCAAGAGTGACGATGGAATTGCAAGTGACCTCTCTGAACCCACATGCTGAGCATTGACGGACGATGGCTATTTGCTCACGCCCAGTAACTCACCTTCATTAGCACTGGAGGCGGAAGTCTTTGGCGGTGTGTTCTCAACAGCTGACACTCCCGGAGCCGTCAGCCTCAGCAGCGGCGCCGACATTCGTGCTTCTTGTCTCTCGCCGTCCTTAAAACTATTTTGGCTACCAGTTGCCACGACCGGCGGGGAGTAGTAGGATGAAGATGATGGCTGGTGCGCGTCCTGGTCAGCCGGCTGCCGTGCCACTCCGCTGTCCATGGCATCGTCAGCTGCAAGGATGAAGGGAAAAGGTGAACAATTCAGCTCGCTGATGTCACAAACTGAGTAAAAACTCACCCGAGGGCGGTCCGGCGACCTCAATCTTGCTCTCATTCCTCACGGAAGTCACTGGGATCTTGTCCAAACTCTTATTTCCAGCACCGCTGGTGAAATTGTCATAGCCCACGCCGCTCACGAGCGCCGCGGCGTTCTGGGGCAGCGTCTCGCCGGCCACCGACGAGGCCAAATGGTGCTGCTGCTTGGCATACAGCGGCTCAATGGGGCTCGTGTAGTAGGAAATGTAAAGAAACACGGTGAGCACCACAATTCCCAACACCAGGCCGAGTCTCACTGTCCGGTACTGCTGATAGACAACCATCTTCTGATATTCTCTCACTGCAATGAAGAAGAGAAAAAAAAGAACGAGAACATTATGAGTAAACACAAATTGTGTAGGCGAAGGAATCATAATTAGTGGACAACACACACACTCTTGTTGGATCGAAACTGAAGTCAATATTTGCCTTCGGGGCGGACAATGGGGAGAAAGTTTGTAACATTAGATTCACATTATCTCTGTTGCCTTTTAATCTCCACATATAGTGAGGATATTGCCTGTTTTCCTGGGAAAATGTCAATATTTTCATTGAGATATCTCCAAAAATGAACTAATATTAATCGGCGGAGATATTTAAGGAAATTCTTGCTTAGAAATTTTCCAATTTTGCCTATTTTTTTCTCACTCTCTTCAATGTCTCTTGGATTAAGAGTATAATATCAAATAATCTCTGATGACTCAAAAACCATGCGCTTCTTATCAATACAGGTGAAAAACATATTTTAGCTGACTTTAGAAGATTTTATCAACAACGCATTGAAGAACATGACGTACTTCACACTTCGCTTTTAACAACTCTCAATATCGCGCGCTCTCTTGTGATCCAATAAAAACATATTTTTTTTTACCAGAAGAAACACACACACACACAAACACACACAGCACACCTTTCCGATTAAAGACGATCGGAACATGATAGAAGCGAGTTCAGGAAGGTGGCAATCAGAGCTTTGCAGGGGAGTTGTAAAAAATGACTCGGTCAATTGATTAATCCAACATGAAGAGCTCCACAATACGGCCGTCCGATCACACACCCTTCTGGGCGAAAGAAATGCTCCACTGGATTATTTTACGCACTCCACCGAGCCAGCCATCATCATTGAACCATTTGTATGTGTCACGCGATTTATGCATGTGAGGGACGAGGCGAATGATAATCAATATTCGCTTTTTATTCCCAACATGTGTGTAACTCCGTCCTTCCGCCAGCAACAATCCATAATGAATTAACTCGGGCCAACAATCGCAAAGTGTTGTATAACATATTATTTGTACATATATATCGGGAGAAAATGTCATCAGCAAATTCCACGGAATGTGATAAAAGCGCACCTCATTTAATTTATTCTATCGCGAACTGAATTGCCAGCGAATATCTCTCACTTGCCATGCAACCCAACAGACAATTGCGAGAATTATCACAGAGAAAATAAAACACGGTTCTCTGGATGTTATAATATATATAATTTATGCCATTGCTGATGGATATAAAAATTTTTGCAAAGTAAAAGAACATCTCACTAAAACTTCAGCCATTCTTCTCTACACAATTTTTCCCGTGTTTACAGCTTTGCCCATTAAATCATAACTAATATAGAATGGAAATCACTCAATGAAGACCACCACCAAGAGTCCCAGCAAAATCCAACTTTACGACATTGTAAAAAAGAGACTTTAGCATTCCAGCGTTCGTTGACATTCGACTGTTCATTTTCTGCAAAAGACACACAAACACACCGAACAAATTCAACAAGTCGCTCTTCGCGTATTGCACAAAACCATCAGTCTTTCCAATTTGATGGAAAAATTTAACCAACAACGAAGAATCAATAACATAAAAACAGAAATTATGAGGAAAAAAAGCAGCATTTGCTTCCGCATTAGAAACACCGTAAAAAATCAGACATTTTCTATGGGATGTTTTTCTGTTCATTCAAAAGAATTCACCTTTACACACTTCAATTTACTTAAGAAAGGATACAAAAAAAAAGAACTCTACCATAAATGCGTTCTTAAGCTATTTAAATTGGTTTGCGAGGTTTTTCTCTGATCATCACTCATGCAAAAAGCTTATTCATTAAGTCCAAATTATACAAATAAATTGACTCTCATATCAGTTTAACCCTCTTCAGTCCAGGAATAAAAATATCACACTGATGTTGAGTTTTTATAATTGCAAATTAGTCGCTTTAATACAGCTTCAGTTAATTTTAGATCTGAATAAAACAGGGTTTTTTTCTGGATTATGGAAAATTCTCTTCAAATCACTAATAATCACTGGCATTTCGTGATTCAATAAGCAGGAAAATTCTTCGTAATCTCTCTATTTTCTGATAGAAAATAATTAATAAGAAATGTTCATCAGTTTTTGTATGAAAAATGCATTTAGGTCGAAAACATCCCACAATGTCTGACACGAGAGTTGAAAATAAGTGGAATCTTGAGGCACGCGAAAAATGCGTGAAAAATCTGTGTTAAGTCAATCACATTTCCTTTTTTTGCGAAATTACGGAAATTGCAATTTTACTTCATGTCTGTCTGACTCCGAATCTATGCTATGATAACATTGACTTCTGGCAAATATCTCAGCGTTATCAGGATAGGAACAATATAAAAAAGCAGCGCATGCACTCACCTTATCATTGTCCATAAATCCCCGGATACATTGTTTGCCCATCGAACCTCAAGAGATCCAGAAGTGTGATTCAATTCATCACAATGTTGAGTGTCTTGATTTCTGCAAAGAGAAGAAAAAGAAGCAAAATTGGAATCTCTAGTATTTAAAAGTTTTTCCCCTCAGCATTTTTCCATCTCTAAACACATTCAATGTTGATTGCTTTTGTCAAAGAACCTCCACCTTGATGACCATGAAGACGTAAATTAAATACCCGAGACTTTGAATCATTCGCCGCGTTTTTTTTTGCCACATGCTTGGCTCCAGAAATCTCCGAATGGTTTTGTATTTGAGAGTTTAGAGAGGAGGAAATGTCGCGTGTGTATTCTCTGTTGATAAGAAAAGACTCCACATGATTTCAAGTGTGTATTTGGAGAGTGAAATGAAGTGAAAACGGAAATCGTGGAACTTATCATGGACTATCCGAATGTCTAGAGCACTTCATTTGCCTCCACAAATGCCCTTCGCATACGCCATGTGACGCCAATATTGGCGTGATTGCTAAATTAATAAAGTTTTTCCTCCGACAGCACTGAATTGTAAATAATTAAGGAGCCAAGAGAGAATCCCAAAGTCGGTCGGAGTGAAAGTTTTTTTTTTTCTTCTTCTTCCTCGCCTCGCACTCTTCTCCTTTTCCATATTTCATAACATCACACCACCGCACACAACACAACATCGACACTGTCTATCGGGTTATTTTAATAATAATCAATCCATTTCGTTAATAATAAAAATACCACACAATTCCCCCAAAACCGTCAGGCCCGAAAAAGATTTTGTGAAAACTAATTTAATTAACTCTCCAAATCTATTTTTGATTACATAAAAATCAACAACTCTGTATTGATGATCAATCAAAAGAGAAATTGGGCGGGAAAAGCATGTGAGAGGAAGTCTTTCTGTGGCACTCTTGAATAGACATTTGGCAAATGTAATAGAATTTCATGATTATCAATTCCAGCGCTCATTGAAAATTCCATTCTCTGAAGGTAATACAGGAAAAAAGCAAGGGCGTAGGCAGAAATTGGCAAGTTTAATGAACATAATTCGACATTCTTTTGAAATACATGTAAAAAAAACATCTTTTGTAACTCCTGCATTCTCAAGAACACCTTTATTCAACATGCAAAGTAATCTTGTGACCTAATTTTGCAAATTTCTCACATTTCAGGGAGCAATTTTCCTCCTTTCTTGTTCCTCTGTTTGCCTACGCCCTTGGCAAAAAAAACAATATGTGCGCCCATCTAATTGCTGGATCATCTATTGAAACAGACAGTCAAGGCAAGAGATGCCTTAATGACATAATTTTTGTATGTTCTCCCCACTGGAAAAGTGAAGAGGATGAGGTAAAATATTTGCATGATTGAAGAACTTTTGATACGGAGATTCGCACTTGTGACCCCGAATCGTTCACGCAGATTCTTCTCTCTGTCTCTCACTCTCTCAATCTCTCCAGAGAGAGAGAAGCTCAATATCATGTCCATAAAACGCAACGAAAGAGGCCTCAAGACCCAGTGGGAAGACGGCGAAAAAAAGGTTCATCAATTATTTAAAATGCTCTCTCGTGTGTTGCTTCTTGATTCACCTCATTTGCCCGTATATTGGATGCCCATGTCTTGTCCATTTGTGTATTGGTGAAAAAGTCAAGTGACTCAATCCATCTTCTCATTGAATTATTAAACAATTAAATTACTTATTGGCGCGATTGAGCGCACAATATTGCCAAGATATTGAAGGTTAAATTCTGCCAATTCACCTCTTTTCCCTCCTGCGCGCGCCAAGTCAACGAAAAAAACAACAACTCATCTCATCGCTTCGGACGCCACTTTTTCACAACTACCTTTCCTTCAAACTTGTCTGTTTTTGCCCGTTCGAGGAAGCCTCAAATGAAATCTGCTGAGAATATTAATAGTGATTGATTTTTTTTTTTCTGCAAGGAAAGAGACGACAAGAAAAAAAGTGTATTTCACAGAAAAGAAGCTACACATTTTTTTTGTCGCATTTTTATCTTAATACTCCCATTAGGCTTATTGCAAAATATTTTCCCTCGCCACAAACACACACACACACACACAAAACATTCCACTTGGGAGAGCCCAGAAGTGGATTAGTCAGTTCCCTGAGGACTGCTCGCCTTGTGATAAAATATTAAATGTATAACATTTCGTCCAAACTATTTCCAACTCAACAACAGAAGCGCTTTTCACCACAGCGAGAGAGAGAGAGAGATTAATAAGCCAGCAATGCATTTAGAAAATTCCAGCATGAGACTCTTAAGTACGCTTTTGAATTGTAATTTACAGCGCAATCATTAAAATGGTTATAATGGTTTTGATGGAACTTAATACTCTTCTTCCGTCCATAATTAATAATAAACATACTTAATGGGATTGCCAGGCTTTTAAGAACAATCACTCTTCGTCCATTTCTATTAATGAACTACTCAGAATGCCAATAAGAGAGGATTAATTGCTGCATTTAATATTCATTCATGGCCCAAAAATCCACCACAAAACGCACGATGATCAATTTGCATTTGCCCATACGCGGATAAAATGACTTTGATGAGGTCATTTCTATGAGATTCAAATCTATCGAAAAAAATATTCCGTGCGATAAGTGGTGCAACTTTAGAGGCACAAAACACTTATCGCAATCTTAGAAAGTCACATTGAGTCTTGCAGAGCAATTGAACATTTGAAAGTTGAGATTTGAGCAGTCAGCCTCGAACATCATGAATGAAAGGTGCGTTATAATTTGGTAGATCTTATTTTAATTGACTATTGCCATATAAAATGATACAATTTATTCAATATAGCGATTTCACTCTTTGAATATTCATTACATATTTGTTTTCTATTTTTTTCTTTCTTTCCTTTTGGGAAAAACTCAAAGAGACATTCAATTCCCATGTGGCAAATCAGTGTGACATGCGAGGAAAATGTGAAAACTCCCACTGTATTTGCTCTTGTATGATGTTTCCATGGACTGAAACATGACGCACTATCAATAAATATCATCCATAATTCCTCTTCTCCACTCTCACTATTCATTCATCTTCTCCCAATCATTTATACGGCACACAATCCACCCACTTTAGTCATGATTAATTATTTGTATTGCGCCTCTGCCTCTCCAGCTGCTAATCCACCCAATCTCATGCACACTTATCAGCAGAACAGAGAAATCCCATGTAATCAGTCTAATCCTCAGCGAATTCTTCACTCTTTTCCTCACACTTACATGAAAATCCTTATCACACGCGCATTTTGACACTCTAAACGTATGTAATTTGCATTGTAAAGTACAATTAAACACGATCAACCATCTTATCAGACACACTCGTCAATTGGAGTATCGCCGAAGCGCCGATTTGTTTGTCCATCACCTTGGCTCCCAGTCACTGATAACGTCTCAGCACACACATTTCTTTATCGACCACCTTTCGCCACCGCTCATCAAAGACTATCGATTGCGCCGAGTCCCCGGAAAAAGTCATAAAAGCCTCGTAAATCTTTTGTCGTGAGACTCCCGAGCAACAACACTGTGGTTGAATTTCAAAAGAAAGACGCCATCATGTAATCAATTGACTTGAAAATATCACATGTGCCATTATCAGAATGGATGGGAAAAATCTCATGAATTCTCTCCTCCTTCCCACCCAATATATATATTGACTCATGTTTATGGTCCAATACACAATCATTTGTCTAATCCCCGAGTGATTATGAAATAATTTACAACAGGCCGCGGCGCTATAATCAATTAGGATTCCACCATGAGTGCCAAGTAGCATTCTTTCGACCACCAGACGACAGTTTGGCTATCGAAAGAGCCCAAACAACGGCCAGCTTTCGGCTGATAAGACAAACATTAAAGACCCAAAATTCTCAATAGAGTTCAATTGTATTTTTCCATAAGTTCCTCTTTCGCCTCTCCTCAATGTTTCATCGCGCTCAATTGAGCGCTCACAGTGAGGAAATTCAGTCATGCTTGAGAGAGATTTTGAGAAATCTCTCCATTTGAGCCATCGCTGCATCTGCTCATAAAGACGCTTTATGGCCTAAAGTCACTCATCGCCAGTGCCATTCACAGTCTGCGGAAGGTCTAGAGTCTGATGCTGACACTTTACCTTATCTCTCTGCCCCCGGAAACTGTCAATAGCCAAGCAATATCGTGATGAAATTGAAATGTTTACCTCAAAGTTTCCTCTAAGGCTCTTTTTTTCTCGCTTCGAGAATTCACCAATGAGATAATAAATTATTTTTGACAAAACTCCTCATACAAAAGTCGATAAAATCTACAGGAAACCAATAAATATCTTAGCCTCTAATAGCTCTAATTCTCATCAACACATTGATGTATTTCATTAAACACTTGGTCACCATTAAATAATATTATTAGGCAAATTTCCAAGGCAATAGAAAGGAAAAAATTCTTTTCTCGTATTAATGTTCTTCAGAAGTAATTGCAGAAACTTTAACGACACTTTGGAAGCCACAAAAGCATTAAAATGTGTCAGTTTGTGCATTTTGAGATGATAACAAAATTAGATGAATAGTAAAAACATGTTTTTATGAAGGAATTGCATGAAATAATCAAAATCATTTCCCCATTGATCAACCCTCAATGAGACGTTATCAAAGTTTCTCTTTTACTGCTTCAATTGATGACTGCACGAGACATAGAAAAAGTGAAGCTCACGAAAAATGGAGAAATGAACGAGATGAAGTTAAGTGTACAAATCACTTTGTCTATATTTTCTCCCCCTTCGATCCTTGATGTTGTGTGTGTGTGTCCACATGATGATAAATGTAACATAATAAGCATTCGATGATTATTGACTCGTCACATTCGTCACAATTTCTCAAGTCACGGCAAATTAGCATGGTGATAAAATAAAAGGGAAAGAAATTGCAAGACCATTTATACTAATCAGCAGTTCAGCAAGAGAATGATTACATCACCCTGGCATCTTCAGTGGCGCATAAGCAAGTGGCTGGAATGCCGCTGAAAGGTGGCAAAGAGAGATGAAGGAAGAGCGAGGCGCAAATCAATCCGCGATAAATTAGAAATGATACACCATTTCTCCATTTGCTCTCTGAGAAATTGTTTCACAACTAATAAAATGCACATTAAAAAGTGAGAAATTAATTATTTCATTCGATACATCATCTCATATCACAATAATTTCCCTTCCTCTGACAATTCATCCATTCATTCATGCACTCTTCGCTGTCGTTGGCGGAAAAGGCAAGACGACTCGATATGTTTTGAGAAATTGAACAATTGTCGCCCCACATGTGCAATTCAGCATAATCAACGACCTTGCGCGGCTTGTATAGCATAAAAAATGTAAACACAGAGTTCTTCGTTCTTCCCAGACCACCGTTTGCATTGATACACATATTTTGTCGTGCTCATTGTTCTCCAATTCACACTTGGCAGCACATTTTCACAGGCACGAATTATTAATTTTGAGAAAATCACCCAAGGATTTCCAAACACACACACACGCGCGCGCGCCAAGGGACTTTTTTGTCTATGCTGTTATTCACTAAAACAAGGCAATCATGCCCAAATAACAAGATCCTCATGCGCCCCATCGAAAGGCCACAAACGTCTCGTCATATCACTTATCATCTTGGCATCATCGTTAATTTCGCACGCGGAAGACTATCGCGTCATCGTCACGATTGTTGTGTGCTTTCATACGGTGAATAAGCCTCTTCCATCGCATCTCATATGGATGAATCGGTTTGGCTTTGATGATGGTGTTTCGTACGCATTAAAGAACAAATTGTTATTGTTGCGAATTACTTAACGATCTCTCTCTCTCTCTCTCTGTCTTTCTCGACATTTTTTTTCTCTCCATCATCTTCTCTTCCTTTCATTATGAAGTGACGTCACTTCGCCAAGTCAAGGAAAAGAAATCATATTACAATTAAACAGTAAAACCTTTTCTTATGGGGTTTTTTCGCTTCTTCACACAGCACATTTTTATTCAAATATCTCTGCACTTCTTCTTTTTTTTCGATGATGCAATCACACAACCACAAACTGACGCGAAAGGGTTGGAATTCCAATAAAGATGTCTTCTTAGAATCATACAAATGACTAAGAGATCATTCCTGGCAGCCAGAAATTTTACAATCTCGCCATGCAAAATGTCGAAAAATATACGATACACTCGTTAGTGATCGTGGTAATGTCGACCCTGACAAGTCTCGACAATTATCCCCTCATTAACACTTCGTGGCTAACGAATTTGGCAGAATGTGGTCGATATGTAAATTGCCACTCTTTCTCCATCGATGGACACAACGCGCGTGGAATGCGTCTCCTTTGTTGTTCGTGCCATTTTGACGAGAGAGAGTCAATAAAAATAAAGAAATGGGACTCGAATGTTTGAAGATCTTGAGTCATATTCGGATGGTTTGAATTTTGTGGCTTTGTTTTACTTGAAAAACAGCAAATAAAGCAGATTTGCTTTTCAAAAGCTCCACCATTAAGTGCTAATTTAATTATTATATACTTAAATACGACAATTTTAACTTTCTCCCCCATGTGATAAGCATATTTTTCGGTGTTTCTGTGGCAATTTAAAGTCACATTCAAGTTAAATGTAATGGAAAAGATTGTAATTCTAAAATTGAATTAACAAAATTTTTGGGTCATTGAATATTAAGCCTTGGTTTTACTTATATGTTACCGCACAACTAAATAAAATACAGCATAATTTTTATAACTTACAAATTTATTCGAAGGTTGAAAAAGAACCTCATAATCTGGTTCTTATAAATCGATAACTCATATTTCTTTATGTTCAATCTCAATGTATTTAAGAATTAAAACTAGTTAATTTGCAGATATTTCAAGAGAACTGTTCAGAAAAATCCAAATTCTTGCCTCTAATTTTCGCTCCTCATAACTATTCCCAATGATTCTACTCTTATTGTTAAAGAGGCTGGAAAGGAGATCATGGGTAATACAAATCACTGAGAACTGCTAGTGTAGCATTAATTTGATTTATCATGAGAAGCTCATTATTTTGGTTAAGTATTACGTTTGAAATTACAAGTTTCACCTTGAATATTATTTCGGCGCTAAATCTCTCGCGAAGCCAAACAGTCTTCGCAACACTATCGGAAGGGATTCATCGTGGGTCTGTGGGTGGGAAAAAGGTGTTCATCACAGTGCCTGTGCTAATATGCCAGTGATCTAACACAAATTTTGCTGCACATTTTGCAATTTCACGTGGAGAATGAGCGCGTCATGAAATGACGGTGTGCATGAGATGCAAGACAGCCTCTGTGAATTTTTGATGATGACTTCTTGCAATATTTGCCGTCTTTTTCTCAGAGACGTGATTTTTTTTTTCGGCACACAGAGATCTTTTTTCGCGTCTTTTGTCCAAATGGGACTCTCGTGAGCAATAATCCATGCTTTACCGCGATGCAATTGTGTAATTTCATGTTCCACTGCCCCATTGAGGCGCGATGGTCAGCATTGTCAGGCGTTTTTTCTCTCCCTCTCGAAGCCTCAACTTCTTGTGGCCTCTAATGAGCATCTCACAAAATTGTGTGTTTGGACACCAAACAAGAAGAAGAAGAAGAAAAAAAAAGACGGAACGAGCGAGTGAGAGATGTTTCAAATTTTGTGTTGCTCTCTAAGTGAAGAAATATCAGAAGAATATTAAATCATTTGTGTGAAATTCATCACACATGGTCACATGAAAGGTGTCCCAGTTTTCATTTAATTCCCTCGCCGATGCGCAGAAGAAATCTCACGAGACACGATTAAAGTGGTCTAACATAAAAATACCCATCCATAGATATTAAATCAGGTAATCCAATCAATACAGCGCGAAGAGAGAAAAAAAAACTTTCCTTCTCACTCAATTATTTGGAATTGATTCCATTTGTACATCTTTTTTTTCCTTCTTTCTTTCTCGCCTTTGCTGTTCTCGCGCCAATTCACAATATTATGCATAATATTCATAGTTTTGTTGTGAGATGCTCAAAGAAAATGATGATGATGACTGGAAAAAAATGCCCCTTCCTTGCAAAGTTGTACATAAATGAAAATCGCACTGAATTATTCACTTTCACCTTCATTCTTTGCCAATATGTGAATATGCGGGGCACATGAAGGAATTCATTGGCTCTTTGCTCTTTTCAATGCAAAGCCATTTTCTTGTGTCCACAGAGAAAATATCGAAAAATACCTTAATGGCAGCTCAATTTCCCAATTTCTTGCTCGAGAAACTCCATCGCAGTGCAATTGACTCTCCGGACCGTCGATATGAGAGCCATTTGAAGAGAAACCCGGAATTGACTGTGAGGAAAAGCGCGTCACGATGATTCAATTCACAGAAATTTTAACACATTTCATCAGTGGAGATGCAAAAGGTGCCATCGAGGGCGACAGAGGAGATAATTTCCGATATGATATGTCGTAAGATAACGCCATAATGTTGGGAAGTTGATATAGACACAAACTCTATGCGATAGAGAGCGAAAGAGAGACAGTGTGTGAGAGAGAGAGAAAGAAATGCGTGGGATAGAATAACTCACAGTTTCACTGCAAATTCTCCATCAGCCTTATAAGCATTATAAATTGAGTAATATTCAAATTAAGACTCCCAGATTTATCCCACGACGCACAATCACATTCTTTTTCATTACTTTTCACGACAATTGGCAGGAAATTTCATTCCCAAGGTCCTCCTCAGCATCAACTATAGTGTATGTTGGCTAAGTTGCCGTTCGCAGAGGCCAAAAATACAATTTTAAAATCAATAAATTCACCCAACAATGATAGATTCTTGAAAAAGTTGTTGTTTTATAATATAATTGAGTCGTTAACCTCATGAAAATATTTCGCTGACGGCTAAAAGTGAGAGGGTTTTCTGCCCTCAATTCCACCCAAATATGCGCTTTATTGTTACACTTCTCTCACTCAATGCTAATTGACTTCTTTATCATGGAAACATTTGGGAAATTCACGCCTACGCGATGTGTAGTATTCGCACTTCTATTGATTATACAACTGTTTTGTTATGTTTTAACTTTGCCATCTACTAATTCAAATAACTCTGCGTCTCTTTGCTTGGAAAATACAGACAGACGGAAAAAAATATAGAGCAATACTATTGTCAAAGTTTCAGTGTGAAATCAAATGAAATCTAATCATAAGGTAGTGTTGTTAGTAATCTCCATCTAGATTTGAGAAAAGAAACATTAGTTAGTTAGTTAGATCACAGCAATCTGAGTAATTTTTTAGATTATTCCTTTTTTTTAAATTCATCCTCTTTTTTCTGACGGTCAAAAGTTAATCTTTTCATTTCAGAGATTCGAAACGTGCAGACAATTAAACGATTGTCAGATCATTTAATGTCTGTCGATGCCTTTTAAAGTGAATGTTTGTTTTTGCTGGGTGAACCTGAGTCACCTCTTTTTATGCATTATTTAGCAATTATCTAGACACACGTCGTGTACTTTACTATCGTAAATTTCAACAAGAAATCAAACTGATAAAGCCAAAATTTTCTCTTGATTTATTTGTCCATGTTGACGGGAAAATCACAGTGGTGGAAAAGAGATAGAATGCGTCTAGACCGGTCGAGAGTGTCAAAAAGATGGCATGAATGACTACAATTCAATGTATAAGAAGAAAAAGAAATTTTACAAACTTGAAACACGTTTTTTTCTCTCCACACCATCAAAAAATCTGGAGACTCAATTATTTCACCATATTTATTCACCGTATTTATAAGAGTTCGCCCGAGGAAAGACCGATCGAAAGACAGTGAAAGAAAATAGTAAAACATTCCATTTGTGTGACATTTACAAATGCACCCGATCAGAATCATTAATTATGCATTCTGAATGGATGATTTATACAATTTTCCCTTTGTCAATGAAAGTAAAATTGCCCATAGAATTAGTTGTGTATCTCTTCACCATAACCAAATCACCTCGACAACGTCTGTTTCACACCAAATTTAATAATCAAATGACCGCAAAGCCACAAAAAAGCAAATAAGCGGCAAAGAGTGGCTCGTTTCCAAAAATTTGCTCGATAAACATCACAAAATCACTCCATCGCGGCCCTATTCGAAAGTTTATCACATTTGCGGAGGAGAGAAAGTCAATTATTTGTGTCTCCTCTAGTGGAAAACGGTAACTAGAGGTGATAACAAACTGCCTTTTCAGAGCCCCTCTTCCGCGGCCAGCCGCCGCGCGATTTGGGGCGCACTTGGCGAGGCGAAAGATGGGAGTTGGCCGAAAATGCAGATTCGCACTCGAACGCAGGAGCCGTGGAAATGTGCGCCTTTGTTCCGCACAATGTCTTCAATTGGCCGCACACATTTGACGATGGGAAGTTAAGTGTTGTAAATCGCCGCGACGCACGCCAAGTGCGAATGTATTATTTATGAATATTTACCTAATTTCTCGCTGCGTGACTCCGTAGAATTCGTCGCCCGCCTTTCCGGGTGCGACAGACACACACAAATTGACCGTGGCACAGCTCCTTTTCTCGCCCTGCGGCCTTCACGCGGCCATTTGGGCCTTTCCGGATGACTCGCGGTGATTCACAGCATCCACAGCGCCAAGTTGTGCCGCTCTCGGCCGTTTGGCCGCGATCTCGCGAATGCTGCGAAACTTCTTGCGCGCAGAACACACACAGAACGGCGATGGAATTTCTGGTCTCTTGCACTGATTTATCTCGTGTGGCGGATTACGAAACGCTTCCGCGCCAGAACACGCTCCCGAAAATGGCACACACACGGTCTCCGCGATCGCGGAATGCACACAATCGCTGAGAAAAATATATGTCCCTATCGTGGCCTTTGCAACACCATCCGGACACTCGCCTGACAGCTTAATGACACTTCCTGTCAACTGGCGTTCTTTATCCTTTCTCAGCGCACGGCCGACCTCTGGCCACACTGACCACCCCAAGCCAGGTCACAGCGAGTCCCCAGCAGAGCGACAAGAATGCGAACACTGGAGCGGAACTCGCCAAAGTCCACGCAAGCCTCCGCGCGAATCTGGATTCGGTGTGACACGCTTTGGCACTGGCTCGCCTGCTTTATACGAGATCCTGCGATGGCTCCGTCATGACTAATCTAAGAGTGCCCTTATCCACCTAATCGCACCTCTTCCAGTTTATATTATTTACTATTTACACATTCAGACTCCGTGCACCTCCGAGCAACACTACTCCTCAATTCCCCAAGTACAATTAACGTATTCGCTCGGTCCCTCTCGCCAATTCGCTCTTTTGCGCGCGCTCCCTCTCTCGCTCTCTCCGAGTCGCGCGATGGCACTCGACCAGTTTCTTCGGACTCATCGACTGACTTCAGAGCCTCTCGCGGCGGCCGCGCAGGAATTTTGTACGCGTCATCTATGCAACTGAAATTTCGCCTCTTAAGAGTCCGATCTTCTCTTAGTTTAAGAGCGACTGGAGAAACAATTGCTTCTCACAGAAATTTCACCACTTTTTCCAAGTCAAACTGATCAATCGCGAGCTCTTTTCAAGACTCTTTCAATTGATGGTCTATTGAAATATTGAAGAAGTTGGGAAAATTGTAGAAAAGGTTTTCTATGTACGGAAATGCTAACAATTTATCCAAGCTCGTTGTGCATAGAATTAACAGGTGTAAAAAATATTAAATCAATTTCTAGGGAGGAAAAGGGAGTCAAATATCAATTAATTGTCCAAACCAGTGTTGTTTGAAAATGTGACAAAAGCAATGAATTTTTTCCGCTGCTGGATGTTGTTTGATAAGGAAATAAAGACCAAAGTTCCCAATAATTTCAACACCTTTAATAACTTATTTATCTATGAAGCTTTGACATATTTGTTTTTGGTGATAGTTTTGTAATTATTCTTAGAGAAGGATTTCTTTGAAACACAATATTAGGCAAGAATTTCATGCGTGAAACTCAAAGATAACTATATAAATTCTAGAGGATAATTTCTAAGTATTATTGTCGCTACTTTGAACTCCTTGTAAACAAAATCATGGTTAATTTCAAGTTAATTCTATTGGGAGGACAAACTCAAGTGCCTCTTGAATTATTTACATGAATTACATGGCGGGTAATTAATCGCGGAACGGTGTATTTTATCATCACTTCCCGGGAGCGCCCTTGGAATCCACGCCTCCTCTCTCACTCTCGCATCTTGAGCCTGGCCAAGAAAAAGCGCTCTCTTCCGCTCCGGGAAATGCATCAAGTGTGGAATTTATTTTCCCAATTGATTATCAACAATGTATTTATAGAGATCCGTGTTGATCTTCCTCAGTTGCCGAATGTAGTACTCGTGCTTCTGGGCGTCCGCCGTGCTGTTGGCATTGCTGAAGGCGTGCTGCGACGCCGAGGCGGTGCTCTGGGGCACCAGGGCGCCGTCCGCGGGCGCCTCCACGTCGATCGTGAGCTCCTCGAACTTGTCCACAGTCTCCATCATGCGCTGGAACGTGTTGGCGCCCAGCTGGTGCTCCACCTCCTCGTCGAACATGGTGGAGGGCGTGAGCGTGAAGAAGGCGTTCGTCACGGCCGCCTTGTGGGAGATGACGCGGATGAGCTGCTTGGTGGGAATGTGCCACACACACACATTGGCGTCCTCGCCGCCGGACAGCAGCGTCACGCCGTCCAGGCTGATGGACAGGCACATCACGGAGCCCGTGTGGCCCATGAACACGCTCCGCACGTCGTTAGAGTCCATGTGGATCTCGCGCGAGCGCGGCGGCGCCTGCAGCCGCACCTCGTAGATGGGACCGTCGGCCGTGCCCACCACGGCGCGCGACTCCGCCTTGTCCACCGTTATGGCCGTGAGCGCCTCCTGGAACACGAGGTTCATCACCAGGGCGCCGCTTGCGAAGTCGAACACCTTGCATGTGCGGTCCGCGGACACGCTGTAGATGAGCGCCCCCGCGGCGCCGCAGCCCACGTGCACGTCCTGCACTGGAAGGGAGTGGTGTGTGAATTTGTACAGGGGCTCGATGGTGGCGCTGCGGTCCAGGTCCACGCAGCGCGCCAGCTGCCACACGAGGATCATGCCGTCCTGGCCCGCCGTCACGAAGTGCGAGCCGCTCTGGTGGAAGCGGATCACGGTGATGGTCTGGAAGTGGCGCCCCAGCGACGCCACCATCTTTCCGCTGTGGAAGTGCCACACGTACACCACCTCCGCCACCCCGGCCACGATGAACGTCCCGTCCGGAGACGTGGCCAGCGCCGACACGCAGCCGGGCATCACAAAGCGCTTGTTCCGCACCTGCTCCTGGCTGTTGATGGGCCAGATGTGCAGTAGCGGCTTGTGGGCGTCCGACGTGAGCAGGAACTTGTTGTCCACCAGCGACACGCAGCGCGGATTCACGGCCCCGCCGCCGCGATACACCATCAGGTGATTCCCTGTTTTGGCATCCCACACGCAGCACGTGAACAACGCCCCACTCAAATCACACGTTATTGCAATCTCTATAGACTTATTCATATCGCGCCTAACTAATATCCACCACAGCAATTTGATATGGAAATTCACGTGGCTCGGCGAGATGTAAACAAAGCTTGTGACAATTCGCCCGACATTTTTACCCCCACTAAAACTTTTTCCATCGCGACAGCACGGCCACCTGGCGGCAATGCGCGGCGGCGCGGGAAGTGACATGCCAGTGGATGCACTGGAAAGTGCGCACGAACGGCCAACGGGAAGGCTAATTGTAAGGGATTCGTGAAAAGAAATAAATTGTGTCACAGCTCTATCGCTCCTGCAATAAAGAGATCTATTAGTTAATATAATAAGCTGATGCACTTGAGAGAGAAGAATTTGGTTTCTTCCTTCTCAGCGGATAAAGGTCACGTGATATACACATTAATGACCACATACGCGTATGAATTCCAGCGAGCCGCAAGCCGGGTTGGCGCTGTCTTCATCATGTCACTATTTTACCTTCCATTCAGCGCAGTGTCGGACGTGTTCTTGTGTTTTCATTTCCTCATTTTACCTCCTGTTATCGCTCTTTTCTACAGTTTTTCCTCTCAAATCAAACCCCATTATTCATGTTATCGCCACGATAAGGCGGCGAAGAAGTTGCAAAGAGTGGAAAAAGGTTGATTTCGTGTGTGTTTTCCTCCCCATTTGTGTGCTGCAATGTGGAGCCCGACCCATATTCAGGTGACAGGTAAGGCAAATGCACTGGGGCGCTTCCCAGGCGCCTCGCGGGGGCGCTCGTGGACCCCCACGGGTGGCCACGGCGCGAGTGGGGGACAATTGCGTAAAATCTCGGTGACAATTTCCGCGCAAAAAGTCGCCAAACAATGAGGCGAGTGACCATGAGAGAAGAATCACAAACATTGCCAGAGTTCTGTGGGATATTTTTGCTGTTGCCGAGAATCACAAGTGGAGCGCCTGGGCCACTTTACATGCCCCGATCATCTGTTTCTCTTTCCGCCGAGTGCCTCCGCCCAACGGTACAGACCGAGGCGAGCAGATCAATTGGCGACGACGATGTTTTATTGACGAAAAGAAGTGCCGCGATTCGGGAATTATGGAGAAATTAACGGACTCTCATCTGGTCGAGAGATGATCGAAGCACAGAGCGGAGCTTGTGTGGCTGCCGATAAAACAATGCACACCTTTACAATAGAAGAAAGAAAAGTGCGGCATTGTCGAAAAGTGAGTCATCGCTTCGCAACTCCCGGACGCGCGTGAGTGTGTGTTGATTTCATTCCGGAAAGTGAGACTATCAATGCGGGGAAAGGAAAAGCAGCGGAAAATGCACGCGCTTTTCCATTCAGCATGACTTCACGAACAATGCAATGCAAAAGGGCCGCAAAGGCGAGATGTTGTGAAGAAATCTCCCACACAACACAAACACACGCGCACAGTTTTCTCATGAGAGCATAATTTTTATAATAATATAATTGCTTTTTTACACGATCATTAATTAGCATGTCGGAGTTGAGCACGTTCGAGGCGGAAAAAATCGCGAATCCCGCAGAAATGGGTTGCAGAGCAGCAGAAGAGAGCGAAGAATGTCGATTGGAGACTCATTTGAGACACTTGAAAAGGAGGCTTTTCTTATCTTTAGTAGTGAAGATCGAAGGAAAAACAGAAAGTCTCTGGGAAGATGATAAAAAGTCTAGAAAATGTCTTTTCTTTGTAAAAATTCTCACTGCTTTAGGCAATTTTTATTTAAATTCAAATTCAACTGTATCGAATATGAATTAGAATGCTTTTTCACCATTTCTTAGAGACTCTAAGGAAATCTTAAGAGCTTTCTAGTGTTAATTACAGCCAAAGAATTTTCATTCCAAATGTACAATATTAATATTTTCTGAATTATTTAGGTCAGATGTTTTTACTGTCTAAAATTGCTCTTCACTTAGAGACACTTCGTCTGGTTCACATTCTCTTGATATTTGTGAGTTTGTTGATTGAGTTAAACTGTAATAATTTGGGTTAAAATGAGCTGAAAGATAACCTTTTCTTTGTGTTGCATGAAATTCCTTCTGTGGTGACCAGAAAGAGAAGAGATCAGCACAATATATTGCGCTGAAGAACTGTTCTGTCTTGCTAAAAATGCGCCTGAAATGTCTTCCCCACAAATGGATGGGCGCAAAAGGTCAAGTTAAAATTAAATTTGTCGCTCGCAGCGCGTCTCCATTGAGCGAATCGTCGCTAAACACGCTCGAGGCATTTGGCGACGAATGCCTTTTTGCGATTTGATTGAATTTTCAGGGCACTTTCACTGCAAGGCTGGTCAGTTCAAGGCTGGGAATTCTCAATTGACGCGGGTTTTTTTTAACGATTTTTATTTGCCTAGGAATTTTTGTGTGTGAAATATTGTTGTGGCAAAAAAAAATGCAGAATTTCGCAAAAACATCGCTTTCATCTCTGTCTGTCGTGTGCGCGGTGGTTTTTATTTTAGGTGTTCAGATGCCACGCCACATTTTGTCACTGTCGATGATATAATTTGAGGCAATCATGAGGAATGCCGTGATTATGACTCTCGCGGCATTATTTGGGAACTCTGTGTGGTTGGAGTTGGATGAGAAAGAGCGGGAGAGAGAAACAATTTCACTGTAGATTAATTAGTCATGGTGCTTTGGTCAGGAATCTCATTTTCTGTCTCACTCTATATAGAAAAGCCAGTGCGCGATTGATGGGAAATTTGTAAAAGTGGCCGTTATCAGTTTGATAATAATGCTGTTGTGTGTTTATTTCAGTGCTCAAGGCGCGTGGGCTTCTGATAAAGGGCAAGAACGGGACCAACAATTGCTTCGTGACCATTGCGCTGGGCAAGGAGAAATATCAGACTTCCGTGAAGGATAAAGCTGAGCAGAATGTGGATTGGCACGAGGAGTGTGAATTGTGAGTGATTTCTGTTTTGACTGAGGGGGAAGCCAATTGATCTCATTTTCTTGTCTTGCAGGGCGATTCCGGAGAAGGGAAATCGCGCCGAGTTGATTCTCACGAGTTTGCATCGGAACAACTTTGGGATGGATGAGTTCTTGGGTCAAGTGGCGTTGCCGCTGAGTGAGATGGATGCGTATGAGAGGCCGCGATCGCGATGGTTCAAGTTGACCAGCAAGCCGGGCAAGGAGAACAAGAAGGAGCGCGGAGAGTTGGAGGTGAGAATCTCATTCACTGTCAAGGCGGGCTCTTTGACGGATCTCAGCAAGAAGGAGAAGCACAAATCGTCGCTGGGACAGCTTGCGTCAAATGCCGGCGGGAGTTTGTTGAGTCTGGGCACGCTGGAGAAGCGGAAGAAGCTGAAGAACTTCGCCAAATCGCTGGGATCGAAGGTGCATCTGAGTGGGAAGTCGAAGAAGGAGAAGAAAGTCGTGGATTCGGACTCAATGTCGGGCAGTTTTTCCAGCATTGGCACACCGGGCAGTGGGCAATTTCAGCGGCGATCGGGCCAGACGATGGGAGACGCCGATCCGGGGGTGATTAGTGAGGATGAGGATGAGTTCACGTTCGAGAATTTGTCACACAAGAGCTCGGGAAGCTCTCTAAACATCAAAGGCTATGCCGGGGCGAATACGTCAGTGCAGCGCACGGATTCCACCAAGACCAGCAGTCCGGCGGTGAGCGTGAAGAGTCAGCAGCGACCGGAGACACCGCCAGGAGAGGTGTTCATCACAGTTCCACTGGATGCCAATCAGAAATCAATGACACTTCCAGCAAAGCCGCCGCGCGGCCTGGAGACGCCGCCCAAGAAGGATGAGTGGGAGGAGAAGTTGTACGGCAAGTACAAGGAGAGCGGCAGCACGGATTCGCTGAAGAGGCGCTCCTGGGATCCGACAAATCGTGTTCCGCTCACGGTGACCAGTGAAGAGGAGGAGGAGCCCAAGGTGGCCAAAGTGGAGGAAGTGGCCACGGCGCCGTCATCGCCGGCGTTCATGGAGAAGTCCCTGAAGGTGAAAGGCGAACACAAGCCACTGCCGCTGCCCAGGAGCAACACGATGGAGGCGATCAATGAGAAGAGCTCAGAGGGCGGTGGCGGGAAGGTGAAGAGCGAGAAGGAGAACAGATTCACAAAGAAGCTGAAGTACTTCCGTCGAGAGTTTGGGCATCGTGGCCAGGATGACAAGGACAAGGTGCAGCAATTCAGCGAGAGAATCATCATTGGACATGAGAACGAAATACTCCGCAACAGAGATTCTATTCACAGCGGTGAAGTGTCGAAGGAAGTCCTCCAGAAGTACGATGGGAAGTCTAAGGAGGTGAGAAGAGTTCCATTAGGGATTGAATCTGATCTTCTGTCTCTGTTTAATCACTAATTTTAGCGATTTAAGGAACTTATGATTAGGCAAATAGTCTGATTGGTGATTTTAACGGACAAATTAGTCTAGTAAAATAGATTCTTATGCGCTAAAAATGCAAGTAGAAAAACATTCCAATTGGAATACGAAAGAAAAGAGCATCCTTGCCTCGTAACGCGGTTAGAGAATGATTTTCAGGGTTTTTCAATGGCTTCTCTAAGGCTTTATGGAATGAAAATTCAAATGAGTCACAAGAAATGTGTAGAAAAATGTAAATATAATATAAATGTGTTCTTCATGTTCATTCTTAGAGAATTCCAAGAGGTGGAAAGAATGTCTTATCGTGTGTAGAGAGGGGAGAAAAGAGAGAAAACGTTTGTTTACGCAAATATTGGTGAATGTTTTATCTGGACATGGGCTTGAGCATGTTTTGTGTTATCTTTCCATATCTGAGGCTTGTCTGTAATTGCAGGAAATGATGAATTTGGCCCACTATCTGGAGAGTGAGGTGAAACACCAGAAGCAGAGGGTGAAAGAACTGGAGGACTACCTGGACAATTTACTCCTCCGCGTCATGGAGACTCAGCCGAAGATTCTACAAAATCCCTACGTTAAAGTCAGTCCCACTAAAAGGTGCGCCTGAAATGTGATAATCCAAGGTGTTGATAAGCTTATCTAAAGAACCGTTTTTTTTCCCATTCCTTTGCAGTGGATGAATTTCTACAAGATTTTATGGCATCTTTTTTATTCCAATAACTATTTTTAAAATGTTGCAAACAATAGATTATTGTATGGACTTTCTAGACATGATCCAGGCAGGCTAAAGAATTTTTATAATGCAACTGTGGGTGCCTTGCAAATGTTGAGAAATACTGAGCTGCTATTTTATACATATACAATATGAAAGATAAATCAAGGAACATTTGAGATCATTGGAGAATTATATGTTATATATTTTTTATACTTCAATATCGTGAAAAGCAAGACAATTGTCACGAGAGGAAGAGTGTCTTGTGAATGCATCATGTTCTGTCCTTTTACCAACTAATTGATGTTAATTTAGGCGATTGGCGAATGATTGGAGAGACGAAAAGCGATCAGTTTCTATTTATTAACGTTATAAGTTATACTAGAGATGATTTAGATGAGATAACAGTGGCGATGGGTTGATAAATTATTATTGATATAAACTTTTTAATCAGTGATAAATAAAAAAAACACTTCTCAAATCAAAAAATCAGTCATAAAATTGGAGGATTTGATCTCCCCTCGCGATTGAACTCGGTTTTGGTGTGTGTTTGTTCACAGTTGACAGAGAGAGAGAGAGAGAGAGTTTTGTGAATGAATTGGTTGGCTTTATGTGTGCGTTGAGACGATCTATGGGCAGAATTGGAGGAAGTTTCCGAGAGTAAGAATTTCATTTGTTTGCCCCAAATCAACATTATTGACTCTTAAAGTAAATACAAAGTGATGTTAAAGAGTTTCAGGTCAATGTTTGGTGATAAACTGAGAAAACAGTAAAATCACTCTCGCACAACAGTCTGTAAATCGTCAGAAAACCTTCACAGAGTGTTGAGTGAAGCGGAGTTTGGGCTTTAAAACGCCGCCCGGGCGCCCAGAGCCCGCGATTCGCCACTGGTGGCAAGGCAAGAAGGCACGAAGATCGACGATTTCGTGCATATGTGTGACTGGTCAGAGAGACACAGAGCAGGTTTTTCGGCTCCCGTTGAATCGCTGATCAGTCTTGTGTCTCCATTCAGCGACAAGAGGAGTTTCTCAACTTGAGCACCCTCAAGTGGACTGAATCTGGCCACAAGAATCAACACAAGCTCACCGAGGAGCGTCTTGTTGGTGGAGTATTTTTTTTTTTCTTTTGGTGGAAAATTCGTAGTGCGACGGAAGGAAATATGTAGAGAATATTGTGACACATCCGGAGGCGTTTGTTGTGTTGTTTCCCATTTGAAACGTGACCATTGTGCTGTTTTGGACGAATGACTGACCAAATGAGGCTTTGATGGGGAAATCAGGAGAAATTGGTGTGAAGTATTGCAAGCGAAAAAGGTGCAAATAAGGAGTGAAGATTCTCACAAGCACAGAAACTCAAGTGTTTCAGTGCAGAAATATTGGTTGATCGACTTTTGGAGAGGTGGAAAAAAAAGGAAGAAAACGCGTCGAGAGACTTTTTGGAGTGTCGATTGTCTATTTATAATATCTTGTTGCTGCCGATAGAAACCATCAACTGCTGCTGTTGAAGGTGAGTGATAAAAATAGAAAATTTCTCTTCAAAAACCCGCGCCTTCGTCGTTTTTGTTGCTGGCTTTGGGATGTCGAAGACCCAGCAATGAAGAAACACACCATCCAAACACACAATGTCCCTCCAAAAGCGAGTGTGTGCGTTGGAAAATGTAAGAAAAGGCGCGCGGAGTTGAGCAGAAGAAGTTGGAGGAGAAGTGAAATAAAACAGCCCAAGAGAAAAAGACACCCAAGAAACAACAAATAACATGGCGAGGGAGAGGAGAGAAGCGCAGAACGTGTATAGAAGATGGTGAATGGGAGAGAAGATGGAAGAAATAAGATGCAACAAGAACGTCTCCTTCCTTCCCACTCATCGCCAGCCATCTCACCACCCATCTGGCCGAGCCCAGAAGTCATCCGAGGAAGACGCACGCGCTCGCACGATCCTCAGCGCTTTGCCATTCAGCATCTGGTTGAAATTAAACCTTCTGCATTTGTCGCTAATTGAGGCGAAGCACTGACAAAATGAGCTGCGCCACAATTTCACGGTGATCTTAAGTCCTCAAAGAGTTTCGCGCTTATCTCAGAATACGTGCATTTTTTCCGCGCACTGTGGCAAAAGATAAGGTAAGAGATTGAGGAGATCGAAAAAACGTGGTGAGGAAATCAATCGGGAGTGTTGAGAAACGTGAAAGAAAACCGCCGAAAGGCAGTGAAAACCAATTGCAGATTTGTAATTTGTATTTCTTAATATTAAAGATTATGTGAATCACGCTTTGGAACAAGAACATGATCATTTATAATATCATTTGATCTGTAAAGTGATGGAAAATTCTTGGAATAAGTTATAGAACCATAATGGCAACACTCAGAACAATCTGTCTATCTGTTTGAATGAAAATCAAGATTAAAACGTCTTCTTCTAGCCAACATAACATAACAACAAAACTACATAAGTAATTTGTGAAAAAGCATCTTTCAAGCGCGGGAAAACTCAATTTTAGAGCGAAGGAATGGAAATTACGCCAACATGATGAGAAAATGAGAAAAGCGCAGGGAAAAGCGTGTCCTTTTTGTCATTCCAACTATTTTTAGTTTTATGTTGCAATGGAAAGTCAATAAATCGCACAATCTGACGTGGAGTTTTTCAAATTAAGAACTTAGCAATCAAATCCAGAAAACATTTTGATAGATCTCAGTCGAATAGAAAATATTTCTTCAAAAGAATGACCAATTTGAACGAACATTACCAGTTTCGCCGTGTAAACACTCGGCATCAGTGGAAAGCCTCATCTTTCCGCGCTAACGAAAATCGATAGACTACACAAAGCGAGTGGCCTCATTTGAGCGGGAAAAATGAGCACGCGAATTTCGGCGGAGTCAATAAATCCCACGGTGATCGCAATGCGAAGGATCATCAAAGGAACAGTGAGTGGAGATCACATCGTGAGAAAATGGCGCATTTTTCACGAGCGCGCGTGAAAAGTGTGCTCGTACATCTCCAGCTGAGCACAGAGATTCCTCGCAGTGTATTTTTTTTCCCGCGATGCCGAAAAATCCGCCGGCCACCTGGCGTTCTGTTTACGCGATGCGCGCGGAGGGAAAATTTGTGTGGAGTTGATCATGAAGATTTGTGGAGGGAAATCGTTTGTTTTTCTTCTGTGTCATTCGCGAGGAAATGAAGTCCATTTTGATGTCGACAAGAGGCGGCGGCGGCAGCGGCACATCTGCCTGTCTGCTCTCCCGGCCATTTATTCACCGCTGAGAATTCCTAATGAATTTCCTCTGCACGGAAAACGCCTCCGCGCGCGCTCGCACCACAAACTCACGACATCTCCGCAGGTATAAAGACACCATCAGGCCTTGTGAGCCTTCGCGCGCCAGTCTTCGCACTTCCGTGAGAAACACATCACAAACCCAATCCATTGGGCAACTTGTATCGATTATTTATTCTCTCTATATGATCATGTGGCGAGTGATGACAGGAAGATGATTGTTGGTGTCGGAAGTGATCGTAAAAATTATTGTCTTCTTTCCTCTATTTCCATGCCGAACAGAGCGCGCGCGCGCTTCTGCAACAATGCTGTCTACGTGGAGGATCACCAATATTCGATATTCCGTCTTCTTGGCCGTCGGATGCCACATTCTCACAGCCGCAGCCGCGACAGGACCGTGCGAGAAGGGCTCGTGGTGGCATTCAGCCGAGAATCGCTGCATAGTTTGTACGCAATGCGAGGAAGCCACTCTCAGGATGTGCCAGCCACACACTGACACCGTTTGCGGCACCTTTCAGGACCTGGGAATAGATTCTCACGTCCTTTCCCGGATAGATCCCCGACACGAAGCACCCCACGAGGTAAACTCGCGTCTTGATTGACTTGGATTCCCTTCTGGTTTTGAAACATTGCACAAGAGTAGCGCATGTTTAGAAGAGTGTCAGATGGAATGATGAACTCTCTTGCAGCCTTATTCGGGCTCGAGCACGGATGACGACCTGGAGGAGTGGAATTGGCAGGCAACATTTCTTGCCATGGCTGCTGTCGCCTGCCTCCTGTTCTTCTTCGCAGCTGCAATAATCACTCTTCAGCACGCCCGACAGTGGCGGATGGAGAGGAAATTCGATGCCGGTGAGTGCATAAATCAGCAGAATCTGTCACCATCACGCCGACGCCCAGGAAGTTGGCTTGGCCATGTGAAAATTCCTCCAATTTCTCGCATCTCATGCTCTATTTGCTAAATTTACTCCAAAGAAACACACCAGAAGCGCAGTGAATTTGTATAAATTTCTAGTGCCAGAAATGCAAAACACTCGCGCGCTCTGGATGTCCGGAAATTGATTTGAGAGTGCGATAAATTTTGTGCTTTTCGCTGCACTCACGCGTGCAGTTCCTGGGCGTTTTGCTATTTATTTACACTGGGCGAAAATTCACTCTCGGCAGTTCACTTGGCGAGAGATCTCTGATCGTGCGAGGTCATTTTGACACTGAAAATCTCCATCATCGGCACTTCTTCGCCACCAACTAATTGCCTTGCCTTCTCGCCCACAGACATGGAGGAGATGTCAGCACGACTAATGGCCAAATTGGCGCAAGTACAAAGTCTCGAGAACAGAACGATCTTCATTGAGGAGCCGAGTCTCGAGCGCATCGGGAAGCCCCTCGAAGTTCACTGTGTCTACCTCGAACAGCTGTTGGGTGCGTAATCTGCCTCATGAGTGCGTCCGTGGGTGAATATTGAGCCTGTTTTTGCTTGATTTCTTTCAGCTGGAAAGAACTTCAAGAAGTATCCTGGCAAGGGAAACGTCTACATTGAGGAGAACACATCGAAATAGCCGCGCGGACGATCTTAACGGTCTCTCAGTGGGGAGAGAGACGCAAAATAACATGTTTTGTACATTCTGTAAATACTTTTACACCATCACAAAGCAATAAATGAGAGGAAAATATGTACTAATGTTATTCCAATCAATGCTCAAAAGCCTCCCACCGCAGCATCGACGGTGGAAGCTCGAAAAAGGCAAGAATTCAAATTCATAAAGGTGGCAGCAACACCTCCGGAATCACTAATAAGAAAGACTTTCAGATGCCACGATGATTTGTGGACACTTCACGAAAAGAGGTGATTTCGAATGCTTCAGCTATTGAACTACATTGAGAAGAGCCACCAGAATAGCATGTCAAATGAATTTTATGAATGAAATAAATTCACTCAAGCGATTTATTGTGGAAATTCTTGGCGTGAATTTCATCATTTTTTTGCATTACACAATGGCGCTCATGTTCAATATCACGGCTATTTTCGAGCAATTGTGACTCTCTGAGTGCTTGTATTTCACTCAATGACGCCAAGTGACGCCAAACAGACGGAAATACGGGCCTTTTGGCAAGAATCACGGAAAATATTGGTAAAATCTGCATGAATTGTTTACTTGTCGTCGCAGAACTCAGAGTGCGAAAACAAGCGGAAAATGTTGAGAGACGCGCCTAAAGATGTTTTATGATGCCTATAAAATGCGCAGAAATACAATGTATATAGCGCAATTTTCCATCCATCAAAGAAAAGTGAGAGAAAAACATTTTTCCTGCATAATTGACTCGCGATAACGCTTGCCGAAGTGTGTGTTGATATTTTCGGCCGCGCGAAGCAAAGACACGCGCCGTGACTAAATTAGTTGCATGCAATTAGTTTCATCCAACTTTCTGTGTTTTTTTTGGTCTGCAGTGAAGAAATTTCTCCATCTGTTCACTTCCGTGACTTGATTCTGTGGTAAATTGCGAGCTTCCAGATGTTGCGACTATGGGAGAAAATGATGTTTTTCCAATGAACATTATAATGTCTATTTGGAGTGAGAAATGCCGCAAATGTCGAAGGCAATGAACGAAGGCAAAGTTAGTGAACGCCTTAAAGTGACTTTAATGTACTTGATTTTCCCTTCATTCGTGTGAAAATCTTTGAAAGTATATTTAAAGATACTTAATATTTTATTTTAAATTAATGTTGAATATCTTCAAGGGAAATAAATATCATCAAAAACAGCATAAAAGAGAAGAAAGCCACAAAATTTGCCACAAGTTGGATTCAAACTTCTAAACCGAGGAATAAGAGGCTAGCGATGTAATCACAGGGCAAAACTTGTCTTTGGGAAATACAATCGGGACTTTTACATGCCATATTAACCATATTTAATATGGTAATATTAGTAACCATATTTTTGGACCTTTTTGGAGCCAACATGACTCATTACAGTCTCAGAGTTTCACCTTTCCAGCATTTTCATGGCGAAAGATGAAAAATCACCACTGAAGGATTCATGAAAACACATTCCTTACTTCGTATATTGCATTACGATTGAAGAATAGCACATTTTGGCGAATCATTTTGCCACAGAGGGTGAGGATTGCCATATCCTCATCTCAGAACGGATACATCAGCCTCTCTCACCCCGCAGAAAATGGCGTGTTTTTAATGTCTTCCGCTCGCAAAGATCATTTTTCTCCTCACACACACACTTCGCCGTTATTGGAATTTATCAGTGTGTGAAGTATAAATTAATAAAATACATTACTTGAAGGGATGCAGCGGGGGAAAATGTCACTGATTAAAATTGAAGATGGCATTTCAATTTAACAAGAACACCCCCTCAAAGTTTGTGTCGGCGAAAGTGCGCCTCGGAGTCGCTGGAGTGTGCAATTGGAGGATGAGACTGTTCTTTATGCATAAAGTTCAGTCTATTTAGCGATAATCAACAAGTTCTGAGAGGTGTTTTTAGTGGATTTTAGTCATATTTTTTTGCCAGATTTTATATTGCATATTTGAGGGGAAATCTGAATTTTATGTGTGTGTTTTTTTCCATGATATTTCTCTCCCTCTCGGTGGAATGCAAATAATGTCTGTACCTTCAAAACGTCTCACGTACCAAATCAAAATTCCATATTCGTCTCTATATTGTTTCGCCAATATGCAATTTGTGATCTCATCTCGGATTGTGCCACTGAAGGGCTCACGCGTGAAGGGAGAAGAGGAGGAAAAGAGTGTCTTTTGCATTTTTATCTCGATCCCAGTGGACGTTTTCCACATGTTTTATTGACTAAAGTATCAAATCATCAAATTTTCACAATCATTTCACATTTTCCACTCACGTGAAGGGATTTCTTCAGCGTGCGCGCCTCTGATTTTACATCTCACGCCATACGATTGAATGGAAATTTTATTCTTCCACCCCCCCGCGGAAAAAGTGCGCATTGGCGAGAAGAATGTTGACAAGGCATTGTGCCAAGAGTTGAATATTTAATCAGACAAATTGCCACACAAATTTGTTTAGGCAACACAAGGAGTATTTTTGGAGTCATGAGAAGGAAATTAGAAAGAAAAACAGTGTTTTTCCATCTTAAAGCAATCATTACTTATGCGACCGCAATTCGCGAAGAGTGAGAAGGTGTTTTCCGAGGGGTGTATTTCTATAGACACTTGTAAGCAAACAAACAAGAGAATAAAGCCCCCCTTTAGCGGTGCGGGAAAGCATTTCGCCTCCAACTGTTCGTGGCAAGGGGGAGTTATTATGGTCGGAAATAGTGTTCAGTTCTCAGGAAGTATTGAGAAAGTGAAGAAGGTGTTTAAATCTTTACTGGTTTCTTGCTGTTTAAAATTTTATTGATTGCGGTGTTTAAATATTTTCATATTATATAGATTCTATTATTCTGATATTATTTCCCTCTTGGTTTCTGGCGATGAATTCAAATTCACGCATCTTCTCAACCCCTTCGCTGAGCTCTTGAAGACACGAGATTGCTATCAGCGAAATTAGAATATTTTGTCGTTATGCGGCTCTTGAGCAGCGTCAAATCGCGAATCTCAATGTTCCCCAAGACAATCTCTCTGGGAAGGATCAGCCAGAAATTTGACACAATGCGGTTTCCGGATATGATGTCAGGAACAGGTGACACCCAAAATAGTCGTTAATCTGTCTGCGGTGGAAAACACGAGCATTTTCCGCTGACTATCCAAAACCCCATAATTACGGCCAATTTCCCGCCAGAACACTTTCCCCGCCCGCGCCAATTGCCCTTCGCCATCGAGATGGTATTAATATTTGAGTGGAAATTAGCGACGAGCTGACCTTTCGCTGCTGAACGACGTGAAATAACTCAAACAGCGAAGGGATGTGCCAACATATGGGGTGAATTGAGTGTCAAGAAGGCTCTCGGGTGCATTTTCCATTTGAAAACAGGGAAAAAAATGTTTCGTTCGTGACGAGATTTTAAATGGCACCATTTAGAATGTCCGGTGAAATTAAAATGACATTTGAAGATTAATTTTCCCCAACATCACCGGGCGCGGTCACTTTTCCTTCCCTCGCGCAGCATATCTTGAGGAATATCAATTTGATCCTTTTCAACACACAAGGAAGAGCCGCAACGGAATCAAATACATTAAGCAACAATGGAATAAAATGCCTGATGATTTATTATGTGGCGGCTGGTGACCATTTCTCTTCAATTTTCCCTTTTGCCGCTGGTCGTCTTGAGGGGTGACTTCTATCTTCCCCCGCTGAATAGAAAGTTAAACACACACAACAAGTCTCCCAGGAAAGAGAGATATCACATATAAATGCAAATAGCAATTTTTATGACAATGTTGATAAATCAATTTATTCTCAGTGTGGCTTCTTGTGGCCTCCCAAGGGTGAGACATTTTCATACATAGCATTTTCCCGCAGAAAAAAAGGAATGAGAAAGAGAGAGAGAAAAAAGCCCAAGTATTATCTTGTAGTTCCATTTTGCAGTAATGATTTATGGTCTTTTTATGCGGCGTGACACAATAAATCAGAATTAAAACAATTAGAACGATAAAATGCGCAATTTAAACTTATTTCCACGGATTTTTTTTCCTGCCAGTGGAATATGAAATTTTTGCAGCAGACGTTCTCGCAAATTGTTGAGGGTGCGGGCAAAAAAAAAAAGACACCCGGCCAAAATGCCTTTTTAAACGACACCGCACGAGGGTTGAATTCAAAGTAAATCCCTCCATTTGACCATGTTTGGGATTAAATTGTAATTAAAAAATGGCACACACACACATTTTGCAAGGCATCTTCGAAGAGGGAGTGCAGAAAACCTCCCCAACGTGTGAGATTGCCGGTGGAAAGTTTTCCGTCTCGAGCTGAAGGATGTGCGAGATGAAGAAATTAGAGGGTTGGAAAGTGTGTGACGTTGATGTGGCGGTGATTTAAGATCAAAGTTTTCCATTCACCTCAAACACTTGTGCAAAGGAGATTAGATATAGCATGTTTGTCTCTCGCAAGTACCTGACTTTTAGGCGGCTGAAGGAAAACTTACGGGGTCACAAAGTCTCGAATGGATTTGCTAATAAGAAATGTGTGTGCTCCAAAATCCAAGAGGGAGATAATATGCCTTACATATGTACACCACATCCTTCCGCAGATTCTGTGCAGAAATCTTTAAGACTTCAGACACTTCTGAACGCCTTTCAAGGCTTTTTCTCAGAAACAGAAACAGGAGCTTTTGCAATGTAAATATTCAAAAGAATTTTAACATTTCTAAATCCTAACACTCCTGCTAAACTGTAAACCATTTTCAACAATAATATCTGCCCCTTGTTAAACCTTAAAGTTTTTGCAGTCAATCTTCTCTGGCGAAAATTGTAAGAGGATGAAAAATGACTTCATTGTTTTATTTGAAGATCAATTTAAATGGATCAAAAGACATCAAAAAGCATGATAAGGAATTAGACAAAGTTTAAATTACAAGAATGTCTTTGTAGACATAAATCCTGCTTCTTTCGCTGTTTGCATTGCGGTTTTCGGCGGGGTGGTTGAGAAAGGCAGCGAAGAGGAGCACAAAAGGAGGACGCGAAGTGATCAAGAGCCATGAAATCCCAGCGAATTGCACGTATTTCATCTTCAGACTGATTGACCCCTCGTGAAGGAGGGCATAATTTGGAAAAGGGTTAAATCCTCCAATTAATGGAAATCATCCTCCCCTCGCAACGCTCTCCAGAGCCAATTTAATTGTGTTGGACCAACACAGCCGAAAATGCTGCAGTGCAATATCGAATCCGAATTAAATAAACGCCATAAATCTTTTAGGCAATTTACCGGGTAAAATCTAACTATGGGATAGGTTTTGTGTGTGCCACTGAGAAATGAGTGGATTTAGCGAATTAATGCGATTCGATTGGGTTGAATGGATCTCTATGGGCATTTGCTGTGTGCGCCGAGAGTCACCAAAACACCCCCCGTAAATTGGTGAGATGCTACACACTGAGCATTTCTAATTAACGATATTCGATTAGCGATTAAAGTGTTTTCCCTTCCCCGAGCGGAATTGCATTCCACACTTTAGCCAATTGCAGTGGCAATTTATGAGATTTCGTGGCTCGAGTATAAGAAATGTGCCACAAATTTAGACACGATTATTTTCTATTTACCCTCCTGGAGATAATATGGAGTGTATTTATCATTGTCTTCCACACAAGCTCACGAAATTCCTTCATTTATTGCACGCCACGGGTTTCTCCTCACAAGGGTTGGTGGAAATATTGGAAAGATTGCGCCCGGAGATTCGATTGAGACGGAAACTTATGACTGACCGAAGGTGGAAGTGTGTAGGGAATTTTTCAATTTTCCATAGGTAGATATAGAGCTGCTGTTGGGTGCAAATCCCCAACATTACTCTCCCGCATGAGCACCCCAATCATTTTGGCGTGCGGTGCGTTTGTATCGTGGCTACAAATCTAACGTCGGTCCCTTAAAGACCATCAGAACAAACCTTTTCCTCTATAACTAATGCGGGTCATTCATTAGGACTCTCCCCATCTCAGAGGGGGTGTGAGAGAGTTGGTTTGTTCTTTGGTCAGTGCCTCGCTTATTAGCCATGTATCTTCACCCCCCCACTCGCCCCTATAGTGGATCAGGATCCATTTGTATTGTTGGAATTTCCCGTCACGCCATCCTGAACCCCTTGGATGGTTGCCAGAGGAGAGAAGATATGGCGAAAAAGGGCGCAATTTCAGGTGAATGAGAATATTTCTCCGTCTCTCCACCTTTTTTTTCACACAATTGTCCTCGCATCTTTTCATCCCCCTCCCCCGCATATGCGTTCGGAGCGCGCTCTCAGTTTCGAGAATGATGATATCAAATGGCAACTGTCAAAACTTTTCTGCGGACAAACATTTCCGAGTGACCAAACTGTCGGCTGTTTCTACCCCGGCGCGCACTATTGAGAATCCTTCAGTGTCTCTCTGGGCATCCGAAAACCAAAAACTCCATCCGGAACTTCTCACATCCCAACTTCCTACTCGCTTCCTTACAAATTTATTTATATGCCATTTATATGTTGGGGGCGAGTGATGTTCATTGTCTTTTTGTATGTCTGCAGCGACTTTGTCAGATATTTAGTGCTTTAGTTAACTGAAATTGATCCTTCGGGATGTGTCCAACTCAATTATCTCTCTCGGCGATTCTCCCCACATTTCACGAGGCGAAAGCAATTGCAAACAATTGAGTTATGAGCGGGAAAATTCTTTCCTCCCCATTGTTGTGTTGGCTATCCAGGAAACTTTCGGTTGTTATGTCAGTTAATTTCCCTTTTCAAGCATATTTTCAGCTGCTCAGATGCAATTCGATTGATTTGTGCACCGAAAATACCCTCACACAATCGCACAGTGTGCATTTCCCACCGAAAATGCAGAATCTGGCTCATTTGTCAAGACGCACAACTTGCTAAGTCCGCAGCAAATGAGAAAGAATGACAAGATGATTTTGTGTGACAATTTCCTCCAATCCCCAAAATCTCCCTCGTCCTTGGCAAGAGCACAATGTTGTGTTTGTCCATGTGACAATGTGTAATGTTCACACAACAACATGCCGACTAAATGACAAACCCTATCGCATCGAATCATCATCCCCAATGGGTATTTATCGACTTTAATATCTCTCCATGTGTGATCATTGAGAGCTGCTTGTGCTTCACTGCACATTCCCTTCAACCTATTAAAGCCATACACATCGCCTATATCTATCCCTTCACGACCGATTAGCCTTTCAATAGCACTCCCCACGCCTATCGCCACGATGCGCCGGATGGGTGCGAGATTCTCTGCGTCTGATGGAATCTCATGTCGGGGCCCAGTTTATGGGTGAGCCGTAAAGATGCCTGCGGTAACCGCATCACGGAGAATGGCCTCATCATTAGCGTGCGCATTTTTCCACATGCCGAAAGTGGGATCGAAATTGATTTTCCGCCCAGAGTTTGCGTGGCCAAATATCCATATCTCTTTAGATTGAGGGGGTGATTTTCCAAAAATACCCCTGACTTGTGTGAATCATCCTGGAGATTCTCATGTCTCCCCGGTAATTCAATAAACGACCACTGTTCACACTCAATCACACAACAAAAGGATGCACTCAGGCGAATTCGCCAAAGATCTGCAAAGCTACGAGGCCTTATAAGATTGTGACCGAAGTCAAGGCTAAGTCATAAGTCAATATAAGCTTGCAGGACTTCGAATGGGCGTGGCATTTGAATGGGCGTGGCATCCAAAATGTTCAAATTTTTCCAATATACCTATGAGAAAGGTAATCTGATATTATGAATAAATTCAAAGCTAGTTCACTTTGACACTTTGACGGAACAAAAACGTCCAGAAAATCTGAATTTTCGTTAAAATTCAAGTGAAAATTAATACTAAGTCTGGTTGTTGCGAAATTAGGCGACTTTAATCATGTATTGATCACAATTGTGGTTTAATGTGCGTGAATTTACAAATATTTGGTATTCATGTCAAATTGTCTAAGTCTCCTCTCGGCTTAGCGTGTGTATGTGAAGCGCCTTATCACTGTTAGCACTTTTCGCTGAGTATAGAACAGACACAGTGAGGCAGAAGAATTGCACAGCTCGTGATATTGATCAAGGATGCCAGTTTAGGACAAGTGAGGGATTCTCCCGTCTTCCGCTGCACGAATTGAATTATACGATTATGTTGGACAAGTATGTTTAACAGCGTAATGTGCTTTTTTATCACCCCCAACGCCGCTCTATATGTTTGCGGTAATGTGTTTTTTATCAGCTTTACACCTCATTCACTTTTTCGCCCCCCAACCACACGTGTGTGCGCGCCCGGGTTTTTGCGCCCCGCGCCCGAGACATGCCTATTTGCTCATGTGGAAATGGAATTATTTATTTACATAATACACTCTTTTTTTGCAAGCCGCACTATCTCAATCTGGCGCGGCGAACCGCGGCAGCGCCAATCTGAATTTATGAGTGTATCAAAAATATTAAATTAAAGTATTACAGCCTGGTGGCGATTTTCCTCATTTCGAGGATACATTTGTGATCATTATGATCCGCATTTGGTGAAGATTTAATGTCACACTGGCTGTGAAATTCCGACACATATTAAATCGGGGAAATTAATTAATAATTCAGCAGCGATTAATGCTCAATTTACACACTAATTATTCATTTTCATGCACTATTTATGGTAATTTTCCGATTAAGAGAATGATTTAGCGAAATTCGTAAATTACATTTCTTTCCCATAAACATGAAATTTTGTCAAGTGCAATGAAATTTTCCGTTTTCCCTGGGTGACGACTTCAAGGGGCAAAGTCAGGGGGGTTTTAGGGGTGCACTGAAGTGGAATTAAAAATTAATAAATTTCCCAAATACACGCGGAAGTAATTAATTATGCGACGGGGAATCGTCGATGCGAGAAAAAAATCGCATGGTGCGGAAAATGTGATTTTTCTCCCTGGCTCTGCACCGCCAAATGAGTGTTTTTTTCCTGCCAGTGTTTTTTTTTTTCACCCAACTCTGCACAAGCCGAGGGAGGGCGGAAAGGGGGTGGCATGAAAAAATGACACGCGGAAAAGAGCGCAGAGGTAGGCCGCCAAGTGGGTAGAAATCCTCTGCATTTACGCAATAAATATAAACCGGAAATGAAACAAAACAGACGACAGAGCCGCTTCTGGCGGCTCACATCATTTCCGGCTGTTGAAAAAATAATATTTTAAAATTGATTTTTCTGCTGACGGAAAAAGTGCCTCCACTTTGGCATTATTTATTTAAGTTCGCGGGCAAACGACGAGACGATGACCGAAAATTTAATATTTGTCGATTGTAATGCAGGGGAAAAAAGGGGAGAATAAATGGTCGGTTAAATGGTATGAAATTGAGGAGTGTTTGTGGGGTTTTGTCACGATGGCAAAACGGATACAAAGTGGTAATCATCAATCATAAACAATCGGATGGTAGATAAGAATTCAATTGAGTTGATTGATGACACACAGAGCTATTCATACGCTAAATTAAGACTTGAATCCAGTCATTCTGATAAGGGATGTAATTTTTCTTCCCACACTTGGCCATTCATCCATTCTTCTCGCCCGAAGATGTGCACAAAAGCCTGTCGAAGGTTTTTCCTTCACACAGAGAGGAAAACCTGCGAGTCATGAGGGGTGATTTTTTCACCACAAATCCACAGAGGATCATGAGAAAAGAGGTTCATCGCACACAAATTAAAATTACAAATCAGTGCGGAGAACTGACTGCGATAAGAATTTTCAGAAAATGTGTGGCATTTAATTTCCCTTCCCCATGCGTGAAATGAGGAAGTGTGAGATGAGGGAGTGAATTAGGATTTTGGGGGTGAGTTGGGATGTAAGGAAGAACTTTCAAGAATCAGTGAAGTTAAACTTCCACTATACTTTGGGATTGTTTCTAATTAAAGATTCAAATTCAATTATTCACACGTCACATGCTACAAATTTACCCCTTGGCAAGAGTGACACGGCCAGAAATCGCATAACGCCCCATCAAATGATATGTGCAGAGATCGTGGTGTTGGAGCTGTATTTACAGTGTAAATGTACTTTATTGAGAGATAAATCTGTATAATTTCCACCCTTAAATATCTCGCCTATTGTATCCACGTAAGAGGTGTCAAACTTTGACACTCTCCTCACCTTTTCCTCAGCAAGTTTTCCACCATCCGCCATCTTCATACATTATGAATAATCACAAAGTCGTGTATGGGGAATATATGATAAATTTATTAAATTCACAGCACTCGTGACTGCGAAAATTGTCACTGAAGCGACAGGGAAGTGATTCTCATCCTCCTTGAGCATCTTCGTGTCGGATTTATTCATTTTTAATCAGTCAATTAAAATGCTGACCTTAAACTCTCGGATCTCAGGAAAATGCCCTTTTCCCAATTCACCAACTCACCCTCTGTCATGTTTCCGCTTGATGGCCTCGCCATTACCTTCGACTAAACTAAATTTAAAGACACACCATAAAATCAAGGAGAAGTTTCTTCATATCGCCGGCAAAGGACTGAGACGAGGGCTTCTTACCGACATAGAGATTAAGTAAAGTGGATATACTTGTCTCTGCTTAAGTGACTTACCCCTTTTCGGGCTTATGCTGTGTGAGAAAAGACCAAGGTGGCAAAGAGAGAGAGAGGAAGCATATTTTAAGTTATTTTAATCACCACCTCACAATGTGAGTCTATCAAAAGGGGTGGGAATTGAGGGTCGCTCTCCTCTCTAATCCTCCCCGGGAAACTCACGACTGGGGCATTTTTGTGCTCTACACCAGACGATATGGACGGAAATCACAGGGATTATTCTACTTTTAATTATTTATCCTATTAAGAGTGAGACTTAAGCAATATACGGCTTTGCGAATTCTTCGGAGAGTCTGCAAACTTTCAGTTTGCTCTCATGCAAACTTCCGAAGCGGAAATGTGCAAGTTTCGGGCTTATTAGTGAAATATATTTTTGCGTTTTTGGTATCACATGAGTCTCTAAAAGCTTTACGGACTATTTCAAGATTGGTTCAAGTCCAACATTTTCATCATTTTCTCATCAACATTGCGCACTTCTGGCATTTCACCGTAAAGGGGTGAAAATTCCTCTAAATTTAGTATCTTTCTTGTCCCTGGAAATTTCCTCAATAATAATAATTCTTGAGTTCATCGCCAGAAATCCTCTGAATTGACTCACCCTTAGCGCGTGGCTGTAAATAAAGAAGCAATGCGAGATATTTAATTAATTTATTGCAAAACATTTGATCCTCCCAATAATGCTTGCCGGCAAGCATGAAGTTACTTGGGAAAGTATGAAAATGTCTCATGTGAACATTAAAGTGAAAAATGTTGCACCGTTTGTCATGTTAACGACTTGTGTGCGGTGTTTATTTGAACAAGAGCAGCACTATTGAACAGGTGCTGATATTCATGTAGCATTTGAGACTGGGCGAGAAAGAAAACTCTATCACGTGCTTTTAATAGTCCATCCACGTGGGAAGAGTTAAAATTCCACCTGACAGGGTGAGATTTATACCAGGACTTTTTCCCATTTGCCACTTCCACTCTGGGTGCGTTTTTCTCCATTACACGACCCGTTTTGGGGTGTGTGTGTGTACAAAAATAACCCTATATATTCGCCTAAGTCTGAGCTGAAGAATTAAGAGGGAAAAAGCGCTGGGCATTTTGCATTGAATCACATCCGAATGCTTTGTGATGGGGCATTTAATTCCCGCGTCCGAAACACCCAAATTCTGGCCAAGTCTGATAACAGACAAATAATGTGCTCAGGTCAAATGTTGCCCACTTGTTCTCAGGCATGGACTCAATTTACCATTTTCGCCAACTTTATCAGCATTCGCCCTCATGTGGAGCCAAACTCTGGCATTTTCCGCACAGACACTAAGAACGGAATGGATTTAGTAACACCCGAACAATGCACAAATTTTCAGCATTTGGCAAATAAATTGAAATGCCATTTTTTTTTGTTGTGTGGGAAAGCTTTGAAAGAAAATATCATTACAATGATACTATAAAAGTGCAAATATAAAGCTCTAAAACTGTCATCTTGATAATGTTTGTGGCTTTGTTTACGATTCTCCCTTGAATGTGTGCCCAAAATGCTGTGCTTCAGGTTCTTCACCCTCAGAAATACCCTCACTGAGCTTCAGCCCCTGCGGAGGAAAGGAGCGAAAACAAACAAAAGTGATAAGACGAAGTTGTGTTTTATTGGAAAATTGAGTGTATCGATAACTTTTATCGGATTCATCCTATTTTATTGAATTTACAATTAAGGGCGGAAAAATGTTCTGTCTTTTCTCAAATATCTCACAACGAAATTCTTGGGGATTCTCAGCCTGAAAAATGATACATTAGGGGTGGGAAATTGATGTTTTGACGGAAAAATTATCCCAAACTTACATGAGAAGCAAAGGAGAGGAAAAAAAACCGTTGACTTTCGGTCGAGGGTGGAAAATGGGAAGATTCTCTGCCTTCCGATTTATGTTTTCTCAACTTTCCTCATATCTCTGACGTATTAAGTGAGACACATGTGAGGAATTTTCCTCCCACGCCGACAAAAAGAATCCACATCACCGAGGGTGAAGGATGCGTTCGCTGAGGGTGAGAAAATCCTGTGTTTTTTACAGCTCCGGAAGACACATTGATAAATGCGACCAAATAGTATTTATTGATGTGTCATCATATTTTTTGGACAATTGAGATTTGTTATTCCCGCCGGGTTTGTCACATGTCTAGAAGAGATTGTTTTCATTTTTTTTCGGCTTCTCCAGTTAATAATTGTGCAGAAGGTTGGTTTATTTTCGATACGGTGCTCAACATGAAACACAATCCAATGAGGGGCCATAAATTAGCCACCACATGGTTAATATATCAAGAAATGCCAGGCGATAAATCTTCAGCTGGCCTGTCTGAAGAGCCACACGGAGAATATTTTACCCTCAACTGATAATTTTCCTGAGAATTACATGTGAAGCAACACACCAATCAGTGGAGATAATCACCGAACGATTGAGAAAAGCGAAAGCAGGTTAAAATAATATAAAGATAATGTGGGAAAATCTTAAAGACTTCGCTCACAAGTGCTCTTAATCTAGTCTCTAATGCTTTAATGTTACAGTGTGACTTCATGTTTAGAGATATTGCAAATAAATGCAGTCAAATGAGCTCTTTAACAATAACGACTGTGAAATAAATGCATTAACACCGCTATTGGAATTAGAATTTCACAAGAATTCAGCACAATCAGAACTAACAAAACAATTCATAAAAGCTTAGAAATAAACATGAGGATTGTCCAAAATATATTAAATCATCACACTCTTTTTGGTACTTAATTTTCAATTTGTGAAATTTACAAAACGTGCAATTAAAAATACGAATTGCGATTTACTTGGAAAAAAGAACTCTTTTCACTATAAGAAAAAACGAAGAGTTGTCCGAAAAAGAGAAAAAATAGCCTTAAAGACAAATTAGTTTTATAAACTAATAAATATATGATAAATAATTGAAAGAAATCTATAGAAAACAAATTATGTTTATCAGTATGAAATCTTAAAGTATCATTTCGAGACTATAATCACAGTAAACTATATAGAAAGATTGCAGTCTGTCACAGGTTTTGTTGAAATCAAGTAAACGAACTTAAACTTATTCAAGCTTAAACGAACCAATAAAGTCTGGGAATAAGCAATAAAATCAAAATCTTGCCAGCAATTCTCGAAAAGTTTGTGCTAACAGAAGAAGAGAACCAGAAAGCCTAAAAAGCAATTTATAAATATAAAAGAACTTGATTGTTAGGTTTCTGACAAGGGCTAGACTTATAGTTAATTGATAATTAAATATAAAAAAAAAATATGGGAAAAATACAGCTCGTTCTCTAAGTTCGTTTAAACATACAAAGGTTTGTGCATAAATCAGTATAATTTTCATACTCGGACACCATTTTGTAGCATTTCTTTGCGTTTTCTCATTAAAATCGCGAGACTGACGGATGACAAATCGAGTGAATCTCATTTGGAGTGACGACAAAGCTTCGTCTATGTGTATCCACATCACTGGCAAGAGCAATCAACTTCAGCGTGCTTATAAAAAACATAGAAGCGGTGTGGGAAAATGAGAAGGAAAATTAGCAATGCTTTGGCAGAGTGTAGAAAAAAGGCAGCAGCAGAAGAAAAGCTCCGTTGTCTGCTGCGCATCCTTCCAGTGAAGACGTCGCGAGCAGTAAATGGGTGGCAGTGGGTGGCCAATCGTCGTGAGCGTGGCGCCACGCCAAGAGGGCGGAGCTTCCAAAGCTCCAACACTGCTGTCCCCCTCAGAAAGCCCGCCGAGAGAGAGAAGGGATACAAATCAGAAGCACTCTCTTCGGCGCTGAACTTGCACTGTGCTTTTTTTGGCCAGCGAGAACCCATTTTCTGTCATCGCGACGGCAAATTAAACGCAGGGCGGAGAGGAATTTTTTGGCTGTGTGCGCTGGATGCGCTTTCGGGACGATGATGAATCTGCCTTCGGCCTGTCATCAGGCTCTTTTTTTCCGGCTCTCTCACGCGTGCGACGGAGAAAGCTCTCCCGGCTCAACAGGTGTTTGTAAATCAAATATTTCCGCATACAACCCGGATCATCGAGTGCGGCTCGTCGAAAGGGTGGCTTTTGCGTGCCTGGCGAGTTCAGCGTGCGAGGGGAGGTTTTGGGAATGCTGTGCCCAAGGAATGGAAATTGAGTCGTCAGTGTGGATTGAGTTACTCAACTGGAAGTCAACTTGCTGCTGGAGAGTTTACTAATGCAGCTGAACTTGTCTCACTTTTTGGGGGCTTAAATATGTGAAATTTATTTCAATATTTTATCTCGTAAAAAATCTTATTTTATTGTCTAACTGAATCAGAATTGTGTACTGAATCAGAGTCTTTAAATCATAAATTAATTCATAAAAATATGAATTAGAATTTCGAAGTATGATCAAATGTTCAAATCAAATGCAAATCAACACACTTGACCAAATGACTGAACATTGAATTATTAGAATGTGTAATTGAACGTTGAGCAAATGCGATTCACTCTGGTTTTTCGGCAAAGTTGCTCCGATTGCTTAATCTCCGAAGGGGTGTTGCGTGTTAAGTTCCGAACGGTGGCAGATGGTGTAACATATCTCTGCAAACTGATGATTTATAATATTAAAACTCATGGTGTCTCATGGCGAAGTGCGGCGCGAAATTTGTGGATTTCTCCCGCATGTTTTGAGAATGAGCCGCACATCCCCACTTGACGAAGCTCTGACCGCGGCACGGCAGAGGGTTTGCCGAAGTTGTGCGGTGCCCTGTGCGAATTAATACGTGTGTCGCTGATTCACGAGGAGGTTCACCCTGAAAACAGGGGCGCCACCGTGGGAGGGTGAGTCTGGCCCCGGTCATTTAGCATGGGGAGAATGCCGAGCGCTCTCAGTGTTAACAAATGACACTCGTTAGGACAACATGACGTCCCAAAAACGGATTAATGATGAGAGGAAGGTATTGGTTTATATGTAAATCGACTGACACACATGTGGACCTTATTCACAGATGCGGGTGTGAGAATTGCAGAGTTGATTTTGATTAGTGGGCTTGATTAATTCCACTCTGATGATTTTTCTTGCCATCGCGCGATGCGCTTTTTTGCCATTGCTCGTCTGCCGCTGGCAGAATTCCAAACTTCCACCCGGCGTCATCTCAACAGACTCCCTCTTCACCAGAGGGTGTGTGGAACTCATCATGTTGATTATTCCAATTAAAACGCCACATACCGTTAGGATGAGACACAAAAGACAGTGACAATTTTCCGAGGAATAGTTGTCTCTTATTGCCTAGAATATTACAATTTAATCAAAATCCCTCCAGCCACGCGACAACCCTTTTCCCATCCAAACTCTCTGCTTCTCTCGGGCTGAGGGGATGATATTTGGAATTTAACCCCTGCCACTTTGGGATAATATTTCTTTATTATAATTAGAAATTGTCTCCTGTGGAATCCCTTTGATTTTGCTGAGAACGCCCCGCGCTTACCTCTTCTTCAGGACCTTTTGTGCCGGAGAATGTTGATATTCAACAGAGTTCTCCTCGAGGGCTGTCAAGTGCTGCGGAAAATTGCCTCAGTCCACAGGTGACATCCCAAATGCACTACTCGTCATCCTTCTGCATTCTATCTGTGAAAAAAATCCCCATCCTTTCTCTGAGGGATGGAATTACGAAAACTCTCAGTGGAATGAGAGATTGTTGGCAAAAAAATCCCTGTAATTAAATCCACATGGAATTATTTAAACTTTCAAAGCAAATATTTTATTTTGCAGTTAACTCCTAAACAAACTCATGTGGGGTGGTTTCGGTTGGAAATACTGTGGTTTTTCCATTGTTTTAACCCTGCTAAATACTTTTACAAACTATTTCATATCTTCAGCTTCTGGCAAGTTGTTTTTCTTTCCTGTGCCATTCAAGTCGATGCTGGAGAAGAAAGGAGGACTGCGTTTTTCACAGAAGAAGCCACCATCAAAGCATAATCGAAGTTTCTGCCATTATTTCAATATTTAAGGGCTGAAATTGAGCTGGCCAATTGTAAAGTCTGCGGTTGGTTGAATTCAAATGTTCACAAAATGTTATAAGCTCATAATTTCAATTACAATGGGGGATAGTTTTGGGTGTGTTGCCTTAGATTTTCAGAAATGGGATAAATGTTGTCACACACACACACTAGATAGTTAGTATATCAGGAATATTGTGAGAAAGTTTTAGCACAAAAAGGAGACGAGTTTGCCATTTAGATTGCGGATCGGAGAGGATATGCGAACGTGCATCTCGCCATTGCACAAAAGGGGTTGAGATGTCTCTGAGTGTGGTTGGCGGATGAAAAGGCATCTCAAACTATGGGTTCGTCTATAGAAACTGTGAAATTGTTATCTAAGACATGCAGGCTAATAATAATACCCAGAGGATTGTCAAGACAAATATATGTGAAGAGCTTTCCTGCGGGATGATAAGGGTTCGCACAGCATATTCACATGCGAACATTGGAGAGTGGCAGGGCTTATGAGAGGGTTGATGGAAAAAGTGCAAAATCCATTAACCATTTTGCCACTTGACAGTGTCTTTTGTTGCTGATATTTTGGAGGACCTCCAGTGGGGTAATTAATCGTCATATATATTCTCATTATTTGCATCCTCTCGGAAAACGAAGTGACAGAAGTTTGGCTTCGTGTGTGGGTCTTTTGGAAACTCCGTGCGAGGGGTGGAAAGTTTCACACTTGTGCACAAGAGGCCAACATTTTGCCTCCTCACACTTAAAACATTAACTGGACAACACAAAACCATACCGCAATGTGTAATTTATCTTGAGAATAAATCACGATTTATCTTAGCCCATAAGAAACTTTATGAGGTTCCTTGTTTGTTGTTCAGCCGAAAGTTAAACATTGCGGATGAGTGGAAGTGGAGAAGTATAAATTCACTCCTTTGTGTCATTTCCATCTCGGAGGCTCTAATGAACATGTTTATGATTTTACGTCAATGCTCACGAGCATTGAGAGGAGTTGCAAGTGTTTGGAATTCGCCCAGAACAGGAATAGGAAAATGTAATCACGGCGTGCATCAGTGGACTAAATAGTGTTACATCCGAGGCACATTTTAGCGATGTGGCAATCACCTTCTGGTTGGTTTGCCGCGCAAACACGGAAGCTACATCAGAAAATGCATATTAGCGATTTTATTGCATTTGCATCGACAAAATTGTCGCGGCTGCCGTTAAACGGATTTCGCGTCTCTGCGTGTTCGGCAATTGGCTTAAAAATCTGATTTCCACGCGGTCTCTTCGCCATCCACAAAAACCCCTCGCGGCAAATTGAGATCCGAGCAGAGAGTGTAATAATGTGAATAAATGTATATACAAATACAACTAATTTTCATCCCTTTTAATGTGGTTGTTATGTTGAAAATTAAACACATCGCAGAGATATAATTGCGTAATTTCATTCCTTTTTGTTTCCACCCTCGACGGCCGAGACAATCACATTCCTTGTCATCCACCCCTTCAAACGAGGCCAACACAAAAGTCTTATCTCGCCTCCAACTCCACGAGTGGTGTTGAATTAACAAAATTGCACCACCTTTATTTCCACACTTTATTTCAGGGCCCCACGTCGCCCTGAAATCTGCAAAGTTTGGGGGTGGCAGAGTGGCTGGGTCCTTTGCACCCCCGCCGCCAAAAGCCTGGGCGGAATTCCAGATTCTCAAATCACATGCAATTTTTTATCCGACCCACTCCGCTTGCACGGAATCATTGTCTCTCTCTCTCGCCTTTAATTGCCGTAATTAAAATTGTGAGAACTTAATTCATGGTGAAAATCCAAATCGACCCTCATTCGCTCGAGGGTGGCTTTTTTCAGCTCTTCTTCGTCAGACCCAGACTTTGCGGACTTCAACTTATTGCGAGATAACAATTTGGCAAAATGTGAGCTGCTGAAGTGATTGCAAAATAGTTTTCCGAATAAAAGTAGCTAAAAAATCTAGTTTTATTTCTATTTCTCTTTCCTCCACAGTTCAATTCTATTTTGTAAATCTGCTACGCTTACGCAGCGATAGAGGCTAATTACAGGGACGGCCTGGCATTTGTTGGGAATAAATGTCCCTCGGCTTTTCACCGAAACCACCACTTTTCCCCCCAAAAACAGGATGAAAATTTTCGTTGGAAAGACACCACCATTTAACGCACAATTTGTCCGTATTAGGCGCATCATCCCTTAAATGAGACAATTTACTGGCTCTGATTCACACTCATTACATTCACCTCGCAATCTCTGCGCGTGAGATAATCTCGAATCATTGGGCATTATCGACAGAGGCTCAACAAAGTTAAATCCCCAGGATGAAAGAGTCTTCTCTACCTGATTGGAATTTTTCTGCCAACAATAATAATCCAATTACCTCGAGACACGCTGGATTAATTGGTGGCTCAGCAAATGGGTGAATTTTTCACTGAACATCACACAAATTAGCCCTCAAAGAGATTCTGCACCGCGGAAAGCTCTTCAAGTGTAATTGCAGGATAAACCGTAAGTGTTCTCATCATTTCTCGCACGATAAGCGCGTCTGTGAGACGAAGAATCCCCAGGAAAATTATCCCCATAGAACTCCACAGTTGAGAGGAGACAATAGTTCCATGTGTGGAGCATTAATTACTGTATCCTTCCTATCTCGGCTCAAGCATTTGCATTTCCCCAACATCCAGGGTAGAATGAATCTTAATTAATTATTGTATTAACATTAAAAAGAGCCAACATTGCCACAGAAGGACGCTTTTGGGTGGTGAGACAACTGCAATAGGGGAGTTAATATTTCAGGACGAGAGACTATGAAAGGGAGAAGCAGCAATTTTTAATCACCCAAATGGAGTGCACTTATCCTCGATGGATCTCGAGAATTCGCAGTGAAGAAAGAAAGAGTGTGAAATAATTTATTTGCAAAGTTTTACAGGATTTTTGCGGAAAACTTTAATAAAGTCCAATAGCACAAATTGGCGTCTCTTTTCAGGTTAAAAGCGAGACACAGTTTCCCAAAATAATCACCCTAATTTTCCAATGAAAGTCAATAGGAGAGGGTTCAAAGTGAAGGATTGCTGAACACCATTATTCTCCCCTTTTGTGGCGGAAAACATCTCAATAGAGAAAGAAAATTCGGGTGGGTTAATGGATCAATCGAGCGTTTTCCTTTCACCACGACAATGCTCCCAATTTCTCACACTCCTCAATTTCTCCGTGGAATAATGTAAGTGTTTTTCTTCCCAGTGAATTATTAGAAAACTTTAGTGGGTGTGCAATTTTCATCTGGATGCTTTTTCCCGCACACAAAGTGTTTGTCTTTCCCTGCAATGTAATCCGGAAGATTGGGATGGATTTTTTCACACCCTTCCGCTGCATCACCAGAATAAATCATCGACACTTCGATAAATGGTCAAATAGAGATTTTGGACACCTGCTGTTCTGTTTGCTCTGACCTCCAACCCTTGAGATTGCGCGTGTTTTCGGTTCCGGCAACAGGGGGAGGAAGTAAATCAGAGGCGAAATTACATTAAACACTATATATACACCAATATTGGATTGAAGTCTCATTCCTCTGGCGATGTTCATTGAGGAAATTTTCACAGCTCAATGTGCCACTTATTTCCACCCCCCAAAAGACACTCCTCGGGAAGGAAATCTCTGAAAAATAAGCAAGTCCTCGCACTCGGGGAGTTTATGAAATGTACGTTTAGAGCAACTTTATCGCCCACTTTATTTTCTTTTTCCCTGCCCCCTCGGAATCACCCTCTGGGAAAGCGTGTGCCGATGGGGACGGTGGATGGGATTTCGCAGACGTCGTCGTCTTTTCCGCTCTGCGACGGAATGTTGAGGCAGGTTCACGATTTTTCCGTTCGCTTTCGCACATCAATGTTTCCCCCACGAGGATTTTTCAAGTCAGGATTTACACGTTCATCATCTTGTTTCATTACACCCAAAATTGCCATTTCTCAAGCCATTACTCACTTTCTCACATCCAGTCGGGATTTCTCATTCAACTTTGCCGACGTTGTGCCGCTTTTTTATGAGCCAGACATTAACAATTTGCACGCAGTTTCTATGCTGAATTGCTTTCTTATTAAAGCTAATATTGCACGGGATTTACATGTCCTTTGATACCGTGATTATTCCGGGGATTAAGCTATAAGAAAACAAATACAATAAATGGAGTAATATTAATTTTGTATCACAATTTTGACGTTAGAATACTGAAATTTAGACCAATATAAAGTCATCAATTATAAATTATCAAAATACTGTTTAAATGTAAGCATTCGAGATCACAAAACCTGCGCGTATTCCACAAAAGCTTGAGGGTTTGGCTAAATGATATCCACTATCAAAGTGTCATTGTTGGCGATTTTCGACAAAAACACCCAACATTGAACAATTATCATTGATAATATTGACAATGGCGTATTAAATTAATGATCCACAGGCCTTCAAACATTTCTGCCACAGCGTGTGTGTGCAAAATAGATGGAAAGCACGAACAATCATCGTATTTATCACTATATCACATTGACGCTAATCGATTAAAAAATTAATTATTTCACCAATTGGCCACACATTGCGTCTCTCATGCTCAATTCCAATGCTAAAAAGAGGCACGATTTCATAACAGCATTAACATTATTGTTCGCAAATGACACTAATGAATGAGATAAAATAATGTGCATTTGTGGCCTCAGCCGAGAAGCTTCCCACCCTCGAAAGCTCTGCCAAAATAATCATTTCCCTCCTGATTGGTTAATCCATGTGATATTTCGCGTGTCTACAGCCATAAATGAAAACAATAATGTTATGCATATAATACGCATATTCATTCAGTCATAAATATGCAAATAATATAACATTATAATCGAGGACAGCGTCATGCGGAATCCAGCTGGATTTAGCGTTTTGCAAAATACCATTTAATATATCTGTCACAATTCCTTTCGTCCCTTGGCAAATTCACTCAATTGACTGTTATTTCTTGAGTGCGAAAATGGAGGTGTGGAAGGAGTCGCACTTGTGCAGAAACACCCATTAAGGGGTTAATTCTAATTAATATAACAACCCTTGGCGGGGTTGAAATTAAACAAACTTTCCTGCTCAAGAGGATATAATGGTGGAAAAACTCAATTAAGAAATTTAAATGAAGATTTAAGGTTTTTTCCTCACATTGAGACACCCATTTGCAAATGAACGTCATTTTTTACACCCCCAAAAAATTCTCCCCGCACTTTTCATGGAAAAAGGGTTACAGTAGAAGAAGAAGAAGTTGAGTAATTTCCCAAGCTTTTCACATCAAGCAACAGAATAAAAAACAGACCATTAATGCAAATTAATAGACTCAAATTAATCTCACAGGTATTAAATTATGATCTTGCGGTATTTTTCCTGCAATTCATAATTCATTGTAATGGACTTGGATGAATTTTTCAGCGATGATACTTCGCTCTTCTTGAGCATTTCTGTCCACGAAGAGGCGAAGAAAAAGGGATGAAAATCATAAATTCTAATTTCCCCCCGTGAAGACGATAGAATGACTCTTTGTTCTTTGGTTGAAATGGTAAGAAAATTTCCAGAGGAACATTAGCATTCAAAATTCACGCCATTTCCCTGCTAAGGCTATTCAACCCATTGAATTTTAATGCCGAATTTATGCATAGTTATCTCTCTTCGCCCATTGAATTGCTATTATTTAACCGAAGAACATCCTCGTGATGATTTAAAAAGCTTCACAATGGTTTTACTAGAAGCTTATGGAAGTTTTCTCGGGGATTTTAAGTGTTGCACAACACTTTCCTCTCCCCCTTCAAGTAAGCGACTTTCTCTCATCTTCACCCCCAAGAAGTCGTCAACATCGACTTGCGTAAAGCCCCAATAATCACTCTCATATATTTTATGCTTCGCATTCTCCTGACACGATGTTTTTTCCGCACTTGAATCTCCCATTCTTCGCGGAAAAGCGCGTGTGTTAGACAATGTAATGCGCGGAGACATTCCTTCAAGTCGTGAAAAATGATAAAACAAATACAAGAACAAGGAAGATTCATGTTGAATAGCAAAGAAGGATTTAGGGCGCATTTCGCCAATTTAACGTTCCCTTTTTCGCCCAGTCCGAAGGGCTGGGGAGGCAAGTATAATTGATCAAATGAATAATCTCCACCCTATTCCACCTTCAAAAGCCCCATGACAAGTGTAATTGTGTGATTCATTATGTGAAAATATTTAATTAAAATATCGCCGTTTGAAATGGTCCGATTTCAAAGTCCACAAACCCTCGAGAGGCCGCACTATTGTTTGGCCAGAAAGCGGGGATCACCGCTCCTCGAGAGTGACTGGAGGGTGGCTTCAATTAATGTTGAAGGCTATTTTGCGCGCTCTTGAGCCCAGAATCATTAATCACCGTGTCACAAATCATAGAGAATTTTAATGCCCGTCTCTCGGCAAAGGGGAGAATTTCCATTTTTACACACCCCATCGAGCCTCAATTTCAGATGTATAATATTCCACCCCCAACAGAGTGAAAATATAGATTGGAAAGTCCACAGTTTCAAAATCAATTTGCACGTGAAAATTGAGAACGTTTTGCCACCAATTAAATTCTATTATCTGCATCATATGAGCATTGCTCAAACAATCACGTATCAATGATAAAATGATAAAATGAATATTCCACCGGAAAGTTCATACGCTTTTCCAGCAAAAGCATAGTTGCAGAGCGAAAGAGTGTAATGAAAATTCTCCGGTAGTCTCAGATTGACTTTCTGACTCTTTCGTTCCCATAATTTATATTCCCCAAGCGATAATCTAATGACACGGCGGTAGAATGTTTCCCAGCTCCGGCACGAAATTGCTTAATTTACAAAAATAGCCCCGAGACAGTGAGCAAGTCCCCCAAATCGAATATAATTAGTCTGGGCTATTGGCCAGTCCTGGTCGTCCTGTGAAATTCATTTTAAACAATCCCCAACCCCCGAAAGCTCAGAGATTTTCCGGGGACAATGAGTTGTGGTGCAAAATTCAAATGGTAATTAGTGCAAATAAATACCCTTTGGCCGCACACACACTTTTTTTTCTCTATCATCCCTCTTGTGCCGGCCAAATCGGGAGAGAAAAGGCAAAGCACATAAATTAAGACACACAATAAATTTCGCATTAAATGAAACACAAACCGCCCACCAATTTTGCCCATAGAACGACCACCCAAATTACTCTAAGGGTGCCTTCAGTTCGCCTCTAATTACATATTCTATGCGGCTTGACCATTTTTCAGACGGACACTCTCTCACACCCAGCAATGCTCTCATGGGAAAATCTATTAGGGCACCACTTAAGGGTTTTCCTGCAGATCATGGTTGAATTAAAATCTCTCCTGCAACACCATCTCTAAACTGATTTATCTCGGTGATTTATCCACAGGAGTTTTCCTGCAAGCGCTATTCCTCACCATTTTCATATTATTTTAATTGGTTTCTCGGCATTCTCGTTTCCACTCCGGCCAAGACGTCCATGCATGGATTTTCTCAGCAAACATGTGCACATGAAATCTCCATCACCTCGTGGAAGTGTGTGATAATTGAGTATAAACCCAGATTCTGGATGAGAGAGGCGAATCATCCCCAATAATGCGGGGCAAACCTCACAAATATCCTCAATGTCGAGAGCCCCTCGGTGTAATGACCACCAACTGGTGTCTCGCCGCACCCCAAAGCAATCGGCCATGGAAAAGGCGAGAGGTTTGGGGTTAGTTTGTGTCTATTGCACAGCAACTGGGTTTTCTTTGTTGCTCGTAATCTGGTCATTTGACTAATCTAAACAGACCATTTTCATTCCGCCACATTGAGAAAATCTTCATGAGGGTTGTTTTGGGGAGGCCGAAGGGATGAAATGTCTTATTTAACCACTGTTTGCCAACTATGTGGGCGATGGAAAAAGGAGACACTATAATGTAGGTCGTTAGGAGGGTTGTTGAATGACGCCCAAACTCAGTCTTTCAATAGTCACAGGTTTGCTGAAATGATACAAAAGAAAAACGAGAGTGGAATAAAATAGGGAAGAAATCACGATTCTCAGGAATTTCCTTCATTTACTCATGGTACAAAATGAAATTAATTCAATTATGTGTGCTTTGCGAAATTCAAACGCAACATTTCACATACAAATAAAAGCGCAACACAAATCTAATTACATATCCACAATTGAATAGCGTTTGAGTTGGTTTTGAGACATGGGCAAAAAGACAAATAGGGAAATGCAATTAGAGGAAAAGTTTGAGGGAAGGATTAAGAAATGTGACATTTTTCCTTCAGACACGCCCTCTTGGGACGCCGTGGAAAGGGTGGCCAGAGGCATTGTCTTAAATATTGTGTCGTCACAGAATAAACACTCCACAGAGAGAAATAACACTAATTCCTATTCTTAAGGCACTCTTTTCCCTCAGCATCAGCACGAAGAATCCTCAACGACTGTACACTGTGAGAAATGGGAAGAATTTCTTTCACACACTGTCTGAATCACCAGAAATTGACGCATATTTATCCAGGAAGAATTTCTGTGTATCTTTTGTGGTGTGGAAGAAATTATTGATTGTGCTGATAAAATCTTATTGGTTTTATTCCCAAAATTCACTTAAGGAAACACTATAAAATATGTACGGAAATCAGAACATTTCGCTATGTTTTCTATGCGTGTAGTTGCGGAACTCAATGAAATCTTATCGACTCGTCTGTTTGCTTTTTTCCTCTTTCCACACACTCAGCGACTCACACTCCGGAAAATCTTGAGGGAATGTAACGAGGTTGTAACGACCGAAACGGGCTTCGGTGGTTGTGCTGTTAATTTTCCACTGATGCATCACTTGGGAGACATTTTCGCTGCCATAGGATGAAGCGAAGGAAAGTGGATCTAACGACTCCTTGATGATAAGACATAAATGTGGAGGAAGAACAGGAGAAAAAAGGTGAATGAGAGGCGAAAAAAAGGAGCGTGAGGAGAGTCAATGGAAGGAGTTTTTATTATTTTGATGATGATGCTATTTTGTATTCGTCGCCCACCCTCGAAAATGGCTCGGAGGTAAAAACACGCACATTTTGCACGGAGAGACGCGAAGAAGGGCGGATAAACTGTGTCTCGCTGGGAGTTTGTTGTACAAATTAATTCATATAATGTATTAAAAATTGAGATTAATCGTTGTTCCATCTCTTTTGAAGATTAAGAGATTTGATTGTCTTAATTCAAGACATTCAAACTCTCTCGCGCCATAGCCTCGGAATTAAGTAAATTACCTTTTCTACCCCTTCCTTCGCTGCTCCAGCCCAAAATTCTCCTCAATCGCTTGAGCATCTGAAAGTCTCTCAAATTTGTACAAGACAAATTGGACAAACTTATAAAGTTCTTAATCACACAGCACAACACATAGTCGAGAGGAGGCAAATGGCCCTCATCGGGTGGAAAAACACCCCCTCGAGTTGCACGAGGGAGTCAAATATGATTTTCACAGAGGTTTAGACGCACATAAAATGCAAATTATACACTCTCCTTTAAGTCGTTATAGGCATTAGCTTGGAAGAAGCCTTATTAATTCAGAAATTCTCAGTAGAGGAACTTTAGCATCGGCGCGGAGGAAGTTCATGTTGTGATGATGATAATGCTCACTGCCAGACCATATATACAGCCCATTACAATGTGCTGTGCGATAAGCCTCCACATGGCACAGAGAAGACACGGAGCCAAACTTTCTGAATAATTTCCACCAGATACTTGGCCTGAGGTGCCTTTTTATTCCCCCTTTTTGACTCCCAGAGGCGCTTTTTTCTTCCACTTTCTTGCCATATTGTTCAATTGGAAGAAGAATTGATGATGAGATATTCACTGCGCTTTAATGATGTGATGCTTTTCCGGTGAGTGTCTGGAAAAAAAGCGAATTAGGCACATAAATCGCATGCAACTGATGAAATTCTTCTAACCACACACAGCGCCCAAAGGCAGGCAAAGTACACAGAAGCATCTTGAACTCATTCTTCCCTTCAATCTTTGCATCTTTCCCGTGGGACGAGTGGAAAAATGTGTCTGTGTGTTTTCCCATCTAATGCGACAATCGATTAAGGGAAAAAAGGTGTTTTTACTGCCTCGCGCCACGCCAGACTTAATTTCCTCCCCCAACACTTTTGAACATATCGACAGAATCGCATTTTTATCTCACTTCCATTCTGGGGGACTTGGAAAATTTGCCATTTAGCGTGAATGATTTTGTGTGTAACCTTTTGAAGTAGGTCTTCAAGCATTTAGCATGGTAAATTGTTTGCCTCACGCTGCAGTGTGGCAATAAAAATGGGTGGTCATGCCCTCGTAAAATGCTAAGGAATCACGATAAACGTCCACGAGAGGGTGGAAAATTAATCAAACAGCTGGTGGTAGATGGACTTCATGAATAGGTGAACAATTTATAGTTGCCACTCGAAGTTGGGGTTGTGTGTAATTCTATTTTGACATTTATACAACTAATTGTGCGGACTCGGTTGAGTTCACATCGCCATAAAATCATATTCAATGAAGGCGGTTTTGAGTGAAAGCCAATGACGAGACTTGAAGCTAATTTGTGGTGCACACGGAAATCTGCGAGGATAGATTTCTGGTAGAAATTGATTGAAATTCCCTATAAAGCTGGCATTATTCTTAAGTTCTAATAGGAATCTGCCTATCAAACAGCACAGATTTTTTCCAGTGTGAATGCAGACATTGTGTGAAATTTAATTTTCGACATTTTCATCGATTAACCCCTCATTGCTGCCGACAATGTCGCAATAGTTTACTCGTGTACGTTTTTTTTTTCCTGGCACGAAGGCCAAGTTTGGTGGTATATTTGGTGAAAATTTTTGTGAATTTTCAACGTGAATGCAAACACAGAAAGAGCCGATAAAAGTGCCAATTCTCGTCTGCAAAAGAGGTGGAAAAAGTGGGGTGCAGCGCCATGGAAAAGCGCATTGCGCGGGGGATGAAGTGAATTCATGGTGGTAGCGCAAAATACATCCAGTTTTTTTGTCCACCCGAATGCACGAAGCCATTTGGTCGCTTTACAGTGATAACACCTTATCTATCCGCGAGTATTTGTTTCAACCGCAGAATGTTTAACATGACGGTGTTTAAATCACAGCACGACTGAGCGGCAGCAATGGGGGCGCGCAGAGTGGAGTGAAATTGAGGGTGAGCGACAAGGGTTGCGGATAAAAATGCGTTAAATTGCCATATCGAATTCTCGGTGAATTTTCTGGTTTATTTGCTGAAGATCTCTCTCGTGTAATCCACACAATGCGTGGTGTTTTTGTTAATTGTAATAAATTGGAAGACGTTTGTTTGAATTTGGCCAAATCCGGCTGAAAAATTGCCCAGAAGATTAGACTGTCGAATTTCAGTACAATCATTTTGTCATTTCCACCTTCAAAGCCTGCGATTTGAAAGGATTTTCCGCCAGAGTCAAGGATTCTGATGGGGAGGAGGACTCGAAATATGGTCTCAGTGGGATGTAAACTTTACATTCAGCACACTCACGAGAGCTGTTCAGGAGGGGAAAGAATAATTCAAGTCATTATGTCGCATTTAGAGCGATACGAAATCGATAGTCACACTCCATTGATATGGTTGATGTTAGGCTTCTAACGTGGTGTGCAATTTTCCGGGATTTCCCTTAGAATTTTCCAATGACATGACGCTTAATTTTCACAAATCTTTCATACATTTCCACTCATTTGCACGCCTCGCAGTCTCTTGTCTCGAGCGTATGAATTTCCTTGGAAGCTGGGCGAAATCGAATCGAGAAGTTTCGAGGGTGGGTTTCAACTGACAGCCTCAGGGTGGTCTTTATAATATTAAATGCTCCAGAGATAGATGTGTGTTTATGGAACTTCTGTCTGATATAACTTTTCGTGTATGAATTTATTACACACAATAGTCGTTTACTTATAATGGAAGATGACTGTGAAGACGACAAAACTCGAGTGTGCGGTGGGAAATCACCCCCAAAGTCATAGAGACAAATTCCACAAGAAAGATTCCCCCCGCCCCCGCCGGCGAGGGTGTCTTCGGGGCAATTGACTTTCACACAATAAAGCCATTTTCCTCCTCAAGTCCATCTTGATGAGGGGCGAGAGAGCGCAAAGGGATTCACACCACCGAAGAGGCAATCATGGAAAATACACTGTTTTCATTCAATTTTTCATCATATTTTATTTCACTGTCTTTGGTTTCCTCGTCTCTTCTCCATTCCACTTGATATTTACAATGCCACATTGAGTTTTTTTTTCCTCTTCCTTGCCTTGTCATAATTATATAATTCTTTTACCTCGCACTACAGTTATTTTTTTTTCTTTTTAAATACATCTTTTAAATGCGCTACTCTAGTGGTATTTTCTTTTTATACATTTAAAAATTAATAACAACCAAATTTGTCTTTATTCTGGGTGTTTAACTTAATCGGTGGGGTTTTACATGAATTGATTTATCAAAGAATACAACTGCCGTCTTTCCGTTGAGATTATCTTTTGATGCATTTGTCCAAAAAGCTATTATATGTCATCATCGAAGAGGGAGAGAGTTGAAAATGTTATACAATAGGTTTGAAATGCAGTCAAGTTACTTTGTTGAAGTATATTTTGCTCTTTGACTAGAGATTATGTTTATTTTGAAAAATTCTATATTATAATCGTTTCTTCCTGAAGAAATGTATCGCGCGTCTTCACTATATTTATAGATAATTAGATAACAACAACAAACTAATAGTCTTAACAATTTAGAATTCATTAATGAACGGGTGTGTGTGTGTGTTTTCCATTTTGGAAGTAATTTGAGCTTCGGAGAGGTTCTTACGAAAAAGAAATCACGTTTATGGATTCGGGGTGATCTTGCTTTCTCCAGCACTCATCTTGGGGGGGAGTTGGGGTGGTGTTTCGGGGGAGACTTTGAGTTGGTGAGCAACTTAACTTGACGTCCCGAGTGTCTGCTTCATGTGACTGGGCGTCCCGAACGGCGGCGGCGGTCCGTTGGACTGATTGGCTGCATTGTTGGCATTCTGGTTGTTGTTGTGATCTCCTGGCGGGCGCTGCTGTCCCGCAATCTGCGCCATCGACGCCACGGGGGCCCCGTTGCCGCCCCCAGGGTGGCCCAGGCCCATGAGGCCCTGCTGCTGCGGGGGCGGCGGCACGCTCTGGCTCAGGGACGAGGCGTGCCGCTTGAGCATCGGATGGTTCGCCATGGACGCAAACACCAGTCGCTCCTCGTAATCGTACTCGCAGAGGATTTTGTTCTCGCACAAGTAGAACCGATCGCCAACGCAGAACCTGCAAGGGGAGGCGAGGCATTAAATTTTCTGTCAATTTCCTCGCCACACACACACGAAAAAAAACATAGTCTGACTTTCCGCGATATTTTTTTCCCCGAAACGCCATGGACATTTTGTATCAACCTTCAATCAGAGACTGTTAAATTTTAGAATAGAATGTTGTGGTTTTGTGTATCGCCGCAGGATACAATTTTTGCTCTATGCGTTGCAAAGGGGTGGCTCAACCCTTGGAATTCATCATTCCCAATTCACAGTTTAATTTCCAAACTGCACACTCGGACCAGCCCCTCTAGCACACGAGTAAAAATTGAGGAGCGAAAAAGGCTCGCAATAAGCGCAGGATAGCCAAATGGTCGTCTCAGACACCAAAAGACGTGATTTCAACCCCATTGCAGTCTGTTTAGGTTGCGTTCTGACTTAAGAAAAAACTCGATATCATTTGAAAAGAGACAAATTCTCACTTCCACCCAAAATCAACTATTTATGCGGCTAACATTGAAGCCAATAATCGTAAAAAAAATATCTTTGCGTCCTTCCGTCCAGTGGACGGTGAGGCGACGAGGAGTGGTTGTTGCAATGCTGGATTGATTGCATTTTAACTCAATATTTCCGGGTGTAATGAAATAAACCATTCCTCAGGCCTTTCATCGAAATATCCTGACCAATGTTGCTTAATCACAAAAAAAATAATCCATATCTCAAGTGCTACTCAATTTTTCCAATATTTCCCATCTTCGGCAAAGCAGAGAAAGGCAATTTCTTCAGCGAAAACGTGTGAGGAAAGTGTAAATTTATCGCAATAATGTGACTCTGTGAGTGCGAGAAAACTACCCCGACGGGAGTCGTTTATGAATATTTCATTTAAATTCCCTGGTATTGTTTCCTCGTGAATATTTTTATATATGAAATAGGTGAACACTTGTTTATACAATTTTCTGAGGGTGCGATTGTTGGTAACAGAGAATTTATATGTAATTTTTTTTGTATTCGACCAGAGGAATTATTCATTTTCATTTGCAATTCGGACAGAAAGTGTGTTTGTGTGGATGAAAATATTTTTTGGAAGGAGCGGAAAAAGTATTTTTATGAAAAATATATTAGTTTCATGTGTGGGCATTTGAGTCACATGCGATGAATATTGCACACAAAGGGGTTGCGATGTGTGCGAGGGCGAGTGTGAAAAATCAGCTCCAAGACAGCAACAAAAGGTGCGATTTCCACTCTCCGTTTCTCTTTCGGAGGGGATTAAATGCACATTAGAGATCGTGAATTAAATCACACAAGTCCGGGCTATTCAATTTGCATCCATTTCAACCGACCACCAAACTGTCCCCCTTCGCGACAACCCCTGAACCATTAATCCAATTCGCGCGCCAGCCGAATTGGCCATTGTTGCCGTATGTGCGCTCTGGGTGGATGTATTTGTATAAAGATTAATTGTAAATATGGTAATTAAATATGATTTATACGCTGGCGAATTTCCGCGAGAGAATTTTAGATGCGGGGCTGGGGAGCAGATTTTGCGGCCGCACAATATATTGAATACTATTGCATTCATACAGTATTTTAGGAGAGTGCAAATCTCCGCGCCCAAAATAGTGTATATCGTTCAATAATGGTGCCAATACGCCACTCTAAATCCCACCATTCCGGGCCGTGTGTTTGGTGTCCGATGAAATGAAATTCGATTCACGCCAAATTCCTCCACGGACACCCACATATCCAATTGCAGCCCAACCCTCGCGGCGGTAATCCCGGAAGGGCCCGCGAGTCCATTCAATTGCATTCGCGGGGGTGCATTATTGCGTTAAAATAATATGAAACCACACACTTTGTGTCAATTAATTATCATAATAACACAATTACACTCTATCTCATTTTCTCACTCGATTTTCCACCGCTTTTTCAATGGACGGAGACGTATTTTGACCATTTGGTGGATTTTCTATTCGACATCCAATGCATTTTGCACTCACAGTGTGTTGGCAAATACATGATCGCTCATTCAAATGAGTCAAAAATAGAGGTACAAAAGGATGAGCGGCTTTTTGATTCAATCAGTTACATGAACTACAACATTTTCCTGGCTATAGAACTCTAATTTCATTGGTTTGCTCAGCAGAAGTATCAGGATTATTGAATTTCTATTGCAGTTTCTCTTACAAATCTGTTTCTAAAAAAATCGTGATTCTGGAAGCTGAGTGGCTAAAAACAGCGCTAAAGTCAAACATAACCTTGATTTTTAAAAACTTAATAGCTGTGATTTTGAGCTAGATAGATTCTAATTAAGATCTATTAAGAATATTCAATGTCATTCAAAGATTATCGCCAAAGAAGACACCAAAAGTGCGATAAGAGGAAGGAAAATGCTTGAAAAACTCAGTAATAATGTTGTAAGTTAGATTTCAGTTAGTTTACAATTGATGTTCAGGAAATACAATCTTTCACTCAAATATTTGTCTCTTCCTAGACTCATAGCGAATTATTGGAGTGTTAGGAAATTTTGTACAGATTTTAGACATACATATCATCTTCCCCTTTAAAACAAATAAAGATCTTCATGGAATTTGTCAAGCAACATTTTTTAATCGCTCAATCCACGGATCAACTTTCCGAACGCTGTATTTTTCCAAACCGCGAAAGAGCACTGAAAAATCCAAACAATTTCCTGTCATGCTAAAGAGTCAATTATGCAATCAATTTGGTCTCAATGGTGAAATAACACAGGCGTAAAAAATATTTTGTAAATATTTTTCCTCCCAATTTCCGATGGAAAGTCACTCAATTGTCTACATTAGTGCGTGAAAATAACTGCGGGATGGCTTTTATGCATGCCAAACTGTGTGTGGGGGATTGAATTTTGTATAAAAATGCTGGGATATATTCATGGTTTATTTGATAAATTCTGACAATAGCGCTTTCCCATGTGACTCTTTTGCCATTTTCCGAATTAATCCTTTGCATGGCGAATTGAGCGCGAGTGTGTATCGGCATGGAAATGTTGCATGAGTGAATTTTCTAAATTCACCATATGGAAATCCATGGCCGGGGGAGCTCAACATTGTTTAATGATTATTGCAATAAATGTAATTGAAAATGACACAGTCGTGATTGCCGTTTCGGGCGTCTTTGGGGCGGGCGTGTGCGGCTGCCTCGGCCGGGGATGCTTTTGGCAGTTATTGACGTGTCATAATGCGATAATTATCGATTATGTGCTCCGATAGTGGCTCGCCACGGGCATGGGTTGAGTGTTGATTTACCTGTGATTGCATTGCTGGCAGGCGAAGCACTCCAAGTGATAGACATTGCTTCGGGCCCTCATGACCATCTCGAATGCCGGGATGACTTTGTTGCAGGCCGCACAGAAGCCCGTGTTGCCGAACAGCCTGTCCCAGTGGTGGATTAACAATTTAGTCACGGAGCATAATTGGCCACTCCCGAGCGTCTCACCTGAGATAGTCGCGCTTGCAGAGCATGAGATTCCCTTTGGTGTACAGTGTTGAGCCCACCTCGCCTAATCTACAATCACAGCATCCGCACTTGAGACAATCCTCGTGCCACAGCATGTCCAGGGCTCTCAACAGATATCGATCCTGAATGTGTTTTCCACACCCGGCGCACAATTGATTCGTCGCCTGGCCATTTCCGCCTCCGCCAACCCCAGATTGGGGCTCACTTTTGGTAACATCCATCGTCATCATCTGCAAGCGAGAGAGAGAGCTCATTAAAATCCACTACATTTCCCTCACGACTTTTTTCCTGCGTCCTTAATCTCCACTCTGGCCAAGACAGAGAGAGAGAGAGAAACAATGAGGAAAATCCATTAGGAAACTATAGAGGTGAGGGTAATTAACGCTATTTAGCGTTTCTCCGGGCGCGTGAAAAGTTTTCGTGAGTTTTCAGAGAGGAAAAATGCCCACGAAAGTTTTTTTTATTCACTCAAGAACAATCGATTTTCACTCTAATTGTGCTTTTTAAGCAGTGGCGAATCGTTTTTGAGCGATGTCTGCGCCCCCTAGGTTAGGTAGCAAGCCTAGCATAATGTTATGATCTTGTTTTATTCTTTTGGAAATTATTTTTTTTTATAATCGTTACTGGTTTCGTGATACATTATCTTTTATTTAGAATTGAGCGCATTTCTAAATCATTTGATCAGTTCTTAGGATGAAAAGAAGCCATGTTTTCCTCTGATTGTTTTCAAAGAGTTCCTCAGAATCAATAGAGTGTCACTAAATATTGAAGGAATCAAGGTTTCACCAGTGAGCAAACTGGTTTGCAACAGGAGTTTTCATCACTGTTTTCATTGGTTTTCACCACCCAAAAGAAGTTTTCAGAGTGCTCTTCAGCCAAATAAATACCATAAATTGTCGCCATTCCATCTCATTACAGAAAATCACATTTCCAACGATTGCTGGTGTGTGTTGTGGAAAAACTGCCGCAAAATTTGCAATAAGCATTCCAAAAAGTTGTTCAAATAGTGCAATCAACTCTCACATCTCGAGAGCCCGGGAACATAACATGATGAGAGAGAAGGAGTTGTGCTTCGCTGGGCGAAGGAAGAAAAATAGCGCAAAAGAGTGGAAAACAGAGAACTTTTCACAAAGCTAAAAGAGCGATAAAACAATACACAAACTTTTTTTTTCGGGGAAAGATTTATACGCTTGAAATGTGTTCCGTGCGCGGGGGTTGTGCGAGGGAATTCGTGTTCACTCGGATAAAAATCCAGAGAGTGAGACACCCGCTGAGAACGAACTCACGTTCACGGACTTTTCTCGTATTTTCAGGAGTGTTTTGGGTGGTGGTGGTTTTTCGCCACCCTCTCGCGACATGTGTAATCGCTTGAAATGGGTCCGAGTTGGGTCAAGAGTGAGAGAGAGAGAGAGAGAGAGTGGGGCGCCTCTTCTTGGGGGTGAGTTTCGGAGAAACATTTCTCGCTTTCAAGCCAACAAAGTGACTTCGTCGGCTGTAAAGAGTTAACTTTCTCACATTTAATTATCTTTTAATGGCTTCGGTGGAGCGTGAGTGGTGGAAAAATTGTGAAAATCCACAGTGTGATGCCATTGAGGGTTGAGAAGATGTTTGCCTTCGTTGGTTTTAAAATCAAGCGGTTGCATGAAACCCAGTTGCGTACGACACATGAAATTGCATGGTGGTTTTTTGGATGAAAAGTGCCATTTTCGCGATTAAATTCAATACTAGAGCACTATTGAGGGCCTCCAGATTGCATATTATTGGGAATTATTGCGTAAAAAAGCGACCGAAGGGGAAAAAAGCTGCCCGAGGTGAGGTTTGAACTCACGACCCCTGGTTTACGAGACCAGTGCTCTGGCCACTGAGCTACCCGGGCATCGCGTAAAAGACGTTCACACTCTCTACCACCTTTTCAGCCGCTCTCCCGACGAATTCTCTCTCAATCTCAGTGGCGGGAATTTTATTTTAAGAGACGTGATTTTCTCCGCGCACTTCGCATTGTACTGATAATTCTCTCCAGCCTTGAGGTCAACTCAATCACATTCTTTCCACACTTTTCAACACTTTCTCCACTTCTGCCGCTGGAAAGGCCTTCGATTATTAGTTAAGCGATAGGCGAACAAATCGTAAAAGCCACTGTGAGGCGTCTTTTAAAATAAAATAAATTACAGAGGATGCCAAAAGGCTGTCACAAGTCAGGAGTTGTGTGTTAAATAATGCATTAATGGGGTGGCTAATTAAGGGATAATTGGATTTGAGATTTGTTCTTTGAAGTGGGTGCTTGTTTACTCGAAAAACTGAGGCCAACATGTGGCTGAGTCAGTGCTAAATCCGCTTCTGACGATGAGATTAACGCACATGCACTGCGCGTCAAGTGTTTAAAGGCATTTTTTGCCGGTGTTTCCTCCAGAAACCCTCTTGGAGAAGCATCCAGCGGCGTTAATTAGCATCTCACTCTTTCATCCAGACGCTGTGCGACTGAGGAAAAAGTGGAGGGCTGGCAAATGGGTTCTCGAAAAGACATTACTTAGAAAGTCAAAAAACACACACACACACACAATCTCAGCAATTTCAGCGCATTTTTTAGCTGTGCAATTGCAAAAGTGTTCTTTTCCCACCGTCCGGATGTTTATTCATCAGGCAATTTTAGGGGTGACTTGCGAGGGTTGCTGACAGTGAAGCATGACAACGAATGGTGTAAAATCTTCTGTCACGATTGCTTGAAATGTGGAATATTTACTTAAGATTTGTGTATTTCTCAAGTGTGCTCGCAACACAAATCACTCATTTTAGCTAGACGAGAAAAATACCAGTATAAATTGGTCCAATTATCACAAATTTGACTAAATGCTAATGCATCATCCGGTTTCTTCATGGGAGATTTCTTCGCGCCGCCGTTTCTTTATATTTTTTCCAGCCTTGTCAATATACAAAACAAAGCGTGGGCGCGGAGAAGAACGAGAGAAATTGTTTATCACTGTGCGTGAGGGAAAAAATCACTATCTCTGGTGTAGAGAAATTGATAAGAGCATTTGTTCTTTATTTGTCGTGCGCGGAATCTCGCGTCACACTGAATCATTGACCCAGACTTTGGAGGAATGGCGAGAATTCAGCTGAGAAATTGTTATCAGGGAAAGAATTAAAATAAACAATGATTTTTTGACTTCTGATTTTTGTAATTTTCGTGTTCTCTCAATTGACACTTGATTAACAATAAAAATCTTGTCTCATATTTCTTTTCTAGCTATGATTTTAGCAATCAGAAATATTGCGGTGTTTGTGAAAGTAAATGGCGCATGCAATATAAAAGCTGCCTGAGTGAAAGCTTTCCACTCATATGCTGATGTGGGGAAATAAAAGGTGGAAATGCTGCGAAAGGGGGTGGAAAAGTACGTCTAACAAGCCGTTGAATAGAAATAGCGAGTGTGTGTAATGAAAAGTGATAGAATTGAGGTGATGAAAGAGTTTTGCCGTGTGAAATTGTATACTCCTTTTTGCCACTGCACGGATCAATTTAATTATGTTTCCACGTCTGCAAATATTCGCCCAGATTTTCCTGTCCCATTAGTTCCATTCCTTTGTGCATGGCAAATTCATCGTCCAAATCACACCCACACAGCATTTGCCGCACAAACGCAAATGCTGTGAGATCGACGCTGAAGCCCAGCATCGATTGCGATTGGTTCTGTAAGATGATGAAGAGCATGGGATTCTATTTTAATAAATTTAATGAATGTATCTGACACCTCGTGTCTCTGATTGCCATTTGAAACCAGTCCTCTAATTAGTGTTATTGCACACAGACACACACATCACTCCCGGTAGCGAAAGCAACCCTCGGCGTCATCGTCATCGGATTTACATTTATTGTGCTCATGACACATGATGCGCTGCACTTCTCCCCCGGCATTCCGATGCCCTCTCGGGCCCAGAACGGCTGCAGCGCGCTAATAAGGCACGAGTCTCACTCTCAGACCCGGAGTGTATTGACACAATATTAATGGCCATTTATGTACATTCATATTACATAATCTGCAATTTCGCCAAACGCAAAATTCAACACAAACACACCAATTCATCAATTCAACCACCTCAAAGTGTGCACTCGCATAATTTCACCGTCGCCTGAGTTGACAAATTTCATAGATTCGAGTGGAATTTATACTATTTCATTGCGATGAATATGTTTCTTCCAATTAATAGTAGAGTGAAAATTCAGATAAAAACATAGTCGTCTTTGATGCACAAAATACTACTAAACAACATCCTTAATCTGTAAACTACAAAAAGCACGATTAAAGGCCAGAACTCGTCATCGAAATCCACACCATTCCAAGGCCTTCGTGAGAATTTGAGTAAGACGAATTGTCGATATTTGCTTTGGTCACCGAAGTGCCACAATTGCCTGCATCTAATCGATGAATTGGTATGTTCGGCTCGTTGTTCTCGTGGCACTGCAAGTGCCTGCGGACTTGATTTGGTGCCATAAATCAAATTGGCGCATAAATTCCCATCAATGCCATCTGGCTCATTGCTGAACACTTTCGCGAGAAGAGGCGCGCTTATGGAATTGGATTTGAAGAGAATATCAAGTATGCTGGAACGTGTGTCCGCAATAAATAACGCCCAGTGCGTCGCGGATTTCCCGCCAAAAAGTCCCTGCCATATTTTCCTCAGCGCGCAAACTGAAATTTCCTTGTCGCCACACACGCTCGGCTGGCGCATTCACGACGACGTCCACCCACTGACCAGAAGCCATGCTCTTCTCCTACCTCGAAATGTGTCACTACCATTTATGACGCAAAACCATATGATTTAATTACCAAGGAATGCCGAAATTGCTCACAAGCCGGAGAGAGATCACATTTCAGCGCACATTCGCAACTTTGCTTTCCAGGGATAAATTAATTCGTCCCTCTCGCATCTCAGTCGCGGGGAGGGAAATCAGAGGCACTTCTCGGGAAGAAGTCGTGAGAAAGTGATTAAAAGCAGAAACTGAGAGTGTCACTTTCAAAGGAATTCCTCATCATGTGGCGATGTTTCTTCGTTTTTGGGATAAAAGCGCGCGCAACAACATGTCACCAAAACCATTTTAATGAAGACTTTTCGCGGCAGTGGAATTGTCGATTTTCAAGTCATTCAACAGAATTTCCTTCCTCATTCTCACACCGACCTTAATATATTAATTTGAGGCATTTGTCTCACACTCCTGACCAACTTCCCGTTCTGTTTTTTTCTCTCTCCGCACGCCCTCTTTCTCTCACACTCTGATGGTGATTAATGGAAATTTATTCGCATGCACGCAATCGTCACAATTTGCATCAATTTCACTATATATGATATTGGTAAATATTTGCCGCGAAATGCAGTGAAAAAATATTTGTGTTCTGCTTTTTTCGCTACACGCCAAATGACACGCACTCTCGATATCACTTTTCTTCCTATTGCGAATGGCGCGGAGCCCGAAAAAATATTTATCGTTGTCAGATTAAATTTATATCAATATCAATATTGACTTCTTCACACGACGCGTGTTTCCCCGAAACTGTTTGATGGCTGCAGTTGAGTTAATAAAAAGAGGTATATAATTCCTCTTCCACCGTGCAGCATTAATTATAATACAAAAAAAATGTGTATTTTTACTACAAACGGTCCATAAATCAATTCAATATCGAATTATATTTCCTCTCAATGTGTGAGTTATTTAATATCGCGAGTGGGGAGGCAAAAAAAAAGTAATTACGGAGTGAGAGGCAATTAAATATTGCCGAGAGATTTAACTTCTAATTTAACTGCATTATTACTCAATAGGAAATTTTATAAGGTACACTTTTTGATCAAATTTCCTAACAAGAGAAATCTCTCGGTCGTAAAATTTGTGTATCATTAATTAATTGCTAATCAATGAATGTGAAGTGTTATGAGTTTCTTTGCCAGATATTTTCCTCCTTTCCTTGCTTCCTAAAAATCCATTCACACAATTGAAAATTTTCGCCCCGAAAAAAAAAATGCCTCGCATTTCATGGTGAAAACATCCATATTTTCCATCACACAACCAACGATATGTGGTGCAAATATTGAGGCAAATATTAATGCAATAATTAACATAATGTAATTTTAATTCACTTTAGCAAACATCATTTACTGATTAATTAAGTAATTTCATTTTGAGCCAATTATTTGTTTTGTGCGCACAACCACACACACACACACACAGACACACATTTTAAACCACATCTGCTTAATTATTTCAATCTTCTACGATTTTTTAATATGAAATAATTAAATAATACACACACTCATGTGAAATATTTGTTGTACTTCGTCTCCATAGAAGCATAACATAATTACATTCTTATCACTTTAATTGGATACGTGCCATTTCTAATAAATAATTGTTTAAACTTACTTCACAAACTTTTATAGTTAAAACAGACCATCAAGTGTGCGAAAAGGAGGGGGGCATAAAAAAGGGGAATTGCGGCAAATTAGGAGAAGAGGAGAGAAGTGTAATTGTAATGCAATATTTATTTGCGGCAGAGGCGAAGAAAAATGTGTATTTGTCGCTTCTTTTTATGCTTTAATTGCTAAATAGATTAATAATTAATTGAAAGTATGAATACGGGTGTAATAAGGTAGCACTTTTAGCAGGTTTCTTCGACTATTGCTGTGCCTCTTTCCTCCGTCCTCCCCTTTTGCAGTGTGCTCACAACTTATGGTACATCAATTTGCAAGTGTTTTGCGGTTGCAGAGGTGCACAACATTCCGAGAAAGTGAGTAAATCACTCGAGAATTGTTGCACAATTCGGACAAAATATTCTAAATGCCACTTCACAGACACGAAAAGGGTTAAAAAATTTAATGCTAAACATCGCATTAATGTGCATTAAGTTGGCGAATTGCACGCCCCTTGCATGTAATATGAAAAACATATAACGTCTCATCCGTATTTCTGCGAAAGCACTCTACAGCATGCTCATTAAGTAAATTGATTAGAAATTATGTCAATTTCATACTAATTACATATTCTTCTGCTCTGAGTGTCGCTTTATTTGCCAACGCATTTTCCAATTGAAAAATAATATAATTTGCAGAGGAAAAGTGGCGAAAAACGACAAGAAAAGAGTATCACTGATGGAATGTCTGGAAGCACACCCAGCAATTTCATTGATTGCACGCTCCTTAAGATTTATTTCTTGATCTCCAGAGAACAATAAATTAATGATCATGCTAATCGGCGCTGCACAAAGTGGAGGTGAGCGCTTTTTCTCCTTCCACAATTATTGCACACTGTGCGTGTGTGTGTATAATTTAATCGGTTCGCCAAATGGAAATAATTATTGATTGATTGTTCGCTTATGGAGACATTCATTATACTTGCAACATCATTCAGTGCAAAATGCGATGAATATAAATGTTGCATAATGAGAGAGGGCAAAATTGCCCACAAAGTCATACACTTTCTTGTCAATCATGTGACTTTGAGGGCTGCTGCAGTTTTATTTCACCGTCACAGCATTTAATTCGCCACGGAAGTGCCAGACACTTTGCATTTTGGCCCCGAGCGCCAAATAGTGTGTAATTCTTTTCACGGACTCTCGCGCGCAGAGGATGATTTTCTCCAGATGCTCATGCAGGTGTAATTAAAACAATTACCACTCGATGTCAATGGTGGCGAAAGAATTCAGTGCAATTGCATTTGACATGTACGGGCTGCGCACATGAACTGAGGCAATTTGCATTTTGCACACGCTGCATTTTCTGCCACAAATTGATCGAGCACACATCGCGAGATTTATCAGGTTCTTCATTCTGGGTAAGATTATATTCAGGGAATTTAAACGTCGCCTAATTGTAGAGCAACGCAACATATTTTAAGACTATTATTATATTTATGACGAAGACAGCAGTAAATATTCTGTCAATAATTGTGTCTTTATTAGCATACAAAATTAGAGAGTGTTTTCGACCACATTTTCAATAATTACATTTCTTTAAAGATGCGCTACCGTCTTTTCTACGTAAAAACAAGTCTGCAGCACTTCGTGCAGAAGAGCTCCTGTTAAAGTTACTCAAGATGTTAACTTCTTTTTCTCTTATTCTCTTATTTAATTCCATTTAGCGTTCATCTGAATGGGCGTGGCTTGCAAGTGGGCGGGATTTCTCAGTATATTTTTGCATTCTGATGCTCGGGATATAAAAAGTTCGAAACAAGGGGCACAATTTGAGACCCAATCGTGTCAACCATGTTCAAAATAAAAGACCAAAACCCGATTTGTCGATGTTTTAATCGATTTTTGAAAAAAATTGTTCTATTCATCTGTAATGTTTGTTGTTTGGGTTGTTTTGTGCGGAGTCCACAAGGAAAACGGGAAAATTAATAAAGTGTGTAGTAGCGTTGACCACAGCTGCTCCTCTTAGTATTAACCTTAAACCGGATAAATTCGGAGCTGTGTTAATTTGTTGCAAGCGACGCTTCGTGTTTGACTAAAATTCAAATGACGCGGTCGTTTTTTCGCTATTTTAATGCGAAAGCCAGCAATCAACTCGTGGCTTCAGCATCGCATTACGCTGAGAACTATAACACAGTGCATGCGATACGCTGATGGTGTATGAAATTGTGCGAGAATGTGCTGAGACAGTGGGCATAAGGCTCAATTGAAAAATGAGCTGCGCTGGGGAGGTCAAACGGCGCGAATTTTTGATACGCGCCACGGGATAGTCCGAAAATTGTCGCACTCTTGTCGATACAATGTATGGAAATTGCGAGAATGTGGCACACGGAATTGTTCATTAAAATTCATAAGCGCAAACATCATATTTATGCAGATGGTGTGTTATTTAAAATGTATTTTTCAAATATTAATTAACGATTTGCCATGATTTAATTAAACGAATTAATTGTGATCTGCTTCTGGGATGATTCCACCACAAATCCGCCTCATTTGGCAAATCACGCGTGCATCAGCGTCAAAATAGCGTCAGGCCATCGCGAATGGGGGAGTTTTCCACTAATTAATTGTCATAATTGAAACGATATACTTTTTTAAACGGCAGATGATCAATTTTTGCGCCCAAAATGAGCAGCTTGTCCCACCATTAAAAGCAATTGAATAATTTATTCACTTAAAATAATTAGCAAGTCTCGATTATGACCGTTCTGGGCAGTGAAAAACCGCATCAATTTGCAAGAAATGTTTATTGTTAAACTCGCGCACACGATTGTATTTTGAGGCCCGAATGATGTCAGTCACAAAACACATCTTCCGAAAAAAGATCCTGAGCGAGAGAGAAGCAAGAAAAAATATTTGTCATAACATGACATAAAAATTTTATGATGGTCTCTAATTGATCTGATTAAAATAATTGGATTGCGATAAGGCGAGAAATAATTAAAGAGAGGGAATGAGCATTTGAGATGCTTGTTTATTCCAATGTTTGTCCACACACGAGTCACTTTTCCAGCAATTTCATAAATATTACTTCATGTTAATTCCCTTAAGTAAAGCGAACGTCAATCAACAAATTTACAATTTCTCTAATCACAGTCTCTCACACTTTTCCACCATATGCCATTATTTTGTTTGTAATGAAGTTTGAAACTATGTAGAAATGTGGCGATCGAGTTTTTCTCCTTCATATTCATCAAACTCCGCATGTGCTTTATCAATTGGGGAAATGAATGTTAATGAGTGTGAGACGCAGAAAAAAGAGGCTACAATTAATTGCGTGGAGAGATTTTGCTGTGCTGTGCAAAATGCGGAATGGGAGATTTGGGAAATGCCTCGCATTGCGTGAAAACTACTAAAGTCAACGACAATTTGCTTCTTCGGTGAACAGGTTCCAGTGCAGATGGCTGGAGACGCAATTGCAAAAAAATGAGGTAAATAATTCACGTTGGCAATTACACTATCAATCGCATCCAATAAATAGTGTAATTATTTAGCATATGCATGTAAAATTAATTTATTAGGTGATTTATGTAAATATTGCAATTATATTCTGAAAATGAGTGTATAGTTACTCAATTTGAAATAAAACCATTCGTTATGTTCCGCTGAATCCACAATATCGCACAATATAATGTTGGCAGGAATGATTTGAATAAATGAGCGGTGGAAAGAAAATTTCCCCCCTTCAGTGACTGATTAAATTGATACAATTCTTCAATTTAATTTGCTTTTTAAATCAACCTCAAACCTTCATTTGTACACTTCGGGCTATTCGATGTGCCTTCAATTGCACACGAATATGTTCTCTGGCTGTAGCTCAACATAATTCTCATCCAGAACTCGCGCGCGCGAAAGAAAAAAAGAAGAAAAACTCCTCATGCTTTATGTTTACCTCTGAGAAATTTCTTGTGTGCGAACAATTAAAGGCACAGAGAAAATATTGGGTGGCTGTGGTGAAATGTATGCCTTCGCCATACAGTTTAGTTAATTTAATTTTCTCAAATCACGACATATTATTAACATTGTCACGACATTTTCCACTTGTTGTGTCCGACCGTGGAGTGGAAAAAATTTCCTCGCCGAAGCTATAAAAGTGCCTTCGCGTCTTGAATTTTCTGCCATTGGATTTTCTTTCTTCCTTTTCTGCAAATGAGGTCTCTTTACCACCGACTTGCACTGGCTTTTTGTCCACTTCACCCTCGAAATAATTGAAAATATTGTTGATTAGCAAACTTGTTTTTCTTTCACCATTTCCCACCTCTTTCTTGCCCGCATTCCGAAGGGTTGCTCATTCCGCGGAATCGCATACAATGAAATCAGTGCAAGTTTCTTACTTTAGAATTGATCAGGAAGATCAAGATGACTCTGTTTGAAAACTGTGAACAAATTGTCAATGTGTTTTTCCTAATTTCAAAAGAATTTGCCAAATTTTCGTACGATCTAAATGACTTTTGAAATAAGCAACATAATTAATTGTACGTTTTCTCGACCGCTAATGCAATTAAATGACTTTTACAAACCAATTCATTAGAAATCTGAAATGATCGATAAGAAAATGCCATGAAAAACTTCAGTTCTTGCTAATCTTCTAATCAGAGACCATCAAATCACTGACTGTATAAATTAAATGCGTCAATAGAGACTTATCAAGTCCACAACTTATCAACCTTAATCGGCCAGCAACACAGTGTCAGCAGACTTTCTGTCACGTCAGTCTCGACTGCACTGCTTTGCCCTTCTGCGAATCCAAGTCTGAATCCGCACTCGAAACGGTCGACTGGGAAAGCCGAGGCAATATGATGGGTAGTTGAACTGTGAATTGTGTGAAAAATTGCGTGGGTTGAGAGTGTAAGCGAAATGTGCGTGTTGTGTCGTGCAGCACTGATTTTTATTCCATCTCAGTCCCTCGCGAGAACACACACAATTTGCATATTAATTTATTTACGCGACAACTTTGTAATACAACCGTGATTTTTTGCATCCCCCACACCCTTCCTTGGCGCTCTCACGCCCACTTTTCAGCCACTGAGTAATTGCAGATATGTGTGTTTTTATTAAATTAATTGCATATACGCAATTTTCATCGCGCGGCACTTCCACCGGAGGATTTTCCGTGTGCGGTTTGCCAGGAAACAGACGTGCAACAGTTTTCGAACCACATTTCACTCTGCGCCCGTGACAGAAATGTTTGTGATTCTATTATTCAGTGAATTCCATGGGCACTCTTCGGTCTCGTTTTTTTTTGCGTGAGAGTCGGTCAGAAATCAGAAACACTTCCCAAAGACTCAGCTTAATGATTTTGTACGCGGGGTGTTGAGGGGCGAGGGCGGAGAATTCTGTGACAAACTGTGCGGCCAGAAGTTGCTTAGCCATGAAATTGGTAAATTGTGCAAGAATACACAAAGTCAACCATTCATCATTGCAGGGAAAACAACCCTCAAGTTGCGGAAAAAACTCTGCATTTCCATAATTTGTGATGCCGGATGGAGAGGTTTTCATTTCAAAGACTGCGAGGGTGCAATTGGAGGCAGAATGCTAATGAGAGTCAGAGTGGGGTCTTCAATGGGATAATAACTGAATATTCAGCACAGAAACTTCCCACTGATCAGCCTCTCATGCTGCATCTTGTGGTTTTTAATGGATTTTTAATGGATTGTCCTCTGTGTGTTTGTCTTTCTCTCTATTTAATTTGGCTCTCTGCATCACCAATTTGGTGTGAACTGTGTGGACAAAAAGTCGAAGGCTCTCAGCACAAGTGGTGCTGTTTTTTGCCGAGAGCCCCACGCGACGGAAAAGAAGCTCATTACTCACAGATAATCCGTTTAGGGCGACTATTGTGAAGGAGTTGAGTCGACCGGAAGAAATTCAATTGATTGGCTGGAATAAATTGGCTCAAGTGCGGCTCTTTTTGGCTCTCTTCACAAGAAAAGAAGAAAATTACCACCACTCTTGGACCACTTGACACTGTTTTCGCGGCACAGCTTCACACTCAAATATTACTCAGATGATTCGTGATCACTGGGAGGATTTCTCCTCGTGTGTGTGTGTGTGTTGGCAAAAAGAAGTATCTCTATCACAATTTCAATGCCACTACGGACAGGAAAACTCACTGACTCACGATGTGTTTGGAGGAAAAGTGTCGAGAGTCAATCTCACTCGTTCGACGATCGCACGCCGAATGAGTGGAAAGCAGAACTGAGCTCTGGAACAGCAAATGTTGGAAGTCAGTGAGTCTGGGAGGTGGAATTTGCCGGCTTCTCCTCAGCCTCTCTCTCTCTCTCTCTCTCTCTTCCGCCCTTCTGAGCACTCTCGGGCGCTTCTCTGTGAATGTCTCCATGGGAAAATCCTTCCGATGCACTTTTCCTACCCTCCTGGGGTGTTCCATGAATTCCGGCTAGAGGAAAATTAATCATTTTCCCGCTTGTGGACAGAAAAAAAGAAGGCCACAGAAGAAGAAATCCGCCGCGCATGCGCGCCACGAGCCAATGTGCCATCGTGGATGAAAAACACTGGGCGGTGTGGAATGAGGGGGTGGAAAAGCGGGGAAATGTGCTTGGGAAGTCATGTGAATTTTCTCCCAGAAGAAGGTGGAGACAAAAATGATACTGTTGAGCTGTGGTAACATCATTACAAGTGGCCCAGAAAACACTGATTATTTCCATCTCTGACGCCTATTTTGCTGCCCCCAAATATTCTCGGGGAAGAATCCTCCCTCTTGTATTGAGGGAAATGCTCGATTTTCCGCTGTGGAAAAGTCCCTCTTTCACTGTTTATATGAAACATTTTTTGCATGTTTTCTCTCTCATCTTCCGCTAATGACAAAAGAGATATTTTCAACCCTTCTCGTGTGGTGTGAATTCAATGGGAGATTCGCGATTTGCTCGCTCAAAGTCTCAAAGAAAAATGACACACACACACACAACACAGTCAAAAAAAATGTGTCATGAATACAAGTTGCAATAATTACTCAAAACTCTCAGATCTGAATGACTTCTTAATAAGTTAAGTCCCTAAATTGATTACCATACTGTTCCTCCATTCTTGCACATGAACGAGTTCCATTCAATTCGCACCCTCGAGAGGGTATTTTTCATCAAGAGAGGGATGCACTTCTGAGAAGGGTTGATATTCACGGCAAAATGAATTATCTTATTAAAAAGTGGAATTTTCTGCGACACTATCGCACTCTGCAATCAATGGAGTTTTAATTAAAAAATCTCTAAAGGTGACCAACCATTTTTCACGCCTGTATTCTAACGCCAGAACATTAGAACAATGCCAAAGGAAATTGGTTCTGTCAGCGCGAATTTTGTCTCCTTGAATCACCGCATGTCCTGAAGTGGGGAATAAAAATCACCCTGAGAAGTTGTAAATTGTAATTATTTTTCTATTGTTGGCACAGCAAGAAAAAGATTAGGAATTTGAATAAAAATTGTATAAATAATACCATGAAATAATTTCACTCAATGAAGACGCACTCATAAATAACAAGAAAACTTGCAAGAAGTGCGGGAACAATTGTATCAATTACACCAAACACTAACCGGGCCGGCGAAGGGGTGAAATAAAATTTAAACATCATTTTTCATTGCGGAACGAAAGAAACTCCGATGGGATTTTCGTTAATCTGCGGGAGACCAGAAAGACTGGTAACGCACACAAGAGATTTCTTTTCTCACTCCGCAACTCGCCTGGAGGAGAAATTTGAAGTAAGTTGTTCAGCACCCAGAGTGGACAGAAGATTAATCATGAGTGTGATTTACAAACCCTTCTGCCTCCGTCCCCAGGCGCAAAATCAACCCCATCACTCTTTCCATAATTGAATTCTGTGCGGTGCCGCCAGCAGTGGCACAATAAGAAGGAAATTGATGGTAATTATTAATTGGGTTAAGTACTTCAAGGGCTGCTGATCGTCTTTCGCAGAGAATTTATTAATATTTCACCCGATAACTTTTCACCTTCGCACACAAAGTTCCCGCTGAAGTGGCGAGAAAAGTCCTGAGAAGTGACATGTCACTGTCACTCGTGCCTCCGCAGCATCAATAAAACATCCCAACATCTCAATTCTGAAAACACACAAAATCTCCCAAGGCGCACTCATTCGCTGTGCGTGGTGTATTTACAAGGGGAAGATAGTACAGCACTTGCACAATGTGTATGAAGAATCCTTAACACTTCTCAGGACTTTAAACATCATAGGTAGTTAATAGCAAGACTAAAACCACCTAAAAACTAACCGCAATCTAACTAACAGTTCTGTAACTCTGTTTTTCAGACTAATTGCTTCTAATTGCACTTTCGGTATCGTAGAATCTTTCTAAAAATCCTTAACATGTCTTAGAACTCTTCGTAGAGATTGCAATTGGAATAAAACGATAAAATTAAGCAAAACTCCAGCGAAATTGTACCAAATTTTAGTTTTATTACCATGAAAATCAACCCAGATTATTATATTGAGGTTATTTTTGACTTTAACTTTGTTTCTTAATAATTCAGCTTCCAAAATCACGATTTTTATTGAGTAAAAGTACGCAATTCTACTAATAAAGTGAAAATGCTTTTAGTTTAAGCACAAGAATTTCTGCTTTAAGATATAATTTAGTCACATAACTTAGAAAAAAAATATCAAAATTATGACTTGAATAAGAATCAATTTCTGAGAGTGCAATAAGAAACAGAAAATCACAGCTGTGAACCAAATATCCGGCAAAATTAAAACACTTCCGATCATATTATCTCCCCTTGTGTATTTACGCAAGAAACTTTGACTCTTTCTGGAGAATTTCAGCTACAGGAATGAGTTCCGTACAAATGTATTACGAAATTTTCCACCCTTGTCATAAGTTGCGTCTCCTCGGAAGACACTCAACTTCCTGTGGAGTCTTTTGGATGGGTTGGAAAACAACACCAAGATTGCGAAATACACAGCGTCGTCCTCACAAAAGGATCCAATTCAGCTCCTTTTATTTAAACAGTTTTACACCATTATTGTTCGCGAACACGAGGGTGAGAGGCGACAAGTCTTTTGTGACATGCGGTTGTTACGCAATTCATGGGGAGAGATAAATCAATCGGAGAAAAGTCAAGCAACAATAAATCATCAACATTTTAGATGTGTGCGCGACATTGAGTCGTCTCTCTGTCCTGGAGAAGTGGCTTTTTTGCGCGCCAAATTGAGGATCATCCAAATTTATATCACAAATGACAATTTCAATCAACTTCTTGCACACCTCTCGATTCCTCGTCAGCATCAATGCTGGTTTCGACTGTCACGGACAGGCATGTTTTTCCTGGACTCTTGCATCAAAAAGGTGCGACGGCAAAAACGTGGGATTTTGCGTAGGAGAAAGACTAGAATGAGTGGATTTTTTAATAAATTAATCTCTCTGAAAGCCATTTCATTACTTCAATGGCTCCAGTGAAGTGCAATTCAGCTCTTTATTTGCACTCAACCCTCTCTCTTCGTCACATGCGGGTTGATTTTGATGCAAATCAGTACAAATAGCGCATGTTTCAGGATCGGAGTTTTGGACAGAATTCAATGCAATATTTATTTATTTACTTCCACGGAAAGGAAGAGCACATCTTGCGGTGTTTTCAGCTTTTGGGGACACTTTTGTCGTGTATCTGTGTTGCATAATGCGCTTCCTTGTTATTTCTGTATTACATCACATTTGCTGAAATATTTGTTCAGAAACGCGTCGAGTATTTATAGAGAGAAAGAGAGAATGGAACGGGGAAAGCGGGTGGAAAGACACGGCAAATGTTGCACAATGGGAATCCGTTGAGTGTCAATCAAATGCAGATATTAGCTGGAGGAAGACTTTCCCGAGGGTTGAGCGGGATATTCATTACATTCACCCCATTTATTATTGCTCTTGTGCACATTAATACCATCAATTAGGTTTTTCTTCACTCTGTGCAAAGAGAAGTGCGTGGATAATGGATCACGCAGAGAATTTCCATCTTCTCTAGGCGCAAAAAAATCCCACTTTAGCAAATACAGAAACACTTTCCATTGAAATTCGGTAATCATTTCCAAACAAATAATTAATAACGCTGAGAAATGTTTTTTTCCTCTTTTTTGCTGCTAATGTTTGTTTGCTGTTGAGCTGGAGGCATTCGTTCTGCGCTTTGTGCAAGGGTCGCATCTTTCAATCAACATTAGCAAATAGGGGCACTTCGCATGCCCAGAGAGACTATCTGGATTACTCACATGCACTCCTCTTTCCCAGGGATTTTGCCAAACTGCAGGAGAAAAAAAAAACCCATTCATTAGCATAATTCCATGAATCTTGTGTGCGGGATTAGGCAAACAAAGTGCTCCTGATCAAATTAAATCAAAGAATATCTGTCCGGGAGAAAATTATATTGGTTTTAGAATGTTGTTTTATCATTTCACCAGACGCGACAGAGTTGCTGGTTAAAAGTGCGGAGGGTGAATTGATTCATATTGAATTGCTTGCATAGAAAAGGATCACAAAGCATTTTCCACCACAACTTTCCATTCATTTTCCCTCCTTCATCGGAGAGAATCAATAAAGAAAATTGATTTATAATTAAATTAGCTTCAAGTGCCAATTTGGCTTCTATATTGGAAGGTATTTGATGAAGAAAAAAAAAACACAGTATAAGATTTAACCACCCTCGAGTTCACTCTGCGAGGACATGAGCGAAGAAAGGACACAAAGAAGGAACGAATAAAGGCACCATTGAGGGTAAAGAAGTGGAGTGAGTCAAATGGACATAAAATAGATTGACTTTGTGATTTTTAGCGCGAATTTCGGCAATTATGTCCGTCTCGATTGGATAAAACTTTTCTTGTTATCCCCCAGCGAAAGTTGCCACTGTTGGCGGCATGAAAAAGTGCCGCCCAATTAAGTCTCTTCGCTGCGTTTTATTTTAATGGGTGATTCATGGAGAAAATTGATGAGCATAATTTCCTAAAACGCATATAAATTTCCCTCAAACTCATATACAATCCATACTGTTTTGGGTGTTGTGTGGTTTATAAATAATTCAGCACGCAGTTTTCCACCCCATTTGTGTTACCGGCACTTTTTGGATGAGGTTTCCACCGTCACAGTTCATCCTGCGATGTGTGTTTGTTGTCCGGGAAGGAAGATGGGACACCACATGTATTTCACCCCCTTTTAACAATTTTCCAAAATGTGTATTTGAATTCACCCTCAGCCGTGTCATCCCACTCATCTTCGGCATGGAGATTGCGGTGAAAATTCTCAATTGTCTCAATAACCCCACCCTTGGCGTGGCCGCAAGAAAATCATAAATGCGCCCTCCTTCGGGGCGCATGGCTTTCTGGTTGAGTTTGTGCCTAGGGGATGAAATAAGGAGAACTGATCAGTATCACTTTGATAAATGGGAAATTTGATTATGCCGGAGAAAAAGTTAAGCTGTATAATTCGTGGAAACTGAAATAGAACACAAGCGTTCTGGTCTGATTCTCAATTCAATGGCATTTTATGTTATTATATGAAAATACTCCATCGCAACCCTCAAAATATTCGAGGGTGAGGCGTGAATGTGAGTCAAATTGGCGGTGCAGAAGTTATGGAATGACTTTGAGAGGCAAAAATTATCATTCTCATCCCTTATTTGTAGGTTTCAATTTTAAAAATGAAATAAGCAGCTGAAAATGGTTTAAAGTCACTTTTCTAAGGGGTTAAAAATCATCAGAAATAACCAATTGAAGTGTAGTAATGCATGAAAATAAGGAAAACTATCGATTGAGGTACAATTTCGGCGGCCGTTGCGACTCTCAGGCCGATGATTTGCAGGAAAATGTATGAAAGATCAAGAGGGTGGCACTAATTCATAATTGCGTGGTGAATAATTCTCATTGAGAATCACGTCTCTCGGCCAGCACGAATCAATGGACTTTTCCTGTGGAGGGTAAAAAAAAAAGTAACAAATTAAATTACGAATGTTGCGCTCTTTCAGCGAAATTGCATCAAAATTGCAGAAAAATCCTTCCATGCGTGCCATTGTGAGTCAGTCTTGTGTGATTTTCAATCCATTAATGCATCGCATTTTAATTTAATGTCAGATTGCTGGATTGGCAGTGGTTAAATGGAAGATTGGATATTTTCTCCTGACGTCCCCTCGCCACGCAAGACGCCACGTGGCGGCTGGAAATTTGGACGCCACGATAAGAGCACCGCCACGCGTCCTCTCATTGTTGCAATTTAATGTGAATGCACATTTCTGGTTTTAAGTGGATCTTCAGCGCAGAAAAAAAAAACCACCGCCGAGAATGGTATTTCGTGCGTGCGTGGAAAATGCCGAGATTCTCGCCGGCGGATTGTCTTCTGCATCAGATAACAGCGAAACCGTGTGACTTGCTGTGACTCCGTGAGGATTCCCAGCAGAAAAAAACCATAATTCATTTGAGCTGCTAATTCCGGCCACTTCAATATGTGTGCCACGAAAGGGAGACTCGAGCGAGGCTCAGGAGAAGGACGCCACGCGAGAAGGCGCACGAGACGCCTAATCGTGACAAACAATGTTTTTTTTTGGAGGAAAATACACCTCGGCCACAAACACCCGGTCACGCTATATTACACGAATCGCTTCGCAGAGGGAAGTGGTGGAAAAGCCAATTCATTCACTTGTCGCACGGACCTCAAACGCCAGCGTGACTTACAGTGGCTTATCAATTAATTGCGAGCACAAAAGAGCACACGATATGCCACCTAATAAGGGGTGGTTTTTTGCCTTCTCTTCCCACAATTTATGGCGGATTATTGCGTTATCTAATCAAATGCCCCGGAGATTTTCGCTAATGTCTGGGAACGGGGAAAAAGGAGTGAAATATGCCATTTCGACTGCAGGAATATTGTACATTTCTCTGTTCTGCGGTGGGATTACTGTATTTTTTCCCATAAAATACAGCAATTTTAGCATTATTCCCTCGCTGTGATGTCTTTGATTTGAATTTTTGAAAAAAAACCTTATTTGAGTAACGAATAATTTTCCCACAGAAGCTGTGAAGAGAAGAAATTGGAAAGAAAATCTAGAATTTCTCCTCAATCCAAAAGCAACAATTCATCATGGAAAGAAAAAAGCAATTCGGATCAAATTTTTGAGAGTAAAAAAAAACCGTGGCAACCGAAAGGGTGAAATTGCTGAGAAGTCACAATGGAAATTGCCATTTCTCACCGTATTGTTGGAATTTGAAATTTCATGTGGCTCGTCTCTCGGGATGTTGAAGGCGAAAGTGGCGGAAAACGAGCCCTAATTCAAATCGAAAGGGTTGCTCGCCTGCTAAACTCCCAAGAGGGTCATTTTTCGCATTTGAAATCTCCTTCCATCGCTGGACGAACTTTAAATGATATAAATTTCTCAGTGCGAGTAACTTTCTTTCAGTGCCGAAAAGAAAATTCCTGTCCATCTGGAGATGGATAAAAAATTCCTTTTTGTGATTTGTATCCAAGGTAAGAGATCCTTGAAGTATTTCAATATCTCCTGGCGTAACAATTGGCAAATTGTTGAATAACTTGAGAAGAATGTCCAAGAGAAATCACACTCAACATATTTTTGAGATGCCCAGAGGGTATTTTTCTCTCACTCCCTGTCCAGAGATGAATCATAGAAAGAAGCATCAACCCTCAAATTCTTTCCTCCATTTCGAAGGAATATATATTTTAATAAAGTTCCCACATCTCCTCGGTGATATCCAACAAATAGCCAATAAATGTCCAGTCAGAGTGAATCAGAGACTGAAAAATTGCTCTTTAGGTGAAAAGACATCGAAACCCCTTTCCAAAATTCACACGCACGCACCAAAAACATCCCTCCAAATGAGATTAAGTCCCTGATCGAGAGGCGTTCCGCCGTCAGAGAGAACAATTTGCAAGAGATACGAGAAATGCGAGTGTTTCTCTTCTTCTTTTTCACCTCCCCAAATATAATGTGCGGAATTAAAAATCCCTGCCCGGATTATGTTTCCAGCGACCAGCAAAATACGCAGACACTATTTACATTTCCCATGGAATTCGTCACGGTGAGGCAGGACCTCTTTCTCCCCTCCTGTTTTCCCCGCAATAAATCTTCCCGATGCCGCACAATCAAATTGCCCGAGAGCGGAAAAAAGTGCCCTCTTGGCGCTCTGAATGGGGCTTTTCGGTTGTCGTGCTGGCGAGCGATTAAGACGCCATGTATTTAGTTACAGCTCGAGCTTTTACACAAGACGTATACATAATTATCGAATTTATGAATGCACAAAGTGTTAATTATATTCCAAACAACCGCCTTTCTTGCCAACTTCGCCTTGCTTGTGTTATTGAGGTGACGTCGGCGGATAATCGCCAAAATTGCCTCAGAAAATGACTGTAAAGTGCAGAAAATATACACTGAACCTGAGTTCAAAGGCAAAGAACCAATAATAAGAGTTTAGAGCTATTTTTGAGGGTTTCTTTTTCCCTTAATCACACAGTAATTTCTACTTATTCATACTAAAGCAATGCTTTGAAACAAATCTAAAAGGGTTGCTACAATTATTTACATATACCAAATACTTGCCACCCCAGCTAAAATCACCTCATTAACAAAATGAATCCAGTGCGAATGTCTCATTAATTGGAGGAAAATCAACGAGAGAGAAACAATGCGGACGCTCACAGGATCTAAATAACCGGTGTAAATTCTGCGTGTGGCGGGAAACACGTGAATCCAAATGCTGGACGCATCAATTAGGAGAGACGCAGAATTATGCTCGCCTCATTGCAGGAAAGCGCCTTTTTGGCTCAAATGCGCAGCCGGTCGGAGTCAGTGAGGTGGAAAAATGTGTCTGCGACAGTGTTTCAATGCGGCCAAATTGACAAAGAGAACCGACAGTGAAATAATGTGGAAAATGGAATCAAAATTGACTCTCTGGGCAGTTTGTGGAGGGAGAAAGAGAGCGAGACAAAGGAATGTGGCATTCACCTTGTACCTGAAATCTCCACAGAGAGGAGAGATTTCGCTTTATTCTTGCACCCCCAGAAATAAGACAGTGTATATATATATATGGAAAATTGCACTCTAGAAGTCCCTGAATCGCAGGTCTCGGCGCTCGTCGCTGAGATGATCCCTGAAGCGCATTGGACTGGGGCGGAAATCTAATCTGGGCGCACTGAGGGGCGCCCCGCCTTCACTGCCGGCGGCCAGGCTGACAAAGTCCGGACGCCTTGAGCTCAGCACTCCGCCGGAGTCGAGCATGTCCCTGGGGTCCTCATAAATCGTGATGCGGTGACGGGCGAAGTAGCCGTCCTCCCGCGGCCGGCCCAGCGTCCCCGCGGACAAGGGATGCGTCCGCAGGGGTGGCGGGTACAGCGCCTGCAGGAGGCAAAAAGTGAGTCACAGACAAATCAATATTTGGCCAAGTCACAACGTGATAAATTGCCGCAAAGGTCTGTCCACCGTGACGAATGCGCTGCCCCGGAGCGAATCTCTGTCACAATTCTCACTCACCTGGCCACCGGAACCGTAGTCATCATACAGAGGTCGTCTGTCGTCCAGCGGTCTGTGTGCAAAGAAAAGATCACCAGTATTTCGGGGGGTTTTGCGGAACGTCTTTGAGCGACATCACCTGTACAGTCCGTGTCCGTAGTTCTCCCGCACGCCCACCGCGTAGGGTCTTCCGCCGTAGCCATCATCCACCATCTCGTACCTCTCAGCCTGTCCTCGCACGTACTTGTCCCTGTGCCCGAGGCGGTTTCCCTGGTCCTCCGCCAGCAGATGGTGTCTGTTGTGCATCCCCCGATTGTCATATCCGCCATAGCGATCGTCGTACTTGTCTCGCACGCTTCCATCGCGCAATCCCTCGCGATACTGCGAATCGTGGGCATCGCCCTTAGTGCCATGCCTCTTGTCGTACACCAGCTTTCCGCCCCTGTCGTCCGAGTCCTCGTAGAATGAGCTGTTGCTGCCGCTCTCGTCCTTGTGATACGTATTGTGGAAGCCCGACTTCACATGCTTCCTGTTGTGCTTCTTGTCCGTCTCGAAGTCCTCGCCAGTCGTGTGCTTGAGCGTATCTGAACTCGATCCCTGCTTCTCATGGTTCAAATTGTGTCCATTCGAGATGTTCTCCAAGTTGTGGAATTGCGACACATCCTGAGCCGCCTTCAGGTTGTTTCCCTTGTCCGACAGCTGATTCTGTATGAAACCACTGGCCGCCGTTGATCCCTGGGCGCCATTCTCGAATCCGTAACTCACGTAGGGATAATCATTGGCGTAGGGCAGACCACTCACCGCCTCGCCCAAGAGATGGATCACCACAGCAGCCACCAGAAGCACCATCATTCACCGCGGAGTCACCTGAGACACTGATCGCACTGCCGGATTGGGTGCCTCATTAAATATTTGTCGACACTTCACGCTTTAATCCGCGGCGTCATTCATCGCGATTAACGCATGTTTCCGTGAACATGAAAAGAGTGTCAAGAAATTGCCTCTTTTTGTCTTGCTGCGGCTCCTCAAGAACCTCTCTGGGCCCAGTTTAAATTCTTGTGCCGGGTGACTGATTTGGTGACACCTGAAGAATACCCAGCGCCAGTCAACCTTCACCATCTCATCAAATTTACACAATTAACAAGGAAGATAAATCCATTCAATTCACCACACTTCATTTCCCTCCTTCGCGACAGTTGCACGCAACCTCGTGGCAACTTTTGTGTGTTGCGCGGAAAACCCAAAAGATCTTCAAGCTATTGTTGTCCTATTATTTCATCCCAACAGCATGTCGCGGTATTTAAGGACGTTTTCCCTTCTGATTCCAGACTTCATGGCAACTTTTCCAATTAATGGCTCATCAACACATCATTGGATTTATCTTGGAATGCTGCATTTATCCAAGAGAAAATCTTACAGTTCTCATCCTGAAACAATATCAAAAACTTTCGTTTGATTTTCTGTTACATCTTGAGATCATGAAGCTGTTTCCTAAGAAATTACTTACCTTTTCTCTATTTGAACACTTCTGTAATGCTTTGAAGAGCATAAAGAGACTAATTAGCCTGTATTTCGTCCCTTTCAAACACTTTTTCACCCATTTTTCTGCACTGAACGGACGTTTTTCGCACAAATCGTAGAGTTCTAACGAAAACAGAAGCTTACAAATCAACTGCTGTATTTATTTCTCTTCTTTTTCTCTCTCTCTCTCCTCAATGATATATCGCAATATAAATAGCCTTAAATAGTAAGCTTTCATTTCAACTCTGTTCATTTAAATTATGTAAATCATACATATCGAGAACTGGTGTGTTCCTAAAGAGTACTTTTGTCGTATTGATAGAAATATTACATTCAAGCGTGGTATTTCAAGTGCTCTTTTTCCCCCCCAAATTTAATGATCAAAAACCAAATGCATTTGTAGACAAGTTCAAAATTGCTGTTTGTTATTTCAGTAATAAGAATCATATTCAGTGTGAAATACCACTCTTGTTCGGGAATTCTAAGTAAAAATTAATTGAGAATTGTCTTTCTCACCATTGCGTGTGCATTTTTTATACCTGTATCTCAGCGGAGAAACTCATCGTGTTTTGAGGTAAAGTCTGTGGCAGGACAGTGAAGCACAGAGACAACCGAATGAGTGGCGCACGGCGAAGCTTCCAGCTTAGAAGTCACCATTTCGCAGCTGCGAAAGCCTCAGACTGAGCTCCTCGGCGATGTTCACGCGTGAGATCTCCACTTCCTTCCTCGACGACACCTCGCGCAGCTTCACGACGCCCTTCTCCAGCTCCGAACTGCCCAGAATGAGCGCGAACGGGATTCCGTGCTCCTCGCAGTGCTGCAACTGACCGAGAAGCTTGGGATTCTCCTTGTAGGAATGCTCCGCCTTAATCCCGCCATCCCACAACTCCGTGATCACCTTCAGTCGCTGCTCGTGCAGCCCCTTGTGGGCACTCGCCACGTACACTTCCACGTCCGTGGTGCGCATCTTGATGCCCTCGGCCGCCTGCTTCGCCTCCAGCAGCGAGAAGATCCTCTCCACGCCAATGGACACGCCCACGCACGGCACTTGCTTGCCCTTCGGATCGAACATGCCCACGAGATTGTCATAGCGTCCACCGCCGGCCACTGAACCCAGCGTCACGGGCTCCACGTCGCCGCCATTCGTCACCTCCGGCATTGCCGTGAGCACCGCCTCGTAGATCACGCCAGTGTAGTAGTCCAAGCCTCTGGCCAGACTCAAATCGAACCGGATCTCATTGCAGAGACCCAAAACCTCGCAATACTTCAGCAACTTCTTCATCTGCTCCAATCCCGTCACCGCCGACTTTGTCGCCATCAACTTCGCATCCTTCTGCAGCTTCTCCACGAGATCAAGACCACCGGACAGCTGAACATATTCCCCAATTTGATCCGCCGTCTGCTCGTCGAGTCCCTTCTCCTCCATCATTTCGCGCTTCACCTCCTCCCATGGCGACTGAAAAGAGAGCAGCAAGAAATTTAAGAAATCTCACACGCTTCGTCAACTCTTGTGCATGAAGAAAAAAAAATTAGCCACACTGGCAATAATATGCTTTTTATCAGCACTCAAATGCTGATGTCAGGTAAATTTCCCACCAACATTGCGATTCTCATATTCTACAGCTCATCTCAATTGCAATTCACACTGTTGCCAATCTGTTAAACGCAGTTAATTTTGTGATTTGTGACGACAAATGATGTTTTCGTGAATATTTCTTCTCGATTTAATCTTTTAATTGAGCTCATTACTGCATTTCGTCGCTTCACTCTTCATCGGAGTTCTGAATATCAACATTATTCTCCGTGCGAAACGCATCTTGTGCATCTTACCTTGTCCAGTTTGTCGACAGCCGAGCAAATGGAGCGGAATTTGTCAGTCGGCACGCCGCACGCCTCGAACATGCCGTCCAGGAGCATTCGGTGGTTCAGCTTGATCACGTAGTCGCCGATATCGAGTCCGCTGAGGATCTCAGACACGACCTTCACGCACTCGGCGTCCGGAATCATGCAGTCGTACGTGCCGGCGATGTCGAAGTCGCACTGGTAGAACTCCCTGTAGCGCCCCCTCGTCATGGCGGGATTGTCCCTGCGGTACACTTTGGCGATGTGGTAGCGCTTGATGGACGCAATCTTGCTCATTGCCAGATAGCGAGCGAGCGGAACGGTCAAATCGTAGCGCAGAGAGAGAATCTCTCCACCCTGATCCTTCAAGTCGTAGATCAGCTTTGAGTCCTCGCCATACTTTCCCGTCAGCACTTCCTGCAAAGGACAAAAACACACTCTTCAGCACCTCAGGTCACCTCAAAATGCGCCCATCGGCACTCACTTTGCGCTCAAAGACCGGCGTGTCGATGCTCTCAGCGCCGTGCTTCTTGAATACTGTGACAATCTTGTCCAGGACGCCCTGACGCAGAGCCATCTGCTGCGGATTGTAGTCCCGCGTGCCCTTGGGCGTCTTCAGCATGAACTTCTGCCCACCGGACGCCTCGCCATCCTCCTCGGTGACCTTTGCCTTCAGCGCCAGCAGCTTTGCCACCTCAACATCGATCTGCAACAGGGCAAAAAACAAAACGAAGATCGTTACGCAAGCAATCAGAGCATCACCGCCACTCGTCACCCTAACCTGAGCTGTGCAGAAGCCCCGAAAGTCTCTCATCAGTCGAATCTTTCTCAAAACGCCTATCATTTTGCCTCTTAATCTCTTTCCAAAATGCGTTACAATTGAATCAAAATTCTATTATCGCACTCTGATGACGTATGAAATTTACTGAAGTATAGTAAATAAAGAGATGGTGTAAAAAGAGTGAAGAATTTAGTAGGAAAAAATAAAAACATTCGGTTTGTCAGCCAAAACAAGAGACGTGCTCATTTTCTACACTTACTAAAGCCTACGTCATTGTCGACACGAAAAAGTTACCTTTCTCGTGAAGTTTGGAAAGACATCACAAAACAGAAAAAGGCATGAATTGCTTAACTAACAATCATTTAGTGTCATAAAAGATCAGTTTTTTTCTTTCAGTTTTAGTGGTGTTACTTCCGATTTTAGTGAAAAATCGAGAAAAGGTTCCGTATTTTTCGTATTTCGGGATAAAATACATGAAGATACAAGACATATCGAGGTGAAGTGGATCTAAAATTGACCAGAAACAAGCAATTTTCACCCTATTATCGGCATATTGTGCTTAAAATCAGTAATAAATATTATTGCCTTTCGATTTAGACTATTTCCAGCAGAACACAATGCTTAAATGACAAGTTTACGAGAGAAACATCAATGTGTGCTAATGTGGTAATCAATAGAAAGCGGAGACAATAGCGTTCGGTCAACAATGCGCTCATCCGTGACGCACCAGCGAACAGAGAATCTTTCTCTCTGGCATGTCTGAGCGCGGAATGCCGAGGAAAGACGCCCAGTCGAGCTGAATTGGGCTCCAAAGCAGTCGCAAGGGCGCCGGGGCGGAGGGAAAGGGCCCCAAAGTGCAGAACGACATGGAGAGTTTCTCAACAATTGCATGGCATTGGACGGGAAAAACTAATTGGAGTGAACGTGAAAGTGTGCCTGTGTCGGATTGGAGAGCCGAGAAGGTGAATTGCTCGCTGGCGTATTGAAATCGCGAGTGAGGAGGCAGAAAAAAGCGTTGAGCAATGGGTTCACCAGCTGCTGGTCCAGCGCCATGTGCAAATGCCCAATCAAGGTGATTTTCGCTGGCCGTTTTTGCGGTCGCCCCGACAGAAATGGGTCAAATTGGCGTGACACGCGGCGCACGGGCGCCCCAGCGATCAATTACACGGAAGATCATGGGGATTGCTTGGGGATTTGCAGTACTTTGCTCACCTTCTCCTTGGGCTCCTTCGCTGCCTTCAATTTCCTCACCAAGTCGCCTTGCACTTTGATTTGCTCGAGAATCTTCTCGCGATTGTCACTCATTCTCTGTCCTGGTGGTGTTTGACACTTTCTCGCAGCACTGGCACAGGTGGAATACGGCTCTTTCACGGGGAATTCGCCACGGAAAAGGAAGAAAATGTGCTCTTGCTCTGACACGCAAACCTTTCGCACTTTGTGACAGATACTGGCATGACAGCGCTTCCGGAGCTTTTTCGGAAGTGGCGCTGCCAGCGAAGCGTCATGCCAGTGCGTTCATTCATAAATACTGGCAAGTTTTCCGCTTGCAAGTTTTGAAATAAGAGCTTTTCCGTTGAGAACACAGCGAGAAAATATTTCCCAAAGCTTTGTGTAATTCCAATAAATCAGGCATTCTAAAAGGAAATTTAATTATCTCAATAAATCAATGAAAATTTGCCACCATAAATGTTTAATCACTTTTAATCACCTGTAATTTTCTCCCATTGTTTATTACACAATGTTCATTTCTGTCTCTCTCTCTATTGTCAACACACAAAATCCCTGCGTGATTGTTATCTTATCTGCTCCAAAATGAGCCTCCACTTCCCGATTGAGGAGCACAATTTCATGGATTCGCTCCGTTCTTGCGGAAAACTTGCAGATGAAGCAATTATCCGTGGCGGTTTCCCATTGCGAAATTACTTACACGGAAGTAATCTGATAGAAGTTCCAGTGAAATCAGCAGTGCGGACATAAAAAGAGCAAACATGTGGGATCTCGTGAGGCGGGAAAAAAAGAACAGACGGCAAAGAAATAATAAAATACACCCCATGGAAAATATTCATGAAGAAAAGTTCGTCTCGAAGTGTGGGAAACTTTTGCTGAATATTCAATTCATTCCCAGAAGGCAACCCAAAATCCCCACGCTCTCTCGCTGTAGCTGTTTTTCCACCTGAAAATTGTCTAAACATTTATCTGTGTTTTGTCGCTCCGTGGACAAGAATTGCTGTGGAGAGAGAAAGAGCGCGGCTGCGATTCTGGAGCGTGTGAGAAAAATGATGCGATGCGGGTTTTGCCTCCCTTTCATAATCATTAAACAAAGATCACACACTTTCTCCCACGCGTGCGCAAAGCGCCCCCGATTCTCTGGGGATGCCACGTCTCTCGCGAGCAAGAAGAAGAGCACAACCCCAGACTATTTGGCGTACTTTAGTCCAGTCGTGATGTGGGTCGATTAGGGTAAAAGTGTTCCATGATATTTGTAAGTGAAGTTCACCATTCTCTCGGCCCTCGGCCCGTGCCACCCCCCTTTGGGGCGCCCAGCGCGCGCCCGCGACGCCCCAGAGGGGGCCCCAGTGTATTTTAGCGCGCCGCGCTGAGTGCAGAAATCGCATTGAAATGGGACAGAAATAATAGAAATAAGAATGGAAAAAATCAATAATTGCTTCATATTTCTCCAACTCACCCTCGTGCGGGATGTTGTCTCTCTGATGGGCTCAAGGGGTGGCAATTTCCTGTCATAATTTCCCATTTCATGTGTGCGTGTGTGTGAAAAAAAAATTCCCCATTCCTCAGCATCACGCAGATAAATCTCGAGCAGCTCTTCTGCAAATCCATCTCTTCATTTCTTCAATTTAATTCCCTGCAATTTGCCAATCGACTTCAACCCTCCGCCAGCGAAGGGGGGTGGGTTGGCAAATGGAAATTAAACCTCTCAATTTGACTAACCTGCCATTTGTGAATTTTTCACCAGCAACCATCAGAACTTTTCAACTGTCTCACGAGCAATTTGGTCAATAATTGCAAAACTTTCCATCCTAAAACATCCATCTTCATTTTCCACCACTTTTCCGCCAGTGCAGAATTGTCAATAGTCCTTCGTGGGATCATCACTCAGAGCCTGAGCAAAAGTTGCTCCTTCTGCGACTCCGCGCGGGGCGACAAGGGAGGAATTTGCGAGTGAATGAAATGTGGGGTCGAATGGGGTGAATAGCTCCTGAAATGATTGCGTGTGCAGAGCAGAATTCGCGAACGTGGCGAATAAATTCGCGATTGTGCAGAAAATTCCGTGTGGGTGAGCAAAATTTCATTGCCCTTTTTATTATTAGGTGTTGCATTCCAGAGGTTTTTGGCTAAATAAACATTCGAAAAGGACGATTTTGGAGCTTGTTTGGCACAATTGCAAATCACTCAAGCTTAAGAACCTTGAGAAGAACTTAACATTTAAGTTGTGGTGCAGAACAGATTATTCCTTAGCTCCTTAGTTGCTTTCAAGGTTGCTTTTGATCAAGTATGTCTGAATATATCTTCTCTTGACTTGCAGAAACACAACGAAAAGCTTAACGTGAATTAGAATCAAAGATCCTGGTCTTCATACTGTTTTGCATTCATAGAACTTCCCTTAAGTCTCCCCTTAAATCCTCTTTACATTCAGACTAAAACGCTAGTAAAATAGAAACTCTTGAAATAAGGATGGTCGAAAGTCCTGTGGAACATATTGAATATTGTGAGAGAATTTCCATCGCAATAATCCATAACGCGGGTAATCCGCTTTTGGAAGTGCGTCTCCCATTTTGGCTGAGTTATGCTCGCTCCAGAGATGAAATGTTGGCCCCAATGCGGGTTCGAGGGGTGTTGCGAAACAGTTGAAAATTTCTGGTTGGCTCACAGGCTCCGATATGCTCCCTTTCTTCATATGGCGAAAGCAAACAATTGAGGCAGGAATTTAATTTTTTCCCTCTCACTCTCGCCATATAGTTTCCCCATTTGGGGTCGCCGAGGGGCGCGCGCTGAGAGGGACGAGATCTCCACTTTTGGGGTGGATTTGTGGAAACCCGCGCTCTGTGTTTCACTCTGCATTGTGTGTGTGTGTGCGCGCTGAAATGGGTGAGACCAGCAGCTGTTCACAATATTTGAGCACTTCCTGGCTGCAGTTCCCGCTCGGAAACGCTTTTCTTTCAATAGTGAAAATTGTGAACTTCTATCGCGCTTCCTCGATCAACATGGATTAAATTTCCCCCCGTCAGTCTCCCAATGGCGCCCAGTGTGAGTGATGTAGCTTCAACCCTCCCGGAATCACACCCCTGCGTGATCCAGCACAAATTCCAACTCGCCTCGAGCGCTCTTTTGCACTTTAAAGGCGACAATTCGTCGCTTTAATGCGACGCCAGAGCAAAAGTCAGCGCTCGACTCATGAAGATCTTTCTCTTATCGGAATGCCTTTTTTCCCTGTTTCATCCTTCCCCTCCCCCGCCGCCCGAGTGCTCAGGGAGTCCTTTTTTATCAAGCGCTCGCACATACGTGTCTCGGAAAAGCAGGAAAAATCCTCTCGGAGGCAATTTAAGGAGAAACGTTTATACCTTTTCATCCACTTCAACGTCACAAGATTTACACTTCGTGTGGAAAAAATACGAACAAAATTTCCACTGCGAACATATCGATCTGTTATTCATCTGAATATAGTTGCCATTTTTCCTCAAGACTGATTTCCCAGGAAATACTAAATTGATCAAATCTCTAATAAGATGCACAAAAGAGACTTATTTTACATTTCAAGAATCTCAACGAACGTAAAAAGCACAACTTTTTTACATCTTTTCGGAGCTTTTCACATTTTCCCCGCCCTGATAAAAGAACGACACAAAAGTTCTTCATTGGAACACAATATAAAGGAACCTCTTATCAATGCGATGAATGTTTCACCAGATTTTCTAGGAAAAAAAAGTTGTTATTTTGTGATAAAGACGCGAAAACACATAAAATAGGAGTGATTAGTAAATGATACACGACTGCCGAGGGAAAAGTTAACGCACACAGGAAGAGGAAAAGCGAAATTAACAGTCAAACGTTGGCGGAGGAGAGAAAAAACAAGGAGAGTTTCCAGCGTGAAAAACAAAGGACGAGGCAAAAACATCGGAAGGATGGAATCCCACACAAATAATTCCTTGGTGAGTATTTTCTTTTCTTATCGCTCACCAGTGTTTTTGCCAACACCCTCCATTCCTGATGGGTCACTGCGGCGGCTGCTGGGCCGATTCATTAATCACTTCCTTGGGAATTTGAGACAAATTCCCAGGGAAAAATAATCTCGAGGAGATGTGCGGTACATTAAGTGGGGGGCAGAAATTGCCCACTTACACGCGCATAAAATGTATAAAAATTAGAATTGGGGAGGGAGATGATGAAAATTGTTGCCATTTGCTGTGTGTGCGAGGGTGGGAAAGCTGTCTCGCCCAAGAGGCAGACATTCGGTATGAAATGGTGTACAACTCGTCAGAAGTGGGTGTGTTTGAAAATTTGCAGTATCTGAATACTTTTCCGATTTCTCATGATAATTTAGTGAGAAAAGCACAATTATAGACCACAATCTTTGTGATTATTCAATCTTTTTTTTATCTTGATTATTCGATGCGATATTCTAACATTGTTAGGTTATTTAATTATTTAATGGGCAATAATTAACGTCAAAAAGTGAAAAAAACGTCACAAAATTTGCCACAATCGAATTTCTAACACCTAAAAGTAAGAGTAAGAGCGCAGTATTTTAACCTTAGGGCCAAATTTACCTTTTAGAAATACAACCAGAACTTCTACATGCTTTTCAAACTTGATCAGCTGATGATAAAGTGGGGCTTTTTCACGCGAAAAGGTTTATTTTCACAAATGTGGCCAAATGTGGAGAAATTTATCAAATATTCAAATATATTAAAATTCTGGTTAAATATTCCTAAAATAGTTTAATATAATTTGTTTTATTTAAATTTTTTGCCGGAAATATTCAATTTTTGATTATTTTTCAATTCAACATTTGATTATCGGCTTTCTCCTGGGGAATTTTGCATGCAAAAGTGGATTTGTCTGTACAAATTTGAGGCAAAGTGGCTCCGCCTTGGACTCGCGTGGGCGGCCGGGATGGATTTGCCGGGGGCCAAAGTGCTCCCCGGCCTTTTCCTGGCATGTGTCTGCTGTGAATGGTTGCGAAAAGGACGGAGGATTGGTCAACTGTGTGTTTTCCTCGACCCGTCATCCCTGATATTGCGAAGTGGCACCATGTGTGGCCCCAATCATAATAATATATATCACCAAATTTGGCTATGGCGAGATATAAATATAAAAAAGCAATAACAACTCAATCTCTATGCGAGGAAAATCCTTCTGCCCTAGGCACAAATTGCCGGCTAAACCTCCAATCTGCTGACGTAATCTAATAACATTATTATCACTGAGATCTGTGTCGCATTTTCTCCTTTTATATGTATCGTGCCAATTGATATCAATTCAATTGACAGGGGAGAATGCAAAGGCGACACATTTGCTGTCACACCGGAGGTGTTCTCTGCCGAGACAAGTGCGATGAGGAATTGCTTAAATATGGAAATATTGATCGCGCGATAATGGATCATTCTAGCGGAATATGAGACTGTGTTTGCGGGGCGGCTAAGAAAAATTGCCGCCAACTTGCAGTATCGATTGACTATTTTATTAAAGTTAATTGAATAGCCATAAATAAAAGACTGAGACTGGAGGCGGACCAATTTTGCAGTAGACTCACTTTTATCGTCGGCACCGTAATAAAATCCAATCGAATACTTACCAATATATTCGCTATTAAACATTGTAATTGATTGTTTTAACAATTGCAAATAATCACCTTCCAATCTCTGCATAAGCTTTGGTGGGATTGTAATTGCACTCAGAGAAGAAATGTGTATTCAATATTTGGGAAGAAGTAATATTAGCTTTAAGTAAACACTAGATACGATTTACTGACGCATCTTCACATGTCAAGAAGGGCCTTTCTTGACCTGTCAGAAAGCTCGACATCACTTCTTTTCTCGCTGTGAAAATCCTTCTGAAAACAAACTTTTAATAGCATATTACAAACATATGATTTCAGTCCCTATTGGAGAATTGCAATGAATTTGAGAATAAAGTTCACAAAATCAATATTTTCCACAAATAATGAAGAAAAACTTTTAGTTTGTGTCGTAATATTGCTGTATTTTCAGCAACACATTCAATACATGCCGAAAGCACCCAGAGATTTCTGTAATAAAGCGTCACATATGAAAAGGTGCACACATTTCAATTTTTCATGTTGCTGCATTTGCAGTTTATTAATAATGTCTTCTCCAACGTAACATATTAATTTCACCAAGAGAAAATCCATAACATTCTCAATCTCAAATTTCGTGTTACAAAATATCTGCAGCACACTTCAAAAGAAGTGCCATGCAATTCTTCCTCCTCCTCCTCCTCCTCGTGATATTTCAGTTTAATTGCAAAAACCTCGTCAATGACTTAATGAGAAAATTGGATCAATTACTGAGAATTTCTTGGTCATTTCTCATCAATGTCTCAATATCAAACGCAGTTAAAGTCAGAGTCATCAAAAAAAAAGTTGTTAAGACACACACTTTCTCACATTTCTGCGTGCTTTGTGGCTCTCACACTTGTAATATGTCGAACTTCAATTACAAATCCAAGCGAAATTTCTCAGGATATTTTATGGCATCGGAGAAATTATGGCCCGAGACTTTGCCTATATTCAAAGAAGAATGACTAAGGAAGTATTTTATATTAGATCAATAAATCAGGGGGGAAGCAAATGTACTGCATTTAATGGAGGTGCCGATATAAAAGGCATCGCGCGCAGGGCGATATTGTAGGGAAAATGTCTCATTAGATTGCGACCAATAAAAATCCGCAATTACGCAAAAAGTTGCAGAACTTCTCCGATGGTGGAAGCCAACATATCGATCCGCATTGATGTATGCCTTCTCTGATAGGTGAGGAAGACATTAAATAAGCTCCTCGTGTAGTGCATAAAATAAACTACACAATTTATTGCCTTCCTTATGCAACGGCGTGTTGTGAGAAGTTTAATCAATTTAATATCAATTAATTTGCAGCAAATAAATAAACATTATTGAAGTGTTTCTCAGCTTGTTTTAGACTTGTTCGTTCTTTCGCATCGCCAAACAGCACGCCTGAAGTGAAATGTCCCGTGCAGAGTCCATTGCCAACTGTCAGAGAGTTTCGAATGCTCGCCTGTCCGTCTGTCTGACCATTTTGTGGCACAAACTTGGATTGCAGGAATATTTTATTCTCAAAACACTGTGTACATCTCATGGAGGCGCAGGACACAATGGCAGAGGCCAAGAGGAATATTGATTAGAAATTATGCCATGCAACTGCACAAAAACTGTTTAGGGGTGATATTTCTCTGGCATCAATCCAAATCGGTGTAGTGAAATTGCAACATAATTCTCGGGTGTAAAGAGCGGGAAAGTTTGCTAAAAAGGAATTAGTGTTGTACGATAAATTGGCGGGTCAAATGTCATCAGAATATTGCAGAGAGTTGGGTGGATTTGGATAAAAGGACATTGATAAGCAGATGGTTTGCTTACATAAGTTCTGTAATAGATTCGCTTGTGGCCTGAAAGCAAGCCTAAGTGTGGTTTCAAGGCGCAAGATAATACAAATCTTTATCATAACATTATGTTTGAGTGTTTTTCCTGATTTTTCTGACTCTCAAACAAGTCCATGACTGACTGTTTGTCTGAAATTTGTTTAGACGCTGCGTAATTTATCAGAAATATGAGAAGATGAGGATCGGACAGCGAAACAACTGTCAATGGACGAGATGAAATGGGAAAAAGTCGTGTTCAATGATTTTGAAGAGGGTTGAACTGCGAAGTGTGTGTGTTTGTGCAGAAGGGAAACCCCAAGCAGAGACAATGTCTGGTGGTGATCCTAAAATTGGATTTCTCTAGGCCACTTGGTTCTCATCAATTAGGAGGAAATTAGAGACAAAGAGAGACTAAAGGGGAGAAAAAAAATTCACACGCATTTTCGACGCACACAATTGCATTTCACGTTAAATCAACTGAAATGGAAATATACAGTATATTGTTGATTTACTCAAAAATAGCGCCTGTCAGATATTTTAAGTGGCTTCTCTACATATTATTACGCTCAGTCACGATTTCTTGTTTCGTGTAAAAACGGAAGAATAATTAAGAAGGAGGACTTTTCGTGATGAATTGTGGCTTTATTCACGATATTCTAATTTATGCATGCAACATTCTTCTCAATTTTCTTGACAATTTCATTTACTATCACTCAAATCTTGTCTCTTTTCTCAAAAGGCCATTCAGTTTGGGGAATTTCGAGGGAAAAGTTGTCAGAAGAGAAGCACATTTCATTAATTTATTATCACTTCGTCGGTCTCGAAATGCAGATGAATGATATTGAGAAAGAAAAAGTCTCTGAGTTGAGATACAACTTTTCAATATTGGAAGAATTCAATTCAATTTTACGCATTTTGTGTGTGTGTTTTTTCTCTCTCTTTCGATTGGGCGAGAAGCGAGTCCGAAGAGGGGCTGAATATGGATTTTTATGATAAAGTTCTTCAATCTGAAATTCAATGATAATTGCCAATGCGATGCCATGAATAAATTAATTCACTCTTCCCTGAAATTTGGCTCAGCATCATTATCATGAGCAATCCATAAATTCTCAATATGATCATTACTTCTCTCAATTCGCTGTGAATTGTGGACTTTTCTTCGCCAGCATCGCCAGGGTCATGCTCGAAATTCAGATTTATTGTTTTATTATCTCCTCAAGAGGGGCTGAAAGATGCCGGGCTCGCGATATGCGCGCGTAGACGTGAATGGCGGCCTCCGGGTGGGATGATAAATGACAGAAGATGAAATTTTCCACGTGATGAAAATCACAAGGATAAGCACGAAATGATTTTCCATTGATAAACCACGTGGAAATGGAATTAACTTTTCCAGTGAGTCAACACTGTCGCTCTCACTCTTGCCGAACGGGGAGGGGGAAAACTTTGTCATCCCCTTGAGAGAGAGGGAGAAAGAGAGAGAGAGTGAGTCACTTTGCAGTGGAAATTATGGACTTTTTCCACCTACACTCTTGACTATTTCCGCATTATGTGGAAAACTTTAAAAGGAGGGAAAAACTTTAAAATTGCAACATTTCTCCTCATCAACCAAAAGTTGCGGTTGAGCGAGGATTCTCTGAAATGCGGTTCAGCGCTGAGCATTGTTTTGCCCAAAACTTCCCTTCAAAGCCACTCTCAAATCGGAGCACAATTTATTGCAATTAAATTAAATTATTTCCCTACAATTATATGCTAATTTATGGTGGGGATTTTAAAACCAAACTTTCACCTCACACACTCTCTTGTCTTCTGTTGTAGATAAAATACAAGTGTGTATATTGGAAACAGATGCCAACGGCAATATCCTGGAGCCTATTATAATATTTTCACTGCTCCGTCTCTCTCCTTCCCTCTGGCAGATACATAAAACATGATCCTCATTTTTTCTCCACTTCGTAAATATTTATTATCCCATTTTATGGCACCAACACGCAAACACGCTTTTCTATAATCGCAGTGCAAATAGACAGAAAAACCTTCCTCGAAAGTTGACCAAAGGATTTATTATCAATTACATTTCATGAATTTCCTTGAAAGGTGAAAAAGGCCTTTCATCCTTTTCCGCTTTTTTCCAGTTTTCATCTGCTAAAGTTCTTATCTGATTCATTATAAGCGACAGCGTTTTAAAAGGCAATTTTGTGGCCTACAATTTATGCTGTAGAATAACATAAAATTGATGTCAAAGTTTCAAGCACATTTCTGTCCATAATTTAGTTCGATAAATGTGATATCCTTTGCAACATGTGTGCTGAAAATTATATTAAGGCCTTGATTAAGACTTTATTGTCTTCCACAGAGAGACAGAAAAGCGGTAGAATTGAACCAATTTTCCTCGACACATTCTTTAGTGACTCAAAAGACACTCAATGTTTGAACAAAGATTGACTAAAAACGCTAATTTGTCATTTATTTGGCGTCTAAACAATTTAATCTCCAAATATCAGTCACATTCTGTAAAACTACAAAGTATTGACCATCTTTTCTCTATCGGGTTTTAATAAATATTCCTACTTCACATAAACCTTTTGCTCCAACTGACGGAAATTGATAAAATATCCTGGACAGAATGAATAAATCTTCTTTCTCCTAATGGATTTATGAGAACAATATATCTGTCATGCATTGAAAATGTGTGTCAATATATTGAAATTTTATTGATATTGAAACTTACATAGTGTGTCTTCCGCCGTTTTCAGCGCAGAGGCAAGAAAATATGATTACAAAATAGATGATATTTGTTTATGAAAACCATACCAAAAGCTGCCAAACATCGCGAGGGAGTCTGAGTGATTTGTTGGAGTTTGTGAAGAGGAGTCTTAATGAAAAATATTGTAGTGAATCATGTATGTGAGATGGTGGAAAAGTCTCCTTTCTTGGGTGACGCCATGAAAGCGCATTCATTTGGATAAATAAACAGAAATAGATGCATATTTAGTTAGCTACTTTGGCGTATGGAGAGTTTATATCATGATATGCGCCACTTAAGTGCCTTTTCGTCTTCAAAGAGGCCCAACGGCGCGAGTGAGGCCAAACTGATTGATCCATTTAATTGATCATGAAGTGGTCCATGTTGGGAGCTCAAGCGGAAGGCGGAATTGATCACTTGGAGTGCGCTCGGAGGATTTGCTGAAATCCGATGAATTCATTCCATTTAATCGCTGACAGTGAGGCGAAGGCTGGAAAGAAATTGGTGAATTATTGAGTTGCAATTTGTGCCTCTTGCCGATGTGGGTTTTCCTACATACTTATTGACACTCTCTTGATTTATGCCGAAGTCGGTTCCCATGGCTTTGGTACGTACATGAATTCACTGCATAAGGGAATTGTGAAACATGGCAAAATCGCTGTTATCGCCAACATTCCATTTAGCATGTGAGTTTAAGCAGAATTTGATCGCTCCGGTGGTTTTTTTCCGCCTCACAATCTAATTGCAATTGATTCGTCACAATTGAGATAGCACTTGAGGCGAACAGATGGGTTTATTGTGTGGTCTATTTAAAATTATGCTCAATGCATTCAATGTGGTACTTATGCTGTTGTGTATTTAATCCCATCATCGATCATTCACTCCTCACGCAGTTCTTTCATCTCCTTCCATCCAAGTGGATCTGCCACTGCGAGAGAGTGAATGAGCTCGCGGCGGACGAGAGGAGAAGTGCAGAACAAGGGTGGAAGCCAGAGTGAAATGCTGTGTCCAATCTCGTGCCTGTAACAACAAACCCAACCGATCCAAATTCAGTCGCACTCGAGACACTGCATCGAGAAGATCATCTTTTTTCCTCCACCACCACGACGTGTGCTTTCGCATTTTCGGGGAAATTTGCCCATTTGCATTTCACTTTAATCTCTGTGTCACACGGATATTTCCGCGTGGTGATGAACAGTGAGTGATCGTGATCTGTCGGGTGTGAATATATAATTAATGGTGGTATAAATAAACTATACACACTCCAATTTCCTTCTGGGAAACTTATTTGTAAGCAATTGAGGGAGAAATTACGCTGGATGTTGCATCGCACGAGCCAGAAATAGGCCGGGAAATTTTCTATTAATTAGGTAAATATAACGTGTGCGGCACAATTGCACAGCATTATGTTGCTTGATCTAACCAGAGCGCCCAATTTTCCTCCATCAAGTAAGCTATTTGTGGAATGAGAGTGTGAACTTAATGCTAAGATTGAGATTTTCGGCACGCGAGATCATGTGAATGCAGATGTTGTTAGAAAACATACGGAAATTTCCCAGATGAACATACTTAAAGCAAACTATGACACAAGTTAACTTGCATATAAATTTTGATGGACTTTAGAAAATACTTCAGAGATTTTTTTTATCAAAGAGAACATAATGGTCAGAAGTGATGTACAGAAGTATTTGGAAGTGGAAATGCTTGAATATTTTTAATATACAAATTACACCATCCCAACACCAATTCATGCACTTTAATAAAGAAGTTTGATGAGGATTACAAGTTTTTAATGCCAAATTCATGTTAATTTTGCTAAGATTGATCATAATCTCTTAAATACTGTTTTAGGACACAAAATTGTCTATTTTAACAGTTGTTTTTAATTGATTTTCTACTTTTAAGTAGGAATTTTCATCCTTTATCAAAATTCTTTTAAATACCTCAAGATATTTTTTAGAATATGATCCAAAGTGCACCCAAAAGAGTGATTTAAAATTATATCACATTAAAATATACTCAGGAAACCTAAAATATTTCTTAAACACTAATTTTCCATTAGTTATTAGAGTCACAAAAGTAAGAATGGCGTCTTTTTGTTCAAAGATTCTTGAAGAAAATTGCATTTTTAAGCACAGTTTTTTGCCACAGTTCTGGAAGTCTCTGCGATTTTTTACAGAAATTGTGGAAGATTTTTATCATTTCTTCTCAACTTGAATAAAATCTTTCAAAATGTCTCATAACATTTTGAAAACTTACTCTTCGATTACTCAAACTGAAATTGCGTGCTGTTTCGATGAATGTGTCCTTATAAACTTTGCAAAAGTTAAAAAGCCTGCGGACTTTAGTTGCTGAAGTGTCCTCTTGAGAGTCCTTATTTGAATAGATAACGCCGCATTTGGTGCTCTGTGGCTTTCGATTTAAGTTTGTGCGGCGGTTTCTTGTTGTCTCTAAGATGACCCTTGAGGAGCGTGTTGTTTGAACCCCAGATGGAGTGTTTTCCGGGGAGAAGAAGAAGCAGAAAAAAAAGTAAATCCATTATGAAGCTGTTCTTTTACAGATTAAACTCAGAGAGATGTACGGGTATATATAATGAGAAATCCCGAACACTGGAGCAAACTTATTAACAATTTCCAAAGTGAAATGTGCTCAGGAAGACATAAGTCCGATGGTAGTTTGGGAAAATCGAATAGCCATATAGCAATGTGAGCTACATAACTTTTCCCCTGTGTGCTGAACTTGGAGATAAATCTCCCGAGGAAAGTTTGATAGTGCGGCGGATGGATGAATGGGGTAAAGATGTTTGGCAAATTTTCATGATAGTCAATTTATTTATTTTGTCAAAAGGAGATGAAAACGGACGAGATTTTTATGAAGCGCACAACGCTCGCCTTCACCAGGGTGACAATGAAGCTCGACAGAAGCTCAACTTCCTGCGACCGTCGCGTTTGCTTATCCTGATGATGGGAAAAGGGGCAGAAAAGACGCGGAAATATTGTTGTGATATTAGTTCCGTTCAACCCAGCAAACAGATAGTATTGCACTCGATGGCAGACTTGCGGTGGCAAACATGCGCATCGAGAGGGTGACCGAAGATTCCAGACCACACTCAATCGCCCTTTATCAATCGGCACATGTAATATTTACAATGGTTACGATGGTGTGATATGAGCTGTGTGTGTTTGTTGCTGTAAAAGCCGCCCTGTTATCACTCAATTTAATCTAACTGGGCCACATCAATGCGAGGCGTTGCGGGCTTTTTCGGGGTGGGAAAAAAAGCCACAAACAGAAAATCCCCCTTCGCGGCATAAGAATTTATTGTGCCTCTCCTTCGGGGAGGGTGGAAGAGATATTTTTTTTTGCCATCTCTCTTTGCAAAGCTGTGAATTTCGATTTAAGAGAAAATCCATTTAGGGTGTGTGTGAGAAAGTCTGGGGCAGAAGGCAGAAATGAAATTTCCCGCAGTGCTTGACTTTATGAATGCCAAATGATGCAAGCGACAGATTCCTTCATGAGATCTCTCTTCTCTGTCGCCCAACAGCCAGAATATATTCTGCAATACATCATTCAGCATTTTTCCATATCTCTCCTCGCTTTTCCACTGCAATGTACCTTGCCAAGCGAACTTGTTTTCCTCGCCACGGCTCTCATTCATAGTTGAAGAGCTGTAGAGTTATTTTCAGGTGAAATAGACCAAGAGTGTTGGCTATATGAAATAAAATTGATTTTTTTCTTCGCCAACCAATATCACTTGGGTGTGTGTTTGGCTGCAAAGTGAGAGAACGAGCGCAAAGGTTCAGGTTACGCGGATTTTTCTTCTTTCCTCTGCAAATCGCTGTGTGAGATCTTGCCCAGGGGAATAAAAAAGCAGTGAAAGACAACATCTCTAAAACATGATGATGAATTTGCTTATTGAGATCGTGGAGATGTGACATGTTTCTCTTCAGTATTCTTTTTACTATCTCTCGCTCTCTCAGAACAAACACTTGCACTTTGCAAACTCCCAGAGTGGAAATGCGAGCCAAAGACCAAGTCGAAGGCTGATGGAATTCGCAGAGTGAACGACGGTTGAAATGAGCTGCAAAACTGCTCGCAATTGAGCAGCATTCACATTAAAAAAGCGTTCAGACAATATATGAAAATAGAACACAGAAACTCAGAACACAACTTTAATAATTTCTTCATAACTTCCTGCCACTTTCTGTCCAGTATTGAGCAGATAAAAGCACTTTTCTCAGCACATACAATGAACATCCCTTAAAAACTGTATCTTACATTGCTTTGAGGGGCTAAAAACATGTTGATAATGTCATAAATATTTCTTAACTTTCAAACAATTTGTAAGTCGCAATTTATACGATCGCAAGTAATGCTGGCACTTTGACCTCAAACAATCGCTTTTGCGAGCAGATCTTCGAGCACGGATGAAATTCTCAGCGAAATATGTTCGCTGGGCAATGCATTTAGCGAAGAACATTGAAATTGTATGTGCATAAAGATATTTAAAATATTTCATATTCTCTCACGGCAAGAAAACAGCAAAATATAGCAAACCTTTTAAGCATCTGCGGCTCTTCTGTGAGCAAAAATGATTAGAAATTCAGTGTGTGAAGATTGGTTTTCTGCGCTGTGCTCCTCTTGCTGCTGAACAGCCAGCGAGATTGTGGAGTTTATAGGTGGTGAAAAGCAATGACAATTGAGCGCGAGGCGTTCAAGGATGTTTTCACTCTATCGTAAAAATAAAATTTTATAAACCGCGGAGATATTCGCATAGAAGTTTAGTCAATCTTATTTTATGTGCATGAATATTGTGGCGATTAAAGTGCTTCAGGTGCCGCGACGGCTCTTGCCACTGGGAAAGAATTCAATTTTTCTGACTTAACCAATTGAACTGGCTCTTCTGGTTGTCTTGATCGAGTCGTTAAGCAAAGTGAGCAAGAATAATATTCAAGTCCTGCAGTGTGTGAATGCATAGTGGAATTTTGCATTATGGTCAAAAGTTCAGAAGTAGATCAATAAATATTATCTGCATAGATGCAAAACGAAAAACGGAAAATTTTCGTCTCAGCTGGAAACAAGTTCGCTAATTTGTTTATATATATTGCAAGAAATTGCTACAATTTACTAGCAATTTTGCACACTTGCTCAAATAAATATAACGATTATCGTATTATTTATGAAATTATTCACGAGGTCGGGCTGAAACGCGCGCGATGTGGGAAAAGGTGGGCAGCAGAAGTGAGCAAATTTGATGAGATTGGACGCTGATCACCGCGATCGGAGTGGAAACTGCGAAATGTGTGCGCCGAGAGAGATTGTCAAGAGAGCGCTTCTTCCTTTTGGCGCCTCCGGCTGCAGAAGAGGCAATAATTATAAAAGACAAATATTCGCTCTTTGTCGTCTCTTCGCCTCGAGAATGGAGAGATGAAAGGCAGACGGAGAGTGAACGGGCCAAAGTGATACCCATAAACCTTTAATAGTCTCCTCCGCAAATGATTGATTGCGATACATCAAATTCACATTCTTTCAGCGATGCAATTTTGCCCATTTTTTCACCACTCCGTCGGAAGTGACACCCCATCGCGATGTGACATGCAATTTGTACATAAGAGATTCGCAGTTAAAATGGAAGGGAAAATTCTTCCGCATGCGACTTAAAGGGCAATATGTACACTAATTTTAATGGTAATTGTGTTTGTTGTGCTGTTGTAAGGGAATAAAACCCCCAATGAATCATCAAGATGAATTTCCTCATTTCCCTGAGAATGTGGAATCTCGATGGGAAATATTTCTATGATTTTCACAATGTTAATTGTCTTTTTTCCCCTGTTGACTCTGTGGGACGATCATGAATTCTGTTTTGACTTCACTTATCTCAATGATCAAGACGAAAGAATGGTGAATTCTGTTGATTCACTCTCTCTCTCTTTGCTGAAGGGCAGGGCGCATATTAATTCTCTATGTTTTCTCAATTCACCCACTCAGTGCAGAGAATCTCCGCAACAAGACGTTCATTGCAGAAAAAAAAACGGCCAACAAAAAGATGCGTTTGCTGAGGGATATTTCAAATGTTATTTGAAGCAACATTTAAGGCATCGTCTGGGTTAAAATCAATTCACTTCAGCGCATTGTTCAACATAATATCTTCTCTTCTATTTTATTTGTTTTTCACTCCCAAAAACAACTGAAAATCGACTTTTCGCTTTTCTCCATCAATTCAGTCTTGAAATACAGTAAAAACTCTCCAAACCGAAACAAGAATCTAATGAGATTTTCACTAATTCTAAAACTTTGCAAACTTGAGGAATTTCTCTGTCATTTGGCTGTTGGGAAAGAAATTCAAACTCCTCAGATGATTTTCTTAGAAATTGGTATTATACACATTTTCCTATCATTCTGAATTTTCCACATGTACGAATTTCTCTTCACAAAACGACTTCTCTTCAAAATGGCTCACCATTTTGCGGAATATTTTTTTTATGTCATTTGGGACAGGATATTATTGGGAGGTGGGTTTAAGTGAGGTCACAAATAACATGCTGAGTTTTTCCACTCGAGAAAATTGCAACTGTCGGAGGATTTTCCCAAATAGAGCAGTAAGACGATGGCTCTTCTTCGCTGAAATAATGTCGCCATGTTCTAGACATAGAGAACAAATTTCAGCGGCATGAATTGTAATTTTATTCTATTTCTCTGTGACATGTTAGTTTATGAATATTTACTGAAGAATGTGTGCTCGGGAAACTCATAGTTTTCTCACTCTCTCTCTCTCTCTCCAGCTGCTCGACCAGTATCAGCGTCACATCGAGCGTCAGGAGTACTTGAGGAGGCAACAGATAAATCAGCTGTATCAGGAACATCAGTATCATCATCGATTCTACGATCCGGAAGATCATCTCACGTACGAAGTTAGACAGTATTCAAATGATAACAATAACATTGGCTGGAAATACTACGACAACTTCTATCCACACTTCGATGCACCTGTCATAATGCAACGCCAAGAAGTTATAATAGAGCACAGCCAATTAGTGCGGGATGGCGAGGCACAGCCGCCAAATGCCACGCGAATTAATGGCAACTTCATGTACAGATCTCATCACTACACACAGGTAATTATAGACCATTCAATAGCATCCATTTTCCCCCTGACCGCGCGAATATGACGCGCAAGGGATGGCAAAATGGTCTCAATTTGTACACTGCTTCTCCCAAATAGTTCATGTAAAATCATCAACTCTTCAAAACACGCAATGAAACGCTTTATTTCCCTAATACTTCCTCTGAAATTGTACAACGCTTCTCAACACAATATCCGCCCCTTGGGCGAGACGGGCGAGACTTTCTCGCGGGACGAAGTTTCTTTGCCCTTTCGTCGAGACATTGCCTTTGATATTCATTCACTCCTTTTGTCCCAAAGCCCATTTATGCTGAATAAAGATCATGGCAAACAGAAGATGGCAAAATTGGTGTATTTTTAGAGCCAAGTCAGCAAATTTATTTGCTTAACCGCCACTGAGAGATGTCAAGGAGTTGAAATGTAAATACCAGACGAGAGATCATTGCAATATCTATTTATGTGTAAAATTGAGATTCTGCAGTTTTTTTTTTTTTTGAATATCGTGCTTTAGTTTATTTCAATATAGGGGTAAGTGGGGCAGCTTCAGATTCAAAATGCTGTTCCAACTTTAGGATTTTTTCTTGAAAAATCGGCTGAATATATTGAAATGATCACAACGCTCAAATAAGCTCTTGTCTGTTGAGCTTCAGAAAATGCCTTTCATTGGGCATTAAAACTGATCCTTTTTCCTCTAAAGGAGAATGAAAATAATATTGCAATTTATCTGAAACTGCCCCGCACGGGGATGTTTCGGATTGCTCTGGGGCAGCTTCAGATTTTCACTTATATTTACCATAAATTCCATTGTGGAATTGTAGAATCGCGGGCAAATAATCACTTTGGTTCCTAATCTACACACTGACACTGTTTATTTCGCTAAAAATCGCCTTTAAATTACTATTTTCGCGACTTTTCTGGACCCTTGCACGCACTGTCAAAATGTCTGAGCGAAAAGCAAGTTGCCCGTCATTTTTCCTGTATCGCAACGCCACCATGCGTGAGTGGTGGCAACTTGACGCGCCGCGAAACTTCCGCGCAAAATGTTTCGCGATTGATGATTGATTTTCGCGTGTATTTTCTCACTTTTCCACTAAGAAGTCGTTTAACGTGATGAAGCAATGCAGCACAGAACGGCACTTTGTGAAAAATCTTCAATATTTGCCACAAGAAAATTTCGACCGTGATGTTGCGTCAGACTGTCAGAGCGCGCTGTTGTCAGTCCGTGGCGATCCGAAACTGCCCCGTGTGCAGTGTTTGTGCATTTTCCACCACCCACTGAAAGGGCCGTGCCAAGGAGGAAAAGTTCGGGCATATTTAGAATCTCTACTAAATTCTCAATATCCCGTGTAAGAGTTTCTCGCGAATTGTGGCTTTTTTAATGGAGAAAACACGCAATCAATTCGGCAGCAAAATTCTAGTTTGTGAGTGATTTTCAATTTTCACTTATTTTATCTAAACAGTCAAGGCAATCCTGTGCAAATTTTCGTCAATTGTAGTCCTTAAGGACTACAAACATTGTGTGAAGACCAGGAATTTATTCATGCAAAAATCTCTGAGAAAATTAAGAAATCTGAAGCTGCCCCAATCTGAAGCTGCCCCATTTACCCCTAAGGCACTTTTCATCACTAAAGTCAAAAGTGAGCCTATAAAAAGGCTCAAGAACACAAACATAATTCAACATTTCACTGGTTATTCATCAAAATGTGAAGAAACGAAACATTTTTTGAGATCACAAAATTTCATCAGTATTAAAATTAGAGCATTAAAGTTGTTAAAGTGTTGAAAATCTACGCGAATCCTTTTCGCCGGCGACTTCATGAATTGCTCATACTGCGGCGTCGTCACTTCCTGGGATGGCGTTCTCTATCAACTGCGCGACAGTGTTTCGCGTGCGCTCGTCCGCGAGCCATTTGTACTTGAGCACTTGCTCGATTGTGGGGCGCTTCTCCGGCTCCAAGCGCAGACAGTCGAAGATGAGCACTTGCACGTCCCTGCTCAGGGTCCGGAAGAATGAGCTCAGCGTCACTTGGCGCCGCCCGTTGTGCAGGACGAACGGAAAGTCCCCGCACACGGCCGTGTACAGCATCACGCCGAGGCTCCAGGTGTCCACCTTCTCCGTGTACGTGGCCCTGTCCTTGTTTACCACCTCCGGCGCGACATATTGCGGTGTGCCACACATCGTCTTCATCACGCTGTTCGTTCGCACGAGCTTGCTGAGCCCGAAATCTGTCACCTTCGCCAATGTCACGTCCTCACGGGTGGCGAGAAGAATATTCTCCGGCTTCAAGTCACGATGTGTGATATTCTGCGTGTGCAGGTAGCACACGGCGTAGCACGTCTGCAAGAAGTAGACTCGGGCCAGATCCTCAGGCAGTCGCTTCAGTGGATGCGACATGATGCGCTGACACAGATCGCCGCCATTCATCAGCTCGAAAAGTATGAACACCGCTTCCGGACGATTGACGATTTCGTGCATCTGAATCACGCACGGATGCTTGAGTCGCTTCAAAATCTCAATCTCGTTGAGCACCTTCTGTTTGCCCGCTCTGGACGCCTCACTGAACTGACACTTCTGCACGATCTTCATGGCGTATGGCGTGCACGAGCGCACGTGAAACACCTTGAGCACCATGCCACAGCCGCCGGCGCCCAGCTTCTTGCCCATGTAGTAGTGCTGGGCGATCTCCGGCGGCACATCCACCGTGAAGTTCTTGTTGAGGTCGCAAAAGCGGAACAGGAAGAACTTCGGCGCCAGCACGCTGATGAAGTTGCCGCTGCGCAACACGCGACTGCGGCCTTTGCCGACGTGCGACGCGTCCAGGAACGTGCCGTTTCGGGAGAGATCTTCCAGTATGGGTGGATTGAAGGGGTGGCTCAAGTCGCGTCTGATGACAAAATGCACCTTGCTCAGCTTCAGTCGCTCGCTTTCCGGCATCTCGCTCTGCGTGATGATGAAACTCAAGGCGCCTTCGCGGCCAACTGACCACTCCTCGTCGAAGAGATCGTGAAATGTGCCATCTCCGTCGTTGCAGTAGTCATTGAGGCAGCACTCTCTGGCGGACGCTTCCATGGGGGCGCGCAGCTTCTGCACAAAAACTCGCCCCCACGGATGCCTGGTGTTATCGAGCTCCTCGGCACCGATTGTCTCTTGCGATGCGTACTCACTGTCCGTGAAGGACTGTGACTGGCTTTGTGTGCAGTCCTGCGATGTATTGGTCATCTTCACAGCCTGGGGGCTCAGCTTCCGGAAGCCTTTTGAGGGCACATAAACAGAAAAACACAGCGAGCACAAACAAACTGGCGCATTTGTCACGTAACTTTTGACAGCTCCCTTTCCACTTGCATGCCATTCCACACATTTTCAAATCCAGATCACTTTTCATCCGCTCGCATCAAAACATCCTCTTCGGGCTGGTGGAATTCAGATAATTTCTCCCATTGGATTTTTCCTCTCAAAAACTTTCTCATCTGTTTATTTGCACGCAAATTTATTCTCGAAAGTACAGTAGAAGATTATGTGGTCGTTTGGATTTTCGCAAATAATGACTTTCTCTGGTTTCTACGCAATGATCGCCCAATAAATTTCCTCTCGGCCATGTGAAAAAGGTAGTTCTTGAGATAGAGAAAGAGATCAATTTATTGGATGGTCAATAAATTAAGTGGAGCCACGAGCCACGGGGCGCTTATTTTGGGATCTTTCATCTCCACCAAGTAGTGTGTTTTGTGGCAGGAGAAATGCTTTTTAAATACAAACATTTCTAAGTGAAAATTTTACACGGCTCTGCAGAGTGATGTGCAATTGCTGTTGTCATAATGAACATTGCTTCGCATGACGCTTCGCACTGTTTGCTTCCTCCAGGGAATGATATAAATTTGGTATAAGGAACACACAAAAGAGACGCAGACAAATAGTTTGCGTAGGAAATTTATAAATTTAGTGGTGACACAAACAAGCGAAGCATTTAAAGATTGAAAGATTATATTTAATATACACACAAGGATAAGTGCGTGTTCTTAATGGCTGTATTTCTCTTTCCCAAATTTATGTATGTACATTACAGCCTGATGACATTTCTTCCACATAGACAAATTGTGGAGAAATGAATGAGTATAAATATAAATTTGCCAAATGTAATATTTGGGCAAATGTAGCGAGTAATGCATATAGTGTGTCTTTTGTACGTTTTCTGGCATTATAATGGAGGCTATTAAAAGTAACTTATTGAGCAAAGTACGCATAAATTAATAAGGGCGCGAGTACTAAACGTGAATTTTGAAATTAATTTGTGAGAAATTCATTAGTCTGATTGATTCTTCCCTCGCTTTGACGCGAAGTGACACGGCAAAAGAGCAATTTGTGAGTTTTCTCTGATTTCCCCAAATTGAAAGGGTTGTTAAATTGCGTAATCATTTTATTGGCAAAAATTTCAAGTCATTGTGACGAATGGGAAAGAGAGAGGCAGAGCGAATATCTGGGGAATGTTCGCTCGATGTCCCACACCCTGGCCTTCATGTTGACTTATGGTGATGAAAAAGGGGAGACAGACTAAGCAATTTAGTTAAATTTCCTAGAAGAATGTTGCTAAACAATTCTATTGTTGCAATCAACACTGTAAATCTCGGACAATTAATATTAAACTGGGCGATATAGTGTTATATTTCAGACCTCTGCCTGAAGTACGACGGCACAAGAGTGTTCCAGAGAATGACATGAAAATTGATGTCGAATGATGCATTCGTGGATGTGTTTTCTGGGCGCAAAAATGCACTCTGACTATATGTTGAAAAATTCGAAAGAATGACACGGGAATATGCGATGAACAAAGCGCTTTACATGCACTAAAACATTAAATCAATAACATTTTACTTCGCTCTAGTCTCAGCTCAAGTTTATCTATTGATTGACGTCATACAGTGCAGAATATGGGAAAGCGGAGCAATTTTGAATATACAGAATTCTATGAAAACACTGCTTCACTCTCTTCTGTTAAATGAATTCAATGATATTCAAAATACTCATCGTATAAGGAAGAAAACTCTTATTTTAAGAGAAGATAAATTTTATGCCAACTGTTTAATTTATGCACACTGATTTCGCACTTCCTTCTAAAGCTGTAGAGTGAAAGAGCGTCGTTGCTATTCTGGTACTAAATCCTTGCATGTGTTATCAATCTTGGCGCTTGTGTAACGATGAAAACAATGCCGCGGATTTCGATCTTTTCATGGAGTGTCTCGCCGCAAAGAGGATGGCTTAAAAGGAATTGCATGTTATTTGTCGATCGTTTGGCGCCAATCATATTGTTGCAAATTGGTCGCTTTGATGGGTGAAATCAGAGTGAAATTGATCAAGACGGTGCATTGTGTCTCTCTGGCTAGACGAAAATCTCCACTTAACCCTCAACACCATTTGTGGCAGATCTTGGGCATTGTTGCTGACACGTTCGGAAGAAAGAGAGATTTTCAATTTTATTGGCTTTGCATACAAATTCCTCAACACACCTACACAATTATGGTTGATGGGTCTTAAATTTTCTCTCCTCTGACTGCGGCTTTAAATCATTTATCACATATGCATAGTAATCTGTCGTTTGAGCAGTGTTAGAAGTCCTTGTTGGGCATGTGAAATCAGATATAGAGGGAATAGTTGGGTGGAACATTTGATTGACCAGATAAGGAACGACTCATTTGTCTGCCTTCCCCTTTCCTTATTTTCAGATTGTGGCCGCTTTGGCGATCTCCTTGGGGCCGCTGGCCGCTGGCTTGGGCAAGGGCTACGCCAGTCCCGCCATCGACAGTCTGCAGGAGTTACAAATCAAACCGCGTGGGAACTACACGGCCTTCTCCGTGAGCGATCAGCAGGCCAGCTGGGTGGCCAGCCTGACCCTTCTAGGTAAGGCGGATGCCATAAACATCCCCGAGGATCTCTCATCCGGAATGTCTAATGCAAATAAATTACAATAATTTGGTGCAGGTGCCCTGTTCGGTGGCTTATTCGGCGGTCTGGCCATGCAGTACGGCCGCAAGAGGATTCTAGCCTTTATGTCTCTACCCTTTTCGCTATCGTGGATAATCACAGTGTTTGCCAAGTCAGTGGAAACGATGTTTATGACGGCGTTCTTCGGGGGCTTCTGCTGCTCAATCATCTCCATGGTGACTCAAGTAATTCGATTTATTTATTGCCCCCCTCACTTTCGCCCAATATTTTTCAATCACCCGCCATTCGTCTCTACAGGTCTACATCAGCGAGATCTCCTCACCCGATATCCGTGGATTCTTGAGTGCCATTCAGAAAATTGCCGGCCACTTGGGATTCCTGATATCATTCTCCCTGGGCGCGTATCTTGACTGGCGGCAGCTCGCTATGCTCGTGTCGGTGGCTCCAATTATGCTTTTTCTAACTGTGATTTATGTACCAGAAACTCCGAGTTACTTAGTGCTGAAGGGACGTGACGAGGACGCCTATCGGTGAGATTACGCGCACCTTCGCAGTGCACATTAGAAACCCCCCACTGAGACTCTCTCTCTCTCTCGCTCTCCGCAGATCTCTTCTGTGGCTTCGAGGTCCAAATAGAAATGTAGAACTGGAATTGGAAACTATCAGGTCAAACATACGGGCGGTGAAGACAAATATTGCAATCCTGCCGAAGATCAACACCACGAATCTGCTGTCGAGTGCATCCATAAGAATCATCTTGGCCAATATAAAGTCAGCTCTGAAGAATGCACGCCTCATCAAACCTGTCTCAATAACCTGCGGCCTTATGATTTTTCAACGATTTACAGGTAATGCCATTAGAAGATATATCACTTCAAACATTTTGTCTCTCATGCGACGCAGAGAGATTTTTTTTTCTTCCGCGCATCGCCAAGGCGGAAAGTGAAATGTGTAAATTGTTCCTCCGCTCAAACTTAATGATCTGGATGAGAATCTCTAATGCCTAATTTATTCATTAAGCTGTTTGTAATTCAATACGAGGAAAAAATGCTGCCCTTTTCTCTCCCACTTCTTCGGCCAAATTTGAATATTATTGTTATGATATATTAGCAGCAACATCTCTTAATTGTTGCTTCAATGGGCCCAACACTGATCAATGACCCTCCTCAGTGGTGTGAAATCATAAATGTAATCTCCTGCGAGTGTATAATGAATGCGCCCCATTGACGCGATTAGCATAACAAGTGAGAGACAATCTCGATGAGACTATCGATCTGTGCGCTTCTCTTTGCCAGGTGCCAACTCATTCGGTTTCTATGCAGTGAGAATCTTCAGGAAGACGTTCGCCGGAATGAATCCGCACGGAGGCGCCGTGTCGGTGGGCTTCGTCCAGCTGCTGGCGTCGATGTTGTCCGGCTTATTAATTGACAGGGTGGGCAGAATTCCTCTATTAATTACGAGCAGTGTCTTCATGTCACTCGCACTCGCCAGCTTTGGATCCTACGTTTATTACGAGGAAACGAATAAATTAATTGCTACGAATAATTTTGAAGTCGACACTGCATACAACAACGACTGGATTCCCCTCCTCTGTGTCCTCGGTGAGTGGAATTGAAACAATTTAGATGGGCTCACATGCAGAGATTGTGCAGCTTTGCCGCCAACTAATGGCAAAATCTGTGCACTTCACTACATTTAATATATTGAGTTACAGAATAATTTCCATTGAATTATGTGAGGAAAGGATGCAAAATGCATCCTGATAATCAACTGATATTTTTATCACCTGCCAGATAATATTTTTTTTGTAAAAATACTCTTTTAAAAGCGCCTTGCAATCTTGAAAAGCACTAAGAGAAAATTATCAATTAGCAATGTTAACGATTCTTGTAATTGTTTTCCTAATGCCTCTCTCTATTTTCCAGTTTTCACAATTGCATTTCAACTTGGTAAGTCACATGTCACTCTCAACTCTGAGGCATTAATTGCTGAAACTTTTGACTCTCATTACAGGCATCTCCCCAATATCTTCCCTTCTTGTTGGCGAACTATTCCCATTGGAATTTCGTGGTGTCGGAAGCTCAATTGCCACTAGTTTTGGCTACTTCTGTGCGTTCCTCGGCGTAAAAACCTTCGTGGACTTCCAGGTTGGTCACAAATGTAATCACAAAGATCTTCAGCACACTAAATGCGCGTGTCGTTTTAAGGAAATATTCGGACTTCATGGTGCATTTTGGCTGTACGCGTGCATTTCCTGCATCGGCCTATGCTTCATCGTCACCTTCGTTCCGGAGACAAAGGGAAAGGACCTCGATGAGATGAACCCGAAACTGGTTCACACGTTGACTATAAATCGATGAGATATGGGTACCCACGTAGAATACTTAGTATAGCGCGTAGTTTTGCGACGTAGGCATTATCGTGCGAACAGGAGATTCTGATAAGCTTTGCTAACATTTCTAAAAAAAAGTATATATACATTAGTAATCAAAATAGCTTTCAACGTAGATCGTAAGGGAATTTATGTCTTCTTTCCATTGCTCAAATCTATAAAAAATTTAACATCGACTCTAGAAATATAATTGCATCTCTTTCGATTGTTTAGAGACCTTTGGATCCTCTTGAAATGAAAAATAAAAATGACAGAAGTTGTTTGGCAGCACAATTTTTCCGTCACTTTTCAAATGTTAGGTCTAAAAAAAATCTTCTTTCTTGCAACGATTCTGACTATGAAGTGTTCTTTCTTCTCTTATCATTTCAAATGTAGTGCGAGCAGTAGACAAAATAGCAAGCTTTCGACTTATTAAAAGGAATAAAAAGTGGTGAGAATATTAGGCATCTAAAGGAAACTAAAAAAAAATAGACTTTTTAGGGTGAAACACGCTTATGTCAAGTTCAATTATTTTATAAATAAAAGCTAAAACTAACTTGAAGAAAAAATGAATCAGTATGATCGCGAGAAACTAATTAATATCGTAAAAGGAAATCCGAAGGAATTTGTACAAGTTTTAGATTACAGTTTTGCCAAGTGATTATCGTCAGACACATGCATATTTCACGTGTGGCGACCCTTTGAGAGAAAAGAAGAGGAAAACAAATCATGCATGTAAAAAAAAGGTATAAGAAAGTGTTGTAAATGCAAAAAGTATTTGAAATATTAATGAAAGAAAATATTGAAACTAATAGCTTTAGATGTTGAGGACAATTGACGGTAGAAGTGTGTATAACAGAACCAGCACATTAATTTTAACTGAACAAGCAAATATAAAAGAAAAACTTACATTATGAAAATATAAAGGGACAATATTCAACTTAAATATTCTATTTGCTGTTGGAATTTATGACAATAAATACTTTTAAAGAACGAATAAACGATTATTATACGTAGCGTGAAGATCGAAAGAAAGTGAAGATATATTTATGAGACAAATTGTCAAAATATTAATGAAGATGTGACTATTTTTACAAAAACAGAAAATGAAGATGAAGAGAACTAATTTTTAAAACCTTCTGCAACCGTGATTCTGGGAAATTACAAAAGTATTTTTGTTGAAATATTATAGAGTGACTATATTTTCAAACTTTTATCCCTCTATCACTATAATCAAAGTGCCAAATGATGAGTTTTTCCTTTGACAAGGTCCTTCAAAAATAAAAGAAAAGAAAAAAAAATGACAAGAAAAGCCTCACTTAATGTATTTGTTGGATCGTTGAGCAAAACAAAGAGAATTCAAAATAATAAACCTCATTGCAATGCAATGTCTTTGACCACATATAGAAGTCATACAAGTGAGAGAGAATAAATTAGAAAAGATACATAAAAATCAATAAAAAATATATATCCTAAAATTCGTACTATATTTAATATTGAACTTGAAACTTAAAGAATATAGATTTCAACCAACAGTCGCATAATCGAAATGTTCGGTGCAAATCGGACAATTTATGACTTACAATAATAATCATGTTAAGAGTGTTCTTTTCAACTGTTTTTTTTGCAAAGTATTAAGAGAGAAAGTTTAATCATTTGCTCAGTCAAAGGAAATTGTAAAAATGTAGGTGAAAAATGTTCAGCCGCGCAGGCGCAGCAAAAGAGTATAAAAAATATATCAAAATCAGTTGTTAAACTGCTAGAAGTGGAGAGAAGAAATTATTTAATAATGTTTAACGTAAAAAAAAATTGACAACTTGTGAAAGGACAATAATTTTGGATCTTTCAAATTAGTGGTGTAGGAATGAAAAGAAATTTTTGCAGATCTTTTAATTGAGATTGTCGTAATCAAGTGAAGAAAAAAATCATATACTAAAAAAAAATAGTGTAAACAATGTACTTAAAACAGTGAAAATGTGAAAAATATAATATCAAATATTTCTTGATAAAATTCAAACACATCATATTACGAATTTTTATCTATTTTACGATACTTGACAGGTTTTTCAATTTAGAGAAAGATCGAATTCCAGTGTTCAACTTAATATTACACACCTTTTTGTCACGTCCAAGGAATGGACAGTAAATCATTTTTCTAGAAAGGAGTTACCAAATGTTATGTCCTAAATGAACTCCAGTTTGTAGATCGGTTTTATCTGTTGAGTTGTAATCAAAAGAGAAGATTCAAGACAATATATTAATGACTTTTGATTGAAAAGCGAAACTCTTCCAATATCCTGTGCCTTTATGCGTTGTGTAATGATGATGAAAAATGAGCGAGATCAATTGCGAGTCACTCGCCGATCATCAAGAGTGACTCCAAGAAGTGACCCTGAATAGATTACAACCACTGCTTGAAATCCACAGTACTTAATGAAATATAGGAAACGTATAAAATACTTAAATTATGTGAAGATACTCGCTAATAAAAGTTACGTAGAATGATATTAAAAAAAAATGGGGTTCAAGAAATTGATCCAGTGAGAGATTTGCATAAAATTGATTCACAATCGATGGATTTTACGATAAAAAAAATTTTTGAATAAAAAGGAGAAATAATTAATGAAAATTCCTGCCAAAATGCTTAAAACGTTGGAATCTTAATTAAAAAACTTAGAAATGTAAAAAGAAAATCAAATTGACAATTGAAGCAAAATGTAAAATTATTTGAAATTTTAAAGTTTCCCACTTTGCGAGGATTTAATTACAAACCGAAAAAAATAAAGTTTTAGAAAAAAAAACGAAGCAGTTTTCATTTATTTTCACTCCATTCATCTAATCTGAGTCATATGAATAACTAGTTTTTCTGAGTTTTCATTGGAGATTTAAGAAAATATAAGAATTTCCTTGTAAGTTTTTTCACCACACGACGTTTCTTTTCAAATCAACATCCACAAGGTCCACAAGCATCAGCGCCACCTGCTAGAAAAAGACACAGGTGGACGAGTGCTTGCATGCGAGTATTTCTTCCGGACCGCGTGCGTTGTCAAAACAATGCGCGTGTGTGCGAGTTTGCAGAGTTTTTCAAGTGGATTTTCTTCACTTTTCTTTTGTTTCTGAGGCTCTAAACTTTCCATACATACGCCTTCATTAGCATTTTTGTCTGTGGCCCAATGAAGGTGGGATCCTGAGATTCCTCAGGGACGTGAAGCTGAGCAGTGGTGATCCATGGAAGGCGCACGTGGGAGAACGAGGAGGAAAATCAGCGAGCGTGAAGAAAATACTGTGAGTCGGATATAAAATATTCACAAGGGGCATTCAGGGACACCGCGAGCTTCACATAAAATCGCAATCAGCCGGATTTGGCGGCCGGCTGTGCGGCCGAAGCCGGGCGAGTGGGAAGCAGCGGGAAGCTCACTATCGCCGGTCGTAAATTGCAGAATGGCGCAAAAAAACAGACTGAAGTCATTTGGCGAATATGCCGATGACACAGAGCCGGTTTCGCGCGGAGAGCCAAAAATGGGGAGCCGCGAATTGGGGCAGCACTCAATTTGCCAATGGCTCTCCGGCGTGGTCGCGCGCACTTCTCCAGGGGCGCTTTTATCGGGAGCAGAAATCTCTGGGGCGCCTTCAGGACATCGGCTATCGCGTGATGTCACTCCCTTACTTTCGCTCGCGAGCCACTCGTTTATTTTTGGCTAATTTTCCATGAGCGCCACATCGCGAAATGCAGACGGAAAAAGTCACACTCGCGGCAATGCTGTTAGGCACAAGCACAAAATAAATACATCATTTAGGAAGAAATATTGACGCTAGAAAGCGCTTAGCTTTTTATTAGCGATAAACCTAAAGAATACAGAATAAATCCTTTTTTTCTACATCAGATAAAAAAGAATGTCGTTAGAATATGAATGAATACACTTTTTCCCCAATTTGAGGGGTAAAATTCAATTTATGAGCGTGGAAATTGAATCAAGAGACTCAATCAAGTCGAGAAAATTATGTCGATTCGTGAAAAATCACTGAATCAAATGAAATCAGCGCAAAAATGATGGAAAATTAGAGAAAATGTTGTGAATTTTACATATTTCTACATATTTTCAGTGCCAAATCTCTAACGTTTGTGACTTACAAGACAAGATTGTTGATAAAGCAATAATTTCTTTGCAAAGATTTTGACCTAGTAATACTTAAGGCTGAGGCGACAAAATAAGGATTTAGTGTTGTGCCTGAAGACGCGCCCGGCACTGTAGAATGCCACATTCTACACAATGTATCGCTCTTGGAGTTTGCCTTTTGCACGGCTCGTCTCTCGCGGTTCTTTTCGCCTTCAGTTGTGTCTGAGCTCTCGCGGAAAATACACGCGCTTCGTTAATCCGTTGGCGCGATAAAGGCAGCAACTCAAAAAGTGTTTCTCATGAGTTTTTACACGGCAATACGACCAAATTATCATTAATACAATTGAGTTTTTTCTATCAAATTTACAATCGTCAGTTGAGTGATTGATGAAATCATAATTTAATTGCTGAGATTCTTGTTGTGTATTGAACTATTGAACTTCCTCGTTGGTGTTGTTCGTTTGGATTACAGTGAGAGAAGGAGAAGAACATAAAAAAATCATCGCACGGGAATTTTCAGTGGTGTGGCTGGCATTTGGCCAAGTGGGTGGCAAAATTGCCGCGGAATCCACGGAATTTCTATTCTCTATCGTTGATTATTTTGTGAATTGTAGAAGAAAAAAAGGGGAGAAGTTTTGAAATATCAAATAGGCAGGGAAACATGTGTGTTGTATTTGGATTTATCTCACAAATGCGGCCAACACTTTTTCACACAATTCTAATTGTTTGAGTCTTTTCGACTCTATTCGCTGCCAAGGCGAAAATTGTCATCGCACTTTCAATTTTCATGTGTGAGTCGCTTTTCAGCGGAATGGAAAAAAGTTTCTGCGATTCCGCCTGTCTCTTTTTTTTCGCTAAATTAATATTGTGTTGTGGTGTGTCGTGTGTCTTTTCAGAGTCTCATTTGCATGAAGAGGAGATATTAATTGGAGAAGGACACGATGGCGAAGTACTATGGCTGTATGCTGGTGCAGCGTGTGCTCTTTCCTGCGCTTCTAGCTGCTTGTAAGTGAGGGAAATTGGGTGGAAGTGATCGCGGTGGGAAATTGGACGAGTTTATCTTGCCGCGATGTTGTCAATGAAAAAGCACCTCGTGAAGAAGACGGTGAGGCGGAAGAAAAATCAATTTTTCCACGTTTGGCACAGCGCTGAAACAGAGTGAGAGAGAGTGAGTGAAAGGCTAAATGTGCGTGAAAGGATTTTCAAGAGCCAACGGCCAATTAAGGTGTGGTGTTTTGAGAATGGACAAACCCTCAAACCCTTCGACCACGTGCAGCCGAAAATATCAACAAAGGCGGCTGAATGAAGGCACCCGCGAGTGATGAAAGTGGGTCGTAAAAGAGCGATAACGGCCTCAATAGTTTCGTTGGCGGTGTAAATGGATAGAGACATTGCAAGTCGTTGACACAAATCCTGCGCCTTGACTTTTCCGTGCGCGCTTTGGGAGAGAGAGAGAAATTGGATCAATGGCCTGAAAGAGGCGAGAAAGGGAGTCTCTAAATAGGTCTCACAATCAATTAAGTGAATCACCGTTGGACAAATGAATCGATTGTTAATGCTGCGATGTCGGTGGCAAAAAGTGGCTGTTCTGGGAAATGCGCCAGCAAATTTCTGTGGATTCTCATGAGCAAGAGATCATCATAACAGTGATTCAGGCGCTGAACAAGCTTGAAATGTGATAATTAGTCAAAATATTTCGCCATAAAAAAACCATGTAATTGGCGACTATCATTGAATTTCGCTGTGAAATGCCCACAAAGTTATCACTCGAAGGCCACGAAATCATGCGAACAAGCTTCTTCTATATACAATTGATAACACTTTAGCGAGATTCTTTTTATTTTTCATTTGTAACTCAGAAGCTTGTCACTTGATATTTGTTTAATAATTTGCTGTCTCTTCTCGCAGGTTGTTTATTTAGGCCAGTGGCACTGTCGCTGCTCTATCTTCTCTTCCTCTTTCTGCTGCCCTTTGTACCTGTCGCCACGCCAGTCACGATCAAAGGTGAGAACAGCGTCCGTGGGGATTTCTCTGGATCTTGAGATTGATCCTGTCTCTTTCAGGTCGCACTGGAACGTACTTCAAACTACTCATTCTCGTGGCCACACTCACGAGTTTATGCCATGGGGTTTTTGAGAGTGTTCTCTTATCAATTGGATATGATAAGTTGGAATTTTGCGGATTGACTGAGAAGATTCTCAGGCATATTGGATTTATTCGCTTAAGTGATTTATCGTGAGTATATTTTTTTTTACAGCAATTGCTTTATTACTTACAATATTTGTCACACGAAACAACTCAAACCGGTCGGTTTATTGCTGTGTTTGTTCTTCTATGTGTGACCTTTTAATTTAGAATGAGGGTGTTTCTTTATTGTGAGTCAAATTTTTGTTGTTGTTTTTTCTCCTGAGTCATTGCGCTGCTTTTATCAGTGTTATTATTCGCTGAGCAAGATAAGATAGCGTTCATTCTGAGCGTTTTATCTGTCGATGCTCTTAGAGTGATTTTAATTGATTTATTGGCAAGCAGACGATAATTTTTGTACACCTCATCGTCATGGCTTGCAACATCGAATATTGCATCTCAATTTCAACACTTTGCGTGACATTTTTAGCGTTTGTGAGTTTTTATCTAAAAATAATTTGTTGGATGTTTAAGAGTTTGTAGAAATAGTCAGAGTCCCATTAATATTCTCTTTCATCTTTGCTAATCTTTCTGCTGCGTCTTTCAGTGCTCTCTCTGTGATCGTATGGATTGCGCCGGAGTTGGTGTTGCTGCTGGCGTCCACTGGCGTGTATTTCATCCTGAAGATGATGGCCAATGGACAGGCGGCGCCGAGCGAGGGCGCCGGCGACGAGGGCCAGCGCGATGAGGCGGCCGACGAGCCGAGCTACACTGTGGAGAAGTACAATGTGATCTGCGTGGCGGCCAAAGTGCTGTCCATGGCGGCACTCCTGCTCGCCTCGGTGATGCGTCCGTCGGTCCCGAGCGGTGTGTATTTCCTCATGTTTCTGGGCCTGGCCACATGGTGGGCGTGCTACGGGAAGCTCGAAAGGTGCTCAATCATCAATCACACGATTAGGCATTAGGCTAATGTGTCTCTGTCCGATGGTATCTGTTTTGCAGGGGTTTCGCAATCATATCACGCGTGATTATGCTCTTCCTCAGCATTCACATTATTGCATTTATGATGTATCAGACGCCGTGGCCGCAGGAATATTTTCCGGGTGATAACTTATTGCCAAGGTAAGAGATCTGCGCGATGATTTGGCGGGCAACTAATTGTTAGATTCATTTGCATTGCAGACTCTTGGGATTTGTGCCACTTTTTATATCAACTTGTGATAACTCTAATGGTACCTTCAACGGAACATACGCGGATGATATTCGGATTGTAAATTTTAACACTGATGCACCAATCGATGCAATCCTCAATCCAGTCATCATTCTCCTCTGCTTCTACACACTGGCAATCTCATCGACAATGATATTGAGACAAAAGGTGAGCTATTTGCTGCTCTAGTGCATCCGCGAATGAGTTTGGTTTGTTGATGTTTATTTATGCCTCCGTTTTGGAACATATATAACAAAAATTGAATGGTTTACTGACTTCGATGGGTTGTTGTTAGTTTATATTGGTATTTTTTTTCCTCTCTTTCGCCACGGTAGATTGGAGATCAATGTTTATTTTCATTCACTCTAATTTCCCTTTCCGTTTTTTCTTCATGTAGCGTGATTCTAATGAGACATTATACAAGCATTATGTTTTTTATATTCTTGAGTTCGTTTTACACTTCCATGCGGTAATGCTTTTTTTCGAGGATATTAATTATGATGGCAGAGGAGCATTTTCCGTGTGATTTAATTAACCACTGACACAATGGTGTGCGTAGGATATAAAGAACAAGGCTGGTGGGGTGTTTGGCCAGCTGGAGAATGGCACGAAATTCGGTCAGCAGCTCTCTGTGAAATATCCAAATGTACCACCAGTTGCACGTAAGATTGGTACACGTGAAAAGTGGCAAAACACCACGAGAAAGGTTAAAGTAAGTCTCTCACTGAATGCTTAAAGATAATGTGTTTCCTTTGTTATCACACCACCTTTTTGACTGTAAATATTTATGGAAAAAAAAGTTCACGTTCATAGGAATAAATAATGTATAAAGGAATGGAGAGATCTTTATAAATAGATATTATTTTGGTGTGAGAAGAAGAGGAAGAGTTTTGGGAGCGCTGTAAACAATTTATTGCTTCTACGAGGAATATATAGCTCATAAATTTAGTAAAATAAATTTATTTGAGTGGTTTCTCGAGATATAACTTTCCGGTGTGTTGCAAAAGTTCACATATTGCACAATTTCACTCCTTGTTTGATACATGATAACTACACATTCGGGCTGTGCAGAGGCGTGTGATTAACAGCAATTAACACAATCCATTAGACATGTTGACTAACCATCAGGGAAATTAAAGAGTCACCCTTGATCAATTTGCAAGATTGTTCGGGATTTGCATGAGTTTGCTCAATTCACTCGACATTTTCTGCAATATCATGTTTATTTTGTCTGTTTTTTTATTTTCTATTTTGGCTTTTTGACATTTTTTTAGGCACGTGAATATCAAGAACTGAATTTTGTTCCCACAGAACAAACACCTGTACGTATTGAATAATTTTATCTTATTCCACTGTTAATTTTGTGTGTGTCTATTTTCCTCCTTTAGTGCCAAAGCCTTTATCATCCAGATCATTAGAAATTGTCTGGTAGATGATATGTGTAAAATATCACTATTTCTGTCTATTTTGTGTTTTTCTTTCCGCACCCAAGAATGACTGTAAAACTCTCTTTATAGTGTTGTGCTTTGAAAATTGCGAATATTTAGTCTCAGGATGGAAATAAGCATAATTATTAATTGACTAAATGTTTTTTAGCTGATGAGACGCAGTACAAGAAGAATGAGAATGCCAAGCTTGACTGGTAGGAATTCAAGGGACGGAGACGGAATTCCAATGAATGAACTTGGTAAGTTCACTAGAGCAATATTTCGTGTTGATATTGAAGCAAGGATTGGTCATTTGTGGAATTAATTTTTATGATTCCCATACTTTTTGTGCTCTTTTATGTTTTTATTGTTCTTTTTTACGCCTTGGACTACTGGAAATTTGTCTCTTCTCGTGTAGAGCAAAAGCAGGTTGTTTCTGATATCATCAGAAATTCTGTTAAAGCAATAGAAAAAAAAAACATTTGTGCGCATAATTCTGAAACAAGTTGCCTAAGAATTAATCTTATTGTTTCTAGCTCTTAATAAACTCAAATCCATAAGAACTCGGTTTATTACATAATTTTTGTCTGTTTCTGAAATTTCTGGTAGTTCTTGTGCGAATTTTTTCAATTTTCTCTATCCTTCCTGGCATTCTTGTGAATATTGTCTCATTGCAAAATATTCATTCTGTATTTTATGCACAATCATTTGTCCTGTTTCTCTTTCCACACCTTTTTGGCGTTGATGCACACAACATCCAAATCCTGTTGATCAACCATCAAATTTCCCCTACGAAAAACAAAAAAAAAAACCACTAAGAAGGAAATGAAATTGCTTCCACAGAAGAGGATACCTCAGGAATATTGGATAGTTTCTTCACATTTGTACAGAATATCACTGGATTTATATTCAAGCATTGCTACATCTTTATGAATATTGCAATGATGGTGAGTTGATATTTTCCCATTGGCGATTTTTTAAACGTTTGCTTAACGTGACGAGATGTGTTTATTGTTGCAGACGTGGAGCATAATGTATCACAGCTGGTTGACGTTCATCTTACTGATTTGGGCCAATGTCTTGTGGATAATTCCAAATCAGAGGAAGACAATGTTGCAATCTAGTCCTTTTGTTGTGATCTACGCAGAGTTGCTTCTTCTGGCTCAGTACATCTATGGCATGGATCTGAATGAGGATGAACTTCCGGCGACAATTGATGTATGTTGACAAATTGAATCTAGTGTGTTTTTTGGCAGTGTTCTGAAGTTTGTTCTCTCTCTCTGGTGACAGATCAAAGGGATAAATCTCTCGCAAATCGGCCTGGTGAAGTACACGTATTTACCATGCGGCCCGCTGATCATGAAGACCATCTTCACTCTCATGTTCTGGGTGACGCTGAGGCAGATGACTAAAGAGCGTCGGGAGCAGAGACAGACATCCACCTTGGCGGATATGGTGGCGCCTCTGCAAGTGACTGTTGGCGCAGCCACAGCTGGTGAGTTTACATTGAAAATTCCCCAACGTTGCGAGTTTCTCATGTCATCTATCTTCACATCTCTGACAGATTTGGCACCGCGAGCAGACGAGAAGGCCAAACAGTCGCAGTTCATCACAAAGGCGGCAATATTATTTGATGCATTTCTCACGAGATTCTGGATATGGATTGTTGTCATAACATTGTTTGCCTCTGGTATTGCTGGCCAACGAATGACTGGCTTTAGAATCATCTACATGGCACTCTTCCTTGTCTTCCTCCTCACATTCCAAGTGAGTTTATTGACCATCGCCGACAAGAGTGTTTTATTATTGAATTTCCATAGGAATTGACATTTATTGAGGGTGAATGAACGTGCAATTTTAGTGAAATTAATTGACATGAAGAGACCTTTAGCAAGTCGACGCTAAAATTGAAGCAGAAGAGCTGAAATTATTGTCACCGGGTATCGAAATTGATCTGTAGAATCACCAATTCTGGTTCTTTCCCTGCCTCTTGACGATTTTTGAAGAGAAACACTCTTGTTGAATGACAAATTTCGTAGAATTCCTCTAATGAATTGCTGTCTTTGTCCTCAGGTTTCGTGGAAAGCATGGAAGAAAATGATGTATGGCTTTTGGTTGACTGTAATTATTTATGCCATGGTGATTTTAGTGTTGGTCTACACATATCAATTCGACCGATTCCCGCAGTATTGGTCAGAGTATCTCAACATATCAGAGACGCTGTGAGTGGCAATGCAGCAAAATCCAGTGAGAAAAACGTGTGAAATTAATCGTATGTATTAAACTTTACAGACAAGGTGATATTGGATTGGAGAAGTATAAAACTGGAGATCTCTTTCTGCATCTCGCAATACCGACAATTGTTGTTGTGATGACAGTGCTGCAGTTGCATTACTTCCACAGCAAGTTCTTGGCATTGCTGGAACCACTTGAGGGTTCAAATTTGGAAGCCATAGAGCCGAATTCAAGGCAGTACGAGAACTTGGATGAATCTGATGAATCTCCAAAGAATGCCAAAGGAAAGAAGTCACTCTTCGCCAAGGTTCTCTCGCTGACGGGATTGTCGAAGCAAGAGGTAAATTATAACTCTGGAATATTTGTGCTAAAGTCAGTTTAACATGATGAGTTGTATCTCTTGAGAATGGCAACATTCTTTGATGCTAATCAAAAATACACAAAGGGACGTAATTCTGAATTCAAATTAAATTTATCATTGATCTGTGATTTGTGTTCAATGGAAGAAAAGAAGACTAAAAAGCAATTCTTATTGCAGATTTATGACTTCTTCTCGAGAGTCAAGGAGAAAATAGTTTACACATACGAGACGACACTTCTCTTTCTTGATATTCACCTGATAAAACTGGTGATATTTGTGGGCTTCATGGTTTGTGTGAAAGAACCGTGTTTCCTGCACATCTTCTTCACGGCAATAATTGTGATTGCCGCTCTATCGAGAACAGACTCTCAAATTACCATAAGTCGCATCTTCTCTGTCATTGTGGCGGTGCTGTTTCTCGCCAAGATGATCTACCAAGTCAAGTACATCGAACACACGAATTACGACGTTATTTGCAATGTGAGTAGAATGTGAAATTGTGTTATGCAAATAATACTTTAACGACTAAACAATGTGCGTTCATTGCAGAACGAAACGAATCCCAATGGAATCAATAATGCCGATTGGTTTGGATTTCACAAAATATCCGAGAATTCAACACTAACGGCACTGCTGAAGAACTACATTGGCTACATTGCCATCGTGACAATCGATGCCATCATCAGGTATCATCAGAAGATAAAGAGGTAATGGAAGAGTGATGAATTTCACACACGCTCTGACTGAGCGTTTCAATTCAATTCACAGGATCAAGATGGGTCAGTCGCCTGAGAGGCCGGATGTTATGTTTCCGGAGGTGACGAGAAGAGATGCAGAGCAGAATCTCACGCTGATGCTGCAATATCTTGCCAATTACGCCTTCCATCGCTTCGGCGTCGAGGCTTGCCTGATCGTCACGGTGATTGTGATTGGGATCCGCATGGACATCATTGCGCTCTTTTACTCAATCTGGTTGTGCTTCTTGTTCGCCGCGAAGAGGGACAAAATGGCAATGCTGTGGCCTGCTTTCCAGTGGTTCTCGGCTCTGTCCATTGTTGTGCAATACATTGTCATCGTTGGAGTTCCGCCAGGACTTTGTCTCAGTAAGTCTTCTTGCAGTTTATCGTTAATATAACGGACATTCCGATTTTGCATGATTACAAATTTCCCATTTAAAATGTCTTTAAAACGTAAATCAAGCAATTTCTAATAAAATCCAACTCTTTCTAGCTTATCCTTGGAGTGAGGGAATCTTGAGGAATCTTCAAATGTGGGCAATGCTTCCGGACGCGACATTGTTTAAAATCTCCCAGAAGATCATTCCTGACTTCATTCTGTTGATGCTGGTCACTCGCCAGCGATATGTCTTCAAGATTGAGAGGGATTGGCAGGAGAGGGAACAGGAATTCCCTGGTGGGACAAACAAATCCATCCTCACAGAGATTGAAGGCTTCATTGGGAAGAAGTTTGAGAATCCAACGCCGGATTTTACATCGAATGTGCGAAATTGGCTGGATGTGTTGAAGCGTGGCTTCGTGCTGGGATTCTTCTGGCTCGCACTCGCCATTGTCTTCCTCACGGGAGCCAATCGGGTGAATCTGTTCTCCGTGGGCTATCTCATTGGCTCCTTCACGTTCCTGTGGCAGGGCTCTGACTTCTATCTGCGCCCCGTGAGGACGATTCTCAGATGGTGGCTGCGACTGATAGCGTACAATGTGTTCGTGGTAACGACGAAGACAATTCTGCAGATTCCCGGATGTCTGTTTTACAAGACACTGGAGCAGTACACTTGCTGGCTCATTCAACTGCTCAGCATTGTGTGCACGCAGAAACTGAAGGGAGATGTTTCAGTGGCATCGATTAAGGTCAAGGTGAGTTATCTCTTATTTTGTGTACACTTTTCTGCAGTTATGTTATCATGATGAGTTGTATCTCTTGAGAATGGCAACATTCTTTGATGCTAATCAAAAATACACAAAGGGACGTAATTCTGATTTTATCACAACTCTTCAAAGCTTTGAAGTTTTAGGTAGAATGTGCTAATATCTTGATCATTGAACTGTGTTTTCCAGTGTGCTGTGAATGCTGATCAAGCGAGCATCTTGTGGGACGTCATTTGCTTCGCTTTCCTGGTCGTTCAGTATCGAATCTTCCAGAGTTACTACTTCTGTCATGTGGTGAATGAGACGAAAGCTGGGGTGATTCTGGCCTCTCGCGGGGCTGAATTGATAGAAGAGCTGCGACAGAAGAAGATGAAGCAGGAAATGGAAGCGGAAGCGAGAATATTGAAGAAGCTGAAGATGAAAATGGATCGCATCAAGGCGACGCAGAAGAGACTTCTCGTGCCTGTTGTTGAAGAGCCCAAAACCCATGCACAGGGTGAGTCACATGAAGGCTTTATAGTCGGATTTTGAGTTACGTTTATTTATAATTTTGCCAGAGACAAAAGTGATGAAACAAGTCAACTTTTTTGTTTGTGTTATAATTAATTTTCCGTTGTCGAAATTGTGATTATGTTTTTGGTGATCAAGAAGAAGGCATAATTTTTGGATGGGAAAATCAAGAGAGAAGAAACAATGTAAGTATGATAATGAGTGATTCGTCCAGTGAATTGGCTTATTTCAGTAGTCTTTAGAGGCAGAGAAAAGGTAGTTTGCAGCTGAAGTAGTGCTTATAGTGATCTGATTATGATGAAATTGATAAAAATATCACAATGATCTTCTCTAGATGATCAAGCACCTTTAGCGCGAACGCAAAGTTTATCTTCTTGTGCAGGATTTCACACGCCAATCGATGACGAAGTGGCCGGTTCACTTCTCAATGATGTTGAAGGTTCGGATATACCGTCGGAAATTGCTGGTCTTGGACCAATGACGTCCAGAGGAGGATCTCTGCTTCTCACTCAAGTAAATCCATATTGATTTTGCTCATTGATAAGCGAAGGTATTGATGGGATATTGCTTATGTGAAGGCTCCGTCGCCAAGTTCAGCTGTGATGACTGTGTCTCTGGATGGTTATCTTGAGCCACATCGTTTGTCCTTCAGTTCACCGCCGGGATCGGAGTTGATAGCGGCTCAGGGTGGATCAGATGAGTCTTATCCGGTGTTTTCTCCACCGCCAATGGATGAGAATCGATCTGGAGCACAAAATAATTCCCTACAACCGCCGGCAAAGCAATCTTCGCGGGAGTCACACAGACAACACCGGAGACAATCGAGTTTGAATACTGTTTCCTGGCCAGATCAATTTGATGGAGGAACCAGAAATAGACTGGCGTCAAGTAATCTTGATCCGCCTGATGTAAGATGCAATCTCGGAGGGATTCAGCTGTGCATAGATTGATGGTTTGATGCTTTGAAGGAGGCGGACGATGCGTCTGAGTCACCGAGATTGCGCCATGGACACCGAAGGGAGTCCAGCATGGGCACATCCTGGGCAGCGGACACTGTCAATCCGCAGCGAAGGGCCAGCGATATCTCCTGGGCAATTGTGGATGACGAGATCTCAGCCAGAAGTGTTCCACGACGAAGGCCGTTCAGTTGGGGTCCTGTTGGCGAAGCTTCCTATCGCCAATCACTCCTGTCCACCTCGTCGCGATCACCAGTGTCTCATCACGAGTGTAACTATTTCCCTCCCAAGAAGCACGTAGATGAGAAAAAAGCGAAGAGGCTGTATAGAGATCTGAAGAGGAAGAGAGCTTGCACACAAATCTTTGTTCTTATTATGTAAATAACACTGCCAGAATCACTGTAAATAGTGCGAGTGCAAGAGAAGGTAAAGAACTTCACACATGGACAATAAAATTGATTTATTTTGCTTGCATTTGTTTTACTGCTACAATTTTTTTTCTCTCTTATTTTTTAGGCTCTGTAAATCACATGTTTATTGTACACGTCTCACAATGTTGTAACTACTGTTTTCTTATTTATGTGTCTCTGACAGAAGTGGATTCGGGGGATTTGGGGGCAGAGGAGAGAAGACAGCGGATTAGGTGTGCCCGTGGTATGGCAATCCTTTGATGAGTAAAACCATAAAGCTCTGTAGTTGGATTAGTTGAGGAGGCTTTCCTGTTTAGATGAAGGCGCAATTTGCAAATCTGTTGAGTTGAGCAGTGTTGATGAGGGTTTGCGAAGTGAAGAGTTTGTGTGGATTAAAAGATAAACACGTGCAAAGTTTAACAATCTTGCAATCTATCTACTCTTAATGTTCTCTTGCATTTCTTTTGATTTTCATGTCAGAACTTAGCACAAGTTGGTCGTTTGATCACTCCGGTCTGTGCATAATCCGTACAAACTCTTCACTTTGTTCTCAACACATCCGCTGAAGGATGTAATGCAGCAACACAGCACAAAAACACGATCAATAGCTTTGCTCTTTGGCGCAATCTTCTTTGGAATGTCTCCTTGGTTGGTCTCATTTCTAGAGGACGATGTGAACTAAAACTAATGAAAATTATAATAAATATTTTCCCCTTTATCGCCAACCATTTGCAAGAAGTCTACTCGGCATTGTTGTGGTTTCTCATGACTGTTGTAGAAGGAAAGATGATTTTGCTAGAGAGTCTCTTTCAGGTGCTAACATCGGTGGAAATCTGTGTAAAAGCTAATAAATAGATGATGTCATTTAGAGAATGTAGACTAAAAATTTCTCAGTATATCTTTTCTTGTACTCCATGTGGCTTCATTTGGGCACTATTTCAACATTCTTACTTCACAAGCGCCAAAATTTACTTCACTTTTTCGATTTACCTCCGATTTTATTCTCTGTATCATACACATTTCCGAAGTCTGTGTGCAAAATGGAAGCTAACGAGCTCGTTTGTTTGCCTTTTAGCCATTCGTTCTGGAGATTATTACATGTTTGAGGATCTCGATGACGAATTGGAGCTGGATTTGTTGGCTGAACCAAAGTCTGATGACGATGTTGAGGATCAACAGAAGCAGAAGATGCAGAAAAAGATGGGTTTGGGCGAGGTTCGTATTGAAAGCTTGTTTATTTCTTCATCCCTTGTTTTTTTTTCTTGTGAAATCACCTCTCGTTTGTCTTATGTTTTCCCGTAAAATATTTTTGTCTATAATTTATTGACTAAAAAACCTTTATTTTTTGTTACCAGAGAGAAGTTCTTATGTTAAGAGATTTGACTCAATTGAGATCAGAATTTGAAGGATGAAATGAATTTCCTTTCAGAATCTCACTCATTTTGCAAAAGTGTTTTCTGTAATTCTGCTTTGTTCTTTTTATCCTTCAACATTGTGTTATCACAATTATGTATTTCCACCATCATTTGAGTGCTTTTAAAAATGCGCCACGAGAGATCAAAACGTCGATAATTGTAACGATTGCTTTGTCATCGGTAAGGCAAGTTGGTAAAAGCATAAAATCGAACCATTTCTTGTAGTTGATAACGACGAAATTGAATGAAGGCAAAGTGCATAAATCATCAGAATCCGATCCTGGCTTTTCCACATCATCTTTCCATCGCAGAAGTGATCGTGAGTCCAAAAAGGGCAGGAAATCCTACCAGAAATTCGATTCTGGTCGCTCGATTATGTCTGAACCGCTTCCGTCACACATTGGTAGTGGTGAAGACGATGATGACGATGTGAGTGGCTTTTACTTCAAAATTCAGTTATGAAATTGTATATTTTCATCGCTATTTAACTAAACAATTGGCTAATTTTCTAAATTCTGAGAGAAGCAACATTTTGTAGACAATTCATTCAATGTGCTTCTGCAAATTGTATTTACTTCGCACTCTGCTCATTATCGCACGTCACATTGTAATGTTAGACTTTGAAGAAAAAAAATGCTGCACAATAAGTTTTAGTTTAGATTTTGCAAAGTGTCTAAAATCTATCATCTTCATTGCTTTCTATACGTTTTTCTTCATAGAAACTATAATGTTTAAATTATGATACACACAAGAATGGTACATTTTCCGGTTGTATTTCATTTCAGACATTTCGCATGTTTGTCTTATGTTAATTCATCAGAATGTCATGAGACAGTCTGATTTTGTCCTAAGACAAGTGTTATTTTTCTTTCAGTGAATCAAATTACAAATATCAGTACGCTCAACTACATTTGTTGAATTTATCATGGTCTTTTATTTGATAAATCATTGGATAATAGAGGAGAAAAGTCCTTAATATTTGGACATTCACCAGAAATTCACTGAACTTTCCATAGCGCGCAAAGAAACCTTTCTGTGTGTATTGTAATGTACTTTTCACTGTAGTTTAGTCTTGAAAAGCCTTTGTGGAAAGTCTAAATTTGTGTTGTCTCTTCATGTGCTTGTATATGATAAGAATTCATTGATGCACGAAAATTATGAACAGTATTGCAGGGTATTTTCCATTCTTCTTGCTCTGTCTATTTTCCTGTTATCAGGAAAATGGTGAGATGTTTCAGATTTGGAATGTGTGTCAATTCAATACAATTGTGGAGAAAATGGCTGAGAGATTTGAATGTGTTTCGTTGAATAATGCGCTAAACTGCACTTTAGGTATCTTCGAAGCTGGCTTCGAAGCGTCGCGAGGACGCCGATGAGTTGGACAGGGATAAGCCGGGACCAAGTCGTCAGACGCATGCTTACAAATCGCCTTCGGACAGTGACGATGACGACGATCCGACTGAGCGGCAGCATCTGAAGAGGTCCAGCTCGGAGGAGAGCGTGACCGAGATGGATGGAGAGGAGGAGCGTCCGAGAGGGCGATTGGTTGGCTTGAAGTTGATTTGGGCCTTTCTCGAGGGCGCCATGATTTCCCTAATCATTCGCCTGAATCGCATCTCGAGGCACTATCGATACGTCGTGCGTGTGTTGGCGAGAGAGAAGATTGAATTGAAGAATTCGCCGGACTTTGGCATTGGCAGACGGGCGGGAAATATGATGTGGATTCCACAGAGGATCAACAGGTATGTGAAATGGCGAAGAAAGAGCAATTTTCAAGCTATGTAAATTGGCTGCAAAGAATTTCAACGTCCAGGAATTTCTCGTTTCTGGAATTGTATAGAGATTGTTGTACAAAAAGGAAACCTTTTCAGTGGCAGAACGTTTAGAGAGTGTTCTTTAGATGCTGAGAATTTATGTTATTTTGCCTTTCTTTTGCTGAAATATGTGCTTCTAGTGATCGATCGACGGAAAGCTCCACCACTGAGTTGGAGAGACATCCGAGAGTGGCAGTGAGTGAGGATGATGTTAAGGTCGATACGGCAGAAACTGAGGACAGATCAGAAGATGAAGGGTAAAAAATGCAGATTTTGTATATAAAATGAAAGCATTTCTGTGCAATGTTGCTAATTTAATTCAGTGTTTATGAATAGCGAGAGAAAGATAAAATTGTTAGAATTCTAGTGAATTGTTTAATGTTAGAAGAGGAGTGACAAGTATTGATTTTCTCTTGCGTGTCGTCTTATGAATATTTTCTTCCAGATTGGCGGCCAATTATGCGGCGATGCAGCAAGTTGTCATGAAGGCGAAACCCCAAGAAGAGGAGGAAGAACAGTAAGGAAACACCCGCAAATTCACTTTCCCACGCCTTCATAAATAATGATAGACAGAATGAGAGTTTGTTTGTGTGCCGTTCTTTCATTTTCCGACAAGACTTTCTCTATAGAATGGTGTTGAAATATGCATGCAAGTTTGCCGATGTTTTACTTTACTAACAAATCCGTGTTCTATTTAAGTAGATTAATTGTTCTCAAGTTCCTTTTTCTGTACTGTGTGTGTGTGTGTGTGTGAGTGGGTGTGAAGTGTTTGTACAAAGGCTGTGATTGATGAATTGCCATGGAATTAGACACACTTACATAGTGAGCTTTTAATGCAGGCGCAGAGAAAGTGTGGTGCCAGAAATTCGTATCTTGGCGCCCTCATTGGAGCGTGGCTTAGATGAAGTTACACCATCCACTGCAAAAGTGGACAAGCCAAAAGTTAAGGACAGGTACATGAGAGTGCACACAGTCACAGCTTGAGATGAGCTTCTTCATCTTATATTTTCTTTTCCTCCCACGCGAGAATTGAAAGATGCCAAAATGAAACATAAAACTATCACACAAAATGAAGCTTCTTTTGGTGACAAATCATCTTTCAATCCTTACACACATAAAACCCATACCAGAAATTATGTTGTCACAACACATGCGCTTAAATGCTTACGTGCTACGAAATTCTCTACAAAAATTGAACCACGACAGATTTGATTTTTGTCTTGCAATACACTTTTTTTTGGATGTACTGATTAGAGTATTCTGTACATTTTTTTGCATGTGTTTGTTTTACTAGAGAGATATTTTTTGTATGTAGGAAAAAGAGTATTTTAGATCAGAAGTTTGAACATTTGAAATCTAGAGATGACTTGAGACTCTAGAGAGATCTTAATTTTCTTCGGATTGGGTTTTCTGACCAAATGATGTCAATTTATCAAAAAAACTTATAATTTATGCGACGGGAACCAAAAAACGTGTATTTTTGAAACTATACTTAATTAATTTGTAATTTTTGAACTTTACTTACTTTTTTTTTAGGTCTGAAGACAAGTTTTTAATCCGAAGAGAAAGTTAAGATATTCGGTTGTTTGCAATTAAAAAGAAATTTAGACTTAATCGACTCCTTAAGAAGCCAATTACTATATTTCTTAGTCCCTTTGTTTCTCCATTAATGAGAGATTTGCTTGTGTTTTGCAGAAAATTCAAAGTAGATGAAATTGAGGATTTTTCTGAGAAGGAACATTCATCGATTGTTGAACTTCTAATGGCTTGTTGGTTTGCCATTCTCTCCAACACGGATCTTGTGTGCTATTTTGTCGTCTTTATCAATCAAGTGAGTTTCCTTTGGCAGGAATGTTTGTCATTGCGCAGTTTCTGACTATTCATATTGTGGTTTTATTCTTCAGGTCAATTCTGCGAGTATTCTCTCCTTGCCACTGCCTTTTATGGTCTTCTGCTGGGGAACTTTGACTGTGCCTCGGCCGTCGAAGACTTTCTGGGTCACGCTGATTGCCTATACGCAGATTGTGGTGCTGCTGAAGTGCGTGTCGCAGTTTGAATTGCTGTGGTGGAACGAACAGGCAATTCCGCCGAATCAGCCACTTGCGCCAGCTCGAATCATTGGCATTGAGAAGAAGAAGAACTACGCAACTTACGATTTGGCTCTGCTGCTCGTGCTGTTCTTCCATCGCTTCATGCTGAAGACGCTGGGATTGTGGAAGTCGGACTTCAAAGAAGAGCCAATCTCAGAGGGAACCTATCAAGTCAATCACCAGCAGCAACAGCAGCCGAACAATCAGGAGGAAAAGGCTCTGGTGAAGCAGTCCAATGAGTTGGAGAGGAAAACCGATGAGTCTGGATCCAATCAAGCCATCGCGATCACAAAAGTGCACACAGAGACGATCCTCTGTCCGTCCACGGATATGCAATTGGTTCAGGTGACTGACGTGAAGGAACAGCCGTCATCGATTATTCCGCCTGTGGTGAAGTTATCGTGAGTTTTGACTGAAGATTCGCGATGGGAGAGAATTGCACTGACAGAATTCATCCTTTCAGATTCAATCGCCATTGTTCAGCATTCCGGATATTCTTTGGGCAACTCCTTGATCGCTCCTCCCGAGTGTCTGCCGATGTTTATGCCTACATGTTCTTCTGTGACTTTATCAATTTCATGGTTGTGCTCTTTGGCTTCACATCATTTGGAGTGAGTTTCATCGGACATTCGCGTGATGTGAGCACTTCTAATGGCGTTTTTGGATTTTCTTTGTAGTCTCAGCAAGGCGATGGCGGCGTCACGGCGTATTTGGAGGAGAACAAAGTGCCTTTGGCATTTCTCATAATGCTAATTCTACAATTTATTCTCATCATCATCGATCGAGCTCTTTATCTCAGGAAGTACATGTTGGGAAAAATCATTTTCCAATACGGCCTCACTGTCGGGATTCATATCTGGATGTTCTTCATCCTGCCAGCAGTCACTGAGAGGTGAGTTTGAGCTCGGAATGCATTGAAAAACTACCACAATTTGAGTGCTTATCTAATGTGTCCTTTTTTGTGTGTTTTGCAGGAGTTTCAATGCAAAGAATCCTCCAGTTATTTGGTACCTGATTAAGTGTTTCTACCTCCTTTTCTCCGCCTATCAAATCCGCTGCGGATATCCGACCAGAATCCTCGGCAACTTCCTCACGAGGAGCTTCAATTTTGTGAATCTCGCCGCGTACAAAGCCTACATGTTCATCCCATTCCTGTTCGAGTTGCGCAGTCTGATGGACTGGATTTGGACGGACACGTCGATGACACTGTTTGACTGGCTGAAGATGGAGGACATCTTTGCCAATATGTACCAACTGAAGTGCTCTAGGAAGATGGAAGACGACTTCCCGGCGCCGAGAGGAACGAAGAAGACCACCGTGGTGAAGTATCTGATGGGCGGCGGCATGTTGTTGGGCCTGGTGACGATCATTTGGTTCCCGCTGGGATTGTTCGCCCTGGGAAATACTGTGGGTGAATCCAATCCACCCTTCGATGTGTCCGTGACGATGAAGATTGGACCTTTTGAGCCCATCTACTTTGCCAATGCGCAGGGTAGCAATATACAGAAGTTCACGGAGGACGACTGGCTCCTGCTGAATCAGCCGTACAAGCGTGACAAGACGGCAGTGACTTTTCTCACCAACTATGAAGCTGCAGATGTGGCTGTGGTGGATTTGGGGCCAAATTCCACGTCTGTGTGGGCGATTTCGCCGCCCGATTTGCAACGCATGCGAGAGGATATTGAGTCTCAGGACACACTGAAGATCTTCTTCAGATACACTGTGTCACGCGTGACGTACTCCAAGGAGAATCCGGGCGTGATCACGGACGAGACGAGCTATGATCTCGTGTACGGTGATCCCATAAGGCAAGTGCTGAGTGGCATGTTGTCCAATCAAACGGCGGGCAATGTCTCGATTCCCCACATTCTGCCCAAGTTCTTGAAGGTGAAGAACAACGGTGTGCTGAAGCCAATTCCACAGCTGATTCCCAGTGACTATCCAGAGGATGCGGGCTATCGCAACATCACGCTGAAGCTGTACGAGGCGGACAACGTGCGATGGTGGGAGTTGAAGGAGGACTGCACGGATCACTTCTATCAGGACATCCTGAAGGACATCCCCAAGGCGAATTGCGACTCTGCCATCGTGATGTACACGTTCAATGACAAACTCTTCCCGCCGACGCTGAGTTATCTCACGGGTGGCGGAATTATTGGCATGTACACGACTTTTGTGATTGTGATTTCGCGCGTGTTGCGCGGCATCTTCTCGGGATCGAGCGTGAAGATCATGTTTGAGGATCTGCCGTATGTGGACAGAGTGCTGCAACTCTGTCTGGACATTTATCTCGTGCGTGAGTCGCTGGACTTTGCGCTGGAGGAGGATCTCTTCGCCAAGCTGATCTTCCTCTATAGATCGCCGGAGACGATGATCAAGTGGACGCGTCCCAAGGAGGAGGAGACGCAAGGTGATGACGATGACGATGACACGAGCAGCATGAGGAGTGGCAGCAAAGCTGGAGGCGCTGTGAAGAGGAAAACCACGTAATTAATCTAGTCTTTATCCCCTGAATATCGCGTGTCAAAATAATAATGATGCATTTTTTGATGTCGCTTAGCGACATAAAACGTTTCATTTCTCATGTAAATATCTCACGATGATTCGCATTTCTCTTCCACACACACACACAAACAAACAAACAAAATCGCGCACGTGTCGATTGAAGAAAAATACCTCATCATAATTACTATTATTGTTCTTTTATGGAAAATATCGTAATGGATTTCTAGTAAGATGTTGATGTGAAATATCTATTTGACGATTGTGAACTTTTTCTCCATAAGCGAACAAAGAATATATATATATATATATCGCACAGTTATTTTTAATGAAGAGCAGAATTTTACACTGTATTTATCTCTGGAAGAAGAAAGCTTTTGGAAACTACCGAATGTTGTTTTATTCTTAGGTTTTGTGCAGAATTTGATGAATCTTCAATCATGATTTTTTATGGTAAATCTCAAGTCAAAAACACGACAGATTGAGGGATTTGCAATTTATTCAGTAATTCTACAGGATAATACTCTATTCCAGCCAATAGAGTACTACATTGCGTGCCATTGTCACCATATGTACATCATTTTCCGGGACGTGCGCCTATTCGCGAGAGCTCCTTTTGCGTCGGCCGAATCTCATGTGTCCGTAATCGTCAAATTGATCACCTTCGCCGGCGCCTCTCTTGCCGAAGCGCATGTGTCCGTAGTCGTCGAAGCGCTTGCTCACGTCGCTGAAGGGACTGTCCTCGTCCTCGTCGATGATCCACGCCATCTCCTGCACCGGCTTCGCTCTGTGCAGCGTCGATAGGCGCCTAGGTGCGGCAAAGAGGCCACCACGCGTGCGGAAGTGCGGCGTGAGATTCTCCGGCGGCGGCAGAAGAGGCTTCGGATTGCTGGACGTCTCAGCACTGGCCAGAGTGCCCAGAATCAGCAGATAGTACGTAGCAATGAGCACCATTGAGGCTGCTGCAGACACTGTGATGCTTCCCATTGTCGCCTCTAAGACACTTTCTGCACAACTGACTGCCGTGCTCAGCCTCTCCCGGACATTTATACCACATCCAGCGTCCTGATTTGTATGCAGAGGGAATGCAAGAGTTGAGTGACAGGAGGACGGAAAACTGGTGGTCGTTATTGAATTATGGCGCGCGAGGAGCAAAAATAATTCCCCATGCTAAATTTAGAGATGTAAACAAGTCTGGATATGCAAAGGCGTTACTTTACAAATCTCCCCCCAAAATGTTGACCGTTTTGTTCCTCTGCCGGAATTGCCAGGAACTTTCCACCGTGGACACGATATTTCGCTGTGCTGATCACTGTGTGGCGCTAGTGGGGCTGTTGTGTACAAAGTGTCACTCTGTGATTGGTCGCGAATTCCGGCACACGTTCTTCAAGAGTGTTTAGATTTTTCTATCGGTTTTCCCATCTGATTTTCTTATCAAATTGCCACCAAAGAGCTTCCAATTTGTTGACGTGGTGTTTGATTTACTCACTGAGAGACAATTTTCAGTTCGGCAAGTGGCGTGCGAAGTGAACATCAAATTGAAGGAGACAAACATTGTGGCTGCACAATTGACGCATATTTTCTGAGAAAGACAGGGATTTTTCCTGCAGAATCTAGAAAAGTTCTGAGAATTCACTTCTCTCAGTATCATATCTTGTGATCCAGACAGCTGTTGGAGGAGCATTCGTCTGCCAAATGTTCAGGAAGCTAGGTTATGTCATTCTCCTGACCATCACTGCTGCGCTCGTCGCTCCGCTGGACGCCCAAGTGGCCCCGCCTGTGCCATCTGCCGGGGACTCCAAGAGTGGCAAGAATGTGAAGCTGCCGCCGTGCAAGTCGTGCCGCGTGCTGGTGGACTCCTTCCAGGCCGGCGTCCGGAAGACGGAGCGCGGCAAGCACGGCGGCGGCGACGCAGCGTGGGAGGAGGAGCGCCTGGGCAGCTACAAGACTAGCGAGCTGCGCCTCGTGGAGATCCAAGAAGGCCTGTGCCACGATCTGACCAGAGGCACGGCACAGTGCCACGATCTGGCCGAGGAGAACGAGCAGGTCATCGAGGATTGGTGGTTCAAGCACCAGAATGAGGAGCCGGATCTCTTCAAATACTTCTGCATAGACAAGCTCGCCGTGTGCTGTCCTGACCTGCACTTCGGCGCTAACTGCGATCCGTGCAGCGACTGCCACGGCAATGGTGAGGAGATTTCGCATGATGCTTGCAACATGATCATAATTCATGAGATTTGTTGTGTTTTGAAATTGCGGCGCTTTTGCAATTTGATACATTTGATATGAGAAATTCGTCTCCTCTCGCTTTCCAGGTCAATGCAAGGGAAATGGCACGCGCAAAGGCAACGGCAAGTGCCTCTGCGACACTGGCTACGCCGGCGAGGGATGCACGGATTGTGCTCTGCACTTCTACGAGGCGTTCCGCGATGACACGAAGCTGCTGTGCACACCGTGTCACGCCGCGTGTGCCAACGGCACCGGCTGCAAAGGCCCGGGGCCGCGCAGCTGCAACGCATGCAGCAAGGGCTGGGCGGCGGCGTCCGGCGAGGGCAGCGGCTGCTTGGACGTCAATGAGTGCCTGGAAGTGAGGAACGCTTGCCAGAAGAATCAGTTCTGTGTCAACAACGAGGGCTCGTTCTTGTGCCTGGAGTGCGACAGATCGTGCAACGGATGCTCAGGCGATGGACCAGATCTCTGCACCGCGTGCGCCGATGGATTCGAGCTCAGGGACGGATTGTGCACTGGTGAGTTGGCTGGTGATTGATCTTAGTCTAGTTTATCACACATTCTTCCTATACTTGATGATTTACCGCAAATTTAAGGCACGAGGGAGTTTGTGGGGAAGACAAAAGGACGCTTTTGGATTGGGTTAAAGGCTCCGGAAGAGGCTTCAAGACAGCCAATGTCAATTATCTCTTGATTTCTTTAAGAGATAATTATTTAAATTAATTTAATTTCTTCAGATTGTGACGCATTCTGGCGTATTTACAGTTGTTCTCAATTATTATTATTAATCTGTGGGAAGAAATAATTTACTTCAGGAAAGGTCTTAAAGCCCCTTTGTTCTGGTTTACTTAGACATCACAGAGATGGTAATTGGACAGGTATTTTGGGTATTTATTTTCTTTCCCTGAATTGAATTCTGTTTGATCAATTTTCTTCCTGACATTATTATATGATTCATCAACTGAATCCTTTATTTTGTTACAAAGGTGGGGAAATGACAAGTTTAATTCATCTTCGGAGATTGATTTTGCCCTCCCTGAAGTTCTTTAATGTGTGTTTCAAGGATCCATATAACTAATTACTGCTTGAAATATTATTAAATATGAATTTACAATTTAATGTTGATATTCGCTTCGAAATTTGGCAAATTCACAACAAACCCCTTAAAACACTTTCTTATCGTTCATTAGAGTGCTAATATTGCTCTGTAATAATTATAATCCGGGATTTTTTTCTATTGATTTTATTGTTATTCACTGGAATTTTAACTGAAATATTGCAAGTTCATGGAAAAACTAAAAATATTACCATGATTAATCGACGTTTCATTATTATGCAACAGCACAAGTTCTGTGTAGAATAGATAGTTAATTGAAGATTTAAGCGTAGCAAATTCAGAGGTGTTTTTAAGAGGTAATATTAGAATATTTTGACTTAATTCGTCGATCTTTTTGCGCGTGAATTGCTGATGTGAATGGTTTTCTGCCCTTTTGCAGACACTGCCGGTGAGAAGCGCGAGCAATACGTGACAATGACGCGGTATTTGACGTATCTCGGGCTGTGCATAGCGACTTGCGTGATCTTCCAGAGCTCCACCTGGATCGCCTCTCTCGTGGGACTCGCGGTGGCGCTGTACATCTCCGTGTCTGAGTATTGGCTGGCCGGATCGTCGGCAAAGGGCGGCAGTCCCACGATTCCGGACCACCTGATGAATGAGTTGCGCGGCAAGTGAACTTGAGTGAACCTCTGAAGACTGCTTTTTTTTCCTCCGCGATCAGACGCCCATCGGAAGAGAACACTTTCCAGAAAGAGAGCGAAAAGTGTTTGTGTGTGTGGTTGAGAATGCGCGCGTGAAACTAGCTTTTTTGGAGACTTGTTTTCTGAAATTCGGCGGCGGGCGGGGAGGAAACAATAATTGGGAAAGAAAACGACATTTTTATGAGCTTCTTCTGAATGGAATAATTATTGGGAGAGGATAAAAAGAGACACGCAAGATCTATGATGGCAATTTTGGGTGGTAAAGAGAGACACAAAATCGCAAGTTAATTAGGTATTCAAGTTTTTCTCGTTTCTTCTTCGCCGCGCGCGCGCATCTTCAGCAGCAATTTTCTCTCACCTCAAGTCTATGATGTAATTCAATATAAACAGAAAATCCTCAAGTTCTGCCTCTCTCTCTCTCTGTCTCTCTCGACATAGTGCTAATTTGAATGGGACTCACTGTGATGAAGACGCGGTCAGAGAGCTTTGGTGGCGTGCGGGAGGCGCGCGAGATTTTATTATTTTGTGGCTGTGTTGTGGGGAAAAAGTGAAAGTGAGAGAGACACAAAGAGACCTTTTGAATGGATCTTTTGCTGGACAGAGTTTCGATGAGAGAGAGAAAGAGACGCGCACGATAAGAATTTTGATTGGGAGAAAATGCCACAATTTCTTCTGTGATTTGAATTAATTTTCCTTCAATTGACCATCGCGCGCCACTGTCAATTTACTTTCACCTCTTTTTTGTGTGAGCGCGCGCGTCTGAACGCACGGATGAACGGAGGAGTGAGGAAAGGTCACGAGAAGATCACACAGAAAAGAAGAAGAAGAAAAAAAAATAGTCACGAGCGAATGAAGTGACAATGCATTGGGTTTTTTCCTCTTTTATATTTCTCTTTTGATCGAAAATACTTGTGTAGGCATTTCATATATATATATAGAACAATTATATGCACACTCTCTTGATAACAGTAAAAAAAATAGTATATCTAACACAATTTCATATGTCATTTGCTAATGAACTCTGCGAGATGTTCTCTGCGGTTTGCTATGGCTTCTTGGCACTTGACATGGAAGAATACAGAGAGAGGAGTTCCTCGCGAATGCCGAGCACCGGAGGAGCACGATGTCTCTGGGGGAGCCTGGTTCTCTGTCCTTTGCGCGCGTGTTTGTTTGTGTGTGTGTGTTTTTTGTGTGAATGTGTGAAAATACCTACTGGGAGGGAGACGGAGGACAAAGGAAGAGGACGAGAGGCAGGAAGAAGAAGCTAAGGCGCGTCGCATCAAGAGTCGTAGCCGATGTTGTCGACCTGCGGCTGGAGCCTGGCGATCACGTCGCGCGGTACTTGATCGCCCAGAATGGAGAACAGGTCGATCTTCTGGCGCGCTGGGATGGATTCGTACGAGGCGAGTTCAATGCCGCGCTCCACCTTCTGGATCTTGGCGTCCTGCGGGATGAGGTAGGACTGCTGCGCCTGTCGGATGGCCTCGTCTGTGAACTGTGCGCCCTCCTGCGGGCGGGCCAGCGACAGAGCCGCCAAGCAGCTGATCACCAATGCACTGACAAGCACTTTCATTTTCTATTTCTCTCTCTGTGTCGGCCTACAAGAAAGTGCCACTGATTAGAATAGCACACAGTTTCGCACGCAGAACGCACAATTAGCACTGATCACCGCGAGATCCGTGAGGGAAAGAGAGGCGCGAGAGACTCACCTGATCACACGAATGCGGATGATATCCACTGGGAGGGCTTGTATAGGAGTGTCGGCGGCGGCCACAGAGTAAATTCTTATATAGGCGCAGCTGTGGCGCCCCACCGACATCGCCCAGTGTCTCGATGGAGTCCCAGTGGAACGAGAAATTCAAGTCGGCGCTCATCTCCCCCACTTTTCACTTTCTTTAGGCGGGAGAACCGAGAGCGCGCAGTCTTTCCCAACTGTATCATCTATGATCTCACGACGCCAAGACTCCGTGGAGCAATATTGGCTGATTGAGACCTTGAAAATCAGTGTGGCAAGAAGGTGAAACTCCGGCAGAGGAGCTTTGGGAAGTTGACGTGATAATTGGACAGTGAGAAATGCACGATCTTCATCGCCCAAATTGATCTTTCACCTCAAATCTATCCACTGTGTGGCTGAATGTGCGAAAATTGTATGTTATTATATTTGCATTTTTTAGGATATCGGGTTGCGCTTCTCTTTCCACGTTGATGTCTTTTTCACGTGATTCACGGTCAGGAAGGAAGTTCTCGTGCATATTTTCAAATTTGATATTTTCGTGTGAACTTTTTCATGCTTATTTTGAAGGGAATAATTTTGATATTACTATTTAATTTGAAACTAAAATAGCAATAATTATCTGGTGCAGATATTTATAGTGAGCGATAAAGAGGGAAATTGACTGTTGGATAAGAATATTTAAGAGAAGAATCAGGCATTGAACATTTCTTACTACTTCTACACAAGTTTCTCTAAATCAATTTGTCGAAATAGCTCAATAGTTGCTTAAAATCACATGTTTTTCACTGATTGTTAAACTTGTGCAAAATCTTGGAAGGCGAGGAAGAAAGTCTCGAGAATCTATCGACTGACCGTTGAGTGTTTTTTCTGCATGAGGAGAAAGCTGTGCGACTGCTTGCCAATTTTGGTAGCTCTGCTTATTTGCTATTGAAAACTATAAATTATGCTAGTGAATAATTAACAACTGCGTTGTTCCACATTTTTTCTCTGCCATTTTCTTCGTGAGAATTTCCTGCCTTCGCTCACGCTGGTGTCATTTTCGCGACGATCAGCGGCACGCGATCGGCAGGAATTGGCGATCTGAGCATCAATGTCTGACCATATGGAGCTTTCCGCGCTGGCACAATTGATGTGGGGCAACGTGACTGATTTTCCCACACACGCGATTACAACACTTTCTCCGGTGCGCAAGCATCGGGAGATGCGAGCGCCAAATTACAATATTCAAATGCGAATGTTACACAATTTCTGCAGACGTGAGGAAATATCCGCGAACGAGGAAAAGAATGGGGAGAAAGAACACGCCATAATGGGTCTATTTGAGTGTTTTTTTTTTATTGAATTTTAATATTCACTTCTTTTGTCTTTATAGTTCATGAAATGTACAATTACATTAGAAAAGGATTTCTTCTTCTCTCCACTTCTCATTAACTTGCTAAAATTTCATTGAATTACGACTTAATGACTGACTTCTTCTTAGAAAATAATAATTGTATAATAATTTATACTGCAAATAATTTGTTTAATTAATAATTCTCACTATTTTAAATACTTCTCACTCGTCGACATGTTTAAAATAATTATTAATACGGACTATGAAATGCATCAAAAGTGAGGAGAAATAAAATTTAAATGCACATCACATAAAAACGTTTAACGAAATGTGTTTGTTTTCATCATAAAATGGCTTCACAACAGAAAATTTTGCAAATCAATTTTCACCTTTCAATGCATTCAATTGAGTTTATAATATGACGTAATTTGTTTTTAGTGTTCTTAATGTGCATCACTCATAATCGGCGATCCTAAATGAATTAATAACAAAGTTTGCTTCTGATTAATCACTCTCTATGAGACTTCTTAATTTGCTCTCTGACGCAGATAAAATGTTTTTTTTTCTTTCTTTTGCTCTTCTTAATTCTTATCTTTATAATCATGCAATTTCATTGCAGCAATGAGAGAAATTCCACTCATTTCAGTCTGCAGGTCATTTTGCAAAATATATTAATAATTACCACAAAGAAAAATTCAAATAGATTTTACACAATAAAAAAATTTGTAGTAAAAAATTGCTAATAATCTTTCACCTACAAATAATCTGGCACTCAAGTTCTTTCTCTCTCTTTTTTTCTTCAAGACATCTTTTGCTGCATTGCAGAAATGAGGGAAAAAAACAAAGAAAATCATATGAATAGTCGTTAAATATCTGGGGAGGGGCGATTAAATAGTACTTCCTAGGGCTGATTCACTACAAGGACCTCAGCAGTCCTCGATGCGACGCGTCCGAGCGATTGTCCTCCACTTGCAGGGACTCATCGGCGAGGCTCTGCTCGCTTCTGTACTTGAGACTCTCGGCGTCGTCCTTGGGATTGTGCGGCGGCACGACCAGGGACTCTGGCGAGGAGATCTCCTCCTCCACCTTCAGCACCGTGTCCTCCGTTGTCGATCCCCTCGGCTCGTCCGTCGTGCCGTTCAGTCGGATCATCCTCTCCGTCGAGGCGTCCATCAGGGACTTCTCCGCGTGGTCGTGATGCGTGCGCGACTGCTCCATGTCCTCGTCGGCGAAGGGCGCGGAGCCGTGCTCCCGGCCGTACAGGCTCACGTCCTCGGGCAGCGGCGGATACTCGGGGTTGATGAGCTCATGGTTGGCCAGCTCGTCCTCCTCGATGTACGTCTGCGGATGGCTGACGCTCTCCTCGGCGAACGCCGCCGGCGAGGTGCTAGTCGTGTCCTCCTCGCTCGTGGCCGAGAATCCGCGGGCATTGAGCCAGTTCTCCGTGGTGTCGTTCTCCGTGGACTCGTCTTCCGGGAAGTAAGTGGTGTCGAAGATTTCCGTCTCATTGGAATTGCCATCCGGCGCTGGTGTGTATATGATTGTGTTGTAGACCGTGTCGTCCTCGTCGGTCAGCGAGCTGTTTACCAGCAGCACCAGATTCTCCCCGGAACTCTCAACTTGTGGCGTGGAAGCGACAATGAACACATTACTGCTTGACGCCCTGAAATGATCCTCCTCATCTCTGCCCGGCATCTCTGTCGTTCCACTCTCCACGTCGAAGATCTCATTGGTGGCGTCATCTCCAGAGGCCATGGAGATGAAGTCACTGCCACCCATCGAACTGGCGGTTGAGCTCAGCTCGATGTGCTCCAATTCCTCGCCGCCCAGCTGCAATCCTTCCACGCCAACAATCGTTATTGGCTTCGTGTTGCCGTTCTGGTCCACAATCACCACCCTGTCGCCCATTTGCACCACTGAGGGATACAATTTCGCATCTGCCGGCGCAGTGCTGGACAGAAAGCTCACCAGCTCCTCCTCTGGCGTGGAGATCTCAGTCAAGTTCAGCTCCTCGGGCATCCGCTCCAGCAAACTCTCCTCCGTGACTGTCTGGCGAACGCTCTTGTTCGTGTCACGCGTGGCCTCCTCTTCGCCCACCTCGAAGTCCTCCAGTTTGTTCACGTCGCTGCCCTCCGTCGACGCCACTGGCGCTGTGGAACGAGGCGTCTCCGCTGTCGCAGTGTCCGTGCTCGTGGGTGTCTTCGCTGTGGGCAGAGATTCGATTTTGGGCGGATTCGTTATTCTGATCTCCTCCACTTTCGTGATCTCCTTGATTTTGATGCCCAGGTGGTTGTTGGGCAGTGGATAGAGGATCGTGGAGCGCACTGTTGTGGTCGTCTCGCTGTTGTCCATCGCTTCAGGAGTCGTCGTTTCCAGAGGATTCGTCACGAGCATCATCTCAGTTGGTCCAACTTTGACGTGCTCTGCAAGGAATTACCAGAAATGAGGGATGAATAATAATGGAGCCACCAAAAACATTATTATTCGCTGATTAAATTAATTAGACCTGGAATTTTCACTTGTCTTTCAAGTAGGGAAATTGATAAGGCGTATTTCAATCCTCAAAAGTATTTCTTGCATATTTTCTGCACAAACGCGTGGTTTTTGAGCTATTTTATCTTGGTTTTGGCCTCAAATTTCACTGAGAATCATAAATAAATATCGTTTAGGATCTCTGAGAGAGATATCAATCGTAAATTACTTGAATATGAGTTCAAAAGCATCGATTTTATTGTAATAAAATTCAATGAATTGCATAAAGTGATATTCTTGCTAGTTTGCAATTCCACACAGTAGAATTATTAATGCTCGACTGTGTAGATTTCGTGTGCAGATTAAGTGTTCTCGTGTTAATGCAAGAGCAGAGGAGCATCTTCATCGTGGTATTCAGACATTATAGCTCTTTTTACTGCTTATTGGCTATAACAGGCTATTTAAAAATTGTAATTGCTCAAATAAAAACACTGCGTGCGTAGCGATTTATGCAAAAACTGCGCTCATCTGCGATTCTTGAAACTAGTTTCGTGCCTTAAGAATGCAAGACACTCACCCAGAGGCGGACAGTTGTCGTACTCCGGACAGCACCTTCCGGCGATGTACTTTGGCTCGCAGTCGTTCCTAATGTAGCACGTTACATTGTTGCAGATAAATTCGCCACCTATATATTGAGAAGTGGATTGGGAGTGAGTGAGATGTTGGATTGCCATGGCAATTGAGGTTGCCAATTAGAGGTTCTTTTTGTTGTCTCTCTCTCTTGAGAGGCAAAGCACGACAATGTGCGCGCACAGCGAAAAAAGCCAATACCTTGACAGTAGCACACTCGACAAGGTGTTTCTGGATCAACGAGCTTCTCGCCGGTGGCATAAATTTTACCGTCTCGCTCGCATTGACACTGAAATTCTGGGCAACATTCGCCGGTCTTCTGAATCACACGACAACCGGGTTTTGTGGCGCACGTGGCTTGGCTTTTTGGCACCAAAACACCGTCCAGGAGGCACTTTTCCGCTTCCTTTGCAACTGCAACACGCCAAAGAGTGAGTGAAATTGGAATTGTTGGTCAGATTGGGATGCAACTCACCTTGCTGGTAATCAATTGATCCATTGCGAGGACTGATGATCTGCTCACTTTCCTGCTCTCGCAACATGCGCACAACTCTCTGGTGAATTGGACCTGCGGAACGGATGAGGAAGAGGCATTGCTTAAGTGCTTAGATTTGCCAGGAAGAAGCGTGTAATTGCGGAAGTGGCGGAATTTTGTTTATATGCTCTCCAAATGAGCCATGTTCTTCAATTTTAATTTATGTGTCTGTGTCTTGTTTTCAATCTAATTCAATGTCACTGGACATTGGAGCTAAAAATACCGCACAACGCGCGCGCGCGCATAATTTCCCATTAAAGGTAATTTACCGCCCACGAAAATTCGCTCTGCGACATCATCAACACTCTCTCAATTGAAGCAGTTATCAAATGGCCATTTCTCATCTCTTGCATCTTGTCCATGCTTGTTTTTCAATTTACTCTGTGACTCAATCAGTGGAAATCATCCATTAATCACTGCGCAGCGTCGAGACAGCGAGGAAATTCCATCGCGATTTGTCTGATATGTCGTGGACAAATTAGCCATTGACGTCGTGAAGATTATATGCGCACTGCAACTTAATCAGTCGCTCTATGGATTCCCATTTCACCAGATTTTCCACTGCATGGCAAAAATTTGTGCCAATTATTCCTCTCTGAAGATGCACGTTTTCTCCACTTCTACTGACGTTTTTTCCCCCGGAGATTTTCGTCACAATTTCATCGATTCCCATCCAGTAGAAATAATGCAAACAGATTATATCACAATCACAGTCATTTTGTCAACTTGTTCGCTGAATTTTGGTTTTTTGTCTGGTCACTCAAGCCACTGATGAATGAATCAATGGCCAGGTTTCCCCATTCAGTGGTCGACCTTTCTTTTTCTTCTGAGAAACTCAATACTTTTGCTTACGTCTATTCGCGATAAATCTTTATCATCACATTAATTTGCGACTGGAGAAAATTGAGAAATTTTCTGCAAATTTTTCCGTCAGCATCGACAATATCTTGATAATTTTGAAATTGTCTCGTGCGTATACTCTGTTTCAAAGATTTCCAGATCGTAAGATTAGCACAAGTGGCGTCATTACAACAATTTTCTGCCGTTCAAGTGAAGATTGTGGCTTCAAATTATCGAGAATGTCATGTATTGCAATGTGTTATAACAGAAATAAATGCGCATAGTTTCTTTCAATAAAAACATCTAACAATTATTCGTCAGAATAAGAAACAGTATTAGTCACAGAACCGTTTCCAAGTGAAACTGTTTCGCAAATTAATCAGTGAATCACTTTGTAGAATTTTTCTTGAAAATTTCCGAAATTCCTCGCCGAATTTATGTATTGACTTGTCTAATTAATTCACATGCTGTGACACGAATTTATGTCTCAATTTTTTCCCATTTCACGGCATTTCAGAGGACTTGTTTACCGAAAACGCGGCACTTTCTGGCGATTGGGTGCAAAAAAGAACAGTGATATCTGAAATCGTTTGGCATGAACTCAAATGCACTAATGCGGTAATTTTGCCAATCAGTTGAAATATCTCGGATATTCAACAATATTTTAAGCGTCTGTTTTGGTTCACAGCTCTCGACTGAGATAAAATTCCATAAATTTATGGCAATGCCTGCTGATTTCTCGTGAGAATGACTTGATTTCGCGGGTTTTCATCAAAAGGCACTACTTGCTGCTGATGACCAGGGGAAAAGCACAGCATTTCGCGTAAACAAGCGTTCGTGACAGTTGCTTTAAACATGGGCGCTGATAATGCTGAAGACGAGGAATCTCATTTGGTAATTGAATGCTAAGGCAGCTGGAATTTTTATCGCATAAATCATGCCCTTTGCCAGTTGTTCTACCTTTTCATTTTCTCATTTTCTCATTTACTCTATCGCACCATTCGATACACTTTTGCGTGATGTGCTGAATTTCCCACGAGAGAGCACGTAAAAAACGCTAAATAAAAATCGATAACATGGGATGTGAATCCATACAACAGCGCGAGATGTTGTGATCTTGGCCACTTTGGGAAATTATCTCAATTGCCGCGTGTCTGGGCAGGAATTCCAGCACTGCCAGCAATGCGATTGTGTAAATTTCTAATAAATACACAATTCCATTCGACGTTTCGTGTCCTTATTCATTTGTCGCGTTGGATGGAATTTGTCTTTGCTCATTTCCGGCCGATGTTATTCTCAATTAGTCTATTTGTCGCATCATGTTTATCCTGCTCGAGGAAGTGCTTGTGGAGCGACGCCTCTTTGAGGCATTTGCCAAGTTTATCGTGTCAATTTATACAATAATATACTGGAAATTTCTCTCTTAACGACTTCTTGTCGATTGCAAACATCTTCATGTGCACGTAAAGCGCTGAACAGGAGTCAGACTGCGAGACAGGTGAAAATTAATGATCAACACAAATAATAGCTTCGGCACTTTAGCCTCACATTCTGCAATTTATTGCTGTTTAATGGCAAAATTATTGGCTCAATCAATTCAATTGGAATCGCATTGCGGCGCCTCGCGAAGATGCATCACAATCAGGGGCGCGGATGAAAGGAAAATCACTTGTCAATCTGTCACGACAATCGGAAAATGATAATTGATTGTTCCCCTGGCAATGAAATCATCAATTACAACTATTTCTTTCATGTCGCTGAAATTGTGAGCCATTGATTTAAATTTTAATTAACAATCGTCACTTTAATATTGCTGCGCCATTGTTGAAATAGATTGACGTCTAAGAGCAGGAGAATTGTATAGAATTACATAATTACTAATTATATAATGCGTTTAGAATTCAGTTTTACGATCTTTGGGTTTCTTGAACATCAACAATGTTTAATGGTGACAGACAAAAAGAATAAATTTCATACTAAAATCTAATAGTCCATTCAGCAAATCTTAATAAGCGTTGTTATGATTTCGCTTTGTTCAGTTTAAAGCTAAGATTTCTGGATGTCAAAACGAACAGTCACAGAGTGGATTTTGAACTGAAACGCAAATCTTTAAACTGTACAATCAGAACTTCACAAAGACTGAGAGAATGAGAATTATTAGTAAATAATTGAAAGTCTTTAAATTTGTTTACTGTAAATTCTGCTCTTTAACTCGAGAAATACTAGTTTTTCCGTCATGTCATCTTAAATTTTTCCCACCCAAAAAAACAGAATGAAATTAATCACCAGAAAGGATGAATTGAAGTTATGCGCACTTCGCAATTTCTTTGCACGGCGAATAATGTGAATTGTGCGGGGGAGAGAATAACTATCAAGAGCTTAATCATCGGGTAAATTACATCGCAATGGAGAAAAGCGGTGAGAGCGAAACGGGGAGAAATTGAAGTTGTGAAATGTTACAAAACTAGCGTCGGGGGGAAAAATGGTGCGAGAGGAGGAAAAAACTCACTGGAATTCACTGTGTTGAATGTCAAGAGCAGGTAAAGGCATGATCCAATGATGACTAAAAGTGGTGGCCACCTGAGGAATCCGGAATTGCATCTCATTCTCTCCACCTTCGAGTCCAAGTTCTCTTGTCCAAAGCGATTTTGTGGTCTCGAGTGTCCCTCAGTTCGCCTTCTTGTGCACCTGTTGGAGAAATAGACAATAAATTAGCCTAATTGCCCGGCTATTATTTAATATGCCTCTAATGAACTGCTCAGAGGAGAGAAAGAATTCACGCAATTTCCACTAAATTGTCCATTTAATGAGCATTTAGAGTGTATTTAGCGCAAATCACAGGGGAGATATATTGGTTTTCTCCTCTCTCTCTCCGCCCGGCCAAGATTTCCCCCCTCCAACACCAAGATTCTGACTTTCTTCGCGTCTCGGCATTCGCCAACTTCCTCGTATATCAGCTGGTCTGCGTTAAATAATGCATAACATATTTTTATACATATGAGCATAAAGCATTAGGTCAATGAAAATGAATTTGCTGGATATTTCATGACCACAGCACGCTCCAGCAGAGTATTTCTTTTAGGCACGAACATTCTGTGTAGCGTTTCTTTTTTTATATGAACTTGCTTTTTTCCTGGGCCATAATTAAAATGGAAAAGAACGTGGAAGAAATGATTTTGAAGGTGAGAAAGTCACGGTCTCAATTTAAGTGCTATATTTTCACTTCCTCAAGAGAGCCGAAAAAAAAGAGGGAATTTTGCAGCTGAAGAATGAGTCAAATTGTCCAATTCTCCAAAGGCACAGGAAAGTCTGTGTAAGTCAGACAGGATGTCCTGTCTCAAAGAGGAATTCACCGCACATTCTTTCACGTTAAAATGGGAACTGCATGTTGAGCACTAAAAATGAATTAATCCTTGTCATTTCCGTGTAGTTGACACACTTTAAGCTGGTGAATACGTTTTTCCCAATTGATTGAATTTTATTGATTTTCACTGGCAGCTTTTTGCCGCTCTGGGCGTTCCTCAGAGTTGGTCTAATGTGCAATTTTCATTCCTGACGCCAAATTACACTCCAATTAAACCAGAATGAGTCGCACAAGGGGGTTAGAATTGGATGTGCATAGAAGATGATGAATTCTTCTTGTCTTGCGGGTGAAATTCGCTTGAATCCGTGTCAGAATTTTCCACAGTTGGAATTCCCACGGAGGAATTTCCTCAAAGTTCACCTCTGAAACTGACGCCTCGCACTGGTGAAATTTCATTTGTTCGCCCCAACCAAGGTGAATTAACTTTTTCCCTCCTTTCAAGGCGCGCTTATGGTTATATTTTTTTTTCCAAGAAGACGCGCCACAGAGAATAGAGCCACAATACCACCAAAGAGCTTTGCTGATTCACTTGTGCGATATCCACCGAAAAGGAGCACCGCGAGGCTTTTTAGGGAATTTATTGAATTTCAATATTAAACTTCCACCACCGAGTATAAATTTTGCTATGGAAACGCTCAAATTTGTTTGTTAAAATGTTTGTTAAAATCCATTCTCGCGCCCTGTCTCGCTCTAGCACGTGCCGTTTCACTTCGTAACATATTTTTCACCCTCGCCTTTCCGCCATAAAGCACAATTATTATTTTTCATGGTGAAACATACACAATGATGATGAGCTCTCCCAATAAATTAGTATGTAAATTAGATTTTCACGTGAATACAGCTGGGAAGATTGTGAAATTGTAGTGATAAGAAAATGAGAGTGTGAATCATCGTGCAAAATTTTGCTACTTTTTTCTCCCAACACTTTCAAATTACTCAAATCATTATTTAGTGTTTATGCTAAATTATAATTTCGTTTTTTTTTGCCGCAAGATGCGAAGCTTTGTATTTTATATTACTCTCTCGCTAATTTCACTGCACAGAAGAAAGCGCGGAGGAATAGTTGCTATACGCTTTTTGATCGATTGTCTCTCCATTGTCAATGTTTTCAGGAAAAATCAGGGTTAAAATGAATAATATTGTCAGGGGAACGCAACTAAAGAAAGAATTTCATGCAAAGCAAATAGATTTGAGTCAATTTTCAAATGTAATTTCTTGACATTCAAAGTTGCGAGTCTAATATTCTAAGAATGTAAGCAGATTTCGTGAAAAAATTTAGTTTTTGACAATAAAGAGCGAGATTGATGGAATTAAAGTTCAGTTTATACACTGAAATTCCTCAAAAAATGTACAATTTAAGGAAGCACGAAGAAGATTATGAGAAGATATGCGGAATGTCAAAATTCTTTTCGACAGTCAGATGTTGGCAATAATGAATTAGAATCTTTAACACACAATTCTATCACTTGTTTTCCCCTCGGAAATTGTTGTATAAATTGACATAGTTTTGTTCAAAAGAAATAGTTCTCTTAACATCTTAGTCATTTATTATTAAGAAGATGTAACAATTCATATTAATGTCATTTACTCATTATATTGCTATTTTTGCCTCCAACAACACACGTGAGTCATTCGGCGTGTGAGTAAGAAGAGTGAGAAATTTGGATTGAAGGTATTCCCCAGGTGAAAATGATCCCAAATTATGAAACCTCACATTATGGCGTGCATTACAGCTTGAAGATTAGGATTAAAACCAGCGCCACACGCAATGATCAGCTCTCTGTGCAGTTTGTTCTCGAGTTAGCAGAACAATAGAGTTGAAGATAGTTTCTGTGCAAGTGATTAATTCACGTACCTTCTTGACTTAGTTTTCAGCACGCAGGCCAGATGGTGATAAGAAGTTTCGATGAAAAACTATTAAACTTTTTCACGCACAGCGAAGGAGAGTTGCAAAAAGGGGAAACTTTGCCCAGTGTTGTATTTTTTCCACTGGTTGTTATTTATGTTTTATTGAATGTTGCCGAGTGATATTGGTAGTCACTGTTTAGCCTAGTTTTACTCCGAATTATTTTATTTGTACTTTGCCTGTGTTTGTGCCTTTTTATTTGCTATTTTGCGTCTTCTCTTTTACATTTATATATTGTCTCTCGTCGGTTTTTTTTTAATATTATTATTGTGTTGGAGATGAAAAACTTCGCACAATTTCACCTGACTTTGCGCTGTAATGAATGGAATTGAACTCTTTTGCACTTAACACACAACCAAAGTGGAAATGAAAATTGCGAATGTGTATATGAAATTATAACAATAAAAGTCACTCACTACATTTAACAAAATTTCTGTGATTGAAGTGGGATAACAAAATGGCAATTATTTGATCGCGTATTTGCAATTTCTTCGCTCAATTTCAAAATTCAACTCAGTGGATTTTCTGTCAACATTGGGTTAATATATATAAAAAAAAAATTGAATTCTCTCGACACTTTTGTCACTCTCTTCTCGCTCTCTTTCACTCTCACGGTGCACTGTGAAAATTGCCTAGTTTGTTGGTGGAAAACCCGCAGTGAGAATTTCCACAGACGCCAGAGAAATTATCAATTTCATAACACCTTTCCAGTTGATGTTTGATAAGTGGAAATGTGTGCTGAGGAGTCGCGGACAGGCCGAAGAAGATTGATGTTAACAGTGTGAATGCTCACAGCGTACTGACAGTGGCTTTAATTTGAAAAACTGCAAAAGTTTCCCGATCGAATTGAAACACGTTCCAAGGCGATGAGAGAGACAAAGAGAGAAGAGCTTCAATATTTAACAGACACTCGCACACCAGCTCACAAACTCACATGGGAATAGTAGAAATAATTCAAAAGTAATTTTCACATTAAGTTATTCAGGGCACGGGCGAGAGGGTCTCGAAGCGGTTGAGGGTGGCTTGTTTGGCTTAATTGTCTCAGAAACGCGCGCTCTCTCGCCTCACCTGCTCATCCCAAATCGCACCACACCCACGCGCGCCATCTGCCAATTGACACCCAACAGCTGCCGTCGATCCTCGTGCCAGGATGTGCGATTCAAGGAGCCCAATTATAGGGACGAACTCCAGTCGAATTCGTCAATGTGCGACGGTTGAGTAGACACAGCGAAGTGCGGCGTAGTGGGAGAGGAATTTCATTCATTTTCACCTCTCTCTCCATTCTCTCTCTCTCTCTCTCCCTCTCTGGCTCACCTTTTCTCTGGGCATTTCTTACACTCTCTCACACTCTTATAAGGCAACAATCAACCCAAGAAATGTGTCAATGTTACCCGGCCGGTCAGTGACTAATGCCAATACAAATAAAAGCGCAGAAATTCGCAAATCTCGCATTCGTGATGACTTGGCCAGCAAAAGATGCACTTGGCGATGTCGCGTGGTGAACTTTTTGGCCACTTGTGAAACTCTTCAGCGCTGTGTTGAATTGCATTTGCTGCAAAATGCTGCAACTTATGAAACTCCACGTCTCTAGATTTGTTTTACATGACTATATAGCTATCGATGCGGCCTCTCAATCACCTGAAATTATCCAGTGTTTAAGAAGAAGATGTGCGTGCGTGGGATGAGTCAATAATGCAATAATTGAACATATTAATGACTTGAAAAAGTTGCAGTAACTTTTTTTCCCAATAATACTTCTAGTGGCGAGATTAAAAATTGAATGCGTATTCAATGACTAAAAAAATACATAAGATTGACAAAATAATTGATACTTATTTTTACTCATAAAACTCAAATATTTTACAGTATAAACTTTTCTGTTGGATATCGAAAATTCCCAATTCTTGAACTCCTTTGTAATTAAAGTCTTTCACTAAATAGAAATATCACGAGAAAGCTCAAGATTTGCAAACTCTCAGTATGATTACTATTTATGAAGTAATATGAAATTTGGGGTTCTTAAAAATTGCTTAAATTAAACCTGTGTTCCTAATATTTCAGCTGTCATTGCGTAATATTTTCAAATAATTTCCTTGAATAATTTTGCCAATCTTTGAAGAAATTCACGCGACCTCTGAAGGTCGGACAGTTGTCCGGATTCTGAAAGTCATACTCTTTTGCAGAGATGCTCTTAAAGCGTTTCCAATGTGGAAATGTAATGTGTGTCACACGATGGCCGAAGAAGATAGTAATTTTGATTGAGGAAAGGCATAATTGCGCGATTTTTGCGGTCTCATACTGTTTGTGTGTGTGTGTTTGTGCTTGAGTCACTTGCGCAATTGTGACATGGGCCATAATTCTGTCCCAGAGTGGACGGAAATGGAATTTCTGATGAGATCGCATCGTAGAGCCGAAAAAAGTGCGCGAGTGACAAATATCAATGACTCTTCTGTGGGCATTCTTGCTTAGAGCAGAAGTCACCAAATGGTCTGCGAAAATCAACCTTCAGACTCGTTTAAGTGAATTCAGCTCTATCGGCATGAGAATAAGGTATACAATTTCGCGCAGAGACTTTGCAAATCAGCATTTCAATCATATTTCACTACCAGTGGAATTCCATGCGTTTTTTTTTTGCTTCGTGACCACAATGGAGACAATGAAGTTCATTGAACATTTCAGCTGCTTCAGTTTTCTTGTTCGGCATTATGAGGTGCTTTTTTTGCACTAATTGATAAAACGTGCAAGAGAGAAAATTTATCCAATTCCACACATCTCTATTTATAGAAGTCCGCGGATTTTATGATGACGGTGAGTGGCATCTTTGAATGATGAAAGAAGCAAGAAGATTGAATTCCAAGAGTTGATAGTTGATTATCAATGGCCAACGGCTCTCTTCTGTGGCTTCAACCTCACACACTTGGAAGGTGTTCCAATGTGATCATTACAGCACGGATGCCGGCCTGCAGAGAGCCAAATAGCATGTCTTCAGCATTGTGTTATTTTCAGCGTTGCTCAAGCTTCTGGACTTACTTGAGCACTTCTTTCTCTCTTCATTTCTGACTCGCCGCTGTCTATTTTCACCTCCACTTCGAGTTGATATTCTTATACCACTTTTTTTTCAGTATTCAGATCGCGATTGAAATCCTCTTCAAGAAAGTAATTTGACCGCTGAAAAACTCGTCTTCAGTTGTGTGGCGAATTTTATGTAAATTTCTTTCTCTTTCTTTAATAACTCAATGTAGCCGAATACATTATAAGTTAAATGAGTGCCTTAATTAGTGGCGAAGTATTCAGAAATGTGAATCAATTAGTGCATTTCAAGGTGGTAATCGCAAACAAAAGTCCATTTGATATCTCTCACCTCAATCGCGGAGTCTCTCCATCTTCATCACGGCGAAAGATTGGCATTGTCCGCATTTCGACGAGGGTGAAAGACGCTGTCGGCGGACTTATTGGACTGATTACCCGGTTGATCGGCGATAGGTAACTGTAAATGACATCAAAAGACATTCATTTCTCCATCCTTTTTTGTGCACACACGGCCAGAGGCAGCGCGGCTCCTGGGATGTTGGCGCCAGCAATAAAATTCCATCGGCATTCCGCAAGATGCATCTGCTCTCTCTCTCCCACCGCGTAGCTCTCTCGCTCACATCCAGTGCGATTAGTCGAGCATTCCTCCGCGGCTCTCGGAATGATTAAGAACATACCACGAAGGACAGATTCTTCTGATTGACTCATCAGATATTTTCACTGTCATTCTGTGCTTAACACAAATGAATTCGTGGCATGTTTTTTCTCAAGAAAAAAGATTTATTATTGTTATGTATACCATTTTGTTACATTTTTTTTATTTTGATACAGTACAATTGAGATGTAAAACTCTGAAGATTTCTACAAGGATTACTTTAAAATTGTGAAATTTATCCCACTCTTTGTTGATATTCTGCAAAATATATCCCGCCACTTTACTAACTCCTACTAACTTGTGATATTTAATTGATATTTTGTGGATTATTAGAACGCATGAGAAGAATACACAATTGATTTCTTCACATTCTTTCACCTCTCTCACCTCGATTTATTGTGTGCTCTTTCGCGTGTTTCACCTAAAAATTTCCTCTGCACCGACTTAATTGCCTTTAAACTTAATTGAAATGCCATTTTATGCAGAATATTTTCTACAGCTCAGACACTCTTTCTCGAAGGGCATTTTTTGCATCTTTCTCCAAGTTGTAGTTAAAGTGAGGTTTAGCGCTTTGGATTGCTGGTGAGAAATTGCATGAGATGCACTTTAATTTTCAGCTATGGTCACTATATTGTTATAATTGCATTTTCCCCTACATAACCACAGGATTATTCAAATATCCACAAAGGAAGAGATATGTCAGTAACTAAAGTGTTCCTTCAGGTCAAACTAAATTGGACCTTGAAGAATTTAAATTGAATTTAAGGTAAGATGAAGAGAGAGAGAGTGATAAACTATGCGTTAATTTCAGGACACTTTCCCAAACATTATTCGTGAAAGGGTTTTCCTCGTCATTTGAGAAGCAATTCTCATAACTTTTCACTGTGAATAAACAATAACATGTCTTTTTTGTTTTGTCGATAGCGCGCTTCATATTTTGTTGTCTTCCAAACGCAAAATCCTGAGTTTCTTACACTTCACAAACAATCTCACCCTCCACTTTATCATCCTCCACCCCATTTTGCCCAAAGTGTATGCAATAAAATACCTCAGTGAAGATTACATATAGTTATTAAAATAATATCTTGATAAAATCTGACAATTTGAATATGCATAATTCCTTTCAACCTTAATTACTCTCAATTTTCGATGTGCTTACGCTTTAAAATGTTAGGAATATGAGTAATGATAGAGTTTATGTTTGATATTAAGTACCTTATTCACGACTGGTCTCTATAGAATTCAATTTAACTACCATAATGTGAAGTTATTCAGTGGTGGTAATTATAAGGTAAATAACCACGGAAAATGTGCTAAAATGCTCCGCAAGTGCCTGTCATTTAGGGCTGTGACGCCATGCGGATTCGAGCAGATTCTCGTGATTTATTGTGCACTTCCGCTGTCCTGAGTGTGATACCGAAGATGTCCTCATGGTAACGACTCTCGTCCTGCAATGAGAAATGACACTGTCTTTAGCATTTATGCAATTTATATTCATGACTATGCACTTCACATATCTTTTCGGCGGCTCTATTTTGAAATATGTTTTTCGAAAGACTTTGACACACGGAATGAATGTAAATCTATTTTTTCTCGCGTCAAATCAATTGATTTGTGTCAAAATATTTGACCATGTTTCAATGCCAGAGTGTCAGAAAAAAGCTCAATGTGAACATTGGGAATCACTGACTTCGTGACTAAATGTAAAGGTTCAAATTCAATGGAATTATTTACCCTCAATTGCAGCATGAACTTCTCAGCTTCACTCTCTGGAATTGATTCCTTATTGGCGATGATTTTCCTGGATAAGAGGCAGAGAGTCAATTGTAAGGCATTCAGCATGAATCTACGCAAATTCAAGTGCTTTTCCTCACCTGAGCGTCTGGTAGACATGTTCTGCCATCGTGACGTCACCGCAGACGTACACATGTCCTTGCTCCACGACGATCAGCTGGTAGATGGAGTCAGCTTCCTGCAGAGCGATGTCCTGCACGTAAGTTTTGGGGACATTCTTCTCCCGTGACAGCGCCAGGAAGACCTGATCGAGCACTTTCTTCTCCTTCAGCGCCTTCTTCTCCTCTCGATAGAGATCCAGATTGTTGTTGCGACATCCGAAGAGGAGCCACACTTTTGACGGTGCTTTGCCTTCCTTCTGCTGCACTTCCCACTCTTGCCAGAAGGATCTGAAGGGCGCAATTCCCGTGCCGGGGCCAATCAGTATGATGGGCTTGGTCACATCTTTGGGAATGTGGAAGCTCGGTGCACTTCGCACGAAGAAGTACACGTCTTGGCCGGCCTTGAGCTCATTCAGATAGTTTGAGCAGACGCCATAGTGCTCAGGACCTTTGCCGTCTTGCGTGCAATACTTGACGATCGCCACTGTCAAGTGCACCTCATTGTTGTGCTTTCTCAGCGAGGAGGATATCGAGTAGAAGCGCGGCTGCAGCGGCATGAGATGTCCCACAAGAACAGCGGCCGTTGGCTTGCACGAGGGGAATTCCTGGAGCACTTCCAGCAGATGTGGGATGCGATAGTAACGCCAGTCTTCATAGGCAGCCGAGTCGTTAGCCAAGTCATTCAGCTTCTTCTCGTCCTCGGCACTCTTGCAGTATGTGGAGAGAAGTGTGAGGATTTGCCGGGAGGGCGGAGTGGTGATGTCCAGATAGCGAGTGAGAAGAGTTCGCAGCGAACAGGCCGGGATTTTGTCATGGGGAACCCATGATTGTTCAATTCCTGCGGGAAAAGGGTAGGAAAGTTAGGCCATTTACACGTGCGCATGGAAAAAAAAGTGCGACAAACCGAAGGGAGATCTTTTTGGTCCTAAAGTAAGCATGTAAGAACAAACATAATCTCACAACCCTCTCAATATAACGCCAGAGGTAAATTGTACAAGAAGAAGGGTTTGACATGTTTAAATATTAAGTACACTCACCGTTTGGCGTGTGACTCTCCTTGAGCACCTCAAGCTGAAGAGGTGCATCAGGATTCTCAACTCCCGCCAGTCGCTCAATAATCCCATTGACGATGTCTTGTCTATTCTCAGGAACGATTCCCACGTGATCACCAGGTTCATAATTAATCTGCGAAGGGAGAAACATATTAAATAAACATGAGAGTTAATTGAGGTTTCTGACGTCGCACAGAATAGCCGATTTACCCCTTTTGCATCAATCTCCACGAGGATTGTCATGCGTTCTGAGTGTTCCGAAACGCCCGACTGGAGATTCGTGGGATCCTTCTTCAGATTGCCAATGACTATCTTGCGATGGTGGAAAGTGCCCATGGCATTGTCCATTGCGGGAATGCTCTTGGCCTGTGTGAAGCGCACTGTGCTCTCCGTGATGGTCTCCTTGCCGGCCTGCCACGACGACGTGGTTTCGTCTGAGTCCAGGCAGAAAGTCTCGCACGCGACTCTAAAGATTTCCGGCGCCCATTTGTTGAACTCCTGCTCTTGACCACTGATTTCATCACCTGTGCTCATCTCCATGATGCGCTCGCCGCCCAACTCGCCCAGCAAATTGTCCACGTACTTGGCGAAGGCGCAGAAGTTGGGATAGGCCGTCGAGCCCAGACCGAATACGGCAAAGTGGACATTGGACAGCGGTCCGAAAGCCTCGTTGCTGAGATTTTCGGGCGCTGGCGCGGATCCACCTCTCACGGAGTCCAACCTGTCCATCTTGCCATCGGCAATGTTGTCCTTGCGCGAGTTCGCCTTGATGAATGACTTGGACGAGGCGGGAACCCTGGAAAGAAGATATCATTTCCATTCCCATATTTTATTCATGATCTCTGCAAATGGGCAAGATAATTAATTATTATGACTCTTGCAAGAATCCCAACAACTTGCATCAGATGCACATTTTCACCCCTTTTCACCCACTTTCGCACTGCTCCACTCTGATTTGCATATATTGTATGTCTGAAGCTCAGCAATCAACAATTTATCATATTCGCGGGAAAATTTATACATAACTTTTTATGCTAAATTGGAAAAGTGATATGAATTTTCTGTATCACTCATAATTTCTCCTAAACAAATCACAATGATATTCCGTATGTTTACGAATACAGCTCATTTTACCCTCGTTCCTCCCTTGGCACAACTGAAATGGCACAGCGCACAATAAACTATGTGGGTGGATATGTGCTAGTGAAGATTGAATAAACTACTTTATAGTCTGTTGGATGCAAATGTTTGATAAAAGTTGACTGTACATTTTCTTCAGCTCTGCAACTGTGCTTTGATGGTGTTTATGCTAAATTTTGAGAAACTCTACCCAGATTCAGCGGCATCAATTTTTGTGCTTGGCTAGAAACATTATTTTCTCATGTTTTGTCACCTCGAGGAGTCTCTAAACGAAGGATTTCTAAGAAACATGTCCTCTGAGTGCCACTGAGTTTATCTAGTTTAACTTTAAATAATTATAACTATGAATTTGCAAAAGCAAAACAGATGTATTATTGTGGCTAAGATTTTAATATCTAACTCACATTTTCTTTCAGCAGTCACCAAACTTCTCTAGTCTAAAATATATGCTTAAAGGGAGCTTTTGTATCCAATTTTCGAATCACCTGAAAGTAACTAAATCCAGCAACATCCCTTTATCCATCTGAGTAATATTCTGGGAACAATATTTCCATTTTAAATTATGCAAATTCCTGACTTTTCTCAACCCCTGAAATAGTTTCGAAATGTCATTATCAATTTTCAGTCGGGAGGAAAATTAACTTTAATATTGACACGAAAGAAAAGTTGTAATTAGTCGACGTGATGTCCTGAATTGAGGTGAAAGTTTCAGACTTGACACTATTTAAGGGTCAATTTCCTGGAGGAACATTGATAGTTCTCCTCTCGTGTTTGACTTCATGTTCACCAATGATATCTACATGGAGTGTATAGACTCTCATTGTGCCCCGCCCCACTTTTCCCCTTTGGACAAATATTATGTACATAGTTGGCAATTATTGGTAATTGGATTATGGCATCTCCGACTCTCATCTCATTTTCATCCTTCTTAGGCTCTCTATCTGTGGCATATCCTGGAGTGTCATTCATGCTGGGCGGAATGTGAAGTTGGGCGTGATTTGGGTGTGAGGGACCTTTCACGTGAAGAGCTTATCAAGTTCGTTTACTTGTTCTGCACACACATTTCTCGATTTCCACCAACAAAGATATTCATGCGATGTTTTACTTCTGGCTGATGCCTTTTCGATTCCAATCAGAAAATCTGAAGAGGAAGCTGCCAATGCAATGACGGCAAATATCTCATAGAGTGAGAAATGTGACATGTATTAAATACAGGGAATTATACGTGGCAAAAGGACAACGTCGCCAAATATTATCATTCAGTTATACATCAAGGGATTAGTGTGTCAACAATCGTATATCACAGTGAATTTTGCATCTTCAACACCGTATTGCTGAGATTCTTGCAACTGAGACAAGAAAAATACATTTCCTTGCGGTGCAAGACAGTGAAATGTGTGACAGAAAATTATTTACTCACTTGAATCCGTTGCTCGATTCACCACCTCCGGTTTCTCGTACTTTCATTGCATATAAATCATGAGCGAAGGACTGAAAAAGAAGCAATTTTTAATGTTAACATGACATTGACAAAAATACATCATCCAATTTAATGAGATCCAAGGGTGTGGCGAAGGCATCTATGAAAAATGATGTTTTTCATTCAGGGAAGAAATAACAGAGGTAGAATTTGTATTGCCTACTAAATAAATAGCATTTCCACAATAAATGTATGTTTATTGAGGAAGCGGAACATTTGTGTTTTCAGCCAATTGATAAATGCACTGTGAAACCAGACAGTAATCTTCCTATTTACCATCGATTGACAGTCACCGAAGTGTAAGAATTTATGCAATGCAACGGAAATGGTCTCAATGTTGGGGAAAATTTCCACTACTAAAACTGTGAAATTTTCATTCATATTCCAACTTTTACAACCCTTAAATCGACAACAGGGATCTTTAGAGTTTCCTTCGCCACGCTGAATGTTATTGCAGCCAGGGAAATAGAGTGAATATCATTGGAAAAAGAATCAATGCCAATCCAATTTGATACAATCCGATAAATTGCATTGTGCAACAAGATGAGGAAATTCATATTTCACTGAACGAGATCCGCAGCGTGTGGGCATTGGTCTGAGATTGTAACTCAAGACGAAGGGAAAAGCGGACACAACGCGTCACTTCCACTTCGCTTCCCTTCCTCACACCGCGCGTGTTGTCATGTCTGCGGAATAAAGATGGTAATGTTGGGAGATAATATGCCAATGTGCCGGAGGACAAGAAACAATTTGTTGTTTGTAATCCGGGCGCATCAACAATCCTTGTACGCAGGCAGCCTCTGAGGTTCCACGGCACGTCACTTGGCTGGGCGAGAAGAAAGTATAGGCGAAAGACGGTTGCCGTGGGTGGAGTCGGTGCTCGAGGAAATGGATGAGACAGGGTGGATGGAGAGGTGAAAGATATAGAGATTAAATATAGCCATAAAGAGGAAGGAAATTGTTGGTGGGATGTTTTGTTGTATATGATGAAGTGTCATATACAATACAGCTGAACGGGGGAGCGAGGGTGATTCGGAAATTCGTGATTGAACATCAACTTCCCCGCACACTTTCTTACACACTGAAAACACAAATCCTATACAGCATTACTTCACTGCTCCTTGTCAATATCCTCCGGTGCCATCTCGTCTTATATGATTTCAACACTTCTTCACGTCTGTCGCATCGATTTAAGTCAACAATTTTCTGCTTGACTTTGCGTACCTCATTGGCTACAAGGGTTACAATGTGAGCGGAATTTTTTATATGAAACACCGTCATTTGTCGCTTCGAATGCAAGATACTTAATACCTTGCGAGTGGGTGTGAATGCCTTTGCCCTCCACATTTTTCCCACACTGCAATTTTCCGTGTCGTTAAGTTAGATTCGCATTGAACGGAGAGAAAATTGCAGAGGCAGAGGATTTCGGTGTCATTGAGAATGCTTATAAATACATGAATCTTCAGAGGAAGTTAATAAAGTTTGGTGTGCAGATATTTTGCTTACCTCACCATTTTCCGGTGGATCTCCATTGCCAAACGTGGAAGCAACAACCAAAATTAGCGCTTCATGCTCTATTGATGACACATCGTACTCGGACATATTGTAAACCTTCATTGAAGAAAAGAGAGAAAAGTTGTCACATTGAAGATGGAAAATTTAATTATTGATTTCATTTCATCACAATAATGCAGAATATATAGCAACATAGTTCTCAATTATTCTAATGATGATGTAAATATGCAAATAGCAGCATTGACAGGTTGCAAATATGCGCAAATGTATGTACATATTTCTATGCTAGCCTAAGATTCTACAAATTGTCATCATTCATATGTAATTTTGGGTTCTGCATACTTTTAGTTTAATGAAAGCATATGCATGAATTTTTGTCATTTTTTTGGACAGGCCAAAGCTGAATGTTTCACAGAAATACAGTATATTTTGAATAAAAATACGCAACAATAAATCTATTGAACGATAAAAAATTACTATAAATTTTTCATCATAGCCTTTTCACAAATGCTCTGATGCTTTGATCTCTTTGTAATGCCTTTATTGTCGATTAAATTTTAAATGAATTATTTACTTGAATAATTTGAATTTATTCACGATTTTTATTATTTGATTAAAAGCCTCTTCAAAACATATGCTTTTCGATCCTTATAAAGTTCATATTGAAGTGAAAAGCGATTTCGAAAATTGGAAAAAGGATATGTCATATAAATTTATGAGTGCACTTCATGTGATGCACTTCTGGCAATTGTACTCTGAGTGTGATGGTTGAATTTTAATTCGGCATTTAATATCATTTGAGTACGTGCGATATATTCTCCATGGCATATTTGCACTCTAGCGCAGAAAAATCGAATATTTCCCAATAGGCATGCATAAGAATAGAAGTTCTCACCTCAGCATTGAATGCATGTGCGAAGAGTTCGGTCAATTTTTTGGCGTAAGCTTCTGACTTTCCCGTTTCCGTGGCGAATAGCACAGTTGCCTTAATTCGACGCGACAGAGCTCGTCCGAAGAGTTTCGATGTAAATTTCACAGCCCTGCAATATTCAATTTCATAAAGAGTCAGCAGTGCCAAGAAATGCTACTGATCTGGCGTCTTACCTGGCAATCTGCTTAAAGTGGAACTTCCTCTTGGGCTTCTTGGTCTTCGACTGATCGCGACCCTTCTTCCAAATGTGAGTCTTGATCGGCGACTCCTGGTAGTCGAAGGAGGGCTTCATGAGGTAGTTGGCCATCTCTTGGTGGTACACCTCCGTGGTGGAGGCGGACATGGGCGGCACGACCCACACCCAATCCGACGGGCATCCGTTCCTCAGGCGATTCTCATTCTCCAGATGCTTCATGAAGCTCTCACTGGCCGTGTGGTGGTCCACGATGGTGACGTTGTTGGACTGGAAGGAGTGCAGGACTGCAATATTCACCTCCACCAGAGCCTTGTCCTTCCACAGCGAGGCGGGATTGCGTGTGTTGAGGCCCATTTTGAGGGCGATGGGCTGTGAAGAGGGGTGAAATATCAAGTTATTAGCACCCCCATCAGGACAGTGCGTTCAGCCTCGAGGGCTTCTGCACTCGTGATTACCTCCAACATATTGCGCCGATATGAGTCACACAAATTGCGACAGCCAATTTCTGTGGACATGTACCAACCACTAAACGGCGAGCCCGTAAATTGAATGCCACCACAGTCGAATAGCATGCCGGACACGGCCGGAAGAGCGTACCATCGCAGTCCAAAGTCGGCAAACCATTCGTAACTGGAATATTCAGTAATTACATTTGGGCGACCAAACAATTGGTTGCATCAATAGTTGCGTGCAATTTCCTTTCGCGCACGTCATGAAATATCTCTCAATTCATTGAATTCATCAATAAATACCATTGGCTTTGGACATCACTTAAACGCCCAGCATTCAATTGCACTTGACGCTCATGGCGAAGTGCTGCGAATGGGTCTAATGGAATTCCGAATGTAATTGACTTACGTGGGATGTGTAATGGGCACTTGGAGGATTAGATCTGGTGGATATTCAAAGTATTCGGGGTCGTGTCCATTGGCAGACAGCACCATCGGCAAAATGTCCCACTCGCCGCGCGGTCCTTTCCAGCCCAATTTCAGGCAGAACTGAGAAGCGAATGCACAAATTCGTGAAGCAAAATAGCACACAAGTGGTTGAGGGTGGACTCTGAAATACCTCAGTGAACTCCAAATTGGCCGGATCACCGATGACACGACCGTCAGGCTCGCGATATCCAGCATAGGACACAAGTTGAGGATTCCACACCCGATAATCGTGTTTTCCGTCAGTTCTCTGGGGGAAAATCGTAATCGCCGAACGAATATTGCCCTTATTTGTTGCATATTTGATGTGATTGCATATTGCTTCGAACATGCCACTAGTTGTCGTCACAAATCGACAGTCGAACACCTGAAATAATCACATTCGGAAGTTGTTATATAGCATAGAAGTTGGGAGAGTGTGAAATTATCTCATGAATGGTGTGAAAATTGTATTACGCTATCGCGATAAAAAAAACCCATGCGATGAATTGCCAGCAAATTACCTGCAATTTCGACCACTGAATGCGTCCAATGCAGCGATTTGCATTCCTCCAGGCCATTTTGGCGCCAAAAATTAATTCAGTTTCCGTCAATTGATACTGCCCAGTTGTCTCCACATCGTGCTGCACCTGTTGCCAACGAGCCTCGTGAGCCGGGGACTTGAGCCTTGAAATCCGCCGGAAAATGAGAATGGAAAAATTGTAATGATGATTATTCATGTGTTAATTCTCCACCAATATAATGAGAATTCTCGTGTACAAAGTTGCAAATGGCTTAGATGACCGATTTGGACTTGAACTTTTTAATGAAATGCATCAAATTTCAAGACAAGAACTCAATGTGCTCGCAGAGCAATAAACAGACAGAACGGTCGCGAAAATACATTCAAATGATTGAAACAGAGCCTAATTTTTCCAATAACATTATTAGCAGACAGATTATGAGCTTTTCATCACTTTTGGAAAAAGCTTCATTCTTCATTTCATTGCTGAACACTATGCACAACATATTTGAGCCATTTCAGCATGGAAACAACCCACAAACCGATTGATCAACCATTTTCTTCAAGCTCGTCGTGGAAATCTAACGATGGTTTCAGTGTCAAACGCTTTTCAGCAATTTATTAATGGTGAAAATTAAATTTGAGCTTCGATAAGCACAAAAGGTGGTAAAGTGTTTGTGTATATTGAATAGCACAGATGAGATGCAGGTTTAGTGTACATAAAAACATGTATTTGCCTATCGTGAACTGCATACAAGCGAAGCAATGAGCACTGAATTTTGTATAGACGATGAGATATTGGCAAATGGGAAACAAGTGGTAAATGTGTAATATTAGTTTCATCTAAATAAATTGTTATCAGCATTTCGACTCTAGTGCATTTATGGTAGCGATGAATGGAGACTTTAACAGAGTGTAAACGTTAAACAGATATACATTACATATAATGAGGGGGTTGCGTTGATCGTAATTACTAAAATGGTATGTATGTTAATTCAGCATAATGGCAATTTTCTCCCACTCAACCTATTACAATATTTGTTTCCAATTAAATGTCATGTCAAATAGGGGTAAATGGGGCAGCTTCAGATTGGGGCAGCTTCAGATTTCTTAATTTTCTCAGAGATTTTTACATGAATAAATTCCTGGTCTTCACATAATGTTTGTAGTCCTTAAGGACTACAATTGACGAAAATTTGCTCAGGATAGCCTTTACTGTTTAGATAAAATAAGTGAAAATTGAAAATCACTCACAAACTAGAATTTTGCTGCCGAATTGATTGCGTGTTTTCTCCATTAAAAAAGCCACAAATCGCGTGAAACACAATCAAAGGTTATTGAGAGTTAAGTAGAGATTCTAAATGTGCCCGAACTTTTCCTCCTGATCACGGTCCTTTCAGTGGGTGGTGGAAAATGCACAAACACTGCCCACGGGGCAGTTTCGGATCGCCACGGACTGACAACAGCGCGCTCTGACAGTCTGACGCAACATCACGGTCGAAATTTTCTTGTGGCAAATATTGAAGATTTTTCAAAGTGCCGTTCTGTGCTGCATTGCTTCATCACGTTAAACGACTTCTTAGTGAAAAGTGAGAAAATACACGCGAAAATCACTGATTAGAGCAGAAATTTCGAGAAGCACATTTTGCGCGGACTGCGCGTCAAGTTGCCACCACTCACGCATGGTGGCGTTGCGATACAGGAAAAATGACGGGCAACTTGCTTTTCGCTCAGACATTTTGACAGTGCGTGCAAGGGTCCAGAAAAGTCGCGAAAATATTACTTTAAAGGCGATTTTTAGCGAAATAAACAGTGTTAGTGCGTAGAATAGAAACCAAAGTGATCATTTGCCCGCGATTCTACAATTCCACAATGGAATTTATGGTAAATATAAGTGAAAATCTGAAACTGCCCCAGAGCAATCCGAAACATCCCCGTGCGGGGCAGTTTCAGATAAATTACAATATTATTTTCATTCTCCTTTAGAGGAAAAACGATCAGTTTTAATGCCCAATGAAAGGCATTTTCTGAAGCTCAATAGACGAGAGTTTATTTGAGCGTTGTGATCATTTCAATATATTCAGCCGATTTTTCAAGAAAAAATCCTAAAGTTGGAACAGCATTTTGAATCTGAAGCTGCCCCACTTACCCCTAATCTTCATTATAGCGATTTATTATGGTGTGAAAGGCACTCTCGTTGCCAATTTGCTGGGGTGTTATAACAAGAGTATCACTCTCAAGAGGTGATGATATAAAATTGTAGAATTAATTAAAAAAGAACTCGAGGGACGCGGAATGCGAGTTATTTGTACAAATTTTACTACCATCATTTACAATGTATTTAACCAATTACCCTCACCCTTGCGTGCTATTGATTTTATTACCTTCCCGGCCCTCATTAGGCGAGAAATGTGTGGGGCGGATGTATATATAGAGCAAATGGGATGAATTTTACTGTTCTCTCGAGTTACGAAAGCCACGATTTTAGTTACAACTCATGCCAAATTTTTGACGAAACTTGGCTGCGGAGGTTTGTGATGTGGAGCCTTCGCGTCACTCACATTGACAGAAGGTAAATCCTCACTTCAAGTGAAGGACCCTTTCAATTAATGTGTCTGATTTCAGACAACACAAATATTATCAACTGAGCGCTTGTGTGTTATCAATCAGGAAAATCAATGTCACTCGGGAAATTCGAGAGTCAACATCTTCCGAAGAATTTCCTCAATTTTCACGAGACACACACGGTTAAATGTTGCCTCCGGGGCAGAATTCTACGTATCAAGAATGCATGTGTAAGATATTCTTTGTGCTATCAAACGGAGCATCGACAGCATCTAACCAAATACATATGTACACTAGACGCCCTGTTATTAGATCAATGAAATTTTTATTCAATTTCTGCTTGGCAGGAAAATGCAAGATTGAGGGAAATTCTCTTGACTCAATTATTATAACAATTTGCCGCGTATGCATTTGGTGACTGTGGCTTTGGATGCAGCGGTGAGTCATCGATTTTGGACTCCCATTCTGGCGGTCAGGCCTTAAATCCGCCCTGGCCAAATGTCAGAATGATGGTATTATTATATTGCAGAGCAGACGGGCATGCTTATATTGGATATTTTTTTTGTATTAATTTTTCCCCAATTCATCCACATCGGCAAAATGATCCTCGACCGTGGATTGAGGCTATGAATGTTGCCATAGTCTTCTCAATAATAGGGAAAATGCGGGAGAGAAAGAGAAAGATGCGGAGCAAAGATAAAGAAAATCCTCTCATATTTGTTAATTCTACAGTCAGAACGTATCATCTCCTCTTTCCCTTCAGCAGATTTTTACTTGCCTCCGTCTCCGATTCAATATGAATTGATTCATACGAATAATATGGGTTGAATGAGAAAATAAACATTTGTCGTGCGACAGCGGGTGGGAGGGCATGTGAGATAAAGAGAATTACTGAGGTAAATCTCTATGGTAAACAGACTTGAGCAAAAAGCGAGGCATTCAGAATAATGTGTATCAAGTGTACTCCTCCAAATTCCATCTCAACACAGAATTAAAGTGTGTCTCTCGCGTCTTTTCCTACACTCTTGCCAATCCAAGTGAACTCCAACTTGACTTGAACAGTTCCTTCGCACAAGGCAACACTTCTTTTGATGCACGATTTGCCACAGTGTAAGTTTTCCTCTCACAGGCTTCACCAGAATATGTACTTACAACAGCTTTCATCGTCAATTCTTTTCCTGGTTGTTTGCAACCATTGTGACTTTAAATATGATTGTGAAAAATTGTGCAAAACTAAGCTGAAATCTCAATTGGAATTTCTATTGCAAAAGGAATTGCTTTAAAGGAATTGGAGTAAATGTGACGACAATAAAGTTGTGCAACAGTTAGCATAAAGTTAGTCAACGCTCTCAAAGGGAGAATTTCCCATTGCAATAACTTTTGAGGTTGCACAGAGAGAAATATCTGTAAGTCAATTTTTAGTCTTCTGAGTGTATTTCAAAGTGATATTGCGCATTATATGATCCATCTCTTGGAATCAATGCCAAATAGCAAGTGACATAAGAAGAAAGACGTGTTTTTTTTAAACATCTTTTGCTAAGGGGAAGATATTATGATCAGAATTGGTGTACAAATCAGTTGAAGTGCTTCCCCTTGAGAGTGGCAAAAGTTGCTTCCGAAAGGTGACTTTGTAGGCTTGAAATCTTTAGAACACGACAAGGTTGACAGATTGCTAAAATATTAAAGAAAGATACGCAGAATTGACTGATTTAGACAAGCGAGCTATTTTCTGATTACTCTCGACATCCTCTTAAGCTTTTCAACAGATCTGTTTGTGACCACGTCTTCACATTGTGTACGTGAGGTTGTTTCGAAATTTGTTAAAATGTCGAAAATTCCATCAAATCTCCTTTTCGCATGAAACTTTTAAACTAATAAATAAACTTGTTCTCGATCGTTTCCACATAATCGCGTAATGCTAGAAAACTTCAAAATCTCAGGTGTTAAATACATGAATTTCTACCAATTGCTTTCCCTTTGCTTAAAAGCTCTCTCAAGTGTCTACTAAAATTAAAACTCAACATACATATTTCATTATGCAAAACTTGATAAATCAAATATTCCTATAAAGTTACGTTGACTATGTCGTGTACGCTAAGAGAGAAACCCAATTTAAAGTTCAAGTCTCATATCGGATGTGAAGCAAATTATGAAATTATGTTATACTCATGAAACTATCTGGGGGAAAAAGGAAAAAAAAGTGTATATTTCAGGAATTCTCACCGGCGAATCGATGTAAAGTACTGCTCCAAGAAATCCTTAGCATGTTCCAGGACAACTTCCGGCTTGCGAGGTTCAACGCCAACGAGCATAGGAAACATTACGCTGCCATAACAGCAATCCGTCTTGCATTGCAACTGAAAAATACACAGACATATTTCTTAGGATAATAAATTCAAGAAAAAAAAAGAAAAATCTACAGGAATTTCCACTGTATTTTCACGATAATCCTGAGCATTCAATGGCACAGCTTTTCATCGTGGAACAGTAATTAAGCAGTCATCATTGACTCCATTCTAAAATAGTTTGAAACCATTTCACTGTTCCTCATTCATCTGCAAGCGATCCAAAAGTTTTTGGTCCAGTGCAGAGGCGGAGAATGATAGATAAAACTTTTCCCTCTCTCTCTCTGTCTGTTCGCCTTTCCTAACGTGAATGAAATCAAGAGTGCAACTTTCCCGGGCAATGTAGAACCGTGGAATTGAATCGTAAAATTGAGAGTGATGATGGTCGAGTGGACAATGCGGCTATGCAAAGTAGCAACAAGTTAAATAAGCTTTCAGGTATTTTTTTTCTTTTATTCTGGATTGTCCTTAGATATCATTCATAGAAAAATCCGTCTAGACGAGCGACGAATGAATTGAATGAGAAAAGCTTCAACCGAGGAAGTTTCTTCGGTCTTCAAGCAAAATGAATTAATTCAGTGGAAAAGTTCATCTCTTTCATGCATTGTTTCACCGAGTGAATATGGTTAGAATGCCAATTTGTGCTTTATTTTCACACAAAACATGTGCTGAATAGATCTTCATTTCTCTCGTTCCTTTTCTTCTCTACATTTCCTAACTATTGAAGTTTATCGAAATCCACCCTCTCATCAATATATTGTTCGATAGAGAAAATGGAAAACAATATAAATTTAAGCATTTTTCCTCAAAGTCCTCAAATGAATGTTATTTTCCTACAATATTCGCCAGCAATGGCAGTGCAAATGCTGGAGAAGAGAGACTTGCGTTTTACCATTTAAATAGGAATTTATTCAATGTATTTCTCCTACAGTACAGTCCGCATTTTTCCCAATCGAAACTTCCTTATCGTGGTTCTTTTCGTTCCTCAATTCGCCTCAAATTCTATGTAAATCATGAAAAGGTATAACAAAACGCATAATCTCTGTGCGACTTGCTGTTTGTTGGGATGTTATTACAATTTCTTTTTCCTCTTTCGCTCCCATTCACTTTTTCCCCATCGTCAGGCCCTCAATAAAGCACAATGTGTCTATATACAGGTGGCCGAGGCAATACAGGCCGATATTGGTTTAATAATGTTGAATTTTTATTGAGACTACAGACAAATGGGAAATATTTATTGCATAGAATTGCGTCGCAATCCTTTGTAGTCCCGACATTGCATTTTAAGCGATTCATAAGACATGCCATCATGGACATCCTGTGGAGGCAATTTCCATCATTCCGGGATTAACTTGTCCAATTCATGCGGACAGTGTAGAAATGAAGAGAGATGGGAATTCATTTAAATAAAGTCCAATTGACTTTTGACTTAAATCAAATGTAAATTAAATCTTCTAAGCTGAACTTTAATAATAAAAAAATGTTTGTTTTATTTTAAGCGATTGAATTGGAATACTTTCCTCTCGCAAGGCGATGGATAATGAAGATGTGGGTGAACTTTATTCAAAAGACATTCGAGAATCCAGCGTGTTGAATGGAAGAAAATCCTGTAAAACTAATTCACTTCTATGCGGTCGAGGAATTTTGTGAGGAATGAATTACAATGAACTCATGTGCAATCTCACAGGACTCAATTGAATTTAATTAATTTTCCCCATCACTAATTAAATTTCTCAGCACAAGTGTTGGATGTTTGGCTTTGCCAGAGTGGCAGAAAGTTGTGAGAAAACACGGATTTCTCAACACTTGCCGAGCAGATAATTTTCGCCCGTTCTTCCCAAATTAGAAAATATACATGCTTTCATTGACTCTCAATAGTCACTTGAGTGAAAAGTCTATCCATGGTCTTCGGCAATCTACAGCCATTTGTATTCGTTCGGCAGGAAGTGGCGCCGAAGGAGCGAACGGAACGTCGAAGTGTAGAGATAAAAGCCTCGTCTAGTCCGCCTATCGCATCCCACCCTCGGGGTTTGATTTGATCTCTTGAACATATCATCGCCCTCGTATGACTATTATTTTTATTTCAGCCACATATCGTTCCTTTATAGCACTCTCTTGTGTCCCATTTCGCAGCTCGGACTCGCTTCGCTGCAGCTTTACCCATTGAATTCCACGCTTGTCTCCTGAACTTCACTTCTCTTTCTTCACACCGAGTGAATTTTTTAACGCAAGTCCACAAAAAGTTTTCGAAGGGTCACTCTAGTGATTATCGAATTTTTATGAAGCTAATGGAAGAAAGAAAAAGCCCGATGAACTTAATTTCGCTTCTACAGGACGCACACTGAGAGAAAAATCGAGCTAGAATTTAGTCGATTTCGGCATAAGTCCCAGAATAATTAGATTGAAAATTGATTAAGGAAGATTTTGTCTTGAAAAATACTTAAAGGTTTTGTAAACCCTATTTTAATTTATATACCGAAAAAGATTTGCAATTATGTCGAAAAAACTTGAAATAATACCAAAAAGGACATAGAATTCAGCAGATTCTGACTAATTCCAAGACCTTTTCTAAAGACTGATTTCTTGGTTCTACTGGCAAAACTCCTATGGAAATACGGAATCAATTTCGTCAATATCCTATAAGATTCATAATCAAAATGTCTTATAGGGTCTTAAACATTCACTTTTCTTCGGATACAGTGAGACATTTAGCCAAACTTTTCAATCTTTCCTCCCAAAAATAACTATTTTCTCTCGTAAATACGAGTTCCTGACAAAGTTCTATAACCCTTGTCGTAAAACTCTTCACCTCCTCTGGTCAGTGTCACAAATCTCGCAGCACATTCCGCCCTCTATTGCGAGACCAATAAATATGGTCAATGAAGTTATTGTTGTACACCATAACATATATTTTATAGCTTAAGAGAAAAACAATGATAGTACATCAGTGGGTGAGAGCTTTGGGGGTGTTTCACACTTTTTTTTCTCACTTCTGCCCTCGCCTCGCAATCCGTCTGTGTTTTGTACTTCTTTCGTCTTGTGTTTTCCTCTGTGCGTTATCAAATTTTCTCTGGTGTCGGCCGGGTGAAGAGGAAGGTATTTAGGATGTCGGAACAAGAGTTGAGAGGAGGAAAGCTTCCTTTAAGCTCTTATGTCTGTTTTTTACTCTTACTGGATTCACCCACATTCCGCCCCACCCACTTTCGGCGGAGGCTTGCTTGTCGTCTTTATGAGGGGAACTTTCCTTAAAGAGGATAAATAAAAGGCGATATTCAACTTTTTCCGTCAATAATCATCTACTGCAGTCCAGCTGTGTTTCTCTTCCCAAACCAAAAACACGTGACAATAATTTTGCAATAAAATGTAATACTTTGCCATAAAGTCTCACTATTATGTGAACAAGAGTGCTTTTTGAAGATGAGAATGGAGATCACGTTTCTTGGCACACTTTCAATCCGATCGCAAGGTAAATAATGAAAAAGAGACAAGAGGAAAATGTTTCTGCAATTGGCAGTAAAGATAATTTGCGCTGCAAAAAAATTGACAAGTGGTTTTGCGTCAATTTGAATCGAATCCAATTCATTCACAATTTTTCTCCACTTTTCTCTGCCCCCCATTTGTTTCTCCCTTGCACGATGGAAGAAGAATCGCGTTCAAATAATTGTTATCAATTGAACATTTGTAAGCGAACATCTATAAAATTTCCAAGTCGCAATAATTCATCAATCTGGGCTTTTCCGGGGGCAAAAACGCGACACTTGGCACAGAATTAATGAGGGAATATTTGAAAATCTTCTTAACTTCAAGGAGGGACGCATAGGGATGGTTGGATTTTATGAAGGGAGGAAAATTGTGAAGGAAATTGGAGTTATATTCAGAATCTTCATTCCAATATATACTTTCTAATTCGCGGAGTGATTGTCCGAAATTTATTTATAGCTATCTTCTATATCATCTTGTCTTAAACAGATGCTAGAAACCATGAATTGGACTCTGATAAAAGCGGTGATTCTATGTGATTTTAATGGAATTGGAATGTTAAATGTTATTAAGAAAAAAAAATGTTACGCAAACAGAAGAATTCTTGACTAAAAACAGACGATTTCTTATAGTTAAATAGAGGTTGAAAGACATGAATGGTAAGTTTGCTCGAGAACAAATATTTGATCTACCAAACACTATATAGGGGTAAGTGGGGCAGCTTCAGATTCAAAATGCTGTTCCAACTTTAGGATTTTTTCTTGAAAAATCGGCTGAATATATTGAAATGATCACAACGCTCAAATAAACTCTCGTCTATTGAGCTTCAGAAAATGCCTTTCATTGGGCATTAAAACTGATCGTTTTTCCTCTAAAGGAGAATGAAAATAATATTGTAATTTATCTGAAACTGCCCCGCACGGGGATGTTTCGGATTGCTCTGGGGCAGTTTCAGATTTTCACTTATATTTACCATAAATTCCATTGTGGAATTGTAGAATCGCGGGCAAATGATCACTTTGGTTTCTATTCTACGCACTGACACTGTTTATTTCGCTAAAAATCGCCTTTAAAGTAATATTTTCGCGACTTTTCTGGACCCTTGCACGCACTGTCAAAATGTCTGAGCGAAAAGCAAGTTGCCCGTCATTTTTCCTGTATCGCAACGCCACCATGCGTGAGTGGTGGCAACTTGACGCGCAGCGAAAGTTCCGCGCAAAATGTGCTTCTCGAAATTTCTGCTCTAATCAGTGATTTTCGCGTGTATTTTCTCACTTTTCCACTAAGAAGTCGTTTAACGTGATGAAGCAATGCAGCACAGAACGGCACTTTGTGAAAAATCTTCAATATTTGCCACAAGAAAATTTCGACCGTGATGTTGCGTCAGACTGTCAGAGCGCGCTGTTGTCAGTCCGTGGCGATCCGAAACTGCCCCGTGGGCAGTGTTTGTGAATTTTCCACCACCCACTGAAAAGGCCGTGATCAGGAGGAAAAGTTCGGGCACATTTAGAATCTCTACTTAACTCTCAATAACCTTTGATTGTGTTTCACGCGATTTGTGGCTTTTTTAATGGAGAAAACACGCAATCAATTCGGCAGCAAAATTCTAGTTTGTGAGTGATTTTCAATTTTCACTTATTTTATCTAAACAGTAAAGGCTATCCTGAGCAAATTTTCGTCAATTGTAGTCCTTAAGGACTACAAACATTATGTGAAGACCAGGAATTTATTCATGTAAAAATCTCTGAGAAAATTAAGAAATCTGAAGCTGCCCCAATCTGAAGCTGCCCCATTTACCCCTAAACTCCTCAAGTATTTCTCTAGAATTACGCGCTCAAACAAAGAATTACTGGCGAAAACCTCATTCTATAAAGCCAAATATTGTTAACTGGAAAGTTTCAGCTCTCGACATGGATTAATTTGAGTGGTTTAATTATTGAAATGGGAAATCTGACGGGGAAAAAATGACAAGTTTCCTCTCATCGAATCTTTACTATGAAATTCTAAGAATTTAATCGGATTTTTCGCCTCCACGAGAAGTCAAAGTCTCCTCGACTGAGGCAAGACAAATTAGTTGGAAAATTGAGTGACACAGAGTCGCCAAGTGACTAAATTAAATTCTTTAGCGACACCATATTTAATAATCTTTCAGGAGAAATTTTCCGGCCTCTCGAGGGCGTTTCTCAGCTCTATGATAATCTGGCAGACGCAAAAGTTCCACTGTCGAGTGCTTCGGGGCGGGGAAGTTCAAAGGGAAAAGAAATCACACTTTTTTTCGGGGAATAACAAAATTAAATATTTAAAGATGTAGCGAAGGAGAAAATACAGGGCTTGTGCGAGGGATTGATTCATATTCCGCTGACAGGAATATTTCAGAGAGTGTTGGAAAATATCTATGCTTAAACCCTCATTCAATTGCCAAACATATAATAAAGCGAATGTCGGCATCCAACATGAGGTTCAATGGGCCATCGCTGGGCGGAGAGAATCTATCTTGGCTTTACCCTCTGAGACTTATGACGCTGTTGCTAGATATTTTTTCGTCTTCGTGAATTAGGGCTAAAGCCGGCAGAGCCGCAGTGTGTGAGAAATTGTGCGAATGAATGTGTTTATGGATGGCGAACAGAGCAGTCGAAGATGTTCATTTTCTGACTCTTTCTCTGCCGCACTTTGAGATTTTTCAACTTTGGCGCTTTTCTGCAGCAAAAGCCTTTCAGACGGAGTCCCAGCAACAAAAGCTCACTGTTGACTTTTTTCCACCGACGTGCTTTCAAGCTCCTGAGGCGAATCAAACTTTTCTCTCTCGTCACCCGCTTGCGTGAAATTCATTGTGTAATCCCCTTAATATAATCTAATTCAGTCTGAAAAGCCGCACAAACAGTGCAGATTTTTTTCTCTACACATACATTTTGCCTCTATGATAAAAAAGCCACCACAAGTCATCACGAGAAGCTGTGACGCTTTGAAAAATAAATAAATATCACTTCTTTCTAGAGCTTCCATTTCCCGATGATGAATTGGATGCTGCTGTGAATGAAGTGAGAAGATGAGCAACATAATTTCCGGGATTTTTTTTTAATATTCATTCCATTAATTTAATTGACGTTGGGCAGGTGAAAGATGACAACTCTGAATGTGGAGATATTCGAAAAGCTCTGCAATTCATCTCAGCGTTTACACTGCCAAATACTGAAGGACCATCATCAAGTATTTTCGTGTGGCCATTTGTTACAGGAAATTCTTGATTCTCAATTTTGATGGAGAGAATTTTAGCTATGCATTTAATGCAGATAGTTGTCGAAAATAGTTTAAATTCATAACCAAATGATGACTTGAAAGCACTTGTAATAGGTTTGGCCATGATTAAAATGGAGGGTTGAGAAATTAACATGCCAAAGCATAATAGGAGAAACAGATCAGATCTTTGAGTAAAAAGAGAAATTCTGCAACATTTTTGATAAAATTTTAAATATGTTTAAATATTTTGCTTGCTTCTGTTTGCTGGCTTCAATTTACTCAGTTTTCTCTACTCTCAAAAAACTGTTAATTGATGTTGAAAACTCTTTGCCAGGTGAAAATTAATAATTTTCTGTGTGAATTTGCCAGTGAATAATACATATTTTGAGCAGAAAAAAACCCCAATTTTATTCGCTGAGCAATTTGTGGGAACAGGAAACTTCATGGACAGGTTGTTGAAATTTTCATTTCACATCCACGCTGGCTTTTCATAAACATTACGCGACGTGATACAATGTGTGTATGTTTGAGTAGGCAAGAGGGCAACATGAATGATAATGATTTACATTGTAAAGTCTCTAAATAATAACAATAACGAAAGTACTATCGCTCACACCCTCTCTGAGAGGCCGTAATGCCTCTCTTGCCCGCAGCATAATGCCTTGAGCATAAGCATTGTTGTGGCTCATGGAATGATGATGATGCTTTATTAGAGAATTTCAAGATCTGCAATATTATTATCAGCACATTTTACAGTCTCAACACGAAGCGTTAATTTTTCATTTTCTTCGACACTCGTGATAATCATGCTTCTACAGCTTGACGAGGAGTCAAGAGGGGTGAACATGCAAACAGAACGTTCGTATGGATTTTAGTGTTGAGCTCGGTGTAAAGTTAATATTCACAGCATGGCTTTTTGTTTGCATGCCCACCCCTTCTTGTCTCCTGGTCTATTTTGCGTTATGTGCACACAGAGAGAGAGAAAGAGCTCAGCAAACCGCAAATGGTGATTTTGTTGTGGCAAATAATTTCAAAATTATTTGACACATTATTTTGGAGTTTGTGGTTTCATGTCTTTCAATTATTTATCCTCCAATTTCATCCCCAATTTGAACTTCAAAGACAATATAGAAGCAACTCCATTCTCGCTATCAACGGGGAAAAGTTTCGTGATATCGGAGTGTTTTATCAGAATTTTCAGCCGCATTTATCACTCTGACAATGTTTGGAAAATGTGTAGGAGAGTTTTGTACCTTTTCTCTGGTCAGTTATTTATATGCGTAAGCATTTGGAAATATTTTGTAGTTCAGGAACAAAGTGGAACTTCAACTGTTTACATGTCTGTTGGTCATCAGTTCTCAAACGTGCTTGCAAAGTGCGCTGTTGGCCGAAGTAGTGGTCAAATAGATACGGGATGATTTCCGTTTTAAAATTTCATATGCAAATATCCACATATAAATTCTCCTATCACCAAAGCCTCCCCGCTTGAGCTTTGATGTTGGTCTTTTGGGTAGATGACTATATCATTCAGGGTAGAAACGTGACCTTTTCCCGAATAGTGTACAATTTCAGGAACTACGAACAGAGTGATAATGATTTTTCATACTTCAGCACTTTACTCAATGATTCAATGTAAAGGTAATACGCAAAAATGTTTCCTGCATCTCAGTGACAATACTTTTGTCACTCACTGTAAGGTTCTTCTCATCTCATATTTAAACCCATCGACCTGCCCATTAAATTGCCTCACCAGAAGTTACATATAAAATGCCACCTAAGCTCTCATTCCTCAAAATTTCACAGCCAGAAAGCGAATGTGGCGAATATGTGTTTAATTTTGAATGATGGGATCCATTCTTGAATTTTCCCGCATACGCAAAAAGACAAGTGTACACATGAGAAAATTTGCCTTCCACTCCCTATTCATAAAAACATATTTTCACCTTTAATAATATCGCTTATTGTGTGGCAATGGCTATTCTTCTTGTTGGAAAAAAAATTAAAACGACAAAATGTTGACATATGTCAGAGCGAAACTCTTTCTCCTGCTTCAGTACTCGGAAAAATAATCCGAGACTTTTTTTCGTGATTTTCCTCTTTAACCCCTGCCGGGAATACGAAAAGGCTTTCAGTGCGACAAGAAAGCCATTTATCACAGGAGATTGCCAGACGAATGAGTTGAACAACACAACGGATTTCTTGCATATCAAAAGAAAATCATTTTTCAATGACTTCTTCTTATTCAGATTACTCCTTCGTTCAGCTCGACAATACCGCAAAGCAATGAGAGAAATTAAAAAGGAAAATCAACAAGTTAAATTGCACTAAAGCTATCTGATCAACAAGTTCTAGTTTTCCTCCTTTGACTTCGCTTTTGTGGGAAAATATCAGAGGCAAATATTATTGAAAATCTTCTTGCGAATTTTCTCGCTGTAGTTTGCTTCTGAAGCTGAGTATGAAAAACGCCTTTGAAGGTTTTCCTGATTTACCGAAATGCGATGGAAAAATCCTTTAAAGTGTGTGTTTTAAAGGGAGAAAAAAGTGTGTAGACAATCCAAAACACTGCCTATTTTACATTCAGAAATTTATGTATGATACTGATCTCTGATCCATAATCTCCTATCACTTATTGACAGGCCAGAAACAAGAGAGGATAAACTCTCAGGATTTTGCATTCCATTATACAAATGTATCCTTCTACCTTCTACATCATCACTTTCCATCTTTTACGTTAAGAAAAGACCTACCGAAAGCAGAATCAAACGTTGGAAGTGAGTTCACATTTTGGCATTGCTCAAATCAATGACTTTGGAATAATGTAGGCCAAAAGAATGTTCATGGAATAATGCGCAGTAGCATAAGAATATATAAAGAATATTTGAGATTTTTTGATGTTTTTTAGAGGAAGTTCATTTAAATAATCTGAACAAGGACCTTTTACGCATGAAAGTTAAATCTGCAAGTATTTATTCTGAGTGGAAACTTCATAATAATATAGAAACTGTGAATATTTTGACTGTATTTCTCCATTGTTCAGGACACATCCAGCTTCAGTATATCAATAACTGTTCTCCCCGCTTTCATGACCTACAAATTCAATACATTTTCTTGAATCGTTTCAAAGAACACTTGTTCGTGAGCTCTTTCAAGTGTGCTCGCGAGAGAAAATCGGGAAATTGAAGAAGAGAATGTGGGAAAGGAACCCTTTTGCGATGGCCTGTTGCAAACACGGTGAAATTTCTCAATATGACTTGATTGCACTTGAATTCGCGCGCGTGATTCTCATTTTCATTGTGTATAAATGTGCAACAGGGAAATGCTTTTTCCACCTTTATCTATTATGAACATGGAGAAGATTGAACTTTTCAACTCACCTTTTCGCCGGCTTTAAGGTGAAGCGTATCGTAAGCCTCGGCTTTGGTTCCGATGTTCTTCAATTTGACAGGTCGAATTACAGGTGGCTTCGTTACCTCACCATCCTCGCGATTCCTCAAGTCAGCTGACAATTTGCGCTGTCCGACACGTGGCGACGGTGACAAGTCACGCGCCTTGAGGCCGTCCATGTTCCCCGGCGCCTGATTCAGTGAGATGCTGTTCCTCTTGGCCACCGCCAGCGGAGCCAGAGCTGTCGTGCTGATGTTGTTCACGTGGTTGTTGTTGGTGCCATTGCTGGCGGCCTTCACGAAGTCCACCATATCGGCGCTGCCATCGATGCCAGGACACACCTGGCCGCCACTCGTGCCGTTGGTCTCCATTCCGACTTCGCGGGAATTCTTGCGGCTGCCCAGTTTGAGGTGCTCAAGCATCGAAGATAAATGTTGAGACATTTCTCCGCACTTCTGGCTATGCTTCCACTGATTTATCTTCCCTTGTTATTGGGGTTGAAGGGGAAAAATCGTACAGTTCTCTCAAAATCAGTAGCTTTCACTTATTTGTAGTTATAACTTGCTCCCGCTAAATTCTCCAAATATTGCTTAGGATATTTGATTATCGTCACTTGATGCTATAATTTTATTAGGCAATCTTTGATTTAATATGTCCACTGAATTGTTTAACATTGATTCATTGTCAGCAGCCAAGTCACCGTGCTTTCAATTAGTCTGCAATTAGAGTAGAAAATAGATATGTTTAGTCAATAAGATATTGTGTTGTAAAATTCCTACACAACAATTATTCGTGCCCTATTTCTACAGACAAAAAATCGCCCGAATTGCGCGGAAAGAGGAGAGCTTTCGTTTGATGACAGTGAGCTACTTCGTACGGAACAGGGAAATGAAACAGAAAATATTTAATTTGACCGATCGTGTAAATATTTGACTGTCATCCTGTATTCGTCCGCGATGGAAATGCCGGTGTGTCTCTTTAGAATTAAAATCTATTTAATTACTGGCATTTCAGGACAGCGAAAAAATTCACACACATTACTTGATTGAGTGAAACAACATTTCTGTCCAGCTGAACTGGAAAAATGCTAGTCAATTTATCGGTGATGTTTTTTTTTCGTTTATGGAATTCCAATTAAATGCATGTTTATACATTTCAATTCAACAGATAAACAAATTTGTGCTTTGAGTTCGTGGATTGCGGGAATTTTCTGTTAATTTAATATATTTCTCCGATTATAGATTTGTAGGTACACATTTTTTATGTCTTTCTTGGCTACCTTCTCAATTTCACAGCCACTGAAGAAAACTGTGCGGCACTGTCCAACTCTAATTAATCACAGAGAGGGTAAATTTGAATGAGGACTGCGAGTAAAAGCTAAATAAATCATGAATAATGCGCACCCCAAAGCCTGTGTGTTTGCGACAATAACACTTGGATTATATTTGGGATCACCTCCCGATGGTACAATGTGAAATGGGTTAAGCGGGGCCGCTGGACACGGTGGAATGATTTTTTGTGTGTAACTTTGGGCATTTATTGAAATTAATGCCAGCATCCCTGTGGCAATTACGAGCCTAAATATTTGACAATGCTTAAAATTGAGCAGTTTGCCTTAAGCTGATATGGCTGTTTATTTCCGCTGATTTCCCGGAAGGAAAGGAGTTGAGTGTAACTTGTGAAGAGTGACTGAAAGTGCGACACATATGGTTCGTGGAGACGCCTGGTTGTTTACGTGACTCTGAGAAAATTCAGCGATGCCAAAGTGAATTTGTAGCAAAGGTTGCGCAAATAGAGACTCGACTTCCTCCTCGACATGAAAATGAGAAAGATGTGTTGGAAAAATACTTTTTCTATGTCTAACCGAGGTGGTTTTTTTCTTACTCATCTTTCCAAAACGATTTCGATCTTTTGAATGTGTTATTCGGCGTGGAGAATGTTCATAAATAGCTCAATTTATTACAAGTTTACTTTATGCCGGGATACCTCAGAAGAAGTTATGGAGCTGTGGAGGATTTTTTTTGAAGTTTCCCGTGGTAAGTAAAATTATCTCATTGATAAACGCATCACGTACAATACTTTTTCATTTCCCCACCAAAAGGAAATTCTCGCCTGCGGCAATTGTTCTACATTTAGAAGAATTCTTCCTCACTGGGCCAAAAATTATAATTTGTCGCGTGAACGACGCTGAAATATTGAGGATGGGCAGATAGAGAGAGAGAGAGCGCTGTGGATCCCAAGGCGCAGAGGGCGAGGGATTTGGTGTCAAAGTTGAAAGGGAGACAGAGGGAAATTGTGTTCTTGAAATTCCATGTGGCAAATGAGGAGGAAGAAGATCAAGAGCAAGAGGATTACCAGAGTGGCAAATGGTGGTGTGACTCTTCTTAAAACTTTTCCATGTTCCTCCAATTGGTGGGATTGTCTCTGTATGCCATCCGCTGAACCCATCATAATCATTATCTTCATGACTGCCTGATTCCTCGTTTCACCCACATTCTGTCACTGGAGAAGAAATGTTCTATTCCACGACAACGATGACTTCTATGGTGTCTCATTTTCACTTATCAAATTGCTCTACGACGGTTTCAGCTCGGGTGGCCAAAATCCCAAGAATTGAGTGATAATCGAGACGCACAAGCATTGATCCTCACTCGCGATTCCGTCACTCAACCCCATTTTTCTCCCAGAGAAAAACCAAGGGGAAAACTTTGGTGATTGTGAGGAAAATTTCTTAATCTGGCGATATTTTATCCATTTTACAGAATGGTTTATTGGGTCGCTCTTCAAAGAATGCGCACAGAACGCGGTCTTACAATCAACGACGAAAATTCAGAGCTCTCAAGGATGTAATTGGACTAAAATGTTCCGATCTAGAATCATATCTGCATTCAATTGCGAGGAGTAAACTCAAACAAACACCTTACAACTGAATTTGCGGCAAAAAATACGTCGATAGGAAATTGGGATTAAGTATCAAGTGTGTAATCTGTTTAAGAGCAAAACAGAGTCGAGTTTGTCAATTGAGTTACGTCTAATGTATTTTTCCTTGATCTAATTTTAACATCAGACAATCTGGAGGAAAGCTGCAGTGTTCCTTGTGAAGCAGCGCAACTATTCAGTACTTTGAGAATCATTCCAAGAAACTATTCAAATAAAAACGGGGCACAGGATCTATTAAAATCTTTGAATTATTAAATTACAACGCATTTAGTAAAATCCTCATTTTATGCTTTTGATAATTCTCACTGTTATTGATGCACAAATAGACAAGCTGTTCACAACGTCGCTCTGGGCGCAAAATAAATTTCTCCCAACAATCTCTCATGTTTAAACGTTAAGACGTGACTTTAAATAGTACTGCCGCGTGATTTACTATCTCAAGTTACGGCAAGTGTTTGCCAGAGGCCAATAGATTCTTATTGTCAGGCATTTCCATAGAAAGTCCGCATTACTTTGCCTGTGACCCGATGTGAGTGTAATAAAATTAAGAGAAATGAGGGGTTCCGCCAAATTCAACCGAATGAATATTGGCTCCACGGCGGATGAGTATGTGAGGAAGTGTGAGTGCGGACCGAAGTGAACTTCTTGCCCTCCAGAAGAGGGTGGCCCTGCCCGTCTTCGGCAGCAATTTCCCGGCGATCCTTCTGTGTTGTCTCTGTGAAATTTGCGAGGCGGAGAGGCCAAGACAAGCCCAAAATCTGTTTGAATTGTGAATTAACCAAAAGGTAGGGAGCAAAGTTAAAAGTTGGCGTTCTGCGGGGCGGAGAACGCGCTTCGATTCACCAGTTCACAAACAGTGAGATGAGTGTTCCCCTCTCGTTCGCCACCCACTTCATTGTTGATTATCACAAGTCGATAATGTGGTGCGTGAAATTGAAAGTACGTGGCGCGAGGACACATCAAATGCCATTTAATCGTATACTGTGAAAATTACCGATAATCAGATTTTCACGTCACAATGGCACGGCACAGTGGGAAGTCGAGGGGAGTCCCCAAGTTGGGTGGCGGGCTTTTTCCCAGTGATTCGGGCGTATTGAGATGTGGCGGAAGAAAGTGGTGATACAAATTTAGGTGTTTTTATCGGATGCAATCGGTTGCGCTTGGTTGCGTGCAACTCACTGTCAATCAACAAGTTCTAACGATAATTTCACGCTACACCCATTGTTTTCATTGAACACTTGCCACAGTGTAATCGAGCCCACAGTGATTTATTGGAACTGTGAGGTTGGGAAATGTGCCAGACAATTACATTCCGTATGATCATGTATCAAACACACACAAAAAATCAGTCACGAATCAATCAAAAAACTGATAAACATGTTCATAATTTTGGGCAGTGATTCCACCAGAATTTACGGGTATTGTAATTCAATAACTTGTTCAATAACTGATTTAATCACCTTTCATTGATTCGTAGAAAATACAACAAACGAATAATTTTATATAGAAATGTTTGATGATGAAAAGTATTTGGTGTTTCATTCGACAATTTACGTGTAAATTTGTGATTAATATATATTTTCCCAGATTAAAGCAATAAATCACTCTGCAATCACGAGAAGCACAAACTGTGTTATTTTACTTGGTTTATCTGCTCACATAAGATTACAAGACATTCTTGTTCATTGAGTGTGTCTTGTGTTAAGTCTTTGAATTCAATTGTCCAATAAAACACCCATTTTAAATCGCTCAAAATACTTCACAGATGATATCAATATTCTCAATCACGAACAATTGGAAAGCTCTCGCAATGTTTTGTGTGTATTTTTTTTCTAAGCGGACGAATAAAAAGTGCGGCTCTTTGGGAATTTATGCGGAAATATGGCTTCAACATCAACACCCAAATTTGATTTTGAATTAAAAGTTTTTGTCATGAAGCACCACTCGAAACAGACAAACTGAATTATCGGTGAATGAAAAAAAAATGAATGCGAAAAGCTCTTTACTTATCTGACCGAGTTAATTTAATGATGTTGGTCGATTGATGGACAAAATAAGGCTCCGCTCAGTCAACAATTAATTTTTCCACTGATATACAACGAAGAAAAAATGCACAATTTGATTTAAAATTGATGGTTTCTTTTTCTACAATAACACTCAGGCAAAAATATAAACTTGTGTGCTACATCACACTGCAAAATTCTGTAATAGTTTTGTGTTCTCTTTGAAGGAATTCACTTTGAGGTCTTTTGCACAACTTTCGCACAAATTCTCTCGCGCAATGAAAAATACAAAGAGATTCACAAAAGCTTTGTATGCTGTGGACAGGAAAGGAATTTCTGCCCTCAGCGTGTAATTTAGTTCACCAATTTCAGCGAGAAATTAATTTACTTCGACAAAATATTGTGCTTTAAGCGCGACACTTTGCGAATTCCGCGAGAGATTCAAAAGTCTCTGAAGCACACTTTCTAGCCACGGAGAGATGATGTGAACTGCTGAAGGATCGAGGAGCTACTGAATGAAATGCGTTTGGAACCACCACGGAAATATGTGTTCTCCAGACGTCTTGCGAGGAGAGAAAAGCGAGATTGCCAGAGGCGGGAACATACGTTTTGGGATCGTTCGCACGCCTCAGATGATAACTGACGACTGAAGCGACTGGAAGCAACAGCGCCAGTATCAAAGTCGGAGAGGCCAGCGAGAGAAGAGCTCTTGCATCCCTCTCGCTTAGCCACCCACAGTTTGGCACAATATTCTCTCGTAGAGATTTTCCGCGGTGCATTTCCAAGCTTTTTCTGCGGAATGCCGTTTCACGCTGGTTTTATTCACACACATCCTTAAGCGAAAGTGTGTCACTTTGTGCATCTTTTCTCCTCAGCTCCTCACAATTCTGCGTTGTGTGTTCCTTCAGTGTGGATTTCAACCCCATTCCACCCGTGTCAACCAGTGACAGGGGAAGATGACGAGAGAATTTATTCACAAGTGTAGCGCATTTTGCTTCACCGATGATAAACACTTCGCGTTGCAGCCAAAGAAGCTTGTTTTCTTTAAGAAAAAGGTGTTTTTTCTTCAGAATTTTGAAGAGAGAAAAAAACTATACAATGTTGGCGACAAAATATTACAATAAACGTTCAACCTAAAATAGAAAATGCAAAAGAGATTTAACAAAATATTCAGCGTTTCAGCTTTATTCTCACTAAGATAAGAGAATATGCGTAAACCTAAAATGAGTTCTCTTATCATTATTTGAAAGATTAGTTTTTTGGCGTTGTTTTTTCATGCTTAGTATTATGCAAAGATATGACGATAATATGATAGTAATGAATTGATTATACGCAAATTAGAATTCTAACAGAACTTAATTTAACTTAGGGATCGTTGCAACTTAACGTATTTTTAATTTGTAAAAATTGCGAATTCACTTAGCAACTCCATGCTTTTCATAGCTTATATTAACGGCCGTCTGGTGTCGCTAGTGCAAACTGCTAATGGAATAGGAACGAGAAGCAAGATGAACTTTACGTTTATTTCATTCGAATTTCAGCTGTCAAAAAGTAATTTGTTTGCGGCTACTTTTGTGAGTGTTTTCAGTGTTGAATATTTCAACTTTCGCTTAGTTTCTGTCCATTTTCCTCCACGTGGAAATAAGGAAATGTTCTTCAGTGTAGGTGAATCACAATTCTCTGTGTTCCGCAGCGCAGCCGCATTTTCGTGCGCGCGAACGTGAAATGGAATTAAGTAGTACTTCTAAACGCAGTCAGTTTCTCTGGAAAACGTCAAAGAACGCCCAGAAACACATAACCTCTATCTAGTGCATTGAGATGTGTACAAATGGTTAAATAAATCCAATCAATATGTGCTAATTAACCTGAAACCACAATTACTGTCAATTTCCTCGGTTTTCACATGAATTTTCCGGTTAGTCTTGTGTTCAGGATATATATGAATTGGTTTCAGGAGATAAAGTTGTTGTTTGGTGTAGCAGAAAATAAATTTCAGTTTTGCGAATTTATAATTTTGACAGCTTATTTAAAATGTTATGAAGGTAAAGTTGCAAAGACCCTTCAATTTTACTAGTTACAAGAACACCTCTTAATATTTAAGATTTTGTTACATCTACGTAAGATAAATGAATTGATATAGTGCAAGTTTTAGTCCTTAAGTGTTCTAGCTGGAATAAAAATAAAGACGTTTTCTCTCTGAAAGTATTTCACTGTAGGTGTTCTACTATTCACACGGATGGTCATTCATTCATATGGCCCTAATAAAAATAAAGCACTTACATGGACAGTTCAACAGTGGTCGAGATTCACACATTTTCTCTTGTTGAAACAACTCCCTGGAGGTGTGCAAATTGTCGTGTAAGTTCAGTTTGTTATGAGACTGCGAGAGTCTGTGAAAAATTTCCACTGCGCGCACCCAAACCACTTGTGGGATTATGGCAATTTTTCTCTCAGATATGAGCACACATGACTTGACAATCCGAATGCAAAACTCCCTGGCAATTGCTTCAATTTGTTCATCTCTGTCACACTGTGTTCAAGAATGGCATCTCTTCATCAAGATGTGCATTGAACAGGGTTTGAAAGGGTACCAATGCGGCTTAAACTCTATGATATCACTGCTGCTATTGTAATATTTTCTATGGTGAATTTGTGCACTCCCATTGCTCAGCAGAGAAAGCCACCAGAGAGAAATGTGATGGAGCAAGGTGAATCATTGTGCAGTGTGTTTTCACTGCATTTTCCCCCATGCAGATGAATAATGTCCCAGTGAGAGAGAGAGAGAGAGAGGGACAGGAGGGTGGATTCCTCGCAGATTATGTTCATCGGATCATTGTGAGTCTTCGCTGCTCACCTGGACAATTGAATTGAATTATAATGTACAATTTAGAATATTTTTTTTGTCACTCTCTTTTCTACAAGGGTTGATAAGAACTGATTGTGCTGACAATTCTCACCACATTCATTGTCTCTTTTCTGCTGCAGTGCTCAGAAATCGAGCACCGCAATCACGTATTGTAAGATGGAATGTAACTCGTCTGCACATTTGCTTTTTTCTGCATCCACTGGGGGCGGATGATGGGGTTGATAGCATGTCGAGAATGAGGGTGTTGATGCTCATTTTCATTGCCGCTTTGCTCGTTTCTTTTCTCCACATTTCTCACCACTTTCTCGCCTTTTACATACACCAGAACAATACATCTTCACTGCTGATGGTCTTGTTGGACACAAGATATATTGAGAGATTTGCTCGTGGTGTGATGACGAACAAGGCGGCCGGACATCGACAAATAAGAGGTTTGCGAAAACATGACCTACACTTGATTGAAATAAGACTCTTTTTAATTTGAAGAGATTGTCTGAAAATTAATTAGACATTATTTCTTCTTCTGTTCGTGAGGAATTTCGTCGGGCGGAACGATTTTTTACGACTGTAATTAATTAAAGTACTTATGTTCAGACACTTGAAGTGAGCCTTTTTCATGGCTCAAAAAATAATCTTGCGTCGTGAAGGGATAGAAAAAGGGTAGAGAAACAGGTGGCAAATAGAAATACTCATTTTTAATCTGTTTTTTTTTCTTTTCTTAAAGAGCGAAAAAGTCTCTAATTGCAATAATGGGGCTAAATTCCGCGTATCAAATTAATATCAGGAGCTCAGCAAGTATTCTCTTTAAATAATTAATATTGTCAATATTTGGATACTGCATCACAATGACATATTATTGTACATTGTTGGTCAGAAACAGAATAAATTAGTTGTACACAGAATTTAGAAGTATAATTACTAGTGGTTGTATGAAATTCATTGAAGTAATATCATGTTTTTTAATTAATTAAAATACGATTGAAGAGTATCAAATTGGTAAATATTATTTGTCAATATTATGGAATGTAATTAATTTAATCGAAAAATTGATCGAAAACTCCCTCTCATGCAAATGATTTGTAAATTCCGCCGGGGCTATCATCCGATTTCTGGTATTATCGTGTATAAATAACATTTATATCTCGGTTAGTCTGGATTTTTATTATATATTATATTCAAACAATGCATTTGTTTCGTCTCACTCAAATCATGGGTTTCGCCAAAGAAGGTGCATTTCATGCAACAGAGATTACTCTGTTGGTAAATATGTGTATGGCTTTGTTGAGTTCACATTGTGAGTTATTGAAATACTTTAGAATCCAATGTTTTACATCATCACGAATTTTGCTCGAAGCATCCACAAGAGAACTTGTTTAGCTGCACTTTAAGTATGTTTATCCAGAAAAGTTTCGTATTTTTTATCCAGCAAATACATAGTTTCTTTTTATTCCACCATGCAGTCTGTTTACTGTTGGAAAATTGCTCGAATTCTATATATATTCGTAAGCTTAGGGCAGCAACATGAGGAGACACAAATATTTTCATAGAAAAATGTGTAAGAAATGTAGCAAAAGAGAGGTGAAATTCCTCTAAACAGAGACATATTTGTCCAGAGAATTCTCTGAGCTTCACAAGTTGCCACTTGCGGGAAACTTGCGACTTGTGCCAAAATTGCAGAACGCCCTTCAATGTAACTAATCTAATCTGGGTGTTAATATCAGGCGGAATTTTAATGGAAATTATCACAGCGATTTATGGGTCAACCTAGTAATTCGATCCACCTCCTTAATGCCCAATCTCTCACTCTGGCTGCCTGGTTGGGCGGCTGATCTTGAATATTTCTGTGGTCACGAGTTGATTGATAGTTTTCGTGGCAAAGTGGAGAGCAAGTGAATTTTACCCCTGAACCGCAGAGCCAATTGAATGAACCGGAGTCAAGTACGAACAATCTGTTAAATGTTCATAAAGTGCTGAGTTGGTGACTTGAATGTGAAAAGCATCCACACAAACACAGCTCTATTATTGGCCAAATATTTGTGTGTATTCCTGCGGTGGGTGGCAGACCTTCTCCACCCCCATTTATCCCCACATGGCTCTGCCAATAGCTCTTTCTGCGTTTTTGTTCACTTTGCCATGTGTCTGCCGGAGAAAAGCTGTGGGAAAAGACTGGAGAAGCTCATTTGAAGGGAAAATTTTCCACCTAAAACATTTCTACGCTTCTCTTCTTTTGACACCGCAACTAACACTCATTATTAATGACGCACATTACACTCTCACCTGTGAGGATAGTTGGCCAAATGAGTGCTGGAAACGATTTTGCGATGCTGCGATGTGACGCATTGACTTGAAAGTGAACAAATGGCAATGGAAATCCAATGAAATTTGTATTGCCTTGTGAAATCTTTCATGTCGCGACACTTGATGTTGTGATGCTTTCAACATACTCAGGAGAAACATGAGACTTTCCGAGGGGATGAGTTAATGTTGGCACTGAAGTTTATTGCACCCTCGAGAAGAGTTGAGGAATGGGATGAAAACACGAGGGAAAAATCGAGTCCACACACATTGAGTTTTGTGCCCTTTGCTTACAAATACTGCAAAATTCAGTGATCATCCTTTGCACCTCTCTTCAAAGCTTTTTAATAAGTTTTTCAAGAGAATTTGTCTCACTGTCATATCTATCTTAATGATTTTGACAGATATAAATGTGTAGTTGAAGAATTTGTCTAAATCCATATCAATTTTTAGGCTCTATGTTTAATTTAAATCAGAAATTTGACGGAATTTCTGAGCAGCTGAATAAATCTTGGGACACCCCAGCGTTGGATTGTTGATGATCTCGTGATAAGAGGGATGATATTGATGAAAATCAATATCAAATTATGTTTCGGCCACGCACGAGGAGCTGGAAAAGGCCTCTGAAATGCGGAAAAGGGTGGGAAGGATGACACTTTCCTCCCCAGCAATGATGAAACTCATATAATATTCATTAGGGTAAATTAGTTTTTATTTGCAGACCAGTCAAAGTTTCATGGGTGTCTAGAAAATCCACTCTGGCAGCGCTCAATGGTGTAGTTTTTGTATTTTCGCCAAGGCATAGGCTGACAGTTTTGGGGCAGAGCGGCGCAGTGATGAAGATGGTGGTTGGGAAATTTTACGATTATTGATATAACAACACCATGCACAACCCATTCGATTTGTACGTGAGGTCAGTGGGAAATTGACAGGTCAGTGGGGTGCGGCAGGAAATAGCACGCAACACAGATACTATTGCAACTATCAATCCTGTGAAGATTTTCTTACACCCCTGGGAAAGAGTGTTCTGTGATGGATGTCGTGAATAATTTGCTAGTGCGTAAAATGGAATTTTATGTACATGGAAACATTCGTTGAGTGTTACACTTAAGACAAAACCGAGGTAGTAACATAAAATTTTCATTCCTAGAATATATTCTCAGCTCATGGATGGCGAAAGGATAGAAACGAAGGGAATATTTTACGCTTCATTTTCCATAATCTATCAGAGTGAGTGAAATATATCATTAAATATTGATAGTTGGGAGCAGAACTTTCTCACGACGCTTGTATCACCTTCCATGTGACTATAATATTCAATTTCGCCAATTTGTCTTTCTGTGCTGTTCCAATGGCACACAAGGATTGCTTCTTGTCGAGGGGAAGTTCGCTATTAATAGACGAATATGAGGCAGTAGATGAGTAAGTGAGAAAAGGAAAACAAAGATGATGACGATGCAGATATTTACTAATCTCGTTCAATTTTTATCCCCGAATCCAATCCCAAAGATATTTCATCACTCAGCAAGAACATCTTGAGAGCTTTTCCACCTGCAACGCAGGCGTCTTTAAAATCACCCGGAATGGATCATCAATCTGCTTGCTCAGTGAATTCTATGTATATACTAGGCTAGCAAGAAGCACGCAGAATATTGAGATGCCGCGAGGACTTTGGAATTGCAGGTCTCGTCGCATGAACGCTCCGCCTGCTTCAGTACATTTTGGGAGGTAACTTTTAATTGGTTTACCATGGTTTAGCGCATTATCAAAATGGATTATGTTCTACTTTGTATCTATTGTGAGCAAAATCGACCTTGTGACTCTTCACGCCGTGCAAGCGTGATCTTACCATGTTTGGAGATGTGGAAGACGTCCTCCAAAGTGACATTAAGAATGAGCGCAAAATATTCCATGGGTGACGGAAGAATCTCTAGCTATAAAACAATCACTAGGCATGTCCGGATTACTCAGGTGTCATTGTGTTATCTTTTGCCCAAATATGGTTCTTCTTGGATTACAAACCTTGTGATTGCAGAACAACAGAACGCCTGTCTTGTGATCAGGTCAGGAGTGTCTGCACTGACGTCGTCCTCTTTCCTCATGGCAAATATGTGTGTAAGTAAATAAATAAAGTGGTTAAAATTCATGACTATCGAGGCACAAAACTTGCAATCTCTCCGGTCACCCCAAAGGCTTTTGCTATCGTATAAGCTTTTGAGCTTATGGGCGGACGCATGAAATGAAAATCGTTAGAAATGTGACGACTTTTTATTTCACTGCCATTCACTCTTATTCTTGTGTTATTTTATTTGCGAAATCATTGAATCACACTCCGGGGCCTCGTTGAAGAGTGTGAATCATATAAAAGTCGAGTGATACGGCGGCTGGAGATGAAATAGGAAAAGTGTAAATAAATTGATGGAATTCCTTTTATACTAACTGCAAAACTGAGATTAACCACTTAAACCATATGAAATTGAATTTAATATCTGATTAGGAGCTGAAGAGTGGAGCTTTTGAAAGGAGAAAAAAGGCATAAAATGTCGCATGAATGAGTTTAGTGAAGTATTGTGAAGAAATGTGAAAATAATAGAAATTTTCACTGCGCTGTAATCTCTCGACTTTACCAACTATACTGAAATTATAGCAATATCCTTTAAAATCCTTGAAGAAAACACACTGCTTCTTCTCTTACTGCGAAATTCTTATTTAAAAGCCATCTCAGCTTTTAATCTTGTGTATTTAAATAAATACATTACGAGAAACAAAGGAAAGACGTGTCTAAAACATATATGAGTAAAACACGGATCAAAAGGAATTTTGTTGGAAAATATGTATTTCAAGCTATGATTGCCAAAGAAAGTTGCTTTCTGACAAAGTTCACCTGCAAAAGCACGAGAAAAGACAAGTCAATTGGTGTTTGTGTGTGTTTTCTTTCTCTTCGACGACAACATAAACTCACAATAGTATTTTTCCATTCCGCTCCTTAACGACAATAGTAAAGTTCTAGCATTTTTACAGCATTCGCGAAAATAAATAGGGATCAAAATGTGAAATTCAAAGTATTTCCATCAAATTTCGCATGGTAACTGTAAAAGTTGAGAAGAAGAGCTCAATTTTATTACTTGCAGCGCAATATTGCAGTGTTTAACGTCCTTTATTGCAATAATTTGATGTCGTGTGTCATTAGTCGCTTGTTTTCAGTACAATGATTCGCCACAGAGTTTCTTGAGATTTGAAATATTGTATAACAGTGTTTCAAATGTGGTCGAGATGAATGGCAGAGATATTCTAATGTCAGAAGGAACTTTTATTTCCACCCCCGCGAGCAAACAAACCAAGTAATAATGTGAAAAATGTGTGAAAATCTTGCATATTTGATAGAAATTATGCTTAATTTACTTCACGTGAAATTTATTACGTATTCCTCACGATAAACTTCTTCAATCAATTTGATGTTCCTCCACTTGAAACACTTAATGATGGATGCGCGCGAGAGAGAGAGGGAGACAGAGAGACAGGGTGGCAAAGTGAGACAGAGCATATCGTATTTACGTCTCAATACACCTTCAAAAGTCTTTCATTTTCCGGGAAGTGCGTAAAGAGGAAATTTGCATATACTTCCACTTGATTTTCCTGCCCAATCATGAACTCTTGAATTCGATACCTTTAATGGGGCATTTCGGATCGAAGCAGCGCCTCTAAGTGGATTCTCATATAAATAATCCCGAGATTATCAGTAGAAGTAGTTCTGCACGCAATTTATTTCCCATCAATTTATTTCATTCACGCACAGAGAATTAACTTCGGCTCATTCGTTGTGAGCCATTGATTGTGAGCAGAAGAACTATTGTCAAGTACTTTATTGATGTTATCATGAAATATGATAATTATGCAATCCAGAGATTCTGCACTTGAATTCTTCAGTGGAGCTATAATTTAATTAGCCAATAACAACCGAGTTACATATTTGCCTATTTGCACAATGACAATCAAATGTTTGAATAGGAGCAAATCAATCATTTCATCCCCTGATCTAATGATATTTCCATTTGACCAATAATTTTACACATATTTGCTCGCCACTGCAATCCATCCACACATATCATTATTAATTTCATGGTGCTTGTGACGTGAGTTCTATTATGATTCTCGTGCGGGTGAAAGTCAACAGTTTTTGCCCAAATTCCCCCGGGAAATAATTTAGATTGATTACGACAGCATTAAATGCATCACTTTGACTGCTGTGAACAGATATATTTCGCCGAAGAATTTTTCTCACCCCCCCAAAGAATCCACTCAAATAGAAAACCTTCGGAGTTTCCGTAGTCAAGAAACGACACAATTGTATAAATGCTTGACATCTTTTTCAGAATTATTTATTCATCGTGGCGTTTTCCTCTTAAATATTCCAAAATGTTAAATGCTATTTGTGGAGCACTCCTGAAAGTGAGCTTCTTGTGCACATTACAAATAGAGACAGTGAATTTCAATTAGCTTCATCAAATGTTCAGATACGCTTTTGTGTGTTGCGCGATCTTTTGGTTATTTTAATACTTTAAAACATTATTTTTGTCCAAGAGTTTTATTTTTCTTTTGCCAAAAAATACTTGTTAAATTGAAATTCTTTCTGGGATAAAGATATGGCGCGAATAAATTTTAAGGGAGGAAAATATTAAATTCATAATTAATTTTGTTTACAAGCCTCGATGTTCCAGCCAGATGAAAGAACATTAATAAGCAGTCTCTAAGGCAGTCTCGATGCTAGATTCTCATGATTCGCACTCCTCAACACTTAGTATTTCCATCATCGACAGTGGAAAGTTGTCCTCCATTGCTCAGCTCCAATATCCTCGTATCCTTGCCACAAATTCTTGCATATTTAATGAATGACATCACTCCGATCGTCTCTGGCGGGTTTCATCTATTTAGTCTTTGCAGCTAATTCCCATCAATTACCATTACAACAGTCTGAGAATTGCGATGCTTGTTGACAAAATTCTATATGCAAAATGAGGTTTACAAGCAGACGATAAAAGTAGAAAACCACCAAGTAAATTAATTAAAAGCCATTGAAGCATGTAATCAATTTCATCTCATGATATTCCACTTCAATGGTATTTAGTAATTTGCTTTGCAAATACATCCTTCTATTTATTGAAAAAATATTATAATTTGTTTACAACATTTGATAATTATGCGAGAAAGAGTTTTGTGTTAATCTTTGTTTATGGATTTGTCTGCCAAACAGCCTCAATGAAATGGATAAAGTTTTACCTCAACTTAGCAGAGCTTTTCAAATCGCACACGAAAACACGATGAGAAAATATCTTGCAAAGTTGAAGAAAAATGTTTCGAATATCTTTTCGACAGATTCATCTTAAGACGAACATCTTCCGGTAAGAAGTCTATAAATCCGAACACGCTGTGTTCTATCTCATGTGTGAGTTTTACGTTTAAGGAGATCTATTTATCAATTTTTCACGTTTCCCCAGATTATTTATTGTCTTGTGTATGAATTTACATTTTTATTCTTCACCGAACAACTTTTATTTGATGTGCTACAAGCACTGCTCACTTCTCCACTCTTGGCAATTTATTATCCAATCTTACACCCACCGTGAGACACGGAAGGATCCCACCGTTCGCAAAATGCACGGGCTGGAGGATGTTTATCTCTCTATTTAAATTGAAATTGAAACTTGTGTCGCACTCTGTGAAGGCTGGAGATTTCATTGTTGTTATTTCACTCTAATATGTCCCATTTGAGGTCGCTTAACTTGCAATAAATACAACGTGCAAAGCAAACTTGTGTGTTTAGTATAATCGCTTAAGGGGTGAATTTACTATTAAAGCCATGTCATAACTTGTGTCACTTGCCGACATTAAATTTCGGTAAGGACTTTCAATTAATTTTTAATACGGACCAACTCAGCTCTGCAGCACCTCTTAACGCGTATCATCGTGCCCACACTGGGTATTCACTTTTTGATTAATAGAAGTGTTTTCGCCACTCTCTGCCGCCCATCTCTTACAGTCTAATTTAGAATAACAACGATAGATCGAGACGAGATAGAGTTGAGGATGATGAGTCTGTGGCACTTTTTGTCCCGTGTATGGATTTCTTGCATGGCGGACAAGTGACGACTCCCTCAAGAATGGGGGAGAATGTTTGGGGGCTGATAAAGTGGATGATGAAGTGGGAAGAACGCCAGATGAACGACAAGACAAAGTTTACATAATCCTGTGAAGTTGATTTTCTGCCTTTCCTTCCTCAAATACCGGCGCGATGTTTGAAATCATCACAACGACAACGATAAATTCACTCCTTTTTTCACTGCTCGCCTTTTTCTCCACGTCACCCTTTAGCTTTTTCACTCACTTACCCCAATTCAATTTAAGTCAACTCAGTAATATAATCATATAATTCACTCCTTTGCTCAGCTGGCAAACCAACAGAAGAGATCCGAGACTTCCTGGTGAGCAGAATGTCAAGAATGCTTAACAAAGTGAAGAGATTTTTATGCTAAATTTACTCGAAAATAAAATGAGAACGACACTCTGGTTTGTGTAGAGAAAGTTATTGCAATAAAGTATATGAAATTTTTTAGGAAAATGTCGTCAGGCAAAATTATTGAACAATTCAATTCAGAATATTTCTTTCAACAACACTTCTTGTCATTCGGACCTTTAATCATTTTAAAGCTCAAAGTGGCAACTTGTTGCATCTGCAAAGTTACTTGCTGAGAAATGAAGCAACTGGCCATCATAACTCTTGGAGAAAAAATGCAGATAAACATTTAAATTAACGACCATTAGTCCAACCCTTCGTGGTGTTTCATCGAGGAAGAAAAATTTGCGAAAAACCATAATTTCCCCTCACATTTCATGCCTTCCAGGGTTGCAATTACATTTTCTGTATATCTGCCCAGTCGAGATGATGATGAGTGGGTGTGTGATGCTCAATAAAGTGTTGGAAGATAAAATAATTAAATTAATTATAGCGTGTATCATAAGTAATTAATCATTTTGGCCTGAGACTCGAATAAATACCGTTCCGCATCCGAAAAGCATGCGAATGAAATTTAATCCTCCAATTTCAAATCAGAGAAGCACAATAGAGCAAATTTCCCCGCCCTTGCGGGGTGATATTGAAGGCAGGGATGGAGTGTAAAAGAAGGAGGCATACATCAAAATATAATTAACTAGTGTCTAGTCTTGCTCGGAGCAATTGTGGGCCGAAGACGAGGCTGAAGATGAGAACAGGACAAAGGGATGGAAATGTACGGCTTGAGACAATTGCATTAATCTGCCGAAGAGTGAGAACCTGAAATGTTATTAGTGGAAAATTAGGAAAATTGCATGTATTATAAGTGGAAAGCGAGCACCGATAATCTTATTATGTGCTTACAATTTTTTACCATGGAAAAATTGCCCATTTTAGATGGCATGAGGAGGAATTTTTCGCTTAAAACTTCTGGTTCTTCCTTCCTCTTATCCTGGCGCCTTTCACGTAAGCCCTCCTTGTCTCCTCTTTTTATACCTCTGCTCTTAAAAGATGAAAAGCATTTTGTTAAACTGATTGAACTTGAAAGCTTTCTCCCATGAACAAATACCCATGATTATAAATTTAAATAAAATTAAAGTGAAATTGTTTTCACAGCATTGGCAGAACAGAAAAAGAGAGGCGAAAGAGTCACAGACTTCTGAGCGGGTTTGGGTTGATATTGTGGGGTGAGACGAGGAGTGAATAAAGGCAGAAATCCACCTGTATTCACCTCAACTTGAGCAAGATGATATACATTAATAAGGCGCCCGTGAGACATTTGGGGGTTTGGGAGAAATATAAAATATGCGATAGGTTACCAGCCCTAACCCATGAAAGCTCGCGTTATACACGATTCTTCATGCGGCCAAGATCCGCCCAACTAGTCGTTTTTGGAAGTTTGATGAAGCGTAAAATTTTATCGATTTCCTTTCGATAACATTTACCATCCGCCAAAACATGATGAAAAAAAAAGTGAAGAGCACTGTAAAAATATTTCGCTTTTTTCCATCTTCTTTTCAGTACTTCTTCAGTGGCAATAAGAAAATCATTCAAGCACCTTCTGGTATCTCCTTTATTTTCATTCAGGTTTCTCTCTCCCCTCGCAGTATTACTCCATCCAATTTTCCAATTTGCTCACACATCAATGATTTATTCAACTACAGCATGTACTTTTTTATATCTCAATCCAGGCTGTCTTTTGGCAGATTAAACAAGAAAATAATGGCGAATAAATACATCTAAATGCCTATTAACCACATTTTCCACTGGGGAAATGCAATGAACCTGATTTTAAGACAGTCTCTGCCTCACTCTCAACATACTAATGCCTCCTTAATCTAGATTATTGCTGTTGTGATAATATTTAATCATGCTGAAGTGTTATCTCATGAAAATATTTATATTCCGGCCAGAGAAAGCAAAAACACGCTTGTGAACTTGATTCTACAATCACCTGTCCGATTTTGAGCAATTTAGTGCCTCACTCGGCAAATTTTTCACCCTCTCTGAGATAATATTTTGGAGTAAAACATTTATTTAAACGTCACCTGAAAATACACATGCTTTCTCAAACACTCATGATCTCGTTTTGAGTAATTTAGAACATAATGATTTTACGCGTAAATCTCATTTTCAGTCCTATTGTGATAACATTGAGAGAAACTCGTGAGAGACATTTTACATATCAAAATATTTGTTTCCCCAACACGAGACAATATCATGCAAATCTCTGAGCACTTATCAACTTTGTATTGAGTAACTTGAGGTATATCTTCTTTAATTTGTCACAAAAGATTTATTCCTCAAGTGCATATATGGAAAATTTCCTCGGTGTCGAGTGGAATTCTCATAGGTCAGTACTTTTCCCAGGTCTCTTGTGCAACACGTTGGCGTCAGCGAGAGATGCACTGAACTCATTTTTACGAAATAAATTGTCTTTTTTTACTATCTTCCTCAAGATATCTGAAAGTATGCGAGAAACTTGCGATAGACTACAAATAGAATCGTGTCGCATTTGTCAGGAAACGAAAGATTTAAAAAGCTCTTTCTAATATCCGACACAATCCATTTCCGAGTCACTCCCAAAAGATTTCTGTGGTGCAATTTCGCGCGACACATAAAAGATGTATCGGATTATTTCCCGAGCAATCGCTACACTATTGTACACTGGGGAATGACAATTTCAGTGATCAGAAATCCCTCATCAATTCAGCGCAGCCATAAATTACAAGATCTCATCAATTCCGCCGCCGAATGTATCGAATTTTGAAAAATTAATTTTCAGTTCACAGTTCGATTATCTATATTTGTAAGACTTCTACAGAAACTGTCTTAACATATCTAATGCGTACAGAAAACAAGTCGAGAAGTTATTAAAGTGTTTTTTTTTTATGTCTAATGTTGTTTGGTATCCAAACCATAAAGTGAAATAGAATTATGTAGAAAATTCACTTTATGCGAAAGATAGAGCTGTTTTTTACTGCATCAAATGCATCGTGAGTTGTGGAAACACATTTCACATGCAGATTAAATGTGAACATGTGAAGAAGAGCGGAATAGTAGTGCAAGTTAATGCAATTTAATGGTGACCATAGAGAGCATTTCCCCAATTACAATTACAATTAAATGATGTTCTTGGGAACGTATGTGACTTATGCAGAGCAAGAAATGAATGGGGAAAAAGAGACAAGCATAGAGTGTGTATAATTAAGGCTTTTGGGGCATTTTTTTTTCTGTTGAGCCTGGATTGCGATTTTTTTGTATCACCTGATGTATGTTATTGCATGAATTTGCTTCACACATTCCACAAGGAAGCTCTTAAATACCGAATTGCAAAATTAAGTGACATTGATGACCGGATTATTTACGGTTAAATACATTATGAGAATTTAATTGCAGAGCATGCTCTCGCGCAATGAAGGTAACGATGATAATGAAGGAGGATATGAGGGCAAATTGGTTGGGTGAAAAGATTGTCACTCGCTTTCCATCTAGCTGTTCTTTGTGCAGGAATTTCCAGATTGAATTGAGTGGAAAACATGCGGAAAAACAGGCGGTCGTAAAAGCAAAAGCAACATTTATATAATCTCATCATTCTCAATTTCATAAAAAAATTTTTTTTTTCTCAACTTGTGAACATTTTGCAGCCCAATTTGATGTATTCACAGAAAATTATTATTATTATTATTAATTTAGCGTGAGGAATTTTAACTTCCACACAGCATGAATTTATTATAACATATATTTTGCATACAGAAGCCTCTACTTCGCTTCTGTCAGTAAATTAGATTCATCTCCTGTTGCACAGCTTTAATGAACTTCCACGTTCTTAGGTTAGACTTGCCTTAAACATATTGAATATTCAGGAACTTTGGCACCTCCGCAATATCACTGCATCGCTAATGACTCTAATGGAAAATTCCACTTCTCATAGCCCAGGATTTTCACCACGTAAATCACTTATTGCTTGGCTTCCTTGTGGAATGATCCAGCATTGAGATGTGAGAAAATTAAATCGTTGGGTTTAAGAGTTGGATGTACAAAAGAAGTCATTTTGTCACATTTTCGAGCATTTCAAATTGGCTAAGATAACATTTGCATAACATTTCGGGAGAAATTACTCGAATAGTCTGAATTACATTGGAATTGTGCGAAATGTGTCACTTCGTCTATTTGTTCTTATATTTCGGGACAAATTTGAAGTAGCTGGAAATTATGTAATTACAGAGGAATTTAATTTAATTATTTTGAGAATGTTTTTTCCCCTCAAATAACAGTGTCAAATGAGACTAATATTGCTTCAAATGGTTGTGAGACAAAGTGAAGGTATTTTATGAAAATGCTCTATTTTCAAAATTTCTCACTCATCACTTGTTGATAGCATTTTGCAATCATAATTATGACAAAATGCAAGATACTAAAACACCAGAAAATAATTGTTCACATTGTGCTTTTCACCGTAAAAATGCTCGGTAAGAATTCATTAGGCACTTGTTCTGTCATAAAACGAAAGGGATGCGAAGAATATACGCAGAATATCCAGAAGATAGCAAACATGACACTCAGGATATTTACATATGTATCAAATATCGCTTTGATATGTGTAATTGCATGAAACATGGCTGAAACATGGGCATATTTTATGGGAAATAACACAATTTTCACATTAACTTTGAAAGGTTTATGTTTCACAAAAGGTTTGCGTTTTTGCTTCAGTAGAAATCATTTGAATTCCTCGTTGTGCGAAACATTCTATTTGTTTCCATAGCTGCACATCTTTGTTTATTCGCATAAACGTGAATAAGTGATAAAGGACGGTAATTTCCTTATAATAATGTCCAAGTTGTCGCCGTCGAAATATAGTCAAAAAAGCAGAAACACCGCGGTGAAGAATGTCAATGAAGAGGAGTATAAACAGGCCATGGAACGTGAGAATAAATATAGAAACTATTTGCGCGAAGAGTCTCAAAAGCTGCGTGCCAAATGGCAAGAGAGTGCAGCAAATGTGGAAAAGTTGAGAGCAAATGGCACAAGCTCTGACAAAATACTGGAGAAATCCACGAAAAGCGAGAAGATGTACAAGAAATTCGCCAATATGAGCGCTGAGGAGCGACAAAGGGCGATTCGCGAGGTGGAGGAGATTATTTGGCGTGACACTGCGAAGCCGCGAGAGCTGCAGAGCGCCGCTCTTCTCGGTGAGGTGCTGAAGATGCAGGCAGAGCAGAGACAGCAGATGCGCCAGGTGAGAATGCTGAGTTTGGAGCAGAAGACTCAGACGGCCCGTGAGTTGCTGATGCAGAGTCAACAGTGGTGCGACCGTCAAAGGCAGAGGACCTTTGATGAGCGGAAGCGGGCCGCAGAGTATAAAAAGGACCTCCAGAGACTCATCGAGGAACGCGATGCGCTGAGGCGACACGAAAGGGAGCAACAATTGCGACTTGAGCAGACAATTGGCAAGATCAATGATAAGGAGTGGACGGAGCAGAAAAACAAGAGTGAGATGGATCTCAAGAGAAAGAAGAATCTTATTCACAGGCATGCACTTGAGGCTATAAAAATCAAAGACGATACTTTGAAAAGTGAGAAACTTAAGAATTTTTATACAATGTTTTCACTTTTTAACTCTTATGAACTCTTTCTTGCGCAGGGGATCAAATGCGGGATTCAATAGAAGGTAAAATGATTCAGTTGTACCACGAAGGACGAAGGCGAATCACGGATTTTATGCAGGAAAAGGCGCATGAGAAGCAATCGCGCAGAGACCAACTGAAGGATATCATATCGGGACAATTTATCAACATTCAGCCAAGAACGGAGCAGATTGAGGAGGAGCAAATAAAGCGGGCTCTTGTAGAGCAGGAGGAAGCTTTCCGCGTGAAGGCAGAGAAGGAGAAGGAAGCTGAGCGAAGGCTCAAGCGGGAGCGCTTCCAGGCTCAGCTGGAGGAAATGGCGTGTCTTCGCGGGCGGAAAGCCGAGGCGCAGAAGGATCGACGCCTGTCGGTGGAAAACAGACTGGAGAATTTCCACGTGACGGCGAAGCACCACGAGATGGCGGTGAAGGAGAGGACGGAAGAGGTTCGGCGGATGCGTGAAGCTCTGGAGCGCCAAGTGGCGGAGAAGCGGGAGCGGGAGCGGCGGCGGCGGCAGGAGGAAATTGATTTCACCAACCGAGTGATGGTGGAGGAGGCTGAGGTCAAAGATGCGGCCTTTGGCAAGTTCAGTGAACGCCTCGCGGGGCAAGCGAGGGTCCGCGGGGAGCCATTGCTGCCCCTGGAGCGGGCCAAAGACGCCTACAACACTCTGCACAGCGTCACAAGACGTCCCATTCCACCGCATCTCGTCGACAATGTGCCGATAAATCCGAAATCCTACACTGGCACCAATTGGTAGACATTCGTGAGGGAGGAAAAACAGCGCGACTTTATGAAATTTCATTTATTTATCCTACAATCTGCAAATAGTTTTTTTTTCTCCTTTTACATTCTCATTCTCCGAAACAAATAAGAATTGCAATTAATATTTATCTCTTTCACAAATTACCCTTGCTACCATCTACGGAATATTCGAAGAGTGAAGCAAACATGCTTCCTCTTCTGCAATACCCATTTTCATTTCCTTTCACTCTCTTCTATTGATCAATGTGAACAATTCAAACGCTGGGATGAAAGAAATAGAAGTTGTATGATTTGTTTTCTGGGTGAAAATAAATACTGTGTTTTTTTTTAACTTTATAATCCCGAATTTTGGCTTCTCGTTTTTTTTCTGGTGGTAAATATATAATATTTACAGGAAAGAGCAAAGTTTTCCTTGCGGTGAAACCTGACGGAAATTGAGGGAAAAGCGCGAATGCTCGCGAAAGGAGGGAGGAAAAAAACAGAGAGCAAAAGTTGACGAAAAATTTCTTGAAACTCTGGGTTGTTTACCACACACGAGGCAGTCTCATGTTACAATTTGTTTAATAAAAAATATTGCACACCGCCGGCCATGTAATACTCCTTTTTTGCTACATCCTCAATAAATTGGTTTACTTACTCCTCATCTAGTCCTAAGTTTAAATTTTCACTATTAATTTTACATGGAAATACTTCGTTATCAAATAATTACAATCTGACCATGTCATTCGCCTTGGTTTCTGTGTTTTGTCAATTTGTCTGAATTGATCCAAAATAAATGATAAATATTCGATACATTTTCATTATAGGTGTATTTTTCTTCATTTAAAATATATATATATAGATTTTTAATACAATATATTGAACAATCTTTCGCTATTTTATGTCAATAAATTTATCCCATAAATCTTGTGAGGATCACTTTAATCTTATCCATTAATAAGAATATTCTGAAGAATATTTCACGACTTGTTTCTTCTTATTGTTTCAATTGTAGGGGATTTTCCATTAGAGTTATTATATTTATGTTATTGAGTGTTTTTTTTCATGATTCTACATCAGAAAGGAAAATGACAAACAAGACTTTTTGAGATTTATGCGCACTTTTGCAACTTACTCTTCTCAAAGAATCTTCTGAGTCACAGATATTTTTTTTTCTCTTTTTATTTATTCCATCCAGAAAATATGTATATTTTTTAGTGGAAATTTTGGCCTAAATATATTGCAAGTTTTCCTCTTAGACCGATTTCCGTGTCTCTTTGCTGGTTGAACACAAAAACAATCAAGTTAGACTAAATCAATTATTGCAGTGTCTTAAGATGTTTTCTCATGTATTTTTTTGGTCATTTCATGTAAATATCCATGTTTCCAGTTTATAAAATATAAATATATATTTTGAGAGTTTAATTTCTCCTCTCAGATCCTTAACTTTTACATTGGAAGAATCAGTGAAGAGCATGGAAAAATTTATAAGTTTCCCTACTTTGACTAGAAGTTTACTCATCCATGAATTCAGTTTTATATGAAAATATCTCATCTTTTGCTCTACCTAAAATGACAAGGATTATTTCTGTAACACATTCTCATTTGACGCTACAATTGTACAGAAAAATCTCTTTCGTCGCTATCTTATGTTAGAACAAAGTAAGAGATTTGCGCAATTAAAATCAGAATGGTGCAATAATTGCTTGAACCTCTGTCGCTCTGCGACATTCAGTGGAGGAGCGACAGTGCTTTTCACCGTGGAAAATAATAGAGGCGAAGGAACAGAAGGAGTATTTGAAATTCGCAGTTGAAATTGCATCCTCAATCCCTTACAATTACATCTACTTATCGCTATAATTTATAGTTAATACGTGTGTTTTTAACCTCTACGAATATCTAAGAATTCATCTCCATGTACTCTTGACTATCAATAAATCCTGTCTATCAATCTACTATCCTTCAATCCAATCTACAAAGAACTGTTGAACAGAACAGAAGGTAAAGTGCTTTCTTCGCGGAAGTCGAGTTTTATTTGCATGTTTTGGTAATCAATTAATACACATTTTTCTCTCCTCTCAATGGTAATCATTTTGCGGGTTTTTTTTTATAGAAAATTCTCTTCGAGAGAGCCACAATCTCACGACGTCACATATAAATATTTTCTATCAATAAATCATTTCTGTATGCTTTCACTTTCATCACAATTAACGTTTCATCTTAATTTTTGCTTCAAAAATTTCAAATAACGGCTGAACTCTCGTCTTGAGAACGATTCATCGTACACAATCATCATTTATTTCTCTTCGGCGTATTTGAAAATGATTCCTTTTATGCCTTTCAGAGTAAAATCCTATTTTTTCCATCTCCATCTATACTTGTAACTTGAGTGCGATTTTTCCACTTATTACTCGTGCTCTGTTTCACGACGACGATGACATAAAAGGAAAGAAGTCACGCAAGAGAGGTGAGACGCGATAACGGTCTCTTCTGCATGACTTTGCGGAAAAGAAAGTGGTGAAAGGAAAATCCTCGGTACTCCCCTGCGTTCCTACATTGCGCCAAAGGAACTGGATGGAAGTGTGAACCTGCGGTCGGCTGTCGATCTACACAACACTCGTGAGCTCCTGCAGTGACGTCTGGTGCTGATACTTCTGCTGCTGGCCAGCGATGGACAGTCGCACGACCACTTCGCGAGGATGTCTGCGTCAAGCGACGCTATTCGTCGGGTTGTTGTTGATGGCGTTCATGCCGCATGCCTTGAGCTCCGTGAAGATTTCGGTGAAGAAACCCGGCTCAGCGTTTATCCTCAACATGTTTCCGCTGAGACGATTCACGATCAGGAGGCACCTGGAAAATCAGAGAGTCGTGTAAAGGATCAGAGTTTAAAGCAATAACACTCATATACAATATAAATAACTTTGATTGTTATTGTCAACGACGTTTAAGGTCAGCAATATTCAATTGTGTAAATGCAAAATCGAATTATACACGTTCTTAGAGTCCTATTACTTATTTTTATAATGCTCTTGCTTTGTCAAATAATATGCGCAAGGTTTGAAATATCTCATTTCCAATTTCACTACAAATATAGGACGTAAAATTTTACCCTTGTCACACTTCAAAGAAGATTTTCAAAGTGTTCTTTTACTAATTTCTGTTCTTTCTATTTCCATATTATTCTATAGTCTGTGCGTATCAACTTGAATTAGCTTTAAATGGAGTGAAAAGATGATATGAATTAGCTTTGTCAGCCAGCAAAAGAGTTAATTATATTTCTCATAAGCTTATTCGACTATATAATATCAAAAGTAAATATATTTTCAAGTTCACAAGCGCTTTATGATGAATAATAAGGCGAAAGCCCTTTGGAAATTTCATGAATTGGTGACTCAATTTCTTTTGAGGGCGTTAAGTATAATTTTCACTCGCCAAACATTGCCTTCAATATCATTAAATTTGCAAGCATCGGGAAAACCCTTGACTTTACTAATCAAAGCAGTGAAAAACTAATTTATTATGTGAAACTTAAAATTTCCCGCCTGAAAAGTGAAGTTTTTGGTTTGCAATGCTTCTTGATTATGAGAAAGATGAAAGATAAAACATACAAATTAAGTTCAAAGCTGATGAAATTAAAATGACTAAAGTTCCACCTTGAGTAATTGTGTGGTCAGTCAAGTAAGCAAAGCGCTGCTCATGGTTAGATTTGGCAGAAATTAATTAAATACTGTAATAAAGTTTGGTAAAGTTCCGACGCATTATTTTCTGACGACTTTTCATATTCAACTGACGATGGTTGAAGTTTGATAGTTAACAATTACCCAGTATAATGAACCAAGTCGTGGAAAATAAATCTACAACATCATGCTGTTGTTCACTGTGTGTTTAGTAGGTGAATTAATTTGCGGTTGCGAAGCAAGAACAAGTCAATATTTGTTTAAATTTACTTGAATGTCATATTAGCGCGATATTTGTTCTTGCAAATTAAATTTTGCCACACTTTTAGCCAGAGCGTCGTTCAAATGGAGTTATATATGAAATACCTTTTAATCTAAGAGCTTGAATTCTATAAATAGCAAACATAAAAATGAATATTCTGAGAGAAATTCTCGCTTGATTGAAGCTGTGAATTGGTGACATGCGAAGTAGCTCAAAATAGGTCAAAATCCTTTCTGGTGGTTTGATTTGCAAAGGAAACACGGAAATATACTCACCGATCCCAGAATTTATCCTTGGAGTCCTCGACTAAGAACGGCTTGAGTGGGTAGCTGATCTCGTTGCCCATGTAGGAGTACGACAAGTAGAGGCAGGTGAGTACAGCGGCCTGCAATTCGGATTCCTTGGTCTCCTCGCCGTCCACCAGTTCCCGGACGAGCATGTATACGAACACAACATTCGCAGGATTGATAAAGGCGACATCCTACGAGAAATGCGACACTTTCAGCATTGTGGGCCATTGAAGTGGCGAAATTGATGGGTTGTGGTGTGAGGGTGAATCAGAGAGAGATTTTTCATACGGCGTTGGAGCAAAAAATGGCATATAATACGTCCTACGCGATTTCTCATATTATTCTCATAATTTTAGCTCTGTGCCATGCGCAGAGCTTCTCCACCACTTTGTGGGTGACAACACTTTGGGCGGCTGAAGAGCGAGAAAAAGGGGAGCCTCTCTGAGTATTTTTCCACTGCAAATTCACCTCCTGCCATCGTCCTGAAGCACAACAATCTATCATGTTTGTGGATGCTGATGAAACACACTTTCCACATTGTCCTCAGCCGGAAGTTTCGCCGCGGCGGGGCCAGAATTCGGTGCCCTTTGCCACCTTCGTGACTCCTCATGGAAACACCACCAATTTTCAAGTCATAAATTTATATGGATGGCCATATTTTCCGTGCACGGAGGGTGGGAAAAACTTTCGATATATAGCCAGTGATACGCGGCTCGAGTGAGAGAAATCCTCGAGAAAATACCCAGAATATTGATCTTCTATTTGCGTCACACGGTCGGTGGGCCTCCCTCGAAAACAGAAAAGTACCTGCACGCAAAAGTTGCTAATTTCACACCCCACAGACGACACAGTGATTGCAGGAAAAAACGTCTCTTCCGGCTCATGGGGCGCAAGACAGATGGAGCTGAGATTGCAGCCACCCTCAATGCGAGGCCGAATTAGGGCTCTGTTTACTCTACCGCCATGGAATTATCAGACGCTCATGCTGTTCCCCAACCAGATTAAGATTTCCACAGCAAATACGCCGTGAGAAATTCGTCTGCCGCCCCTTTGGAGGTCCTTCACTCCCTGCCAGGCATGTCAGAATTGAAGAACCCAAGCGTGATGATAAATTGCGGAGAGGGAAATTTATTGTTTTGATACAAGAGACGTGAATTTGATACGAAATCTGCGTCTTGACATATTCATAAGGCAAAAAAACGAGCGGTTTTCCTCTGCGAAAACACCGCAATTTCGGTTGAATGAGGTCAAAACATGGCTGTTGTGCTCTTTTGCAGTATAGTGAAATTGATATTCTAATTTTCAATAATTTGACATTTATCAACTCCCACCCAAGAGCCGCAGAGGTTTGTGTTCGGTTTAAGATACCACCCTGAAAAGGTTGCCAAAGCCCACCCACATAATTAGAATCCTTTGTGGGAGAAGTCTATGACATGATTTCCGATTTATGGACGAGATTTAAATACCGACTGATGATTTATTTTCCATCAGTGGATACCGTTTTCTGTCAATCCATATTAGAAAAGTTCTTTTACCCATGAACTTTTGCTGGATTTCTAGTGTACACAAATTTGTATGTGTGCACAATAGAAATCAGGATATTGTAGAGCTTCTATATTCTTATCAGAAGAATAGTCAATTTGTTTCGTGGATTCTCGATTTTCAATCTTGTTGCTCTTTTGAGAGCACAAATTGATTGTATCCCTGACTTTTGGCTTCAGCCTTTTAAAATATTGACATCGACGTAAAACAACACTCAGATCGTAAACATATATTTTGTTATCATTAATGCTCTTGTACATATGCTATTGTTGTTTTGCTAGAAGTCAAAAGAGGACGAAGATGAACTCAGTATTGATTTCAGAGCAAAGAAATTGAGTTCCAACTGAATCACTGTCTTTTCAATTTTTGAAGCCTCTGCAAAGCTGATGTTCATCTCGATTTTATTACCGTTGAAATTCACTTGGGTTTCCCACTTCACAAGATGAACTTTTCCAGATTAATGGAATGAAAAAAAGAGCTTTATTAAAATGCTCATTTTAAGCATAATAAATATCTCAGAAAATACTCACTATTTTAGTCAATTCCTACGACTTTGTTGGTTGATGCACAGATTTTGAGAATATATAAACACTAAAATGAGGGTTAAACATAAGCGACAGAGAACAGATTCCCTCATAAGCTCAGCATGAAAGGCTGCTTATCAATGTCTTTTGAAGTTTTATGTGTGATAATAACTAAACAAACGAGCCCTCTGTCTTCCTCTGGGAATTTCATTGATTTTTCCCAAAGTTCTTCAGGCGTGTTATGGTGTAAAAATGAGGAGGGTAATCGGAATGTCAGAGTTTCCATGCATACATATTCAGAACATGGTGAAAAGTTTGTCTTCTCTGCTCATTTTTTTCCCTTTTTCTTCTTTTTTTTGTCCATGAGATATGCGAACCCGAGAATTCAATTATGGCTCGTACGGAAAGAAGGAAGTTTTCCCCATGAGATTCATCTCAACACCAAGAGTCAGAGATGCAGAATAAGGAAGAGGATAGTGGCTGGGATGGTAAAGGAGTGTATGGCGAGAGACAATTGTTACCTGCCATCCCTGCAACAATAAACTTCTGTCGACAGCTCTCAGCCACATAACAGCGTCGCCAGCTTGAAAGTCCCTTAGCTTTCTGCAGCGATCATGCAGAAACATTCCCAGGCACTTTAGGAGTTCTGACGTGGAGGCCTGAAAAAGTTATGAAAATTACTCGTGAGAATGACACAAATTCACTTATGATGCACTCCAGGGAGGGTGGATTACACCCCGGGCTGGGAGGGACGTCGCTTCACACCTTAATTTATGTGATTTCTCCGCACCCAATGAGGCCAGCAAAGTGGAGCACGACGCGTTGTGCCCAGAAAATATTTGATGAAGCAGTGTCACTAAATATCCACACTTCCCACCGCCCTGAGAGTCACCCCGAAAAACGCTGAAGCATTTATTTATTCCAAGGTTGAGCACTTGATAGTTTTTCAACACGTGATGAATGAGCTTCCACCCAGTCGGTCGCATTTTGCGCTGGGGCGTGTGCTTGAGAAGAAAAGCCACCCCACGGACGATCAAGTGTGTTGCACTGGCACAAGAGGGGAAATTTATTTTTTTCCTAAGGTCAAATTTCTGCGACGACAAGGGAATTCACACGCCTTCAATTAGCGGGACACGTGAAGACATTATTGAATTCTCCTTCACCCACAGAAGCTGTCACAGAATTTCTATTTTCCCGAGCATGGCAAAAGTATTAAGACACTTCCGTCTTTATTGACTGCCGCGAAGCCCTGTGGCTTGTGAAAATTTTGTGTTTGGGAAGAGGAGAATCTTTTGGAGCAATGAAATGTGCTTTATTGCGGCGAATGCGAGAGAAAGAAATAAGCCAGAAGAGATTGATGAACTTTATGGAATGTTGTCAAGACAAGAAAACATATTAAAATCATGATGTGACAATCTGTTTTAAACTATGTACAAAAGCACTGAGAAAACATATTCAAGGTTGAAAATTAACACCTCAGATTTTCGCTGTAACCCGCATATTGCGTTGTTATGTTTTTCCGCATTGTGGATTTATAGGTCAATTTAATCTCCGTCAATTCTTCTGCGACTTTCATCGAGAATGTCCCAGATTCCAGACAACCACTAAATAATCCATACAAAAGTAATCAACTCGCAGTCTTTGGGTGTCTTTCGGCACAACACAGAGAGAGCACAGCTTGAAAAATTGGCAAACATAAAAGGTGACAATAAAAAACAGGCGCAGAAATGAGGTTCGCCTGAAAAAATACACCCTCATTCTGGATTTTAATTACCTCACTTCCCTAATGGCACCTGAAGTGGAAATTGTATCGTGGTTTGACGCAATGTTATTGTCAAAATGAAAACTCCAGACAGAAGACCTTTGGTATTTGCATGTTCTCCATTGGATGGAAACTTAAAATTAGATTGTGAGGTCTTCAAATAGTATCATAGTCATTTGGTGGCTGATCGAGGGGAGCACGTAAAAATAGACAATTGTGTTACAGAGTATCCCTTGTGTGGCAATTGCTGTCTTGTGGGCGCACAAGAGAAGCTCTTGCGTATGCAAGAGGGGCGAGAGCGTTTGTTTTACATATCATACGACAGTATCACGGCAGGACATCATCCAAGGTATGGTGTGGAAATTGAATTTTTCCCGGGGATGAATGGGAAATGTTTCCAGCGGAAGAGGGTGTGTTCTATTTTGGTCGCCCCAGCGGAAAGAGTACTCAAATCGCCCTCGAATTGTATGATCTGCGACAGCCCAGTTTTATTACTGTCAATTTCCCTTTACGCACTTTGGGGCGAATAATTGAAGAAATGAAACATGAAGTTGAATTTAATTACGACGCATAAAGTATTCAGAGACGCTCTCTCCGAGCCCAACCGCACAGTTGCATCCCCTGCATGAACTCCTCAATAAGTAATTCGGGGATTGCGACTGAATTCCGCAAGGAGTTGATGCTCGTCACGAGGGTGGAACTCAATCCCCAGCAATTCTCACCGCATCAGTGCAAACAGGCTGCATTTTGTTAGATTGAACACCGCAAGTGTTTGAGGGTCGAAACCCCATTCGGAGGCGATGTGCCTTTGCAGAGGAATTCCATCAATTTTCTTTCACTCCACCTCAAAATTTTCGCGCCCTCGCACGCTTTCCTTTCAGCGCAAATGGATGTTGTACCTCCAGCGCCACCCCCGGGGTGGAAAGTCACCCTGCCAAGGAAGTGATGATTTGCGACTCCATTCCACACACTTTCCACTCGCAGGGGTTCAATTTCACCGGGAGAAACCCACATCGCAAGAAAAATGGCATCGTAAACTGTGTCCTGTTAAAATTTTCATGAGATTTCTCTGTGTCGACATTCGTGGATGGGGAAAACGATGGCGTTTGAGAGAGTTTAGCCAAAATGAAAGGCTGTTTTTCTCTCATGTAGCCCAATAAAAAAGAATGGCACTGAATGCAACATAAATGTTAAGTCTATTGACAAAACTTTATCACTGGAAAACGCAGAAATCTCATAAAAGAGAATTACCAGAATATTAGAAATCATCGAGAGTTCAATAGAATTCAGTCCTATGGAAATTGGAAGCGCTACACATTTATCTAACTGCACACGAGTTAGTAAACAAGGAGCAAGAATGATAGAATATAAGTGCAGCTTTATATGCAGAAATGAATGAAAATCTCACGGTGAAATCTACTCCAAATGATTCCAAAAATTACCGCTCATAGCGGATGCTACTAAAGCTCGCAAAGAGCTCAGGGCAATTCTGGTTTTGCGCAACTCTCGCATTGTTGGTGCAGCAGGAATAATTCACCTATTATTTCCAGCACGCAAAAATAGACGATATTTCTATCCCCACGCGATAATTAGCAACATGATACTGTTTCCGCCCTCAATAGAGCGACCTTCCAGGCGACAGTGGCGCGTGGGTGGCGGGTGAATCACGACGGGGATGCTGGGCGACTCACCTGAATGACAGTCTTTCTCGGTCCATGGCTGTGTTGGGGTTGCGTAACGGCGGCTGTCTGGAGCGACAGGGGAAGCGTGAGTGGCAGCTTGGGGGCCAGTTTGTCGGGCTGCTGGATGGGATTTGTGTTGTTGGCACGCACCAGATCGAGGGCGAGCAGCGCCTTCGGGGCGCCGGGCGTGAAGAAGACCTGCTGCTGCGGCGGCTGCTGGCCCTGCTGCTGCTGCTGGATGTTCTTGTTCTTGTCCGCCACCAGCGGGTGGATGACATCCGTCAGTGGCGTGCGGAATGTGGCGGTCGGGAGATTGGCGGCCTTGTTTTTGTTATTGTCCAGCTTCTTCTTCCCGTGCGACGCCGCCGCCAGCCGCTTCCACGACAGCGCATTGATGAACAGCGAGTGCTTCTTCAGGTTCTTCTCCAGGGCGTTCTTCTCCGACAGGATTCGCGCACTGTCGGTGCCGAGGAGGCTGGCGGTGTTGTTGGTGCCGCCGCCACTGCCGCCGTTGCCGCCGCCAGAGGTGCTATTGGTGTGATTGTGGGTCTGGCCGACGAGCACGACGGTGGCATTGTTAGGCACAGTCTGACATGGTGGCTTGTTGTTCTCCCTGTTGCGGACGTTGTTCAGCTGCTCGTAGCTGAAGTTGTTGAGCGCGAAGTCCGCCGATCCCGCGGAGCTCAGGCCGCTGCCGTGATGGTGGGTCGAGTAGACGGGGCGCCGCTCACGTGGCGAGAAGCTCAGCACTGTGCCCATGTTTCGAAGCGTCGTGATCTTGTTTTGAGTCGATGGTGGCAAAAAAAATCCGTTGCGACGCCTGCGGGAAGCGGGCTTCAATGGCGGAAATAGTCCTTTAGCAATGTAGTCACCAGCCAAGAGTCATCACAAACACACGAGTCCTAGAACGCCCACACTCCCGCACTCTCTCGACTCTGGGTCCTTGCCTCTGTGCCCCCGGATTGGGCACTCCGCAGTCCGTGAATTGATTGCGATTGTGGGTCGCGCGGGGCGCAAAGTGGGTGGATGAAAATCCTACAGAATTTGCGCCTTCACTCTGCACTCCGCCACAAATTCCATCACTGAGCGCAGCACAACTAAAAGAAAACCCACCACTCGCGATAATCCTGCACAAACGATCCCTCTTCCGATCCCAGAGCGCTCGGGCCAGAAGGGAGGCAAGCAATGGGGAGACCTAGTTTGTAAGGACACCCCAGAGTGTCCAAGAAAACAAAATACGCCACAAAGAGGATACAGCTCCGACTGCTTCTATCCACTCAGTGTTTTGCTCTCCGTGTAAAAGGTAAGGTTTCGGCTGTGCCGAGGAGAGGCGCGCAATCGATTTTGCGGGGTGGCGCACGCGTGCGCCCCCAGGATTTCCGCCGAGCAGCGCAATTTGGCCGCCGAGTGCGCAGGGGGTGGGATGCCATGCCGCGCATGGTGGCAATGCGATGGTATGACGCGAGCCGATCGATACGCTGTACCTTCTTCGACCCCTTCCTGCCCTGACACCGTGCGACAAATCCCGAAATCAATCCCGCGCCATGTCAGCCGCTCGGCGGGATGCAGAGACACCGTCGCAATCCAAGACAAATCTTTGCATTCCTCCGGGGCATTGCGCGTCCCCTCACGAAGAATTGCCATCATAATTCGGGAATTGGGGGAGGAAAACTCACCCCCGATCGCATTCCAGGGACTCAAAAATGCCCATTCCCGACCCAAAAGTTGCAACAAAGAACCCTCCGCAATAGAAATTCCCCATCTAAATAACTGAATGGAAAGCAGCAATGAAAGTGGCTCTAAAAGTCCGACTTGCAATTACATTACAATAGCGTGAATGTGGCAAAGGACGAAGCGTCAATGGAAAACTTCTTCACAAATACATTGCAATCAGTGGAATAGAGAGATCAGCTCTCTATATACACTGTAATCTAAACTTGGAGCTGAAATTTGAGGAATTGTGTTGAGTTGACAGAACTGAAGACGAAACTCGCAAAAGACACATAAGGAAATACATAATATATGCATTGATGTTTTTATTTGAATTCAGAATTTCCCAACAAGCTTGTCTTCCTCCCATTCGTCTTGCCATTCTATCACACATATTTACATAATCTGTATTGTATTCTTGATTGTATTTCTCTACATATTGAGCGATTCGTTAAGAACTAACCCAAAGGGCATGAAAAGTTTATCAATAGATGTATATTTTCTTTGATTTCTCTGAGCAAATTTACAAACTTATATATGACAAGTTTATTTTTAAATTTAAACCTGTCTAGATGTTAAACTCTTATCAGCAAGGGTGAGATAATTAAGAAAATAAATTTATTGCATGTATAAAGCCTGTTTTTCAGCTGAAATATGCGTAGATGTGCTGATAAATTCAGCAGCCTTCGAGAAAAGAAAGCATTAAGACCAAATGGGATGGAAGATATCGTGATGAATGCTGAAGAAAAACAATCTGTGCTTTCAAATGCTAAATTTTGAGCACAATTTTCAATTTTTCAAACCTAGATTAGAATGTGATTAGTTACAAAAAAGGAAAGAAACAGTCTAAGAAGCCTTAAAAATGATGGAAAATGCTTTTAAATGCTTTCAAAAGTATAAAGATGCTGTGGAAGTGTCAGGAAGTGATCGCAATTTGTGATTTCAGAAGCAGATCTTGGATTTAAAATGAGAAAACTGTCTTTGATGAGCTATTGTAGAGCAAAACGGCTGAACCTTTTCCTTTAAATTTCCAAACTCAGCCGCAAGGCAAGAGTTCGCTAACGAATTTTTAGTACAACATTAGGGAAAATAGCAGGGGCTTCGACGAGAGTTCAACACAGGGTTGAAAATGGTCTGTTTCCAGTACAGAAAACACAAGAGAGCCTCACTGAGGGTCACTTTAACAATGGGTAGAGAGACTACTGTGGAGCGTGAATGATGAAGGCTTGTTTTCTCATATTTCTAACCCTAACTTTCAGCTATTTTGCATGGCACAGAAAAGGTAATTCAGTAATTGTTATTGCCTTACTTTACTCGGCATTCCAATTTCAATGGCCAAAATTAAATTGGACACCAGCGAGTGGCCGTTGCATAAAGAGCAGCTGAGATGTTTCTCGGCGAAAGTGAGCCCAAATGCAGCGGCACGAGCGCAATCTCTCTTGCGACAGTGCGGAAATTAGCTGGGCAATTTAGCCAGAAGTCCGGTGAGAGGTTTGATTTATCGCATCGACCTCGAGATTCGGCATCTGCCGTGCAAGAAAGTTCCTCAGCCGCATCATTAGGATGCAGTGCGAGTGCCAAGAGTGACTTTGCCGACTTCTGCGAATCCCTTTATCACGACCGAAACACACTCGCAATCGGGAGAATTAGTCGATCCATCTGCGCCCGAAAAGGAAATCCCTGCCGAGGGGCTGTGTTCGCCCGAGGGATGCCCTGACTATCGATTCGATTGCCTTCTCGGGAAGGGTGAAGAGGCCGAGCGACAGCGGCAATTATTTAAAGTCCAATATATGCAAATGAGGGGCGCTTTCTGCATGAACATCCACGTCTGAGGGTCAAATTGATTGATACCGTTTCGGGGTGATTTCGGGCCACGAGGCAGGACCAAATTACAGTCAGCACGGCGCAAACGGAGCAGCGGAAACTCACATTGAGCTCGCCTGCGAGGATTGTGATGGTTAAAAATAAATTCCCTCTGAATTCACGAGACCGATAAATCTTGCTCTCTGCACACAGAAACCTCCCTTGAAAGCCACTTTGCTCACTCTTTCAGGCAAAATTGCATTAAATCGATTTACGCGGATGGTTCTCCACGAGAGCTTCACGAATTGTTTGCCTTTGAGGACATGCGATGCTGAAGCGAGAGGCGCTCATCATTTCCTCGCCAAGGTAAGGAGAAGGCAATTTCACTTATCCCGCGGGATTATCTTCACAATCCCATTGTAATTGCGAACTCTCAACGCTCAAAATGAGACACAAAAGGGTGATTTTACGACGAACATCTTGTGGAACTTTGAAACTATTCTTAAAATTCAATTTATCACTTTTCTATTGATAGAAGAAAAATAATTTGAAAATGAAAAACTTAAAAATTCCGTATTTTTCCTGTTTCTTTGGTAAATTAGACTTTGTATTGCTGAATTAAACAAGTATCTTTAATAAAGTTTTTATCGTCTCAATTTGAAAATAACAAACTTTAATGACTATAGTTTATGAAAAAGATATTATATACATTCAAAACCATGTCTATAATTCATATTTTTACTTGCATTCAAGAAATTTCGTTTGTAAAAGTCCAGGAATTGCGCAATCATTCCAAAACACAATGAATAGAGAAAACAATAAATCGTGTTTTTATGACCATATTTTCAGAAGTTGTGCTGAAAAAGTCTGTTTCAACCATTATTTATTTGTTTTGTTTGCCTTCTGTTCAGTAATTACTAGTTTTCATATTTAATAAGAAATAAAAACATTAAACAAACCTGTTCCAGTGGCAAATTCAAGTCATTCTTCATCTCTTGACGTAGAATCAAACCGAAGATCTCGTGATTAAATGGCAAATCCATTAAGAAATCGAGTTACTTTTCATAATTTTCTTTATTACATTGTCATTATAATTTTAAATTGTAATTTTGTTATTCCTTAAGACGTACAAATTTATATTTTAATGAGTTTCTCCTTCTTTATTAGTTTCTCTCCCACTCTTCTCGCCTTTTCCTATTTACAACGCACAAATTTATGAGCTCACGACCAGTCATACGATTCACTTTCCATCTCTCATGCCTCTGTCCACCCTTAACTATACTTTCAAATATAAAAATCATATATATTTGCTTTTCCGAGACTTTTTGCTTCTATTTAAGTAGTGGAACATAAAGTTTTCTCTTCCTCTTCTGCACTTTTTCTTTTACATAGTCTAATTTTGCGGAGATTTTTTGTGTCTTCAATTTTCTTCTCATTACTTCGTTGTGGATTAAATGTGACTTGAAGTTGCTTTTTTTTTGTTAAAAAGATCGGAATGACTTAATTTTCTCTCTCTCGCTCTCTTCACGTCATTAAAAAAAAATACATCATAAAGAAAGAAGACAACTTACGCAAACACTCGAGTCAAAATTGCTTTTTCTAGATATATTTTTGTTTTTGTAAATCTATAGAAATAATTGCATTGAATGACTTGGTTTTTATTTTACACTCTTGTTCATGAAACCATATGAAAAAATGTATTTTATTCATTTATTCGCGCACAAAGGAAACTCAGAAAGAAAATCTACTGCAAAAATATTATTCGATTTCTCTCGTAAAATAGAGATATTTTTCTTTCTTCTTCTTCTTCTTCTTTTATAATATGGCTATTTACACACTTTAAGGACAAAGAAAAAAAAATATTAAATTGTATCTAATTGAAAGAATTTGTAGGTGGGAAAAAAATCAAATTCCTTTCTCACGCATCTCTTGAATGTCTTGTTTGTGAAAAAAACGTGGCAGAAATATATATCAATAACATTACAAATATATAAAATCAAAAAAGGGAAAACAATAAATGGAGAATTATGTATAAGAGAAATACTACGCCTTTCGCCATTCAACTCCAACATTCTATCATCGATTCAGCCGCCTTTTAACGCACGCACGCTCACATTCTCTTAACTGTCTCGCTCTCTCTTACAAAAATATAAGAGACTTTGTTTTCTTTTAAATACATCATTACAACTAAAAAATTGTAATTATTCCATCTTTTTTTTATACGTCCATTTAAATGTAAAATTGATTAATTAATCCCTAAGAGATTAAGTCGAACACAAAAGTATTTACAAGGAGTTCCAATCCATCCGCATTCACTTCCTGCTCAGCTGCTCTCGTTTTTCTCTCCTCTTTTTCTCCCCCCTTCTGAATCATCTCGGGTTTCCCTCTTATGCGATCTTCTCGAACGCTTCTAGACCAAAAATCTTCATTATAGAAATAAATTGCTTGATTTCTCGCTTATTTTTTTTCTTCTTCTTCTCCTTCACGCCATTCAAATTTTACAAACTTCTTTGTGTTTCTCCTCCTCATCTCTTAACTGGACATTTTTGCTGATATCTTTAATTTAGTTTCTTCTACCGCGCTTTTTTTTTCCCCATGAAAGGACAACAAAATCGAAGTATTGGAAAAACTTTCTCTCTAAAGCTGTGTTTTTCTCAACGTCATTTGTTTCTTCTTCTTTAAATGTAACATTTTTTCCCCGTTTTTTCTCTCACTCGGAAATATTGAAAAAATAAAATGACTGTTTCTCTACTTCTTTTTTTCCAATAATTCTCTTCTGCTTTCATAGTTTTTGTTTCCTCTATTCTTACGCGTCTACAATTCTTACACGTGTCTTTACTCAAATTTATTTACTTCTCATTACAGTTATTAATTTTTTTTTCTTTAATATCAATTAATACGAAGTCTTGTCTTGTTTATATATATAGTTTCTTCTTTTCTCTTTACTTTATGCATATATAACTTTCATTCAAATATACTTTATACTTATCCAAATTAACTTACATGTATTTAAGACTTATTTATGTCAAAAAATCCTGCAGACTACAAAATCAAGCAGCTTCTCTGTATAATGTTCTTGTTTTTTTACCCACTCTCAACTTCCTTTCTTTCTTTACTTTTACTTTTGCTTTTGCTTCCAGATTCTGCTTCTCAAAAAGGTTGCATTTGTCACAAAAAAAAAATCCTAATTTCTTCCTGACTTTAGAGCCCGCGTCAAATTTATATTCCATTTTTGCTAACTTATAATAATTACAAAAAAAAACGTTTCACATAAAATAATTAATCACTGAAAATCACACAGATTGTTATAAAGATCAAACCACGATGGCTTTACATGGACAATCTTCACTTATCTTGTTTTTTTTTAATTTAGACTTTTCTTTCCTAACTTGCTACATATTTTCCTAGTCGTATTTCACCATTCTTATACTTCTTTACATGGGATTCTTTTCTCCACATTCGTCAATTTATATTATAGTCCAAAAACTCCTCTGCACACTTTTTTCTCTCTCTCTCTCTCTTATTATTTTCACAAAGAAAAAACTGTCCACAAACCTTTCAAGTGTCTTCTAAGGGTTTTCTTTTGCTTGTCTATCTTAATCTGTTTTCTTTGTTGTTGGTTTCTCAAAATTAAAAAATACATTTCTACTCTGTTTTCCTCTTTTTCCCCCTTCCTAAAATATATATTAAAGTTCCTTTTTTTTTAAACCTCCTGTCGTTCTATTTTGAAATCGGAAGCTGAGATTGTGTGTTGGTGGCTTTTGTGGAAGATTTATTATCTACGATCCCGATAGAGGAGATAAGTTTTCATTGATTCTGGCAGCTGAAGTTCCTGAATGCGTTCTTCGAGTCTGTGTCGTCCTATTTTCTGGCGTATTACTCTTCTACAGAGATCCATGAGTGGAAGTGGCTCCGCTGTTGGACAGAAGAAAGGCAAAATGTCAGTTATTTGTGTTTAACAATAGCACGATCGAGATTTCAAGATGTCAAGTGAGTTCAAGATCAAAGACTTTGTGCTATTTTTAGCAGAGTATTTCATAATGTTTTAGAATACCAAATTCAAGGAGAAAATCAAGACTTCCCTCTCATTTTAGCTTCTGCTTAGCGTTTAACGAATCCAATAAAAGTGTCTAACTTAAGCATCTTGAAAGCTCGCTGTGTCAGCGCCGAAGACGCTGGCGCACTTACGGTCCAAACCTCCGATGTACTTCATTGTGATTTCACAGTGGCCCCACACGGCTGACACGATGGGATAGAGCTTCTTGCCCTTGAGCCCCCGAAACGCCACTCCCAGGTACTGGCCGTCCACGATAAAACTAAGCGTGCCCTCGTCCATGTCGAGCGCCACGAGAAATTTGTCTGGCACAAGGAACGCCTCGTCGGGCTTGAGGATGGCCGGATACGTGACCCCGGCGCAGTTCTTCGAGTCGTGATACAATTTATTCCTGCCTAAGTCCCAGCCCCAGCTCTGGTCCGTGGAGCCGACCAGACTCTGGTAGCCCACCGAGTGCAGCGGCGCCTCCGCCGTCGCCACGCCGACCACCGCGTGCGTGCCGCGCTGCCGCGTCGACCAGAACACCTCCCACACGTGCAGCCCTTTGGTGAAGCCCACCTTGCCTCGTATACAGTCTGTGCTCTGCGCCACTGGATGCCGGTGAAATGTGAGCTTGTCGTCCTCCTTTACGAATATATTCAGCGACCTGTCCTCCGAGTTCCACGAGTACTTCACCTGCGTCTCCCTGGCCGCCGCCGGCATGTCCAGCAGCACGTCCAGTCGCGCTGGCCTCGTGAAGTCCGCCGCCAACTCGCGGGGGATGATTGGTTTGAAGGGAGCCGGAGAGTCCCGGCTGACTGATTTCACGCCACCAGATATTTTTTGTCCCATGTTCATGCCACGGCTGCTTCGAGTGCGCCTCTGATCCAATATTGTCACTTTGTACGATAGTCGCAGGCGTTCGAAATCCCTCGGCTCCAGCCGCGATAGAACCACCCTCGGCGAAAGTGGGGCACCCGATGAATTGCTCTGAGGACGGCGACGATCGCTTGATCTTAACACCGGTCCCCGGCCAATTTTATATCTGCAAGACAGAAGAAGAGGGAACGATGTAGTGCGCTTCATTATTATTATTATTTGTGTTTGCACACAAAAAAGTCACCCCTAAAGTAAACCACGCACTCAATCACACCACATTCACACATATTTCCATGGAGGGTTGCAATTTAACGCAGAAATCTTCAATATTTGCAACACCTCTTCAAACAAGATCATCAGAATGGCACACAATGGTAAGAAAGATGAAAAGATTTCAAACTTTCTGACTACTTGAGCAGTATTTTCAACGCTTTTCCAACAGAAACTGAGCAATAGAGCCGATAAAGTGAGAAACACATCCTGGAATAACCCAGAAAGCAAATTGAGAATGAAATCTGCATCTCAAGACGCTCGATGACAGACATAGATGTGCTGAAAAGCCTGTGCAATCCTAGTTTCGAACTGTTGTGAAGCCTGAACATATTCTGAACAGCATAATGTTCAGGGTCTCCAAATGTGCTAAATTATCGTCGTCATCATCAATCATTTCCCATGATTGAAATGCAGCAATCTTAATGAAATATTCTCTCTCTCTCTAAATGGCCAACACAATAGCAGTTATCGTTCAAGGTGTGCGTTAATGAAATCCATTATGCAAGAGATGCTCTCCATCATAATAAATTTGAATTCCCTCTGCAGCAGCCCCAGAATAATCGCGTTGTGATAAAAATTCCCACCCTGCGTGCGCGAAGAGATTCCCAAGTGCGATGGTACGTGCTTTACGAGAAAGTGTTAAAAATCCTTGATAAAGAAATTCAAATTCGCCATGCAAACAGAATCTGTGAGCGAATATATCATTTTTCGTCGCAGTAAAAAGGGGCGCGCGATGATGTCAAAAGGAAACTTTCCAGCAGAGCCAGAGAGAGAGAGAGAAAAAGAGGAGGACTTTCTCCTCATGGGGGGGCTAAAAGGAAATTTCGTTACACAGGATAGAGAAATTCCTCTAATCTTTCAACTTTCCTTTTTTTTGTCTCCACACATAACCCTCATGAATATGAAAGAAGGCAGCAGAAATTTCTCTTTCTATATACAAAACTTCTATGCTAGCATTTCACTCTTCAAAGTGAAACTCGTGAAAATGCGCCCCTTGCCGTTTTTCCATGAAAAGCCACACATTGTGTATATGTTTCGGGGTGAAATTCGCCCCCTTCCACTTCAGCATCACGCTCTTCTCCCCACACATAGACTTTAATGTGTGAATAACATTCACTGTACCGAATCGATATATCGATCCAAATGTGTCTGGTGCTTCCATTCTACTCACAGGCAGAGAGAGAATTGCGCTCTCCGCTCTCTCCCTCTCTCTCTCCCTCTCTGTCTCACCCTCGCAGCCACTCGAGACCAACCCCGAGCAGAGCGAGTGGGATTCACATGATGGTGCGTCACCCCCATGGTAATCAGAGCCATCATCCGCAAGACAACAATGATACAGGGATGGAAACTCAAAGAGTCTCTGATAGAGCATCAATTGTAGCAACAGCAGACTTGCTGCTGACATTTTGCTCTCAATAGCCTGAAAATTCCCTCTTTCATCCCTTATTCTCTCATAGCATATAGAAACACGCCTCTGATGCTGTACACCGGATACATATCCAACAGATGAGACATTCTCACAGCACCATTATTTCCTGCCTCAAAAACCCCATTCGAGATTGTCGCTATCTATAGTTTTGAATCACATAACGCGTGAAAATGTCGCCAAAATCAGCACTGCGCCGTTGTGTGATAACAAAGGCTCAAACAGGCACAAATCCGCTAATGTCCATGTGATTACTTGGACGTCATTATATATGTAAATTGAATATTACATAGACTAGGGGTGAAAGCGCTATTCAATCTGCAATTAAACATTAAAGCAACCGTCAGGGATGTATAATTCATACTATGCATTAGATACCTAAAACATCTATTATTTAGACACTGGATATGTGTGTTTCACATGTGACAGGATACTAGAGTTGTAGGCTTTATAAATGACACGTGTTCTAGTTCATCCAATGGCAACTGAATAAGTCATAAACCCAGTAGAGAATTTGACGACTGGAAGTGCAAAAATATGATTATTCATGAGAATCAGATAGAAAACCAGCATATTGTTTCATCTTAGAACACATTCGATCTGATCCTTTAAGAAATAGTGAAAAACTTAGCAATTTTAGTAAATTTTTAGTGAAATTTGAACAGAAAATGATTTTTTTAAATAAATCGTTCTTTGTCCTTTTCAATCGAAACTTGAGTGCCTTTAAAATACATCCAGGAAGTACACTTTTTTTCTCTCAAAATATACACATAATTACTGCCAACGTTTTTCGTCGACTGCAATATAATGTCTGATGTTAGTCATAAAAGAGCCAAAAACCAAGATTACCAACATTATAATTCAATTGAGACGTTCCACAATACTCTTGTCTGACATTAAATTTTGCTATTCAATTCACATTTGCCTTCGCATGCGGACAATTTTGAAATGGCTCTTTTGCGTCAACAATATAAAATTCAACAATATTCGAATAAATTATGCATTAAAATAAATATTTAAATGTACATTTTAATGCACAAGTCATGAAATTAGTCAATATATAATTGATCTTGTGACTATATCGATGATGTGAGTGCTAAAATGTGCGCAATATTTGCCAAGCCACTGACATTTGTTTTGACTTGCGGTGTTCGCGATTTGTTCAAATGGCAGAGAAAAATATGTATATATTCAATAGATTCAGCAAATATCATGTCTCTTCTGTGTATCCGCGAGAGGGAAGAATTTGATGTCTGGAAGCCGACTCGGAAAGTTAACCTCAACCGTTGTGGGGAAAATTTCAAGAGTATACAACATTTTATTTAACATGCGATTTCCCATGAGACCATGCCAAGTGGAAAAGACACAAATGGAGTCCAAATACATGGAAGAAATTAGCGTAAGAATTGTAGTTTTTTTTTTTCTTCTTCTTCTCCATCTCCTATTTAAAATTCTTTCCAACGAATTCACAGAATCAACGACCGTGTTTTCCTTCTTTTTTCCCCTCATTTTGAGCACAAGTTCACATTCACACACTCGCAAAACACACCGCGTGTTATGTACAAAAGAGGCAGAACAATGACTGTGACGATGGAAAAATGGGGTTCAAGAGCCTGCGAATGTGCCAAGGGATGAAATAAAATGTTGCTTAGGAGTTTCATGTTGTGTGACGTAACACCATTTCCCCGGGGGGAGATTGAAAATGCGTTTTTCTCTCCCGCTTTCAGTTGCATGAAATGCAGAAGGGAATTTTTAATAATTAATATCACAAACATACACAGCAACTGTCCACGCAGTGCATTCGAAAATATACAGTAGCGAAAATTCATTTAGAACACAGCCTTAATTGCCTTAAATCCATGTTATAATCATAGTATTGACTGGGATAACCACATTAAATCATGCGATTAGAATGTCTAGAAGACTTTTACATCACAAACGCGCCTTGATTTGAACTTGTCAACTTGCTTTTTGTGTGTTTTTAGCTTCTGTTTGACGTTTTGTTCCATTTATTCCGCACAACTGCGGCCCAAATCCTGTTCACAGCTTTACTATAAAGTGTAAAATATGAGTCCAAGTTGATCGTTCAAATCGTAAAAATTACAGCATTTTGTTCTTTGTACAGTTCCTATTATAATGTCTAACAAATCAGGAATTTCTGGACTACTTTGTTTGATCAATCAGGTGTCCTAAACTAATTTTCACCACTGTGATGTATGCACATATGTGTACATTTTTGCAAACAAATTTTGCCAAGCGCAAAATCAAATGGAGAAAAACTCCGCGTTGCCGAATGGACCGCGCGCATTGCAAAAAAGTGGCCATACAGTGTTAAAAAAGCCGCACAGCAAAATATTGAATAAAGGCATGTAGCAAGAGTGGCATAAAACATGGTCGTAGCATAAGCGAAAATTGGAGGCAAGGTCTCGCCTTACGTCACAAACTCACACACACACACTTGCCTCACGTGTTGAGATGTAAGAGAAGCGAAAAAAAAATCATTAGAGTCGCTTAAAAATTTCTTACAAGAGAGAATTATGGCAGTAACGCGAACTTTCGCATTGCACAATTCTGCAAAGTTTAACCTTTTAGAGCTCCGTGAGCGAGTCTTGCGTGTTGTTACTGGCAAAATTGCGTACATATCCCGCATTTTTCATCTTTCTCTGTACCATTCACCGTCTCACTCGCTGTCTGGGCGCTGCTTTTTCAATGTTGCAATTATACTTCACCATTGCAAATCACCATTTTTTCGATAATTGACTCTTTAAACACATTTTTGTCACAAGTCCGCGCGCGCGCGCGCAACATTTGCATTCGGAACTCCTCAAACTCCGTGGCCAAGATATCAACTTTCGCACCTGCCCAACTCGCTCAATCTTTAGCTTATTCAATCAATAAATTACCAAGATAATTTATATGACAATGGTTGCTTTAACCTTTATTGCTATCTTTGGCAATTCAACCTTAGGGTTTGATTAACTGTCTTGTGCTAAGATCAACAAATAGTGCTGCAAGACGCCAAAGTGTTGGTGTTATGAAACAGAAGAGGTGTGTCAATTCCTCCCAATTGTGCACCTTTAGGATTCCTTGAAGCTCTTTTACCTCCAAATTTCGCAGGATTCACTCAAGCGAACTTCGTGTGCTCCCGAATTTACAGGCCATTAGATTGTGATGCAACACTAAGAATCATGAAGGCTGAGCTCTAATGTGTGCCAGCTGATGAAGTCATTGTATTCAATCATGCTGAAAACCGATATGGCGAATATGACACAATTTACTTTAGCTTTTATCCAAGGGGTGAATAAATCTTCTGCTTATGACACATTTCTGTGAAATTAAGTGGGTGTTTTTCCTTCCTTCCTTTCAAAGTCTTTGCATTTGATCCAATGTCAACAATTTTTTGAAGAGTATTTCAAGAGTAAAATCCACAGAACCAGAAACAGTCATTCATTGGCCTCAACTTCAGTCATAAACCAAATTGGAAACACATTCTCATCCGTCTCTCATCTATAATTACTATTATTTTGCATGTCGCAAAAAAGTGACGTGTCTGTTGAGTAGAAAAAACCACACTTAGAAGGTCATTGGCAAAAATCGAAACGATACAGACGGAAATTCGAAAACCTCTTCAACGCTTGAGTAAAGTGACAAAAAATGCGTACATAAAATTAATGATTTGCACGAAAAACCAAAGACGCGCTCTTTGTTGTCTCATTCGCTGGACTCTTTTGCAATATTAAGTCATTTTTTGCGGTCATGTTCATATCATAGAATTTCAAGACACCGATGACGACGACATTATTCGCCAAAATAAATGTCTCAATGTGAAGCACAACTCTTGACACACACACGTCGTGTGCTAAGCAGTAGAAAATGGTTTAATGTGTTGGAGAGACAGAGAGAGAGAGAGAAAAAAGAGCCGAATGTATGTCAAGTTTGTTGCAGTTATGCAAAAGCTCATTATAAAATCGGTCGTCCGTCGAAATGAGCTTCCAGAGGCGGGCTTGCATTGACCCAACATGCAATTTTCACCTGTTCCTCCCTCAAACTTCTTATCACGCCGATCGCCGCTGCTGCCGTCCCACTCATTGCATTGTACGATTAGTTTTTCCCATGAGAATTTCCTGCGCTTGAGAACATTCTTCAGAAAATTAAGCGCACAAGAGCTGGAAGGAAATTTTCAGCACAATGGCAGCACTTCGCCAATTAAATGTACTGTCTTCCAAGCATTTCATTGCATGAATACAAAGTGACTCCCAAATTTTTCTAAGCTTATGGACTTAAGAGAGAGAGAGAGAGGGAAAAAAAAACTCTCTTGACACTCATTCTTGTGTGTGAAAATTTAGTTATCTCATCGATGCCAATAAAAGTGAAGGCCAAACACTCATTAAACTTCAAACGGTAACGAAACAATGAAGAGGGAATAATTTTACGCTACTTCTTCTTCTTTTCACCCAACGTCTTAGGCATTTCTATCAATAAATTAGCCATCTATCTTCCTCCTTCGCAAGCTTTTCCTCTTCTCCAAGTGAGATTCAAGTGGCCCAAGACTTATGGCGCATTGTTGTACGTGCTCTCAAAATTACGTACAACACAACTCTTCTGAATACGTTTCACGGCTACGCTTTTTTTTTCTCTTCTCTCAAAAGTGTGCCGTTGTCATTTATTGCAACATAATTATTGTAATTACACAACATGTGACCTTGGCATGGGATCCCAACACTGTACACTTGATGGAAAACCTCACAATTCATTTGACTTGAGCACAACAAACAATCAGTAAACAATCACTCGAAGACTTATTCAATAAGTGCTTCTCTTCCTCGAACAGATGCTGTCCGCCAAAGAGATCTATTGACTCCCTTTTTTTTCTCTGCTGACCACAATTTAATATTTAGCAATTAATTAATCCCTACAAACATTTCTTGTGGCACAGCATAAGGCCTATGCAAAGGTACTTGTCACCGTTCTGCACCTACAAACACTGAAGCAGACAATGGAAAATAACGACATTCTCACGGAAAACAAAACCCAATGGAGCCAAAAAGTGCCACTCCTATTGCTAAAATAACCACAGGGCTGAACCACATATGTAATCACACATGCTTGTCCAAAGCTAATTGCCTCAGCGTCAAATTGGAGTGGATGTATTATTGAAAAATTGAGTCTGAGGGGTCACAATGAAAGAATATGTCATTTGAATAAGCGTCCAAAAGGCCACGAGCTTTTGATACTTCCACATCTCCGCCACATGGGAAACACACGAAAAGGCGGCAGTGAGACAAAGGAAATCTCATACTCACACGCCATTGTTGGCATGTTCCCGCGTCTTCAGCTGGAATTTTTGGTGTGTGACTCAAGAACCCACAGTGAGACAAAAGTCGTCACCTCTGGCTTGGCAAAGAAATTAGTCACAAACACTGATTCATTCCCTTCACCTTTTCTCACACTCTTGAATATGATTTTCTCAAATCGTAAAGGTGCGCAATTCATTCATAAAATTGCAGGGTGGAGATTTCAATGTTCGCCATACACTTCTCAACTTATATCGAGGCATTTTGTGTTGCCTTCAATGGCGTCAGGTACGAAAGTTATGTGAGAAACATTACAAATTGAACAATCTGTATAGATTAAAATTAGCCTGAAATGCTAAAGTGCTGACATGCAAACGTTCCAAGTTTCTTCTGTAGCATGACTGACTATCTAAGTATGAACAGCGAAGAGTATTGCAGTCGTAAGACTAGCAAACGAAGGATATAGGCTGCACTTTCATGCAAAGAGAATGGCAAAACAAGAAAAGATACCAATGACGCATAATCTAAGTATCCACGTAAACATTTTCTACAACCATAAGTAACTTTGAGGTCAGAAACAGGATTTTTGGACGGTTTTGAAGATCTGAACAACAGACAAAGAGAAAGCAAAACGGTCAGGAAATACTGTGTAATCATTTTTAGCTCACACAATTCTACAAAAGATTAAAACGAATGATTCTTAAAAAGCTTCATACGTATGACGAATAGCAAAGGATTGAGTCAACGACCGTTACAACCTTAAGCAAACCCTCTCGAAACAGGAATCAACTCAATTATATAGGGTTTCAATCAAAGCGTAAAATCTCGAAGACAATAAACATTCATTGGCATCGATAAAATAAAATTAATAATAATCAACTTGCGAAGAAGTCAAATCCACCGAAAATGTCCTTGACTGTAAGTTCAAGCCAACACACAATTTCCTGAATAACTTCCAACGTTGCGAGCATATATACATATGCTATGTACATACATAACGACGAGGTACAAGAGTAAACTGGTTGGTTTATATTTAACTTCAAATCACGTGTGCCTCAACTTCAGGGATGAGCTCATGTACACAAGTTTCTGGGGTAAAACTTTCGTATTACATGCGATGTGAAAACCACTCCTATATACTTTCACACAACATGCAAATTGCATGATAAATGAAGTCTATATATCCGGGACCAACCCTTTATACATCATTTAAGGCACTAAATGCTCTGCCATGGTGCCAAATTGTATGACTTCACAGTGTGTGGTTTCCTTTGAACAGTGGAAATTCACTGGAAATTATTCCTTGTAGTGTAATTTTCTTATAGTTCTCACATCCAAGATATGCTTGTGCAAACAGTATGGCTCTTGTCAGGGTAATTTCGGGGAGAGTTTCGAAATCTCAGTTAAAAATTCTCACACACACACACACATACGCACGCAGAATTCTCTTTCATTTCAGTTCGATTGCTCAGGATTTGAATGTTAACCCACACTTGCACACATTCCCCCTGTGTAAGAGATGAGGAAATTAATGAATTGAGTGTACACACGGAGTTTTAGTATACGTTCAGGGTCGTGAGTGAATGATATAAAAGCGTCACTGTCTCATTCTTCCCCATTCATACACATATGCCATGCTGAGAATCCACAAATAAAAAGGCATAAGCCATCAGAGTGTTATATTCCATCCCATAGCGACTCTCTGCGCCCAACCACGTCGCAACCAAACGAATTGGAAGAACCTCTCTCTCTCTGTTCGTATACTTTTTTAACGCCTTGTGCCTATATGTGCAGTCGTGTTTCCCAATTCAACGTCTCCCTTTCTGTGGCCGTACGTCAATTCACCATGCAATTCAAGCCCCGAATTGAGAGAATACTCTTAAGCACGAATACGCTTTTCTCATCGACATCATGTCCAAAAGAGAGAGGCTGTGCGCGAGAGACTGTATAAACTCTACACAAAAGAGAATAAATTGAGAGAACACTCTGTGTTTTCATTCCTGAGACCGGCTCAAGTTCAGAAGAAGTAAATTGATTGGGTTTGGAGAAGAAAAAAAAGTCTCACACAGCATACATATTATATATATATCTGTGGGACTTGTGCTATCTACATATGTACACACATTCGTGGCATTTGGGATTTTTGGGGAATAAAATAAAGGTTCTTTCTTCTCGCCTCTCCACACACAGCCTCCTCTCTCTCCTCTTGCAGACACCCGAGAGTTCGGTGGGCAAAGCCAAAAAGCAGGACGAGACCAAGCTGTAGACTTAAAGCAGACAAAGAAAACCCGAACATCGAGGGGGACAATGAAACCAACGTCTCACATAGGGTCTCTCCTTGGGTCTTTTATGCTCACACGATATTCGCCTCTGCGTGAGCAAAGCACTCGACTCAGCCAATGTTTCATGAAAAATTTCATGAAATTATACACAAACACACAATGGCTATATAGTTACCTTTTTCGTGCAATATCCATTTAAATACACTAAATCCGTGATGATGAATTCTGGCCTCAAGTGCGCGCTTCACTTCCCCTTGTTCCTCGCAAATAATCTTAATAATCCAAGTGTTCTATTGCTCTCTTGTGTAAATCGCACTTTTGGTCTGTGTTAACGGCAAATTCTTCTCGCAAAAAGATCTATTTTTTGTTGTAATTTTTGCACACGTGTGTCACACACAAGTTTCGGAGAATTGAAATGAAACTAACTTGCGAAAATCATAAACTCTCCAATGTGTTCATATTATCTTCTACCTCAGCATTTTTTTCCCTTCACTTTGAGACACTTTTTTTGCACTATAAACAGCTCTTTGATACTCCCTATTGCTTTCCATTGAGTGTTATTAATTTAGTGTTATCTTTATTGCACATTGCTTCGCCTTTTTCCCATCTCATCTGTCTCTCTCGGAACTTGGTCACTTGCAAACATCTGCAGACCACCTATTCTCAACGGACTCAGCGATATTTCACTATCTCCTTTATTCTATACTGTAAATCCATAACTCCAGCCTGCAATCCACAAAGTCCGATGTTGAGACAGATCCTCAGCACAATCCGCGGATATTGTGGGCAAAAATTCAGCGATAATGGAATTTATGAATATCCAAAGGAAATTATAGGGAAAAAATACGACACTTAAACCAAGAGATAAACCAAACTCGCGCTCTCCTCTCTCTCTCTTCAGGATAATGCACAAAACATCCCCCACATTCACAACACATGAAAAGTTTATTCCTTTGCCAGTGCTGCGACACGACTAAAGAAAAAGCTCTCCGTGGAATTGGTGAGACCTCTCCCAGTTTGTGCCTCTCATGCACACATGCTCAGCTCTGCTCAGCCAGAAGCCAACACAGCCTCATATTTTCATCCATGGCCGACAATTTACACTTTGCCAGTCGCCAGGGCCGAATTCGGGCTCCAAATGTTGCAGCAATTAGAGAGAAACACTTCGCTTCAGCACCCATTTCGTCACTCCTCGAATTACTTATACTCTCCAAAGTAGAAATTTCGAATTTTATAGCAAAAAAAGAAGGAGGATTTTCAGTCCTTGAGCATCGCAATATTTGCGTCACCTTTTCAGGAACCCAACAAATGCCAGAGGGCTGGCTTTTTTCTCCTTCTCTCTCTCCAATTTCATCAAACTTTTACCTACCCAAGCAGAGAAACCTTCCCAAAATCATTAGAGACACACCGAAGGACTCGAAAATGGTCTTCAATTCGCCTTCTCGCCCCACTGAAGACCTGTTAGACAACATAAAGTGGGACCTTTTGGAAGCAAACTATTCAATAGTGCCATGAGATCCGTTCACAGGTAACCAGACCTATCCTAATCTATAGAGAAGGTACGAGGGGTGCTTTTTTGTGTTATCTCTCCTGTTTTTTCCTCTCTCTCTCTCTCTGTCTCCTATTTGCTTCGGGTCTTCAGTGAGAGGTATCAGAAAAATAAAATTTTACCAAAATCCAACACAAAGAGAGAGATTTTTATAGAAGCCTCTATTTGGGATTAAGCGAAAAATTCAACAAAATTTTTAGAGAGGTTTTGACGCAGCCAAAAAGAAACCTGAAGTTTTTCAAATCAAATTTTTCATCATCCAGAGGCAAAAGCATCACATCATCTTTCACAGAGTCACTCTGTGTGATCTCTCTTGAAATTCATTCTATTTCCTCATCATCGAGAGGCATCTGCCAGAAATAGAAGACTTTTCCTCCAACTCCGAAGAGGCCCAGAGAGAGAGAATATGATGGACTTACATAATATCAAACGAATCAATACAACATAGAAGAAAATTACTTTTTCCTTCTCTCCAAAATTCCCCCGATAGAATCATAAATATCAATATGTCTGTGTTGTATGCAAAAAATGCACCAGAAAGAACATGAGGACCAATTTTTCCCGGTTTATATCAAAACGTACGTTGCACTACGCAATAAAGACTCTATGCTTTGTACGGCTTTCCTGTCTAATTTTCAATTTCATTCCACATCTCTTCACGCACACACAAAACACACACACACGCACTTCAGACGCACACAGCAGCAAATGCGAGGAGAAATATAATCAATCACCCATCTCACCAGTAATTCTCCGATGATAAGGCATGGAAGAAGAGGTTCTGAGCAACCTGCAATGTGGCAACAAAGCGTCTGCAAAGGATTTTGCGTTCTACACAAGCCAACAATGAACAGAATCTCCAGTGAGAGATGGAGAAGACACACAATTCCAATATCATCTCTTATATACACCCTCCCTTGTATATGCATGAATACATATTTATTAACTCTTTCCAACCTCTATGGTTTCTCCTTATTTTTGGTTTTGAGATTCTTGCGTACTAGAATCACGGCTATTTGTGATGCTGAGTTTCTTCAACACCGCGCATAAGACTGAATATTGAGCGCTCTAAACGGAAATTCTCATATTTTACACGTACAAAATATTAAACAAATCATATATAGAATCACACAAAGGGTATTTATAAAGTATCGGCAGCACAACACGTGAAGTGCATTTCATAAATTTATTAGTAATAAAAATATTGCTTTGCAAATTGAAAAAGAATTGAAGCCATATAGTTTGATGACATTTGATAGCTGAAATCGAAACTTTTCTTACGATACGCAAACTTTTCCAGTAAAAGATAACATAATTGATTGACTGGAATACCATTTCAAGTCGAGAAATACACATAAAATATCCAGCGTATCTAAAAAAAAAACTTTCCCAGTACTTGAAAGACTCTTAGAAAATAAAAGAACAAATTTTTTCAATCCTTCACATTTGTTTCTTTTTCAGAAAGAAAGACACATTCGATGTTGAATCCAAAATATGTCTCAGTTTAACATACGTTTTACTCAAGCTTTCTCAGTTTAACTATAATATTGTGCACATCCAGTTTATGGATGGTTTAACGACATAGTTGTAAAATGTCCTTTTCGTTTACCTACACAGTCTTTCTTCTCCAGTTTTTTTCTTCTTCTATTCTTTATCTACATGGCCATCTTTCTACACCTCAGGCGTGTAATATTTGTACAATATAAAATTTTGAAGGGAATTCCTGTGTTTCGAAAGCTCTTACCTTCTCCCAGGTTCACATAACCGAACCTTTTCATACTGGAATGAGACATATGGGACAGAACACTCTGAGCCACCCGTGCAAGAAGGTATATTCCTTCATACTGCTTCCCATCCGTATGCACACACATGCCGCACAAACACCAACAAGGTGATATTTAACCACCAAATCGATGCCTCCATATTCTTCGCAGCTTGAGCTTCATTTCTGTATTGGTAAGATTTTATACGTCTGAGCATTTTTATCCACGTAACAAAGGAATTGAAATGTGGAAAGACATCATGAGAATTTGAATCCTTACAGCCTCGAATGCAATCCACAGAGCGCGCGACCCTTTCGTACATAATAATCGCGACGCGAGAGAGACACTCCAGAGACGTAAGAACATGAGGAATTGTGACAAGAAAACAGGTTGTAGCACCTTCAGCGGATATGAGAAGAAAACGTGTGGTTACTTATTCTCATATTGTGTTTAAACATCATCAAACAAAAGCGTGAGCAGCATATAATCCAAGAAAATGGCTATGTTTACCCGTCGATCGCTCAGACGATGACAAAAGAAGGTGAAGATTCACTTTTGCCTTCAGCCCATCCAGAGATGGGACATAATGTGACCATAGGCAGGATTTGCAGTTTTACAGGAAGCACCCCAATAAAACTTAACCTCCCAACATATAGTTCAATCCCTCTCTTCAGCCATTGTAATTAAAGTGGAACGAAAAGCTGGGAGATAAAATCGTTGCTGGCACATTGTAGTTCGCTCGTTTTCCAAGAATATATATATACACACTTCCAACAAAACACACGATCAAGCAAGGTTGTGTTGCTGCACAATTTCTGATGTTATGCGCGCGGCTCCGCTTCTCATTTCTTTTATTTCCACCACTGTCTTTTTACTCATTTTCTCTCTCTTCCCTGCCTTCATCATTAGTCTGCGCGCCTTTTCTTCACCACACCGCAAACACAAAATCCAATACACAACGTCTACAAACCATGCATCGCGATAAAAACTCTTGCGAGAGAGTGAATTCAAGTTCAATTCTACGCACAAACACCCGGCAAATCATGAGACATTGGAATTTAATTTCATTATGTGAAGCTAAATTCCACTCAGGAAATTCTATTTGGATTTTTTTCCCTGTCAGTCTCCATGTCGAATATTTCGTAGAGATTATTGGGCGTTATGCAAAATTTTAGACTGTTGGAATGGGCATTAGATATTCATGAAACTCTATTCGTTTCTTACTGCAAGTGTTGCATTACAATTATCTAATCATACTTCACTTAATGTGTGTCCTATGACATTCCGAGACAATTTCATTAGACAAACTATTCAGTATAAACTGATAAAAAATAGGTCTTTTATAAGGGCTTAAGAGATCAGGAAAGACAATGGACTTTCTTACGATATTCTGCGCCATTATCCGCAAAAGTCTTACGACAGTCATGAGAAAAATAGAGAATAGTCATAATGTTGGGAAACATTTAGGAAAACTAAATAATTTTTGTAGGACTTTTAAAGACAATTCAATTACAATGCCAAATCATTTTAAAAAATTTTCCATTGATTTGGGCTTTGTGGAAATAATTTTGGGTGTTCAGTGAACCATTTGGCGGTAAAGTGTGTGGGTAACATAATGACCATACTATAACTCTTCAGTTGGTGTGATATGAGAATAAAACAGTTGGACAAAGTGACTAATTGTGTGGTATTTCTCCAGCAAACATGTTAAATTCATTGAACCATAATTTTATATAAATCACACACAGTCACACACATTCATGCAATATCGACAAATCACACAATTGCCGCTTTTGCAATTTACGCAACAATTCACCAATAATGACCACGAATCTAACACTCCGAGTATTACATATAAAATCTCTGACCCACGTCTCACATTTAATATCAACACTAAAACATGATTATTTTGCAAATCAAGCGCCATTTGAATGCTAATGAAATGCAAAGGATCAATAAAATAATAGGTATTCAATAATTCTGATATACAGTCGTAAATATTTTGCAAATATAGATTCTTTCCGACTCTTCGTGTGCGGCAATAAAATGGAAAGGCGCACTTTCAATTGAAAATTACCTTATATTATTCACCCACATCCATTCCCAGCATAGTTTAAGTATTTTTTTTTTTAAATATGAGAACATGAGAAGCCTATACTTGTTTATTAAAAAGCACCTTGACATTTTCGTGCTCTCTCATTACACTATCATGAATAATTGCTCAATGATCTGCAATGAATTGTTCCCTCCTTTTAGGGTTATAAAATATGTATTGCCTAAATTATGTGTCACAATTTATTGTCTTTGATTTTCTCAACTCTGACTTTTGTACAAATCGATTTATTTACGTGAAAATTATATTACTTAGAGGCAAATAACTATTTCAAAATCATACCTTATAACGAGATATTCTAGTTATCAAATGAAAAATCAACTAGACAAAAGAAAAACTCTTGTTTAAACACTACACGACACATGTCAATAACTCATTTTTTTACCTATAAAACTACTCGATAAACATCTGGTGCTTAAACGCTTTCACTCCAAGTATATGAATTGAGAGTTAACCATTCATTTCTAATTCCTGTTTCACTTCTCTGTGTCTCCTAGTCTAAAAGGATTTGCAATTTTTTATTCTACAAATTACTATTCTCACATCTTTTCCGGTTTATTCAATTGTTACTTGCCATAGAAGAAAAAAAGAACTCAAACTTGATAATATTTTCATACAAAAGTCACCCATTAACCATTCTCCACTCGACATGTTTTGCCTTTTCAAGGATTGGTGCGAAACATGTGCGTGGAATTAGATATGAAAAAAATCAACACGATATTAATTTAATAACCTATGAGCTCTACGCAAAATTTATCGATTCCACTCACTTTAGCTCCAAATGTTGAACATATACAAGACTTTGGGTGAGAGCAGAGAACCGAAAAAGAACGTCTATTCTCTCTTTTTTTCATTGCTTGGGTAATTAAGCAAAAGTCCATGAACTTTGAGATAAATTATATGAAAATTACGATAGATTTACTTTTATACAACACAGCAAAAGTCGCACTTCTCAACTCAGCATCTTACACTCAACCCAAGACTTGTGCTTCACTCGCACAAAAACGATTAATGGGAAAGTGGGAAAAAAAGGTGAACAAGAGTCTTGGAAAGGCAAGAGTTCTTTCAAATCACTTCAAATTCTACTTAAAAAAAAGATATTTATCAGTGAATTTATCATCGTGAAGTTCAAGAAAATCAACTAATTGCAGACAAATTACGCGTTTGTCCAGCAGACTAGAAATTATTGCAGTCTTTCATTTAAGGTAAAAAGTTACTGTACGTGAACTTTAGTGATTAAAAATATGATAAATCATTGGCTTTTGCACACAAATATCCTTCTTTCTGCAGACTTTTCTCTCTCTCTGTATTTGTCAGTTGAACAAGGACCCTTAAAAATGATACTTGAAGTGTAAAAAAAAAATCATTAGATTATGATCATAAAATACGTTTCTTGCATGACCTTTATCTACCTTCCCATTATTGCATTCATTTCATGCATTTTTTGACACGTTATATTGTGCAGGAAAGACAGCCGATCCCTTTAAAGTACATTGCGTTTTAGCATAATCCTCAAACCGTAACAAGAACACACCATTTGCAACTGTTTTCCGCATTTTTTTTACATTTCACTCTCCTCTAAAGTGATTCTTCGGCGCTATTATAATAAACTACAGTCGAAAACATTATCATTTAGACTGTTTTCTTTCGCAATTGTTCTACTCTTGTTCGTGTGTTCTTTTTTCACTGCTGCTTTTTTTTTCCTACACCGCATTATATATTGTTGTGTAGGAAATGTTCTCTCTTCAGACTTTTTGCTCTCCCATAACGAAAAAAAAATGAAGGCAAGAATATAATTCCTTAATCAGTGGCAGAGCCACTCAGATGGTATGAATAGCATTTTGAAAAAAAAGAAGGCCTTTTTATGCACATCGAGATCACTTCCCATGACGATGTATTAGAAATCATCACTCATTCTGGGAGTTCACTGACAAATAATATTCACGCAGTTGAACAAACCCAACTTGCAATTCTTCCACAATGTTCCCCAACTTTTCGTGGATCGTCAATTCATATAATTGATTTCATTAGAACATTTTCTGCATTTCTCTTCCGCAACTTTGCCCAGAGAATTTTGCTCTCCTGTCAGTTGAATTGAACGAGGAAAACTTCCGAAAAACTTCTTCACATTTATTTGATTTGAAAATTATATAAATTCACCGACTGTCACATTGTGGAAAATTTGTAGTTTGGTAAATAAGAGGGATGATTTAAGTGCGGAATTTAAATTGTCATTCGTCTCACTCTGACCAATTTGAAATTTTCTTGTTTTGTGGATGAAGAGTGGCAAAATTTAAGAAATGCGCAAGTCCAAAAATAATGGTCAATTCCAGATAGTGTGTTTTGTTCAAAAGAGAGCCAAAAAGCAAAAGAAAGAGCAAAGAATATGGCGGGTATCCAATTTCATATACATTTTCACAAATTTTCCTCCCCAAAAAATCCATTGCCTTTATTGTCTCTCCAAAGTGGCTTTGCAAAAAGACAAAAAACAACACCTTTCGCGTCACGAAGGAATTTCGGTTCAGTGAGCTTTCTGCATGGCAAAAAAGAGTCACAGGAAAAGGGAGATTTCATTCTCGAGAACGTAGAAAGTCAATCTTACACGGTGTGAAACAGTCACACCACAAATTCCTCCACACTTATCGATTTCATTCAATCCCCTTTGAGTGCAGCCACTCAAGATCCGGATTCGGCGGTGGCAAAAATTTTAACTGCATTTCGCGATTAGAGCTTTTGTAATGCACATCCTTTGGAAAAATAAATCAATTCACCCGTCTAGACGTGTAAGCAAACAATCGATTAAGCTTTCACCGAACCCAGTGATTGGTAGAATCTGTCAGTGGGTGGTTGTTGTCACTGGTTTTCATCGCGTTCTATTTTTATATCGGGCCGCGCTGGATGCTTTTGTTGTGTATATACCTGAATTGTGATGGATAATTCTGATGACGCTCCATGTGAATGTGTGGCTCTTGCACCACAGGAATGCAGACACATAGGAAGAGTGGCAGATGAATAGATGACGTCGCCTGCTGGAGCAGATTATCGAGTGGGGCCGAGACGAGGAACGTATCCCGCAGATTTGACACGAGAAAAACCAATGGCGGCCTGTAGTGTTGTCGCCAAATGAGACTATTTGCACAATTGAGTGTTAATCTGTGGACAAAATTCACCTCTCGTGATCCCACCCACAATGTTGACGACCTTCTCCACTGAGTCACGCAATTGCCCGTGCTGCCTGATGGCACAGCGACGCGATAACTCATGACACAACCGTCCCGCGGTCACGAATCAACTCTGAATGCCGAAGCTGGCGTGAGTCAGCCGGCGTTCAGTCTTCAACCGCACACTTTGGCGCGATGGAGCCACTCTTTCTCCACCCCGTCAGCCAGAGAAACCACACACGAAAAAGGCAACTTCTTCTCCTCTTTGCGACAGTCCTTTTCGTCTCTTCAACCGCACACTTCCTTTTTTCCTTTCGCCTCCTTCTTCTTCCTTCTTTTTTTTTCTCAATCAAACCACAATCCAACGCCCAAGACTGCGCCCGCCACCCATACAGCAAATATTATGTCCGCGAAATCCCCAGGATGATTAGCCAGAGGAGCTGTTTTTGCATCTGAAAACCTCCACCACTCGAGAACATGAACGCACCCCGTAAAGAAGACAACAAACCAACCCATTTGCAACCATCGTCACCACCTCATAACTCCGTGGGACGCCTCAAGTCACGGCACCCAGTCGGAGGGTGTGCGGGGCGCACAACAAATGGAAGCACCCCCAACATAGGGCGGTGGTATTTCCGCACTGCTCATGTGCAGAAATCCGTCGACTTTGGCGCAAATTCACGAAAATTCCCGTTCTGTCACGTTTTCCGCTCCTCTCGCTCTCTCTCGCTCTCTCTCCCTCTCTCTCTCTCAGGGCCTTGTCTTGAGGAGCACACCCGAAAGCACACATATATATATATACTTTGTTTCATACTCCGCCAACCTTTAATTTAGACTCCTTGAAGCGTGCTTAAATGGCATCAGGCACAACTTTTGGGGGAGAATGGATGAACCCAGCCTCTGAAACATGACGTGGGTCTTATCAAAGGTGTTTGATGGCCGAGCGAGATCACAGTGATTTTTCACTTCAAGGATAACAAGTCCGGAAAATTAGGAGGCGTAATTTCACTGGAATTTGTCAAAGAGTTATGGAAATTTAAAATTCAGGAAGCAATACTTGTTCTCAGAATTTGCTTAGACACTTTAGAAAAGTGTTCAATTGTATTTTTTTTTCCATTCGCAATCAATAAAACACTTGGCAGGATGTCTTCAGCCTTTGGGAACGAATGAAACCATTATTTCGGAAAAAACTAAAGCGAAAAGCTTCATTTTGAATAAGGAAGTTTTCCAACAAGCATTTACCAGAGAATTTGTTCTGCTCGGTAAGAACATAAGCCTTTTCGTCAGTTGGTTTTAATATACTTATCCGGGTTAAAATTCTGTTATAGGCTTTGAAAAGGCAAAACTGTCAAACAATGAGTTACTTTGTCAGGCTAAAGCATAGTATACATTAAATTTATGTTTAATCACTCCCATGAAACAAGATATTTACAAATGGTCATCTCTATTGCAGGGAAAACTAACGTTAATCGGATTTAAACTCAATAAACCTAAAACAGTTTGTACACCCTCCGGAATAAAATCATCCCTTCTGGGATTCATGAAATTAAATTTAATCATTCTCTCTCTCTTTTTCCGTCTGATATAAATTTGAATTCAAACTGAGGGTTAATTGAGCCACAATACAAAAAAAAAAATTGCATTCTTGATATAAAACAAGCTGAGAAAAAAAACTGAGTCTAGAGAGAGAGAGAGAGAAAATGAGAAAATCCTTTTACACACTGAATTTCTCTGCAGACTTTGTACAATTCCTTTTGTTGAAAGCCCACAGAGAAGAAATATTTAAAGTACTCTATCACTGAGATCCCCTTTCACGGAATTCCTGTCTCTCTTCTTGTAAACCCACCCATCGAGGGATTTTCTCCAGTATCTCTACTTCCTGAGGACTCGTTTTCCCCCTTTTGTCGAGTGTCGAGGTTACGGCAGAAAGAGAGAGAGACGTAAGTCGTTGATACTGTCACTGACGCCATGAGCATCATCCCCCAAAATATCAGAGCATCAACAAGACCAGAGAAAAGCCACCCCACCCAGAAAATCGAATGTAGCTATCAACGACATTTGGTCGGATTTGCACGCCTCTCGTTATCGATCGAAGGACGGCAATGCGCGTGGTTCCACTGTGAGAAGGAAAGATAAAAATTTCACACACAAATCATTTTAATCTCTCACTCTCTCTCGCCTTTCTCTTTCTCAGCCCTCCAGACATGCCCGTTTTTTTTTTCTTTCTTCGTCCTTTTCAAAAACTCTCCACCAAAAATTTCCTACGACTTTAACTTCTTGCTCACTGCAAAACTTACCTATTTCCTAGAGTGTTGAACAGAACCTGAAAAAAGGGAGAGAAGAGAGAGACATAAAGTTACGACCCGGCAGAATTATGATAAATTGTGACATATTCATTGTAACATCAATGGAGAGAACTGTGAATATGAAATGTGCGGAGAGTCAGAGACATGCTTTTATCCTTTTTCCCAGACCCGTAATCGTAATACACAAGTGGCGGTTTTGCTGTGTGTGAGAGGTAGAAAATTTAAAAGCACCCAAATGTCACTTGATCCATAACAACCCTTCCACTCTCCTTAACCATGTGTTTTTATACGTGCTCCGTGTGTAATCGGAGGACCCCTTTTTGTGCCCACACATCACACACAATCCCACCCTCTGGAACCGCCCGAACTTACAACTGGCATCGCCACACAAAAGCCATTGAAACATTCACTCTCACTTTGCGTACATTTCATAATGTTAATAAAACCGACAGCGGCAATAATGAAATTTTGACCCAAACGTCCACCAAACTGGAATTCATATCATGGGGAGCCACTATACAAACAGCTGTTCTCATTACGCATTATCTCTCTTTCACCTCACCGCATCTAGAATATTTACGTCTTTTTGCCCTCTCCTCGCACACATGAAATTTATTTAATAATTAGCACTCATCGCGTTGATGTGCACTTCTTTCCGGAGTCGCGAAAACAAGACCGCGACTTTAATACCACGAGCACAACACACTGAGCATCTGCTCAACTGACAAATGTACAAAATTAAAGTGAGAGAGAAAGGCGAAAACAAAAACCCGGCGAAACAGATTCTCTCACTTAATATTTATCCCTCAAGTTAAGCTGCAAGTCCATCTGGACGAGCATTCGTGCGTACAAATTGCAAAATTAATTACATAAAAAATGCTTAATTAATTTATTTATTTCTCCACCATTCGCGAATGCCCCGAATATTATTTATTGTCACAATAAATTATTGCTTTATTCATTGATGGCTTCTGGCAGACAAATTAATTTCTTAAGATAAATTTCTAAGACCTTGACATGCATTTTTTTTTTTTTCAATTTCAGACATTCAACAAAAAAGTTCGGACTCTTCGAGGGTAGTTTCGAAATCAACTCAAATCTGCATTAAAAAAAATCACTAACAATGTTTATTTGATAATAAAAATTTCAAATTCAACATAAAGTAAACTTTTTTTTGTACCGCACAAACTCTTCACTTTTAACTGACCAATTTCCAAAAGCATTTAAAATTCACAGTATTTCTGACTATCTTTACAATATTTTACTTAGACATAAAAGTATCCTTGTATCCCAAGAGTTTATGCAAATCAATTTTTATGAAGTTTAATTTATTGTCCAACTTAAATGGCATGTAAAAAAAATAAAATCAAGTATATAATATAAACCAGTCTTCATTATAACATATAGAATCGTCGTTAAAATAAATGAATGACCTTTCAAATGGCAGAAAATGTCTATGAACTTGCCATAATCATACTAAAAGGCACATTTTGAGGAGAGGAAATGAGGTCATTAGCATTTTCAGAATTAGGAATTCTAAAAATACTATATAAATTACAATTTTCAAAAACTCAAAAACACCTCATTGTAAGTGTGTTAAAGTGAATTCTTCCCGTCGAATGCCGAGTGATTGATTCAAAAATTTATAATGCAATCTTAATGAGTCTCAACAGGCAAGAATTCACCGTGACCCGCTTATTTGTGAGCATTGTTTAAAGTCTTTTGTGAAAATCTTCTCAGACACATTGCATGAATTTCAAGATTATCTTCTTATCGAGCATTAAACGTATCGTTTGTACAATAAAATATCATCACCTTCACTTTTTCTACCTTCACTCTAAGACTAAAAGGAGTTAAATGGAAAAGAGTTGATGAAAGTGAAGAAATTTCCTGTGCTGCGCTCACGATGAATATGTCACATTTTGACTATAACGTCAGACAAGGAAAAGATCTATTTCTGTAGCCATTACTCCACCTCTGTCAAATCCAACATATGTACATTGGTGGCTCTCTCTCTCTTCAGCCCCACAGAGTGGGAAAAAAATGCAAGCCTGTGTGAAGGCACAAGAAACTTATGTCTCCAATATGGCCTTTAAGTGTGTGATCTTCTCAAACACACAACTCGCGATGCTTGTGTACCATATTAAGCGTCTTCTCTCCATTCTTTGTAATAATACAGCAAACACAACACGACAAAAACCACTGGCGTCTCTCTCTCGCTCTCTGTTCTTTAATGTGAATGGTTGAAGCGATGACCGCTGTCAAGGTCTCCAGGCCGTTTAATTCCTCTTCATGGTACACAGAATCTCTGTGTAGTTCTCCTCAACGTCGTCTTCGCCTTCATATAAACAAAAATTTCATCACGAAAATAGTCAATGCACACATCATCATCCCAACGAAGGAGCGCGCGAGTCAGCCAGCATTCACCTAACGACCAAATGTCATGTAATTTCATGAAAGAACCGCATAGAAACACTCCAAAATTCCTCTCTCAACCCAAATCATCGCCAGAAACACACAAATGCCTGAGAAATCCATCGTTTTATTCATGGAAAATTCACCAGAATTGCATGATAGTTTCCCTCAAGCAACTCAATGATATGATTGTTTAGCACAAATTTCCCTTCTCCGCAACTCAGCAGTGCGAATTGCTGGAAAAGAACCGCACACGAGATATATTCATTTTTCAAAAATTATATAGCAAGGGGGGAGATAATACAGTCAGAAGTGGTGTACAGATCAGCGGAAGTATTATAGGAAGTTGAAGTGTTCAAAAACTTAAAATTTTTCTTCCTTCAGTGCTTCTTTTGCTTGCAAATTATCCCGATACTTCGGATTTCTTTTGATTTTTACACAAAAACAACCAGAAAAATCTCTATCTAGGTTATGTAACGCATCAATTCGCATTCTAGCACATCAATTCTTATGCTCAAGTCGCGAAGATCTCATTCATTGGCAGAATTAAGTATTTGCATGCAATAAACATTGTTATTCTAAGTCTTTGATACCAAGAAACACTATAAATTGTACTGAGATCAAACATAACCTCAAAACAGTATTGTGCTATTGAAAAATGTTTTATTAGAAACTTTTCTGGATAATTATGATTTTGAATCAGTAATTTTGAGTTAATTAGCAAATCATAACCAGATGATTTTGTGATCTAGAAAGCTTCCAAATTGAGTTTTTTAAGCTCTTTTGGTGATCTTTTTAAGGTTATGGTCGGGAAAAAAACGCTCAGAAAAGCGGTTTTAAGTGAATTCTTACAAAAATATTGGATGGAAACTTAAAAAATTTATGATCATTTCAAAATTAGCGAGTAAATAGTCTAAAATTTAAATTCTGGAAGTGTTAGGAAGTGTTGTACAGATTTAAGGCATATTATCTTCCCCTTGTTATATGGCTGTTGATCATTTTACACAACCTCTTCTCTCGTGTACGTTTCAACTTTGATCGTGAAACATCCGAGAGAGAGAGAGAGAGAGAGAGACTTCTTTGACTTCTCCGCATTCTGCTGTGTTATTGCTAATTAAAGTGGTCTGGTCTGGTTGGGAGGCTTGAAAACTGCCACTCACCCGAGAGTTTAAACCCCAACAGAGAGTGTGATGTCTTCTTGCAAGGTTACAACATTCGATGAGTGTGAATTATACATAATTCACTTTTCATAATCATTTCCTTTTCTTCAGATATCGCATGATTATATGGGAAAAAGATTCTCAATGTGGGAAATATCGTGAATTTCAACGGTTTTAGCAATTATTTAGTGAGGCCTTAAGGTCATTATTGCACACATGAGTTGCAGAGGTGGAATCAAAAATCCCCATTACTCGCAAACGTTATGTATGTCGATGCAAGCATAATATATTCACAATGTATTGCATACACAGTAAGTCCGCAATCAAAATTGAGTTCCTCCCTTGATTGGCATTTAAGCAATAATGCTGATCACAAGTCATTTCCTCCTTCTAATGCCCAAAATTGATGATTCTTGAAAAATGGCCAAGGGATTTTCCCAAAAATCCCACCAAAATTGACCTCATCTAATAAATTGTATGTTCTCTTTATCCAATTATCCCAGCAACTAAACCTGATATACTTGATAAAATAACATAACAACCTTCTCAGAAGCACATAGCCAGAGATGTAATTTCGCTAATAAAGCCATCTTTAAGCATATGGAACTAATCAAGTGTACAGCATGAAGGAGATTTTGAAAACGAGAGTGATAATAAAACCTGTAAGACATCGAAGGTGAAACTCTGGAATTTTTATGATACCATACATATATATATCTGTGCACATAGTACAATTACAAAACAATATTGTCGATGTTCAGCAATTTTTGCGCGCTCGGGCCTAAGAACAATAATACAGAAGGCGGCCCGAAGAGCCACAGAAGAAGGAGAGAATGATAAAGAAGTGATCTTACTCGTTTATTATTCTCTCCTCTCCTTTTCTCCACATATATATATATGTACATATGTACACTTCTTGTGCAATGGCTGATCGAATAATTGCAAGAATTGCTTCGTGAAACAGCAACGAACACATTGCCAACAACAACAAAGAGAGTTATCCTTAAGACAGTATTTTGACCCCGAATGATCAATTTTTTCCTCTTCTCTCAATCTTAAGTCGTGGGAAGCATGTATGGACAAGCATGAGGTATTATACCACGATTATTGTTATTATTTAAAAACCAAAAACAAAAAAACGAATAACTTAGGCGGAAAAAAGTCATACGAGGATTATTAAGAGAATATGAAATTCTTATATGACTGCAAATATTTCCCTTTCACTTCCTTTGTTGCGGTGGCAACAATTAAACCTTATCCAGTGCTTCTTCTGATACCAATAACACATTATATGCTACTTTTTTGTCATTAATCCGTACAAAAATAATGAGCGAGATTGACGCAATTTATCCCAACACCGTTTAATTACAACCTTTCCAACCCAAATTCTACCTTGATGAACCTGATAATTAGAAAATAAATTAGCCAAGGTAATTCTCTTGGGGACACATTTCTCAGCACAACATGAAAGTAATGCCTGAAAATGTGGGGTGATTTTTCATCCACCAAAATGGTTTATGTTTATGGTCATTTCGTGAACTATTAGCTGTGCCCCAAGCGATGGCAAAATGATGATAATTACATCCATTGAACGCGATATTTATTTTTTTCAGAATACTAATGAATGCACTGGAAAAGAAGTAAAAGTTTACAAGTTTGCATAATTTTAACTGACACCAGAATGATACCATCTTTGGCAGGACCTTCTCCCTCTGTTTAGGGCTTATAAATCATTATTTTAGAAGTTTTCGCTATTCTTAACCATCTCATATAACATTGGAATCAAAAATTGTTGAATATCCAATTCCAATTCATCCCCAAACTACAATCTAACCTTCTATACGGTGGCAAATTGAAAAGTACGAGGTTAAAGCATGTTGACAGAAATGAAATGTGTAAGCACTGAAAATTACTCCAAGAAATTCTTTCATATATGCACAAAAGGACCCTTCAAAGCACTTCTACATAAATACATAAAGAGAAAAAAAATTTAAAGTGACTTTCTCCCCAATACACACGTGAAAAAAAATCCACCCTTGTGTCATTCTCTGCACGAAGAACTTTAAATTTTTCTACCTTGTATACAATATCACATTCAGCAAAAACATCCGCGACATGGAAGGGCGCGAAAAAGAGAGATTCTGTAGAGTGAAACGTCATGTTTCCGAGCATTGGGAGTAAAAAGGGAAATTCGGTCCTTTTACTTGTTCATATTCAATTGAATATTTCAGCATGGAAATACCACGTTGTAAAGAGTTCGGGGAAAATGAGAAAATCCCTCTCTGGATAATGCGAAACGACAGTGGTGAGCACGAACACTCGCACATCCCAACCATTAGGGACACATTGAGGGTGAAGAAGCCTTTGGCGAGAGTGAGAGCAAGAGAGGACGCCGTCGAGCGAGACAGAACACTCGCCACCCCGATGCTGTGAATGGGAAATGAGGAAAAGTTGCGTGTAGAGCACCGAACTGTGTGTTTGTGTGTGTGTGGCTGTGTGTGTGCTCATGAGGGTTGAAATATGTAGATGTTTGTGAAAATTATATTGACGTCGGTTCGGGGTGAACGCCCTGTTCTCGACATCAAGGAGGGAAGTGCATTTTCCATTTCACCATGGCAAAATGTGTGTCTGTGCTTTTTACTCCGTGTGTTGGACGAGGGTAGAAATTCTCCCTCTTGTATGTTTTATGTGAATTAATGGGGTGATTTTAGCACGATATAAAAATTTATTCCATACTCTCTTTCTCTCTATGCGACTCTTCTCCACTGAAATGCCTTTTTTCACATCTATTTATAAGATTAAAAAAAATTCTCACGCAAAATATTGCCTTCAAAGAGTAGTTTCAACCAAAATATTTGACCACATTGACAGATTCTGTTGAAAAAAAAAACCATTGCCGCCAATAACCATAAAATCGAATCAGATCGGTTTTGAGTTTCATAGTTTCCAAAACTCTCATCTTTCTCTCCTCACAGATCCGAGCAGTCTGCGAGTCTCTTAGGCACATTTCCATAAATTTGAATCTCCAATTCATGTGGGCGCTGCAGACGAGTTGATGACTGTGGAATTTCCACTAATAAGTCCATTGAAGCTTCTCTCGTATTTCAGTTTCTGGATAATATTCGTCTTTGACGATTCCCCAACATTAATGGCAAGAGGCATTAAAAGAAGAAAAAAGTCTTGAAAACCACTCAGCGCCAGTAAAAATATTCACGTGTGTCTTAAAAATTTGGCACAAAAATATTTATAAACTCGCTAATTGGACAAATATCGTGGGTGGTTTTCTTTGACTTGAAAAACATAGACAGACTGAACGTAAGAGAGGAGATTTAAATTTGTCATATCAACATATATAACAATCAGCTGTTTGGACATTTCTAGTTCATTACCAAAGAATAGGAAATGTGTGAAAATCACATGAAAAACTATCATTTAAATTGCGAAAATTTTAATAATCCAACCTGTGTTTAACAATTTTACAATTGAAACAGTGTTAAATTGAAATTTTATAACATTTGACTAATCAAAAGTCCCGACAAAGCTTCTAAACATGCATGTGTGTTGTTACATAGGGCTTTCAATGTGTGAAACTGCGAGAAAGTTTCTTATTCTCGACACAAGCTGCAATGTGTCTTCGCTTCTGTACAAAAGTAACATTTTCTTCTACACTTTCCCGTATTGCCCACAGCGCTGCTATCGCTAAGTTTCAAAAGCGCGCGCAATGAAATTCAAAATATAAGGCATTCCAATACAAATCAGCACATTTCTCAGGTGCTATTTTAAGGCAAAATATGCCTGTTTGTCTCAAGCATGAGACAACCAAAATCAATATTCGATATTTCTTCCTCAAAGTATCATTTTTGTTTTTCTCTCATCACTTATCAACAAAATGATTATGATGGAGAGACAGTAAGGTGGATTTTTTGGCAGGAAAATCGCACGAAGAATTTGCAGAATAATCAAAGAAAATAAATAGTCTTACCTGATTGGATAATCATTGTTCTCGCATTTATATTGACGCAATCACTGATTATTTTTGTGGTTTCCTGCAGAAAAAAGGAAAACACCTGTTAAAATACAACCGTTAGCAGCAGAAATTCATACACACATTATACTGTGTTTTGAACAAAAAAAAAAAAGAAGGAAAAAACCCCATCGCGAGAGGATGACAAAGAGCCACTCTGCAAACTGACCAAATACGCGGAGTGTCGAGAAGAACACACGATAGAAGGGAAGAAAAGAGAAAAAGGTGCGAACACGGCAAAGCCTCTTCATTAATCTCCAATTACAAGAGATATTTTGATGTATATACGAATTATGGACACGGCAGAAAAAACCTCTGGCAAGTACGAAACTTCCTCGTTTTTCGGCTGAGCAGCAGAATGTGAGAGGTTTGGTTGGAAGGAAGGAAAAAAAAGAGTGACTACAAAGTCCACTGAACCACTCAAATGGCGTCTGTCGCGGTCAATGGTCCAATTAGCCAATACTTCAACTCCAGGAATTCTAAATCGCGCACTTAATCGCGCGCGTCTTGACATTGAATACACGAGAGTGTGGCAGTGATTCAAACGGGACGAATAAAAATCTATCTAACGGAATTAATTGCATCGAATGTGTCTTGAGAACTTTCTAACAACATTAAATTTCCTATAATTGTCCTTCCTCTCACTTCAATCACTGTAATCCACGAGATTTCAGAGCTTTCCTGCTGAGATATGAGTGCAGTTCTTGCAACTATTCGTCCAATAATTGCTGTTTGCTATTCATTGTTTTTCTTCTTTTCCTTTTCACAGTGAAAAAGACCATTTTTTAACATACTCAATAATAATTAAAATAAGGACCAAAAAAAGGAACAATAATCAGAGGTTCTGGTCGATTTGGACAGGATTCATAGATATATTATCAGTTTTAAAAAATTGTATCTCTTGCAACGGTATTATGCTAAAGTTACCCTATTCTTCCGAGTCATTTTGCAGCGTCAAAATGACTCTGTATTTCCGCTAATGTTTTTTTCGCCAAATATCGCAGACGACCTTTTCTGTAGCCTCTCATAGCCATTTAAGTGCATTTTATTGTGATTTTTGTTGAAATTAGACAAAGTTTTTGGCAAAAATGACATAAATGACAGATTGTTTGCACAGTTTTCGCACTCTGCTTACTTTTCACGACCACTTCTTCACGCGAATTTGCCCTGAACGTGTTCTATTGTCGACAGCGAATAATTTCACAGTCTTCTTTGCACTCCAGACGCGATTTTTTCCACAATTCACGAGAAAAGAAGGAAACATAACCTGCAAATTGTCTTCGCATGCGTCCGACATTTTATAGCAAGTCGAGGATTTTAAAATTGCTTCTCATGAATTGCAATTTTTGCCTCTGTAGCCTGAGTAAAGCTCGAGCATATTTTACTTTTAAACGCGTGGCAAAGTTATTTATTTACTTTAGACAGAAAATTTCGATTAAATGACAATTCTGTACTTTTTCTATAAAATAAGGCAATTTTAGCATAATTATGTCGCTGAAAAGATCTTAAAAAAAAAGAAAGTGTGAATCCTATTGCATCTGACTAATGATTGAAATAATCTTATGCTTTGCAAACGTCTGGGATTTCTGGAATGAACTTGAAATCTGACACAATTCAATCCACTGTGGCATCATTCATTTGGTGGCTCAGCTGATAAATCAATGCATAAACAATACGCACTTTAGCGTAGATGCAAATATACAATTATGTACAGTATATTGTATCATAATAGGCATCTTTGGAGGTCATTGCCAAACGCTTTTCAAGCCGCCGAGGCACAATTTCCAATATATCAGGCCCATCAAAACATTTATGTAAGAAGCAACCTCGAACTCTCAAATGCATAATTCCTTTTCTCTCGTCATCATTTACACACTTCTTTCACTGCGCCACAGAGCGCATAGCGTTACTGACCTATCGTCGCACTCCCGACTGGCTTTTATGTAATCAGCCAGTTTGTCTCATGTGCACAGAATTGGTGTAATGGCCCAATTATCGTGCACTGTTGCATAACAGAATCCATTCACCGATGGAGACAGAGAGCAATGCAACCTTCCATCGCAGTTAGATTTAGACACTATTAGAATTATTATCTCTCCTCACAATGCATCACTCATTATACTTGTTGGATTCAGTAATGAAGATTCACACGAAAAGTTCCCTAAGCTTCTCTTGTCCATCATTATGCATTCCGTCATACATTCTGCGGCATCGATTTAACCCTAAACGACCTCCTCCTCATTTCACTGACACAAATACTCGAAAATTTAACATTCTAATTTGCCTCGTGTGTCAAAGTGTCACCTAAACTTTCACTCACGCGCATATATCAATTTCCTTTTTGATAAATGAATGGATAAATTTCCAACAAGCACGCGCCCAAAATTCGCACAGAAGTCGTTAAACTATAATTCGACAGAGGAATATCATCGCACTATTTATGCAAAACTCACGCGGATAATTATTACGGTAACGCCAGGAAGTTATAAACTTCACTTCCTCGTAGTTTGTTTATCAATTCACTTGAATAAATCATCTGCATTTCTAATACTCCCTTAAACAAATCAGGGCATAGATTTCAATATTACTGAAAACTCAGGAATGTAGTTTACATTATATATGCTCCATTGCGGATAATTAACATTCTACAATGTCTTTCCACATAACAAATTGTGCTTGCATTTAAATTTTAGACATCGTAAAAAAAAACCCGATAATTGGACTTTTTCACCTCATTCTGCAGGCAAAATTCCCTTTATGTATTCTTGCAAGAAAATCATTCATGTGCTTCAGTGCAAATGACAGAAACACTTCACTCAAACGATCTTTTAATGGTCTTCCAAGGGAGAGATATTATAGTCAGAAGAGGTGTACAGCTCAGCAAAAGTACCCAAGAAGTGGGAGAATAAAGAATTTTCCATACCATAAAAATCGCGATTTTGGTCACCTTAAACATAATCACAAAAATGTGGTTTAAAGTTGAATGATATCAATTTTAAAACTCTTCTCATCAGATTTAAGTTAAAATCTTTAATTGTGACTGTTAAAAATAAATATTTTGTATTCTTAAATGTTTTGAGCAATTATTTTATGCCTCTCAATATTGATTTTCAGGTTATGATCGGAAAAATGTCCATAAAAGTGATTAAAAGCACTTTTTCATAAAATTATTACTTTAAAACTTTCTAAATTTCTTAATTAAAGTTCTCGTAAGATGATAAAGAAAGGTTTCTAAATTTTAAAAGAGTTGGAAATGTGGTGTACAGATTTTAGCCATATTATCCCACCTTGTGGTTTTCTCACCATAACTTTCATTGCAATCAAGATATTGGAAAATTAATTGTGAATTCACATATTTTGAAAAAAAAAATAGAAAATATCTCTAAACGCCCAACCTTGGACAATAAGTAATATTATTTACGAGTATACAAAAATGAAAACGAAAGTTGCATCAGAAATGATGTAGGACTTTCTTGACGATGTGTCGCAAGAAATGTTACACAAATTTCTACACTTCATTTCTTCAGTTGAAGTGTTTGTTTGAACAATTTGGAAAAATAGACATTTCGAGAGACTGTCTTAGCAAGTTTCAAATTTTATTACTCATCACAATTAATATTAAAATATGCAAATCTGCACGAACAACGTAAACCTTCTCCTCTCTGGGCCCTCAAAAATGCAGGGTCAAAATCAAGGAGCATTAAAAAATGACACTCAAAAGCAATTATTATTCCCTTCATTCTTTTGGGTGGACAGAAAAATAAATACACATTCTAAAACCTTGAGAATTTTCGTTAAAAGTCCACGTGCTCTCAAGAATACCCAAAGCTCAGCCCCTTTAATATATCAACTAATAAATCGCACCACGCGAAATTGAGCTTGCCGGAATGTTTTACCACCTTCGCACTGGATTTTTATGTCTTTCACACACGATTTTCCTCATTGTATTAATTACTTCACAAAACTTACTCAATCTCGTCACAACTTTATATATAAACATAAAATGTGCGTTTGTATTATGTTATTTAATTCACCTTGAACTTATGATATTTTTCTTTCACTTTCTACTCCATAAACTTTTCTCACTGCGAAGCTGGTGAGATTCTACAAATCACTGACTTATGTTACTTGTGTTTCACATCCAAATACCATTGATAGAGTATTTCGTGTATTGAATTCTTCGGAAAAATCATGAACAAGTTATGATGAATTCTATAAATTCCATGAATAGCAAGTATAGATTTTCTAACATATAGAAAATGGAGTGCATGAAATTCAACTGAATAAATCATTATTTCTTTACAAGTAAAAAATAATAATAATAAAAAAAATACGTTGCGTGAGAATTTTTGAGAACGAGATAAATAGGAATTAGCTGAAATTGCATCCATTAATCATCATATCTCTCACCCATTCATATCTAGAGTGCAATTGAGTGGTTTTTCAAACGTATATTTTATGACGGCGCTAGAAAACATCCCATGAATTTTCTAGAATTACAATAATTACTGTTCAACAGAACATTTCTGACGCTCTCTCAATCTCTCTCAACCCTTTGATCTCACCATAAACAATTAAATCAACTTGATGGCGTTGCACTTCCTCTCTTGACACCCATGTTCTGATCACTTCCACATTAGCCATGCATTTATGTGCCATTAATATGTATAGGTACTGTCACAGCATCCGGAAGCGCAGTCTTTTTCCCACATATGAGCAAGCGAGAGGCGCATTGTCATATACTATATGCTGAAAGCCGAGCTGGAGTGAAAGATCGCAAGGACAAATAATGCAATTACCGACCTCAAATCATACATTTTTTTTTCCTGGAGACAAAGAACAATTCTCTATCATAAATGTATTGTAATTTTAATCTACGTTCAGTAACTTTTTACACCCGCCGCGATAATTGTCGCGACGCAGATTTCTTATCAAAGTGAATTAGAAAAATATGAGTAGAAGCTTGCAAAAGCGTAGAGTGAAAAGTATGAATAGTAGATTGACTTATACTGATAAAGCGCAATAGCTTTTCTGCACATTATCTCAAAATATCGTAATGACGTCTTTTTTCGCAATTCCCCTTCCTGAAATTCAACATAAATTTCCTAATCTGCAACTCGACGGGTGAATCGAAGACTACGATAAGTCAAAAGTGGCACTTTTTCAAGAAAGCGAGTTAAAAATTTTGCATTAATATTGCTGCGAAATTTGCCAAATCTACCTCAAAATCAAGATATCTTCTAACCATTCATTAAAGTCCTAATATTTCAGCTACTTTTTTGGTATTTATTTATTCGTTTGATTGGAATTTGGCACAATTTTCTTAGACAAAATGTACAGCGTAAACGACGAATAGTCGATTTTTCACAGCTTTCGATTCACCCGTCGAATTCATCCCGTGCAGGAAGGTGTACAAATGAGATGGAATATTTCACGATAACGCGAACAGTCCAGCAGTCGTGGTCGCATGAAACAAGACTTATAATAAAGTTCAAAGTCAAATTATCAAAATCAATGTCACCATCTGATTTTTGTATGTTGATTTCGTCTCTCTCACATGCAGAATACATTTTCCCTATGCGTGATTTAATTAAAAAGCCCATAAAAAAATTCACCAAGGAAAAGTGCCGTCAACAAATTCAGCACGATGAATTATGAATATCCGAAATTATTTGCCTCCAACGTTGTGGGTGATTTTTCATTTGCCAAATATGTGCTTTCTCACCTTGCAAAACTATCCATAAGTGAAGACTTTCACACTGTTTTGGGGATAATTGAAAGAGATCACATCTCAAATCGTCAATGTCATGTTGTTTTTTTTGCTCAAACTGCCTTCAGTTGGATTTCTTCATGTCGCGCATTTCGGCCAAATCTTCCCCAGTTCAAATGATTGGTTAGTTAAGAGAAAAATAAATATTGTTCATGTTGTAAAATTGAATGTGACTTAAAGAGTTGAGTTTTCGCAAGAAAATCATTATTGTAGACATTGTTTTCTGTTTGTTTGCTCTCAACAAATGCAGTTTTTTTCCCGCAATTATTATCGACAATTTTTGTGATATTTAAGACAAATATTTTGACACTTGGCAAGCTTTTCGGTAATCATAGGAATTCCCCGAAATAATTGTAAAAAAATAAAATGTGACGACAAACTGCGAGGGATGAAGATAGCAAAGTAAAATGACAGCTAAATTGACCTTGCCAATCTGACATTATAATGTAATAAATTCAATATTCACTGAGACGTCTTAGCTGACTATTTGCCATTCTGTCTCTGTCATATGTTGATTTGAAAATCATATATCGAGGAAATATCACACAATCACTTGTATAAAGATAAAGAATATTATCATGAGACGAAATCCATGGAAAGAGAGGAAGAAGTTGGAAGAAAAGGAAGCGCACGGAAGCGAGATGCGACGATGTCTTTCATATACATATATTCTACTGGAAATCTCTCTCTCTCTCTCCTCAAGTCATCTCTTAAATAATTCCACTAAAAGACGACTTTTTAATTTGCACAAAAGTCACTTTACAGCTAAACTCACACAGACAACGAGGCAAACCACCTTTCAGTGCCACTCACTTCTATTTAATTGTTTAAATACTAAAATGCCATTTTATTTCTCTCTCTCTCTCTCTCTCGCTTCGCACAAAGCGTCACATGGATTACTTTGTGCAGAAACTGTATTGTGCGGGAAACAAGGAAAAAATGTCGTGGATGAGCCATAAAAGCATGCTGAATCCTCACGCGCTCTGCAATACGACACATCGCCTCAAGTGTATTATATACTTGCACATTCCCCACCCTCGAAAGTTGCTAGTCAACAGAAATTGTGGAAGAAATGTTTTCAAGGTAAGTACTATGTATGCAAAAGCAATCGATACATAATTCGATTTATCAGGAAAAAAAATACGTGTATCGGAATGTTTCTCTTATTCAATTTGCGAACATTATGCTGAAGAGTGACTTCTGAAGTCGCAGGACATGAATTTTCACAAAGTATTGCTTAAAAAGACACATTTTGTGTCCAAAATAGACAAACAATAGAAGCCAATTTCAAGATTACGGTCACATTTTCTCTTGCTTAATTGTATAAAACCTGATGCTGTTCAGTTATAGTGTGATATGGAAAGCAAAGTGCCTCTCCGATGTCAAATATATTACATGTGGAGATCATGAGAGACAAATCAAGTGGAATAAATTATTTGATCAAAAGTGTAACACACACACAGAAGACGCGTCAATTGCTGTTTTATCCACTCAAGGCTATCTTCAGACTCACACTTTTGCCCCCACTCAATCCCCGCACAAGTGATAAACTTCAACAATAACCATCATGCCAAAAACATCTCAAAGACCCATTACTTATTATCATTTACACGTACCTATGCTTCATTAAATATTAACATTCAGCGATGCTCCAAGACTTGTCAAAGTCTGAAGACATATTCACAGAACAAACTTCGCACTCTGCCGAAATCCCACTGATTTTCGCGAGTCCATCGCCGTGTTCTTAAACTAGAAATATTTGCGCAGTTTTGCAAGATGAAAATATCATCAATTCATATATAGTGTTTCGGCGGCATTCAACAGACACTTGAAATTATGAAATTTCCTATCGTCAACACATTTTTCCCGCACTCTCTTCAGAAGTAAAGCTCACTGAGGCACACAAAGTAGGTAATCCAAAGCGACAACACACTTGCTGAAGACTATTTGAAAATCAAACTTGCACTGGGACTCCATGTGGCTCGAATGAGGCAACGGAGGTGCTATGTTTTGCACCTACACACACGAACGCGACCGTAATACACACAAATTACAACGGCATTAAAATACTACCAACAGCCACACAAATGAACCACGTACATAACACACAATTCAGCTCACAATCTCCTTCGCGCGCGCAATGAGAAATCTTTCCATACTTCCAATTCGTCTCACCAAACTGATGATATTTTCATTCAACCCAAGAAGGCCTCCAGTGATATATAATTGCAAATAGTTGAGAATATTTTCCACTGTGAATGGAGAATGAGAAAGCCTTTCACAAAAATAAATCACACCCAGAGAATTTCCATCACTTTTAAATGGTCTTGAAAGCTGTGAATTTGCAATTTGGAGAGCAATTTTCCAGCAAATTGACGTAGCTGTAGTTTATTTAAATAATGCCATTACCCAAATTTCATACCATGATTATTTCAACCTTTTCCCCACTCGCGCCTCAGCGAAAGAAAAGCCTGAACTCAAAAGCATACGCTTTTTGGCCCCAAGGGAGAAATGTTATCACTAACATTTAAGGAGGTTCTTTTAGAACTTGGCAAATGGAAATTGTGATATAATAGGCAAAACTTTAGATATTAAATCACATCTTTGTGCGCTTATACTTCACTACACATTTCCCTATACTGTTGTACAATTTATCTGCCATAAGAAAACCGTATATTGTAACAATTTCTAAGCATATTATGTATTAAGTTAAATGAAAGCATAAAAATACAATTTCAAAATAGTAAATCGCATTAAAATTATGAACTTCTGAGCTTTAGAATAAAAAAAGACCTTAGAAGCAGAGATAAATCTTGTTTCAGAAATATTTTGAAGACTAGTGACGGAGAAACAGTGAATTCAACGACAAAAATATGATAATTGACTGTTTAAGCAATTTTTCACGACTAATTTTCTGTACGAAATTTCCTAGAAAAGCATATTTTACAGATCAAAGAAAAACTTCTATGGAAACCAAGATGGAAGATTGTCCTATAAGTTTTTTGCTTAACGCATTACGCATTGAATTAAGGTCAAGTGAAGGTCACGTCCTGGTCATTTGGATGTGAAAAGTAATGCCATGCACCTCTTTAAACGTACTGTTTAACATCTCCTATGATTAGGGTGGAAGTAATTTAATTGACCGTGTCTCCGCAATGCATCACTTTACAAAATGCGATATTTCAGCATATGAAAATCGTGTGTGTGTGTATCGTTAAGTATTTCATTTAGCCATACCATTAATTATGGACAATTAAATAATGAGAATTGCAACAATTGGTGAGACCATTTCTGAAATTATGCCCAGAGACTTCTGGCCAGAGTGTCAGCGATGCCAAGTGCTTCGCGCGCATTGAGATTTGCGGAAGAGAAGAGCGGGGATTGCAAGGGCAAGAATATGGTTGATATTATTGTGGTTTATGCCAAGTTGGGGAGAAGAAGGAGAGGGAAAAGTGAGATGTGAGGAAAACTAGAGAAAATGTATTAATAAGATGTGTTGTGACAACCGGCTTTTGCAATAAGTACACAAAAGTTTTTCGCGATTTGCTCAACCGGTTTCATTGGATTGATCACCGTGAAGTGAGCCTCTCGATCTTTAAATACACCCTTCTCTGTTGTGTCGTTGAAGTCTCTCTTTCTCTCTTTTTCTGCCGTGCTGCCTTCGCTTCGTGTGCAGATATGTTGAAAAAAGCTCCTTCTGATAGCGCCTCTGTTGCAATTGGCGCGAGTGCTCTCGACAGTCGTGAATGTGTATACATATGTACACCTCATTCAAGCTCTTTTGATTTAGGCTAAATGGCATCAGGTTTATGCGGATGTTGCAATTGAAATGCAGCCGCAGTCGCCGTAGTGAAATACAAAAATTCCTGCCTGCAGTCAATGGGAAAATTGTTCCAATTCATGAAACTGTGATATTGAAATTTTCAGCAAAATAAACGCGCCAAAAAGTATTATACTTCGAAAAAATGTCCAGTGCGCTTTATATGAAAAACATTCATAACTTTATATTCTCACAATCTTAATGTTCACATTGTTTTTTTTTATTTATATTCACCCTGGGAATAAAACAGTTCCGCTCGCAGAAGTTTGTGTGTTTTGGGAAGAAAGAAAAATCATGAGTATTTAGCAATGTGTTTTTTCGCAAAACATCATTATTTCTTAGCGATAACACACGAAAAAAAATGAGTACAATTGGACAATTACTTAAGCAATGAAAGTGTCTCCGCGTGTTCTCTTTTGTTCTTGTGTATTAGAAAAAAAGTCAGCTTTTTGTGTGTGTTTTCTCTTATAATTATCGCAAAGATGAGAAAATATGTGCTATATTGCAAAATTTCCTTGTCAATAAAACTGAAATGCTGAACATTTGAGTATCATTTTGTAAATAAATGATGGGAGTTAAAAATCATCTTGAGACAAAACAGTAAATTGCCTTTATCTCACACTTGGTATATAAACAATACTTTAAATAAATACCAGTGGCTTAGGTTTTGTGTGACACAGAGAGATCGAATTGGGTCAAATTGTCAAGATTCATTAGCACAATTATGGGAGATTATCGATGTGACTGTGAGCGTGCGTTGTTTATTATTGGAAAAAGAGAGCATCAATAGGAAGATTTCTACTCATTTTACATACTTAATCAGCGCTTGAAGAGCGTTTTGCCGAATTTGACTGAATAAAAACGCTTTACTCTCATTTTGGGCGTCTTTTTTGCTTGGCAAGTTGAATGAACAATTGTGTTGTGTTACGTGAATTGCGCTGTTTTGGTTTATAATGTAGCGCAAAAAAATATGTGTAATTGAGTTTTGCGACCTGTACATAATGTGTTGCTTTGGGAATGATGTCAATGACATGCAAAGTTCAATGTCCATCAAAGATAAAAAGGAGAAATAAGACGTTAGCCAGAGAGACGAAAGAAATTTAGACAATTTTTCAAGCTCCCATATTTAAGACACGCTTGTTAAATCAATACGCTGAAAGAGTCACTTAATCTTGTCTGAAGTCTGGGCAAATACATATGTACAATCAACATGAATACACGATATTTTATTTTACTTTCGCGTCAAATGTTTATGAAAGAAGAAAAAAAATAGATGGAATGAATAATGCAATTTATGATAATATAATATTCAATAAAAGCAGAAAATCTCCTGTTGAGAGGCAAATGGAGGAGATGAAGAGTGATTAGATTTTATTATGTCACTGTGTCAGGGTTAAAATTACTATGTTTCAGTTTTCTCCAATATCATTCGTGATGACAGACAGAAAAAAAGAAGAGCTTCGCAGTTGATTTGATACATCATCAAAGATTCTCCGTAGTAAATCTCATTGTGTCTTGCTTACAATGTTTAATTCACTCGTAAAAGAGGTTTAGTAATTTGGAATTGGTCTGTAAAATTTCCTCAATTTCATACTCGCCGTTTTTATGACTCAAATTTATCACCTTCAATGTGTCTCGTTTTCCTTTAGATAACAACAATGTCAGGGCGAATGTTTCGAGAAAAAAACACGAAAAGCCTAATGCGGGAAAATTTCACGTTGATCGTCAGCGATTAATGCACACATTCAGACCATCTTTTTGGTGTGAGATTCACGAGATAGTCGTTGAAAGTCGTGTCGCATGAAAACAGACGTTATTCAAATAGCCGGAGATTTTTATGACGCATTAAATTGAGTGTTCATCTTCGAGAGTTTTAGGATATCTACATATATATATTTCTATAGTAGTTTTAACGCTTTGTGCCTTCGGAATTTACATTGTCACATTTACCGGAATTATCGAGAATTCACTTAACATTATCACATCAATCATGACAGTGAATTTAGGCATCAAATCGAAATGGATTCCATGTTTTTATTCTAAACATTTTCTATTAATACAATTCAGCAGGAGTGAAAGGAAATGAAATATTTAAAATCCTAAACAAGAAGTCTCTTTCAAGATATTTAAAGAATCACAAGTTAAAATCATGAGTTTTGAAAATTTAGACATCTTTTCCAAAAGGTCACCAGTTATTTAAATAATAATAACCTTTGAAGAAAAAACACGATTATGAGGACGACGCATAATGTTGGAAAATACCGGAACACTCGCACGCATTGTCATTCACCTTTTAAGCAGTTGTCGAGCCGGTAGTGCAAAATGCATCAGGAAATAAAGGCCATCGATACGCATTTCAGGAGAAATTTCACTATCTGATCCAGAGCACGTAGTCGTGAAAATTCAAGACAAGTTTATTAGGTCATGCTCATTGGAAAACCCCTCCAATTGCTGAGGCGAAAACTCAAGGACCAGAGCTCGAATCGAAGCAAAAAAAAGAGAGTGATTATTGTGAGTAGCGCGAGAGAGAAAATAACAAAGACTTCTGCCTATACTTTTAGGTATATTTAATTACAATTTGTCATCAGGTCAGAGCGGCCACTCATACAATTGAATGTACAAATAAAATCGAGAGAAGGTCAGCACCTCATATGTTTCATCCACCACTGAAAGAGAGCCTCATTTGCGTTCGACGTCGACAATATATTTGTAATGGGAAGCACATATGAAAGCTCAAAGCAAAATCCATACGTCAAGGTGAAGAACAATTGAGCAGTAGTACAAATAACATTTCGTAACCCAAAAGTTATTTGCCATTCCAAGACATATTTTTGCTCACGTGTTTTTTTTCCTCCAGATATTTCTCTCACTTTTTTTTTTCAACAATCATCGCATGGAAAATTTTCTGCAGCTCAAAACTCGCTATGCATTTGACCGAAAGAAAAGGTGTGCATTTGAGAGGAAAACCTGTTGCCGAGAGTGGCGAAAAAGGCAGACTCACACTCGTTGGAAAGAATCAATAAAACTAAGCTCATTCCATAGTTAAATTACACAGTATGTCAACGCATTATTTCAAAACTTTGCCGACAAACTTTCCTCTTTGTGACTTCGCATGGCGCGAAAGAGCGACTTTTAGGAGGAACAAACTTGCACTATGGAAACTTGAAAAACCACAAATTGCCCGACTTTGCTTATATCTCACTTTCGAGAGAGGGAGAGAGAGAAAAAAATACAGTCTTAGTTTTTCTGCCTTGCACACTATTTCCCCACAAAATCCCCCCAGAGCGCAGCGAGATATGTTACACGCTGGTTCCGCTGAGGAAAAAGAAGTGCGGCAAGTTGTGCATTGCCCAAGATCCACTCTATCGCGCATATGTATATGAAAATTGCATTAATCGCCGAGTCTATTGCCGATGGAAAATTGTGAGATATTGCTCGCGAGAACACAATCTTTCATCAACACAGCAAACTTAACTCCGCTACACCTTCCGCAAAAATTGCTTATAAATGTGTGTCTCTCTCTCTGTTCAGCTCGGAAAACTGAATTCCGCGTCAGCCACTTAAACTGTCAACCTACCTTTAAAAACTCACTCATATCAGCCATATTAAAGTTTCATAATGCAAACATACACACACACACGCGCAGTAAGTTTTTAATACTCTCCCTTGAGAGCCACTCGGAATATTCCGCCAAACAGAATTATGAGGAAGACAAAAAGTGAAGAGAAAAAGTTTTATTTTCACTCACAAAAGCATCATTAGCATGTGAACAATCATTACATTTTCTTTCCCTCAAAAAATATACCGCTATAGACTCAATTAAACTGTATATTTATGGATCCAGAGACTCATGAGACACACACAAAAATACCTCATCTGCGAAACAATGCTCACATCTTACGTATTTTTTCGGCAAGTGACGTGCAAAAACGCACAACAATATCTTAACATATTATTCAAGGTGCTCGTATGAACAAAGGATGACTGATATCAGTTCCGAAAAGCTTGAAAAATTAAGGAAAAATAGTGTATTTTTAGCCATAAAATTCTGGGTGGAAATATTAGTTGTTAGAATATAAAATCTATAAGTTCTTTTTAGGGAATTATTCCACTATGTTGAAATATCAGTAAGTTATGGAATTCACCAACATTTATCGATACGAATTCCTTGAAATTTCCTTTCAGTAACGCAATTTTAGTGGAAAAATCAGACTAATATAGATTGATTAGTCCTTAGAACGTCGATTCTAACTATTTTTACTCTAAAATAGTGTGAAAACTTGGTCAAAAATCATTGTCGATATCTTTAAAGATAGAATAGATTACGAGATCTTAAGAAACTGTTCAAGAATTAAATTTTTTTTGGTAATATCTAAAGTTTTTTATTAAACCCATTAGAGATGAAATCGATATTGACAATAAAGAAGAGAAAAATGTCTGATGATCAATTTGGTGCTGCAACTCTAATCTTGTTTCAAGCTGAATCTCCAAATCCAGATCATAATGTTAATTTCGACAAATTCGCTAAAACTCTGCGGAGTCTCAACCTCATTAAGATCTTTATGTGTTTTGCTTCTAAAATCGCGTTTACCGCAATTCATTTACGATTCGCGCTGACTCTAAAATGCTCAGTAAACAATCAAAAACTTAATAGGCTCGTGCAAAAAGTGACAGTTGATCCAAAAATGTGCAATCGTCGGAAATCTCAGCTCCGATACACACTTTCCCTCGCGATTTGACGGCACATCGCAAGGACGGCGCGTAAAAGTGTCTCGGCAGCGCCAAAAACTTTCGCGTGTCGCGAGGGTGTCGCGATGGCATTGACATGCTTTCCAGCGCCGAGACCCAATTCTGACAACCCCCGATTGAAGGCTTGGGCGACGCACCTGGACAGCCGGGCCACGGCGTGACCCAGTTCGTCGCGTGCGTGATCGTGCTGTCATCGCCCGAAATACCGCAGCGCGCGACGGCGGGCGGCGGAGAGTCGTGACGTGTGCTGTGGGGGCGGCGGAAGAGTCGCCGCCGGGGTTGGCAGGAGTGACGAGATGGATCGTGTCAATATTTGCCCATCATTTAGCCATTTATTCAATCAATCGACGTCTAATTGACTCGCAATAGTAGGCCAAGAGTGAGACGGAGAGACAACAGATGATGGCGTCAGAGAGAGGCAACTGATAAGAGCAATCTCGCTCAGCAAAAACACAACTTCCCAGCGTTTGTCCCATTTTCCACCCGGAGAAAGACTGCCCGGAATCGCTGATTTGCCCTGGACAGGCGGACGCGCGGCTGCCCAGGGCCTGGAGAGAGGCGAATTGGCAGCATTCGCATCTCCTTTCTCTTGAACTTGGCCAATTTTAGGGGATGCATCCGCCATTTTGACATTTCGGAGGGTTGCCTCTTCCTCTTTCCGCGACAATTTCCCAGCGCAAAACACGGAAACACCCCGCAAAGCACTCGCTTTCCACCGCAAGGAGACATTCTCCTCTCAATGACCACAAATCACACACACTTTCTGGGGCACTTTACCTCGAGATTCCCGGCGAAAGGCGCTGCGAAGTCACTTCACGGAAGATTTCCCATGCAGATTTCCGTCCCTTATCCTTCACTCTGTCGCTCCTTTGCTCGCCAATCACGCACTTTGGCAGTTTCTTCACTCTTAGGACACTTAATTGGGAGGTTCACTGTTAATTTTGGCTGAAATTTACGTGGATAAACTAGCAGCAAAAGTGCCTCACTCTCCTCATTAAACGAGACTGTTATGTTTCATATGGCCATCCGGTTGGTATATGGCAATCGGCGAAGATTGACGTTTCTGACAGCACAAAGTGTCACGGATGCTGTGAGTTTCCCGGATGAACTTCCCTCCTCAAAACAAAGAGTTTCACCATCGCGTGTGAATAAAAACATTGCAATTCTATCAATAATTCTTCAATTCACTGCGTTTCTTTTGAAAAGTGTCAGAATTCTATGCAAAAACTTTTCATAATAATTTGTTGAACTGTTAAAAAATTGTACAAAACTTTTACACAAAATATTTCTTCATATGGATATTTGATATTTATATATCGCACAATTTGACTTACCACTGGGTTGGGAAAGTGCTGTCAGCAAAGACACAACCCTTGTAGAATTATAAATAGAACAGAATGGAAAAATTACGCTTCTTTTTAATGTCAATCACACAAATAAATAAACAATTATATTCACAACTATTTAAATTCTTTTACTTTGCATTTTATGCAGAATTTTAATTAATTTTGCTCTCTTATTTTCACAGCTTCCAGGTCAAGACAATGCAATCTAACAGTTTCTTCTAACAAAATGTTACTTTTCACTACGTGTAGATGACGCTGAGAGCAACTGAAAGCCTATCCGAGACACAGAAATGCTGAATACATTCAAAATCAACAACAGTTAGATATTTGGTTTGTTCAGTAATAAATTTTCTTCTCGCGCAGGGAAGTTTTCTCATAAATTTCCGCAACTTCACCACCACCGGGAGCCATCGGCAGTGCATTTGTGAATGGCAATAATGAGGACATGTGAAATATCCGGCATTAAATTACTTTTATTGGGCGCACCCGATCGAGATTTCTCCCCAGAAAGTTCTGCACGCCAACTGGAGCCCCTGAATTGCAGGGCCGCACGTGCGACAAGTGACCATTCGGTTATTTATTTGACCTCTGGTGGACGAAATGTGATTTATCGGGGCAGGAATTGGCGCTTTTTATGTCCACAGCGTCTGCTGCAAATCTTTTCCCCTTCTTTCTGTCGGATGACGCGGCGGAAAATGTCTTGAAGGCACTTTTCCAGGCTGTCTCTAATTCGACTCCTCTCGCAATTAGATAATTTTCCAGCAAAAGCAAGTGATTTTCTTCATATTCAAATCAAAGTGAATTTCCCTGATACAATTCACCCTCCTTGTTCTGTTTTATTTCCCACTTAAAGACAATCGCACTGCCTTTCCATTTGGCCCTCCCACAGCCATTAGCCTTTTATATCTCCTCCACTAGCCTCACACCCTCCGCCGCAGATTGATGGTGAGCGATAAGAAAACTACAGGAGACAAAAGTCAAATGACCAGCGAAGGGAAGTGGAGAGCAGAAGCGAACTGGAAATGACCACAAAAGCCCAGAGGAAAGGGTCGCTTTTGCATGAAACATGAAACAAGGGGGCAGTTTTATATCAATTTTCTCTTGAGTAACAGGTCAGAATTCAGCACAAACATCAAATCGGATCATGCGATCTCACCAGAGTTTCCTGAAGAGAGCAAAACTGGCTCAACTTTCTTATATTAACTATATTTCAGGATGGAAAAGGATAAAGAGCAAAGATTGTATATTGAGCCATAGTGAAATGCTACAAAACTGTTTGAAGATCATTTTCTCATAAAATACAGAAGCTTTAATACCTCGCATAACCTGAAATAATAGATTTGTTTATTATTTTTCTTGGAGAAATTATTCTATCGCAAAGATAAAGAGATCGATAAACAAATGTGTAATAAATAGAGAAACTTTCATTTCAAACCTAGAATAGAATATGTGTATTTTTCATTCATGAGAACACAAGGAAGTTTGTTCCATCAACAAAGAGCGAGCTTCGGAGAATGCGTCTTCGCTACTTCAGCACAACGAGACTCGCAAAGACAGGAAGGAAAAGGACACGAATAAAGAGAAGTCGAACGCCATGAGGAATGAAGAGCTTGAGTCTTGGAACCGTGAAAAGAGTGAAATTCACCTTCTCAAAGTGTTACAATGTGAGAGTAGTACACACCCCGACAAATGTGTGAAGTACTAAGAAGCATAAAGCCACAATTCCCTGCCTTATGACTAGAAATTGAACAGAGAGAAAGAAGGATTTACTGAAGCTGTGTACAAAATCGTGCTATTGATTGGGAAGGGCTGAAAGTACGTCAATTCTTTCAAGTAGAGGAAGTTACTCAGAAACTCCTATACAAGATGATACTGAATGTGTGAGGATTAGGTTTCGGTTAGAATGAATACAATCTTCGTCACACTTTCGACCTTCGTCGGGTGCCTTTCAGCCATTAGCCTCAATTGGCTCCGCTCCAGAGGCTTCGGTGAATCAGATAAACGCGTATGCCTGCCTGTCTTGGGCCTCAAGTGCGGTCAGCCCTGAAAGCGTCCTCAAAGGCGCCCTCCCGGACATCCAGCGCGCGCGGGCGGTGGGGTGGAGGGTGTGCGGTATGAAAATGAGCATGACTCTGTTTAGTGGCCATTTGACTGCCGACCCATCGGCGGCGACATCCCCCCGGCCCACCCTCTGCGGGGTCGCGTTGCGGATAGGGACAGTAACGAGTATTGCGGACGGAAGTGCGTGTCTCTGCGCGTGGAGTGTTCGGAATATAGAAATGATTGGTGCTTTGACCGGTGGCACCCCATCGAGTTGAGCCACGCAAGGGTGTCCTCGCGATCTCACCCATCCACTCTCCGCATTTATCGTCATTACAGCGCCAGTTTAGGCCGCTCTTGGACGTTGACCATTTTGGCGGGGCGGCGGGCGGAGATAAAGCTGAGCGACAAGACTCAGGCGAAAAAAGTGGCTCGATCCATATTCATGGGAAGGCTCCTCCAATCGCACCTTGATTTCTGCGACGATTGCGACAAATTTTTATGACACCAAATCACGAGACACCCTCCCAAATGTTACGAGTTCACCACTGACTCTCCGCACACAAACACAAACACACACACACGCGCGCGGCCGGGGGGCGAAAGTGGATTTTTAGGACTCATATTATCTGGAGAATGCCCAAAAACTTGTAGGTGGATATAAACTTTTATTGCGACCCAGTAATGAGAAATGCGTGGGAATTTATCTTCCTATATCGCCGCTGCCAACTTCACACTTTCATACGTCAAAGCTTCACGAATGGGCTTTTCAGACGTGAGATTTTTCTGCGATAAACGCTTTAACAAATGATATAGACGCTTGCTTCATGTGGCAATTGCTCTTGAAGAAAAAGCCCAGGTAGAATCCTAAATTGTTGATTCACGCAATCTCTAAAAATTAAACTTCATAAAGCTTTGAGAACCAATCGATAGCAGTCAAAGTTCTTATTGGATTTTTATTAGGATAATACTTGCCGAACTTTGAAAGTAAAAATTGCGTTATTACCCTAATTTAGTGATTATTCAAACTTTTAAAGAAGGTGTACACCTTTTACAACTCTACTTTGCTTAGACTTTTCAATGTTATTTCATATTTTCACATCCAAATTGAATGCAAACAAGCCATTAATCTTGAATAACTTTCTCATTGTGAGGCACTCGACTTGGAGGAGGCCTAACTGATGCATAAAGACACCAATTTGTGAGTTGTCCTCTGAGGTTTTTTTTTTATTTCAATAAGAGCTGCTCTCGAAGGGGTCAATATGGGAAAATTCAGACATTTGGTTGCACGCAATTCTTACCTAATTTTACGCTGTCGCCCCGACAAAGAGGCCTCGCATTAGCCACGCATCTGTGTGTTCCACAAAATCGGGTTCACCGTCGACAGGGCAGAGGCCAAGAGTGTCTTGCGAGAGGAATTGATTGGAAAAAAGGACGCGCATATGCTCCATCCGGTTCGGATATTCCTGCGGTGATGCAGAAGAGGAGTGAAGAAGGGCAAAATACAGTTGTATAAATAATAAAATTCAATGTGGGGGTAGTTTTATTGCTCCATCACGAAAGTGTGATAGTTTATCAGCCCCCTTCGTCACTCGGTAAACGGCCTTAATTAATACTTTATCGCTCGACAAAAGGAGAGTTTAGTGAATGTGAAAGGGAATCTCAATGGGATATTCTTGCGCTATTCACCAGAGAAATTACAACAATTTTTCCGCGTATTGAGAGATTCTCAGCGCAAAAATGCCACCCTCGTCTCAAGCTGGATGAACAAAGGATTGAGTGCAGTAAAAATTCGATTAAACCACAACCGCGTGTTTTGTGTGTGTTTTCAATGGAGTGTGTTTGTTGCAAAAATGAGGGGGAGAAAAAGAGCGATTTAACAGCGACTTTTCATTTAACGATTGCTCTTTTTTTCCATACTCTCCCTCTTCACCTCCTCCTTGAGCTCCTGCACGAGAGTCAGCGAGGACTCGCTGAAAATTCAGAGCCCACAGATATTCTATCATGCTGCCTTTGCCATGGCAAGAATAGGAACGCCCAGACAAACGACGTTGAGTTTGCGAACACAGAGATTCACAGAGTTTACAACGGAAAGCTTCACGACGAAAGATCAAGGAAATGACTGTCGAGAGTCTGTGAAACATACTAGAATAGAAGGAAGTTCTAAGTTGTTTTTGAAGTTTTCAGAATAACGATGCAAGTATTTCAAGAACCCCAGCGAACACAGCATGTTTTTAAGCTGATTCACTGCTGAGTCAAAGTGCTCATAATCGAGCACTCAGACGATTTGTGAATTTATCGCCTTCTGAGAGCACAATTTGATCATTTTTTCATAGATTCTGGCCACTTCCTGCTGAGCTTTGTGCAGATAAAAGCACTTTTCTTAGCATATTCAATGGGAATCCCCCAAATTCCGTCTCACAGACCTTTGGGTAACATAAAAAAAAACTTTTACTATTCGCCTCTACGATCGTGAATAATTCTTTAACATTGACCTGAAAAAAAACGCTTTTGCGAGCAGATATCGAGCACGATAAAATTCTCAGCTAAGTGAGTTCGCTGGGACAGAAATTTTAGTAAAGAACTTCTGATGTTCAAAAGAATCCTCTTATTTTGTAAAAAAAAAACTTCTAAAAACATCCGAAGATCCATAAAAAATTTCTAAAATTTCCCATCAATTGAATGCCAGTAGCTGTTTTGCGCTGAAAACACAGAGTGTTGGCGGCAAGAATGCCGTTATGAGTGCCTAAAGGGGTGGAATGACGTGAAAAAACATCGAGAACCACTTTGAGGCTCTCCTCATCATCCCACCCAATTCGCCCGTTCTCTCTGTGGTCGCGATAATGAGAGAATTATTGCAGAAATCATTCACAATGACAGACGGAGAATCAATTGAAATCATAATTCTGATTTGAGCGCTCTCGCATGAGCATCGATTCCATCCCCATCCGAAGGGGTGAAGCGAGTGACGGAGAGGGTGGCTTGAGGGCGCATCCCGTTGTTATCATTGGTTAAATCTCCTCGCTGGCAGTCTGGCTGCGTAAGCAAAACGAATGAAATGCCACAAGGGAAGAGTCACTGGGATGCATCATCGTATCATTTTTCTGCCTGGAAATTCCATTTGGAGAGAGAGAAAGATAGACGAAGACTCCGCCTACACTGGGGAGCAGCGGACTGGATGGGAGAGAAGGCCCAGGGAAGATGAGACGAGCGCAAGGTATCATGATATTTGGCGAAGAATCAATTCCGATGGCTCCACGCGAGTCATCTCTTTCTCGCCGCCCGACACCCACACTGTCGCAGGCGGGAGATCAGCGCTCCACAAGCTCCGAAGCCCGCCACGCTGCTGAGACGCTCGCCGAGGAGTCGCGATGATGGGAAATGCAAATGACTGGGCTTAGCAGCTGGCAAAGAGACCCTATCACTTCCTTTTGTCCTCCGCGCCACCGAGCTGCGGAGACATTCGCGCTGTGGCTGCGGAAAAGCGGAGGAAAGTGAGGTGCTCGCCACCCAATTCCACCCACAATTGAGCGACCATGATATCAAAGTGAGAAACAGTGATAAAACCACAGGCAGGCGTGGTCTAATATTGACGCATGCGTTTGAAAGAGTCACACAGAAAATATCACATAAAGTCTTCTTCATTCTTTTCTTTCCATTCGCTTCTCCCATCTGTCTTGCTTCTCTCTTTGACGTGTGTTGTGCATTTGTACAGAAGCTCCTCTGTCAACCCGCACACACACACTTCCTCCCATCTTCGCTCATCCGCAGTCCTTAACTAATCCCTTTTCCAGCGCTCCGCGCAATCTTCCGCACTCTAATGATCGGCTCTAGATTTTTCTTTCTCCTAAATACCTCTTAAACTTAAAGATCTACGAAACACAGCTCTTAACCCAATTGATTGACCTACAAAGTGTATTGGAAGGAAAACACCTCCAGAATACGATCGAAAATGGAGCACAGCGCGCTCCTGTGAAATGCTTGAAATTTCCCACTCGAAACCTTGACATCGAAATTCCCATTCGATGAGGTCAATAAATCATTCAACACCCAATTCATGGGTAAAATTTTCGCACAACTTTTCCCGGCACAATTGCGTGTGGGTGGAAGTTTTCTTGGCTGTTTGACTACAACATCCCGCCGGACTTCTAATTTCACTCCCAAGCAAGACATCTCGGAGAAAAGGCAAACTTTCTCGACTCTTTCTGCGAGATGTGAGACACAATTTTCATAGCTCATATGCTTTGGGTCACGTTCCAGTTTTTTTTCCACACAATCACATGTATTTATCCATTTCAAATAACATATTATTAGAAATGTGTGTAATTGTGATATTTCCTGCGTTTTTTTTTTTGGGAAAAGCCAGTGATCAGAGATTTTCAATACTCTAGAAACGACCTCTAAAGCCCTCCTAAGTTAGCAGGATAATTTAACACTTGAATGGTCCAGACATAAATAACTCACGATTGGTTCTGGTCACTCTGACCAGTATTTCTTGCAACTTTACTGAGGCTCTAAACATCATAACTATGCTGTGCAAGTGAATTTTGGCTCTTAAATTATATTTTCTTGCACGGAAAATGCAATATTTATGATTTTCATTTATATTTTAAGGACATTCTATTGGTTAATGTGTATTTTCCTTATGATTTTGACCAGATTATCCAGAATTTCTAACCATATTTATTTTTGTTGGTGCTTTTTGCCCTTGTCTTTGCCAAGGAGGAGATAATCGCATTCTTGATTGAATTTCATTAGTATTTTTTAGCTTAGCTTCATTTTCCACTAGCTTTAAAGTTACCGACAATTAATTTTAATCCAGTTTTAGCACATTTATAGGGGTGAAATACCTAAAATTAACAATATAAGGATTATTTAGTCCATATTGTTTCATATAAGTCCTATTTTTCCTCTAAAACCTTGTGAAAAAAGGAATTTCATGCATTTTATATCGATAAGTGTTGGTAAGTTCACTAACTTACCAACAACACCCTTAGAGCGAATACAGACTTAAGGATAATCTCGAGGTTTTTCGTTTTTTACACATACTTTAAGAAACAAACCACGAGATCATTCTTAAGTCTATCTTTGCTTTTAGAATTAGAGATGTCAAATAATATAAAGTTCGGTTATGCTTAACTTTAGCTCGGTTTTTCACCACTCAGCTTTCAGAATCTCCATTTTCATTGAGCTCAAATGCGCAATTATATTATTAAAAAGAAATTATTTCAATTTATATGAAAGATTTTCTACTTTAAGACGTCATTTGGTCATTAAAAAGTCACACAACGTAGAAGAATATATCAAAATAAAGACCTGGATAAGAATAAAGACCCAAGAGAAACTAATCAATAGAAACACTTCGTCGTCAATTCGCGGCACTCTCAAGTCTGAAAGCGCGGCTTGGCGTAAGTGCAGGGTTTTCGCAGGCGAGTTGATGGGTGATTTATCAGTTACCACGGCGAGTGCAACATGTCCGTGGGGATGGGTTTGTTTGGCAAGTTTAGAGACTGACGAGGCGAAGAGTGTCCACTTGCGCGCTTTGTAACGCGCGCGATTCCAGTGTGGGTGCACTTGCGGTCGGGAAATCCGCGTCGTGACACACACTGAGGAGCTGAGCGTCCAGTTGACTGTGACTCGTGGCAAAGTGTGTATACAGACGTGCTCTCTCTCCCCCTTGGGCGCTCATCCGCGAGGACTCCGCGGCGACACTCTTCCTCGGCCGCGCCGGCATAGTGGGGACAATTTATATCAATTTTTTCTCCGCCACCCCTTCTCGCCATCGCGTTTTTATTATTATTGCCCATGTTGTAAAAAAGAAAACATGGCATAGTGGCAAAAAGGGAGGAAAGCCGTGTGAGTGAGAGAGTGGAAAAGACGGTGGAAAAAGACCCCAAAGGAGAAAATAAGCTTTTCGGTGAGAGAGTCTCACTGACTAATACCACAACCAAATAATTCCATATCACATCACCGTGTGCGCTTTTATCCCACAGAAAGGTGGGAGACGACGTCCAAAGTGGTTTGAAAGAACTCGTCGGTTCGCGAGGAATCCGTGCGTGTGCTTTTCTTTCCCGCATTGCAAATCTGCAACAGGGCGTTTCATCCATTGTCTCAGGATCTGCTGAGGTTCTTGCGCACAATTGTCGGGGAAAATGACGCAAATTGCCTGAAGTGATATCGGGAATCGGCACAGCTTTTCAAGCCTCAATGCAGGGCTTCCATCCGGAGGACTATATGTGAAGTGCAATGCTGCCATGACTGATTTCGCGGCCCTCCAGGAAGTCGGCCAACTTCCCTCCGTCCACAATCCCTGACCAGATTAACTTCAAGCCGACAATCTTGGAAGATGCAAAATTGAAAGTGTTGCAATAATAGGTGAAGAACTGAAGAGTGTCGATCACTTGCTGTGATAAAATGCGATCAAAATCCATCGCTCGAAGATTCACTCAAGGTGAGTTTGTCCCGATTTTCAGAGCCGAAGAAAAAAGCCAGTGTCTTTCCTGTTCCGAAGCCGACGGTGTATTCAGTTTCCTTCGCATCCTGTCCTTTATTGTGCGCCGTGTCATCATTGTGTTCTAAGGACACGAGTACACGTAATCTAAAATCCTTGATTCACCTTCTTTGCCCCGCTCTTCCTCCCTCTTCAGGAGATTGTCTTCGAATTTCTCATATTGTCTCTCTTCCCATTGTCTGAACCCACGAGATGTGGAAGGAAGGCGCAATAAAAAGTGTGCATTCTGAGATGAGGCAAGATGCGGTATTTCTGGGAAGATAAGATATTTCATTTCCTCTCTCGAGGGACCCCGAAAACAAGTGAATATGCCATTGATAATATTTGATTGTGCCTCCTTTTTGCTGCTCATGCATGAGCTGCGTGAGTTTCTCTGGTTGTTCGTCACCTTTTCTGTGCCGTTTATGTCGATTCAGCACCACAAGATGTAATTTTCATCGACCGAAATTGGAAGTTATGGTTTGATTAGAGTTTTTAACCTTTTTCCTTTCGGTTGTTTCAATAAGACAATTAATAGATTTTCATAGAAATTCAATTTTAATTGAATTCAATGTTGAAAGACAGTTTTGTTGATTTTGATTAAAGTCAATCTGTTTTTTTTTCTTCCACAAAAGTTGCAGATTAGTTTTCCTATAAGACTCCTGAACAAAGTAATTTCATTTAATTTCCACTACGCATTTCTGAGAGTCAAGTTGCACGCTCAATTGCAAGCAACTTGTTCACAATCACGTGCAACTAGTCGAAGCTAAATTCGTGCCTTTTGTCATGAGATTGAAGAAAAAATCAATGCCTGCAAGGTTTTGTCATGTGAATAATCACGCTATAGCAGCATTAACAATTAAAAAGCGTCATTTTCTTTAAAATATTAATAAATTATATATTCATATCTTGAATGGTGGGCGCGAGAGACTTTTTTTTTCTTCTAAGAACCCTTGCTCCACTTTCATTATGCATTCCTGCGTCTCTCACCCCTTCGTGAAACTCAGGCAAATCGATCATGTTGCACAGCTCCTTGGCCATACTTCATCGTCATTTGTAATTGCAATTCTGCCCGTATCGCTAATCAGTTACACGCATTTTGGATTGAGTGACGCTGAGCTCTTATCGCTTGTTCTGACATTGGATGGCTTCCGATCATTAAGATTGTATTAATTTATGCTGAATTTTGTTCATTGATTTCGATATAGGCGCCAGACAAATTGATACAATTCGTTTTGTTTAGACTTGTGCTATCACAATGATCTTCCTCTTGACATATGCAACATTATGAAAAATCATCAAATTCTTGCTCAAACGTGTAGCAAAGATGTCAGCAGAATCTCACTATCAGTCACTGCAGTAAATATTCGCCAAATATTCGGCACATTTCCTTCAGTGAAGCCCAAAGGTTGGGGTGTGTTTGCTTGTGTGTTACAGTTTTTACCCTTAGAAAAATCTTCGTCATTGAACTCTCCAACATTTCTCTATAATTCCATTATAATAGCAATAAAAGAAGGAAAAATGGTGCACGAGAATTGTTAAAGTGCTCTCCCCACCGGTATTTGCATAGAAAATCATAGGCCTGAACTTGTAGTTTAAAAAAGTGAACATTTCAACGCTATAAACATTGAAATTGGCTTCGAGGGTGAGTCTCCACAACACCCCACACTCAACAATCCTCCGCCACATGTGAGGCAAGTTGGGAGAAAGGTAAAATGTGTGCAAATGAAATGACTAGAAGAGGAGGCAAGCTCATGCTGTAAATTCTCTTTGGGTGACCAACACGAGAGGAGAGTTTGAGTTGTGAAAGAGCTTCAATAGATTTCATTTGGTGATAACGAGTTGACAACGGTTTGCATGACAAAGAAAACACATGCAAACTTTCTTAGTCTGTGGCCTCTGAACTGCCCCTCCTTGAGTCTCGATGCCTTTTCTTTGTGCACATCACGAAACATCCCTAGAAAACAGCGTAATAACTTAGAAAGACATATCGAAGGACATTATCCTTCTGAACTACGATTAATCACTTGGAGATTGAAATTAACGCTTCAGTTGAGATGTTTTCTTCTCTCTGATTAGAGCTAGAATTATAAAATTCACTTCTTGCTTGTGCGTCCATCGCCATCTTAGCGTTAATGCGAGCCTCCAAGTCAAAAAAATATTAAGTAAAAAAAGCAAAAATTGTAGAAATAAATAAATTATTACATTTTGACGTATGAATTGAAGAGTCAAAATCATTTTAGAGTTCTTTATAATAATTATTTTTGAATTTTTTCAGTTGATTTTATTGGGATTTATAGGAATTTTTGACTGTTTGAATATTTTAAAAATCATAAATGATAAAAACGAGTTCAGTTTCATTTGCATGACTTTGATAATCATTCATTGATGTTCATGTGAAAATTCTCAATGTAATAATTCTTCTGAAGATCACAAGTTTCTCAAGCCACTGTTAAATGCGTTACATTTGTTTATGGTTAATTAGGAAAGATGTTGCGATGTTCCATAATAATAGTCATAACGTCATCTGGCTTGAGTAAATTCTTGGGAACGTGCTTGAGAATCCTTGTTAAAATTAATTTGATTCCTCAGCACGAGAAGAAAGAGTAAAAAATGACTTTAATTAAGTGACTGGCCACTTGCCAAGTCGGTATTTCATGCCTTTTTTGCTCAAATCTGTGCGCCCCAGGGATAAAATTATTGACGACTTTAGGCAATCTTCCTCCATTTTAATTAAACCATTATCATTTTAATTATCGAGCCTGAGCTGAGATTTACACTTTGGTGTATAATTTTCTTCGGAGAAGTTGTTTGCTGCATCTGTCACTCAATTAGTTAATTTCTCTGCTCCAAATACACTTCGTCGCCCCCGCTCAGGCACTTACTTTATGGTGACATTCTTGGCGCTCAAGCCAAGACTCTAACTCGTACGGCATATTTTTACCACTTGCTCGATGGCGGAGAGACTTTTCCACCAATGTTCGCGGGTGAGAAATTTTAATTATCACATTTGATTGGAAATTTTCGTATTTTAATTTCACTGGAAATGATAAAGTTTATGGATTTGAGCAGCACGGCACTCGCTTCGCGGGTCATGACAGCGCTGGATAATGAATTTTCGGGAAAATGTCTTCAACTTTGCAGCAAATTGCAGGCCCCCCGAAGTCAAACACATCCACATGGTGTCTCGGGGGTATTTTGCAATATGAGGAATTAAGGCCGTTATCAGGTGGAGTGTTTGAAGTGAAAACCTCTCGATAACTATCAGAGATCTTTGGCATTACCACGCCTCACGTAGTCAGATAGTCTTGCAATAGAATGTGTATTTTTGATGGTGATTACACGAAAATTCCACTCATCACTCTCTCTGTTTTTGCCCACGATTTGGACACGTTTCTGGCGATCAATTCCCACTTTTCCACATGATTGATGAGTCGGTGGGATCAGTGGTGGAATTGAAACTCCAATTTCACATGTAATTGTGGCAATTTCGTCAAGTAGAGCCCAAACATCGCGATCCTCGGTGGACTGGCGAAAGGGGGTGTCGTTTTTTATTGTATCTGTAACTAATGTCTCCGATGGAATGGCCTGAAGGCAGCAAAAGAAATCACATCGCATGATTTCTGTTCTTCTCCACCACTTCTTTCAGTCTATTTATGGCATATATTATCTACATATTTCGTGTCTTGTACAAATAATTAATTTATTCACTTATATTTTCTCTTTTATAAAAATATTACCCAAGTGTGTACGATGATGAATATCTTATACAATTGACCCCTCTTGCTCGCATAACGCAAATGAAGTACATGAAGTAATCAAGTTGTATGTGAAAGTGGACAAGGGGTGAGTTGCGCCCCCTCCTTGAAAAATTCACAGGGAGTAGGAGACTTTTTATATTCTCATGTTCGCCTTTTTTCTGCCCACCTCCAAACCATTAATACTGTGGGAGGGAAAAGTATAAAATAGTGAGAAGAAACTTTGCCTGCTTGTAATCTTGATTACCGATCTCTTGGGCTCCGCGTGTCATTATAAAGTTAATTGGGACATCGAAACGGTTTTCTTATATATGTGAAAATTATTGCTATATCATGAGTTGTGACGTGGGCGAAGAACGGGGTGTAGAAATGAGCTTTTCAGATGCAAGAACAGCAAACCTAAAACTCTGGCGAACATATTTCACAAATGACCTGAAATTTGTGGAAATTCTCACGATTTCAGGCCAATAATTTTGTGATCATTTTTTGATTATGGCAAAATAATATTTAAATATTTGATTATTGCATGAATTTTTTTGTTTTTTTCCGAACATTTCAATCAAAATTTGAATTGAATTAAATAATTTGTTTTTTTTAATACTTTGTTGAAAATTTTTAATATTTGATTATCTTACATTTTTACTTGGAAAATCACCTTTTTTAAAACTTTTATTCAAATTTTGATTATTTAATTTTTTTTTAATACAGAGTAAAAATCAATAATTTTAATATTCAATTGAAACCAAAAAGGTTCTTCAAAAAAAATCGGCTGGTTACTTTCCCCTTGTTTAGAATATTTCAGTTGCTAATTTTTGAAGTCAATTTTCATTAGCGGATCAGTCAATTTACATTGACTTGTTACAAAAGTGAAGAATCTTCGAAAGCGAGCCAAGAGCGAAAATTTCGGAATGAGCAATTTCTACGGTTTTGGCACACACGCCACTCAATCGCAAGACTCATCCAGTGATTTAGACGAAAAGTCATGGAGGGCAGAGGCGAGTTGAGCGTCTTGCAGTCAGTTTGTTGAGGAACTTGTCAAGAACAATTCCCCAAAACAGATAGAAATAAGCTAGAGGCCGCGGTGAGTGCATTTAATACAATTTCATGCAGCTTTTTGGCATGTCAGACAGGAAATTGCGCTGCCATCGAGATAATCGAAAATTACACTTTTCTTCCATCCCATGCAGAAAAGACCAGTCAAACACGGTTGATGCACGGAAGTTCCTCATCCAATTCAACTTTGGCTAGTCAATACGAGACGCGCTCGCTTTGGCGTTGAAGCCCGCGTGACAGTGATAGTGAGGCAAGAGTAATCCTTGGGAGTGATTTAATCAATCCTCATGACATCACTTCCACTTTCCACTTGATGTGCGGCGAAAGGAGGGCTGAATGGAAAGTGCTGTCCCACGTAGAATCTCTTGATGGAGAATTGAAATTTGGGCGCGTGCTCATCATCAATCTTCCCGGGCCATTGTTACATTCATCATCTGGCAAATAACATTTTTGGGAAGGAAGGAGCCTCGGCGAGAGGACATAATGATACGGCATCGGGTTTCACGTGAAGAAGGCGAATATGAGGCCGAAAAACCAGTTTCGTACGCTATAATTTAAGGGTCTTCTTCCTCCAGAGCGGCGTGTCTATTGTCATGATGCGTGGAAGGCAGTAAAAAATTCCTCTATGGCGAGACACTTTCCACTAATTGTGTTATACCAACTCGATGTACCTCAGACAACACCTGGCGGATTGACACTGTGACAAAATGATATGCGAATAATTTTGTATTATCGCGCCGTGCATTTCCACAGAGGCGAAAATATTAAAATGTTAATTTAAGCCCGTGACAATAAATTCGGTGGCACGACAAGGGGTGAATTTTTCCCTGCGTTGCGGCGTTTGGAAAGCGCGTACGAGACTTCCCTTGAAATTTGTGATAATCTGACATAGATGAGATAATAAATGTGTTCGAATTATTTACGATCATCTCCGAGGAGGGGTGTTAATATTCAATTTTGTCTCCTACATATGTTTTCCCATCCCTCCTAACGCCTCCTCGCCAAGGGATTCCCTCCTCTCCGGCCACCCTTGGTGATAACTTTAAATTTTGCTGTTGACACATATTTATTCGCCATCCAAAGCAATATTCCGCATATCGCTCGTCCACCCCTTCGAATATGCGAAAGCAGAGGCGACAGACATTGGCTGAGGGTGGAAAATTGTTGCGTGCACATTAGACTCCTCGATGAGCTCCTTTTCTCTCCTCAACTGTGATTTCTTAATTAAAAGTTTAACCATAAAACAGACACTCTGATTTCCAACTCATTTGCACCAAATGTTTTTGAGCGTTTGCATTTTTCTTCGCCCTTCGCCAGGGAGAAAAAAAAACGCGGAGCGAATAAAAAACGACTTTGCGTGATAACTGGGAATAATTGAATTTGAACAAGAGTCAACAATTGGGGCAACAAGAGAACCGAAGGATCTCCTTTTATTCGATTTGGTTTCATCACTTAATTACTTCTGGGTTGCCGTGAAGCGACCGGAAGGCGCGCAACCCACGAAAACGTGAGAGCACTTGTTTCAAATGAGGTGATACAATGATTGAAAGCCATTGCTGCACTCCACTTTGATGCCCACCCCGCGTGATATTTGGGCTATTGTGAGGGTTGATTCGCCCAAAATTGCTTTGTGATGGATACACAAAGATAGAAATCTTACAACTGCCTACAGAATGGCATGAAGATGGGAGAGAAAGGAGAGTTAATTAGTATGTTTTGAGGGTGCAATTTTCGCCTTCAGGTGTTTGCTGGCTTCCTATTTTGATAGGCTATCAAAAATTTCCATGCACACTCAATAGCCCAAAATGAGAGACAAGAAACTCTCCATTGTTTGCCAAGAACATTAATCAATAACCATCAGAAAAGGGGTACGTTTATGATTGTGGGTATTGAGAGGCCAATGAACTAACCTTTATTTAAATCAATACCGATAGTTACATTCCTTTAGGGAGCAAGAGATCACAGATGATCCCTTGATCTATCCTTATTGTGATGCTAGAATTCAGACGAGATTGAAAAATCAAATTTACTCCTTTTTCTAGGTTATACGATTTATTTAAAACTGATTCCAGTGATAAAATAACCCTTAAACTCATGCAATTTGTATTTAAGCAGAAAATATGTCTCTTTTTGTGGACAAAATTGACCATTTGCGTTAGAAAAACTTCAAATCAATTCAATATCTCTTTGGTTTGGGTTTTCCGCAATTTCTGTATTTAAGCGGCAAATTCAACGTCATTATTCAGCAGAAAAAATTGTGATTTTCGCTATAATTTCTCACATCCTGGTTTAAAATGATCAAAATTAGTACAAAGAGGTGTTCTTATAATTTCTTACAATCGGACATCTTGGATTAGATTGTGATAAGTCAAAAACGAAAAATAAAAACAGTTGAAGAGGACTAGAATCCGGTGGAAAATGCACTGGTGTCAGAAAATTGTGTACAGATTTAAGGCACATTATCTCCCCCTTGTATAAACGTTTATTTGATCATCTTGACATTCAATTCTATGTTTGATGCACATGTAGGAAAAATTGTCTTACAAGTTTTTTTTTACACACATTTTATTCTGAAGTGCGATGAATCTGGAAAAGAAATATTAATTTGAGGCGTCATATGAATAATTGTGGTGTTTATAGAACGAGAAACATTCAGAGATATGTGCTGAGCGAGGGTCTAATGCGTGGGAAGGATGAGATAAATGGGGAATTTCATTTGAAATTGAAGTGATAATGCTTTGACATTTTTTTTCACACAAAGTGTGTCAGAAAACGGAATCGACAAGTGATTTTCAAGTGAGTGAGATGGCACACAATTGCCTTCCTCTTGGACTTCTCGGGAATTCATGAGAAGACTGGGACGAGTGATAATTTCTGTGCGGAGATAATATTCAAAATAATTTCACTTCTGTGTTGGCTTTTTTTTCGGGCATGTGTGGAAAATCCGGCAAATAATCTTCAATCCGTCCTCCTCGAGGAACAGTCAGCCAGATAAGACGGGCAGTTAATCATCGGGAAGAACAAGTCAATATGGAGTTGTGCGAAAAGAGAGGCAACGCGAGCACTTCTAAACCGCATAAGCAGCGGATGTCATTCGCACAGAATTGATAGAGAAGCACACGAAAATGCCTTTTTTCTCTTAATCCTCAAGCAAACGCTGCACAAGTTGGACGCTTTTTGCAAACTCCAATCGCAATTCAGAGTGTTTGTCAAGGATTTTCGGCATCTTATCTGCACGCGCTTTCCTCACCTTCTCACAGTGTTTGTGTGTGCGTGTGTGTTCTTCTTGAGAAACAAATCCCCCACTTTTGGTAAGACAGTGAATATATTCCGTGTTGCTCATCAGTCACAATAAAAGTGTCATCGAATGTAAATCGATTACGATTTTGTGGTTGAATCACATTCAACCGCAAAAGACTTTATCAGCAAAATTTTTCGCTTCTGTCTCTTCGTGAAGGAACTGATCGTTCGAAATGGACGAATATCGCCACCACACATTTTTATCGGCGCATATCGCCAAAGAGCATCTCAACAGAAGTCAATCAATATGCGCGAAATATCTTTTTATCGCGCTGTTTACATTGATGTCTCATCAGTTCAGTTGACAATTCCGGGCAAAAATTATCGTAAGTCATTTCATCAGTGTTTACATGAATTCTAACACAAAATTCGTGAGTGAGATAATATTTTCGATATACACGCCTGAGCATTGACGTAGGCAGGATTCGAAGAAGCATTTTTCAGCTCAATCTTGCGTATTTACCTAGTTGAAAATGCAGAAAGAAGTATTTTTGATGAATTTTCAAGCTCCGTCTTAGATTTTCTGTGAAATATTCCCTACGCTCATGCGCCTGTGTAAATATTGCGTCTATCGACGAACCTCTTGATCGGGATATGCATGATATTCCTGATAAAAACGTGAATGATGACATGATGGGATTGTCTTTCGAGGTTTCATGTCATGATAATAACGATATCATGTCAAGTGGCTTCGCACTTGTAGCAATTTCAGCTTTCTTCACCTTTTCCACCTTCCTAATTCCCTGCGGCTTTTCGTGGGGCTTTGCTAGTTAAATCTGGTGCGCGGGGTGTAAAAAGTCTTATCACTCTTCTGCTCCTCCTTCCATCGTGTCAGAAGCTAGCAGTGCAAGAGCCATAAACTATCAATTACCGCGCTATTAACGTGTCAAATTTATGTTATCGAAAAATCATCAATCGTATCATTTTTCTTGAGCCTCCGATAAAGCCCTAATAGACTCAATTTTTTGGGTATTTCCTTCACTCAACAGTCATATCAGACAGTCAATTGAGAGTGGTCGAATACTCAAAATCAATATAGATTTTCGTGTCTCCCCGATCGGATTTCACGTGAAACAAGTCAATTAAGTTGTTCAGCTACTGGGTTTACAACATTTTATGTGGCCCACGAGATTTATCACTGGTGGAAAAAAGGAACGTTAAAAAAGCACTTTGTGCCTCTCAATGGACAATTTTTCATTCATATTTCACCACACAAATATACACAGTGTTAGTGGCAAATGAAATGATTATTGAAAATAAATTTTAAGAACTCCGTGCACAATGAGTCGAGTGCATTCGTAAAAGTTCAATTCAGTTGCATTTATTATCCTGCAAAATTCGAACAAGAACACTTTTAAATCTACCCGTTCTTCCAGTGTTTAGTGGGAAATTAATCGAAGGCATTGAAGGTTCAGAATTGATGTGATCGAGTATAACAGAGCAAGTAAGAGTCTTTATTGAGTGTTTGAGAGACAATAGAAGTTCGTTATTTGCGATCGTATCAGCCGCCAATGAGTTACGAGGAAACATTCAATGTTGAATGGAGTCTCGAATACATTTTTCAGACGAGCAAAAGAACTTTTTTCTGCACTCGCGTCTCTTGTGGTGTTTGTTATTTATAATGCCTCGCTAATTGTGAAGTGGCTTTCCATGGTTAAAGTTGCATCTGCTGCTGCTTCTCATCTTTATTGAGATATTTTTCCTGCAAATCCCAACACGGGCCGAGGGAAAAAATGTGTATTCACCGTGACGAACTGCACGTGTCTCATACACCATTTTCCACTCCGTGGGTGACTCCTTCCTTCACACTCATGTCCACTGTCTCATGTACAATTGAAAGTGCATTAGTGCTTCCTCTCGGCTGCGAAATCTATGAAATCTTCGCGCGGGTGAGGCTCAACAATGCGATTGGCAAGATCCATTTGAACAGGCGCGTTTTTGAGAAATTATTCAACATCGATTACATCCAAAACTGACAATGAGCCTCTTTATGCCGGGCCAAGTTAAATGCTGCATTTATCATTAATGTAGCATTTAACAATATTCGGCTTTATTTTAGTCCATGGCGTTGATACCGGGACACACGCGCTTAAACTGAAATCGAAACACGTCGCAACGCGACGCGCAGTCACGAATGACGTTCAGTGAAGATGTGTGTGAGAATTTGACAGCCCACACGCATGCGCCACCGCGCAGTTTGAGTCGACTTTTAAGTCCATGTCGGACTAGCTTTATTATAAATGCTGCATTTATATTAAAGCCGACACGGCATAAAGAGGCTCAATGACAATAAAATGTTTATTGGCTCATTTTGGCACCTATATTTTTGAAGGAAATTTGAGACTTTTTCAATTGATATGAAACTCAAACTAAGCGGTCATTACAACTATACAAATTTTGTATTTCAATTCGTATGAGCTACGAATTTGGGTTGCAATTTTACGCTTTTCATAGCTTATATTAATCAATCAGTTTCCTTAGAAGATTGTCCGGAAACACATAACCTCAATCTGGTGCATTTAATGTATATTATAATTCTTGTCCTAAACAATCTAGATTTTACTTAAACACTTTTTTTCTATTACTATCCTGCACAGTTTTTCTAATATAAAATTTGACATCTTATCTTACAAGACAAGATCGTAAAGTTGCGTAGAGTCGTAAAGTTCAGTAGAAAGTTTTTTTTTCTGTAAAATAAAATAGATGAATCACTGATAACACTATCTCTTGACTTTCTGGGCGAATTACAAGTGAGAAAAAGAGCGCTGTGCTATCATTTGGTCTTTACCTAATTTAATTGATTTTTGATCTCTTTTTAACTAATTGTTGATTGATTGTTCGGTGACACTGAGCAACGTCAGCATATTGTGATATACCCAATAGCTCATCTATCAATTCAGCTCGTGGACATGTTCGATTTGATGTCTCTCCTCCTCTTTTCTGCTGACACTTTGGCGCTCTAATGAATTGGGTTTTTTCCCCCGTCGACATCCATAAGTCCCCAGATAAGCAGAGAAAAACCTCCTGCCTCGCCACTCTATTGTTTAAGACCACTCAATCTGCTCCTCATTTTCAACACATTCCTCTGGCGCTATTGCCATGAAATGCCTCCGCCGCAGTTTTATGGGGAGTTTGATTTACATGGTTACTGACCTCAGAGATGAGGAAAAAGTCACAATTGACTTTCTCAAGCTACTGTTAGTGCATCAATAAGAGACTGATCATAAAGGAGTCAAGTAGAAATTCACTATATTATGTTTCCTCACACTATAAACAAACTCCGCTGGACTGTGTCGAGATGGAGTCACGGCGAGAAGACTGAGTGGAGAAGAAAAAGAACAGGGGAAACATTACGAAATAATAAACATATTCATAATTTTTATCACTTTCAATTGTCGATGTCTCTGTCAAGCATAAAAAAGGCTCCTAAGTGGTGGCCGGAGATTTCAGTTTACCACCACAGAGAGACAGAGAAATGTGTAACAAGAGATATCTTGTATGGAAAAGCCACTTAAACTGGAGATCTTCCAAATGCACTCCAACAATATTTAGTCATTATGAACTCTCCCTTTGCCGTCCTATTCATCTGTTGCACTGGCTTCTTTTAATAGTGGGAACGTGACAAAAGAATAAAACTTTGCGCCTCACAGTGTAAAAATAATACGGGATCTGCATCGTATTTCATTGAGAAGCCAAATATAATAACACAATGAGTTGCATGCGATGATCGACTGGCAATTTGCATTCACTGGAGATCATCCTGCGCGACAAATGGAGTCATCAGCCTAACCAATAAAGCGATGACGACTCAGCACTGTGACGCTCGGAGGACTGATTAGGGCGCGAAAGAGTTCGCAATGTTTATGAAAAGTTGAAATGTTGGCGCATATTTTACACGACTTTGCAGATAATGATGAGACACATGCGAAAATACGATGTATTTGCATACTTTTGCTCACTTTTAGTATCTTTCTCAATTTCGAACTCCTCTTTTGCCTTCCGTTTGAGAAACACTGCACGAGAATTTTTGCGGTGGCGGAATTCAATTAAAGACATCACAATAGACATCGCGAAGTTCAAATTTTTTTCGTTGAAGAAAGAATAAATATGGGTTTTCCTGCAATTTAATTTCAGCCACAATGGAGGTGAAAAAGAAATTCCATTTCCGCTTCGTGTGGAAAATTGAAATGATAATTGACACAAAAGCAGCACAAACTTCCATGGCGAGAGAGAGAGAGAATCTTTCAATTTCATGCAATGGAGAGGCAAAAAGGATAAGCACAAAAAGTCATGTTGAGAAGGATTCTTTGGGAAGTTGTGTGATAATTAATTTTCTCACCGGGAGGTAAACAACGCCCAGTGCCATCATATAATCATTGAAAATTCATCTCCAGAATGTCCTCATCGTCTCCCTTTTGCCACCAAAAGGGATGTTGATGTGTGTTCTCTGACATTTCCTCCTCATATTCACACCCTTTTCTTCACTTTCACCCCCCTTTGGAAAATTCTCTACTGGGAAATTTATCTGTAGGATGAAAGTGTGAAAATCATCCCCCTTTTTCATCCCACTGGCTTTTTGCATGTTCTTCTCGGGCGAGAGTGAGAAAATCGCTGTTTAATCTCATCGCAACACTTGCCAGAAAGTGTTATCAACTGTCAGAAACATTCTCTCCTGAGGTGATTATGGATTTTCCGCTTTTGAGCATCAAAACAATTTTGTCTGTGTTGTTTTATCACGCAGACAGATTGTAATCTAATGTTGCGTCGCTGTAAGGAGAGAGAAAAAAAAACATTGGGAAGGGAGCGATTATGATTTATGATAAACAATAAAGTAGGTTCAAAAGTCAAGAGGGTGACTCGGAACAAGTGGAGAAAATTGATATTTAATTTTTTCCGTCAATAATTTCGTCGAAGATCAGCAAGAAGTGCTGCGCAAAGGGGTGGGAAAATATCAGTCTCTCTCTCGACATGGAGGATAATTGCAAAAGTTCACATTATTTGCGAGATGTGGAACCGACTTCCAACTGAAATGCAGAGGAACTTCCCGCCAAAAATTCCTCCAGAGTCCCTTCGAATGCCCTCGAGACGTTCAATGGCTGTGTAATGACTATTATTATCGCCGTCAGGGGCCTAACAGTCCTGTTATTTGTGTGCTGAGATCCTTTCTGTGCAAGCATAAATATGCGTCTTTTGATAGTGAATCTCGCCTAAGAAATTGGCTTCTGACTTTAGAGTTCTCACACACTTTTTCAAGCCATCAACGAGTCACTTGAGACCAACAAGGAGAGCAATTCTAAATAGACAGAATTCCGAGTGATCTACGAATTACTCTGCTAGTTTTCCAACCGTCTGTATTCCTTTGATTCATCCCAAATCCCATGAGTTTCTATGGACGATAGAGGTCAAGTAGTGTGAAGAAATATTCTTGAGATTTTCCCTCCCTCTCTCTCACGTGAATGAAAACTACAGAGAAGCCTGTAGAATTAACCCTTAACACTCCTTGAGGAATTCTTGTGGCACTTCAAAGAAAATCGAATGCGAGAAGCTGAAGAACAAGCAGCTGATTTGGCTGCAACTCTTGGGCGAATTTATTCAACTCGTGGCATTGACTGACATTCTCTCAAGTTATCTAACCATCATCGAGGAGGTTATGGTAAAAAAATATGCTCTAAAAGGTGAGTCAAACAATGCGGAATAGAGTCGCGAAATTCAATCGCACTCCTCAATTCCATGTCCTACCCTTGACATGAGACCAGAAAGGAGGGTGAAAACATGGCAAAGACTTTTGCATTAACATTCCTCTGCCAAGCAATGTATTTAACATATGGCAGAGGAGGCGTGGTACAACATGAAGAGGAGACCATGAGGAGTTCTGCTTTTTTGTCACTCCTGGCTAAAGGTGAGCGGAAGTCTTTTGGGAATCCTGAAAAGCCCCGGAGAATCTCTCCCTCTAACAATGCCTCATGAAAAATCATACGCCGGAAGTTAACTGGCGTGCGCCATGTCATTTGCGATCATTCGATTTGATACCCAACCAGATATAAATTCATTTATGTTGTTCCAATTTTTCCCATATCGTCTTTCTATTGTTTGTGTGCCCTCGTGGAGGATTTTCTCTTGTGGTCCTGCCATGCTTTACAACATTCACCACTTTGTCGTGCAAACGGTCTGCGCAGTTTCTGGACGGCAGACAATCCAGCGCAATCAGGAATAGGTGTGCAAGATGCCTTGACAATATGTCTGATTGACCGGCAAAGTCGCACCAAATCATTAATCAATACTCTTCTCAATTCACCCTTTCCTCACAATTGGTTTGCGTGACTCTGCCGAGGGTTTCATATCTAATCTCCTCGGCCACTGTCTCGGCACTGCCTTCAATATATCTTAATTTAACAATATTGAGAAAGTGCCGTGACAATCAGCCACTTAAGTCACCGAACAACCCCTCTCGTTGGTTCAACTTAATGGAATTTCACGCTAAGACTCACTTTAGGGGTCGAAGATTCTCCACTCTGAACCAAATTCACGTAAATTTTTGGAAATTGAGGTCGTGAGGGATTTTGGAAAAAGAGTTTTGATATTTTTTCAAATTCATCAGCCATGAATGTGTGGTGATTGTATAATAAAAAGATCCACATTCTCACGGTGATCGAGATTATTACCCCCTTCATTTCGCATCATAGCGAAAGTTGGTCTCATGAGAGTTCATGTCCTTCGGGATTGACATCTTTCTGTGACGATTTAAACAGAAGCATAAAATTTGTAAATTGGATAAGAATTGATGTTGGTTAAAGGACAAGAATTCTTCTTAAGACTATAGATTCTTCTCAGATCTATGGTCTGACAATAAACTAAGATTTCCCCCATATAAGGCAAAACAACGAGCAAGTCTATCTGTAAGGATTCCCTTTGAATTTTCCCAGAAATGTTTCTGTGAGCAGAGAGACAATGGCAGTGAGATTGCAGAGCGAATGCCAATGACCCCAACTCTCGTGGCAATGTAAAAGTGTCAAGAACACAAAATCGGTTGGAAAATGTGGAATTGCGTCAATTGAAAATTCGCACAAATGGTCAAAAGGTGGAAAATTTTTGACAAATTCAATAACTGCTGAGAGATTTTTCAATATTCACCTCATCAAAGAGCCAGAAATCACCCGGAATGTCCGTGATTGATGTGACGTGTGCGGGGTTCGGACAGGAGACCGCACTCTTCACTCCCCAATTCCCAGGACACTCGATGGAGTCACTCACGCGGTGACCGCCCAGTTGGCTCGCAATCCATATTCAATTTCAATTTCTGCTTTGATGTGTCGAAGCCCTGGGCTTCTGGCCACGCAAATCGGGTGGCCGGAGTGACTGGCAGAAGCTGTGGGCGGCCGAGGCTGAGGTTAGTGCTTTCGGGGTGAGGATATCGAAGAGGGGCGCAGTGGTTGCGTGGGAAATTCCTTCCCTCATCATCCCGAGGCATTTATGTAAGTCATCTGTTTTTTTTCCACAAGGGGTGATTGAATTTCCACTCACGGTGGAGGAAAATTATCTTCAAAATTGAATGTGTACAATTTTCCCCGGTAAACACAATTGCCAACACTCGCTGTGGAGTTTATCAAATTCAATCGGGGCGCAGCTCCTGATGATTCTGTGCGGGTGACGGAGAGAACACCCGGTCTAATTACCCAGAGGCTGTTGATTTTTGAGCACAAACCAGGAGAAACCGTATGATGAGTTCTGGTTGCCAAATTGCATGAATTTTTTATGAGAGCGACTGTGTGTGTTGATTCACAATTTGTTTGCATAAATTGCAAACAAAATTAACAATAAACTCCCCGGTGCTGCCAGGATGCCAATGATAGTCCGTGGCCAATAGATAGAAGGTGTTGAATGGCGTGGAAATTTAATTAACTCCAGAGGTGTCTTGACTAGCTGAGAAAGTGTTTCTTTTTGTTACAATAGGACACAGGATTCGTACGAAGGGACATTTGATGGCAATCTTGCGAGATTAATGTTCGCCACTTTAGCCCAGAAATGGACTGACGACAAAGCTATGATCATTTGCAATAAAATTCAATTGTGAAATTTAAAATGTGTATCCCCTATCAAAAAAAAGAGGGAATATCACCAATCCTCCCATCGGGAAATTGGCTTCAATTTAAAATCTCAACACGTTTATGTTTGCCATTCGATTTAGAATGCACTCACATGAAATTCCCATTGAATTTTCATCCAATGCCCAATTCATGCGAAGAGAGAGAGAGAGAGAGTCGCTTTTCCTCTTGCCGAGTGGAAATGCCGTACAAGTGGAGGAAAGTCCTTTCATTTCAGCCACACAGAGTCGCACGAAATGTGGAGATTCGGACAACAATGGAGTGATAAGGATTTCACCAGAGCAAAAAAAGAGCGAAATCCAATACATTTCAGTGGTGCGACGAAGAAATTCTTTCACCCTCTATCTTTTTGGCGATAAGAATGCAATTTATTCTTCCGACTCCCGATTAAATTCCCACCCTTTTTATGCCTGGCCTTTTGACTACGGAATTTTATCATCCAAATGTGAAGTGGTGAGAGAGTTGCAAATGCACCCCGAAAAAGATATTCTATATATATCAAGAGGGGCATTTAAAGTGACATAAACAACCAGAAATAATGGTATTACTATCAAATTGAGTGAGAATTTACACCCTTTCGTCGACATCTCAAGTGAAGACTGACTTTCACGCGTCAGAGAGCGTGAATAAGATGGGATCAGATTATGCTAATTAGGGATGTTTTTCGGTGTGTACACACATTAGGTACTTTTGATGCTCCTGTACGTTTTATTTATTGCTCTTTCTCTCCTCAAGATAGCGTGCTTCAATTGCTCTTATTCAGGAAAAAAAGAGGAATTTTACGTATGATCTGTCACACACTTTGCATATGAAAGTGCGAGGAAAGAGATTTGAATGTTTCATTTCATATGAATGTAAATTCTATGTGATCTTACCTTGCGCTCTATGGCGTCTGGCTTGTTCAAATTTTTGTGAACTACTGTTCGTGTGTCTCTCTTCACACCACCACATTCATACATTGTCTCTCATCCACACCACCACCTCTTCAACCCTCTACACGGCCCTTCCTGCACTGGCCATTGTCCGCCTGGCTGGCCACAACACTACACACTTTCACTATCTCACTTCCTCCGGGCCATCTCTTCATGAGATCCGAAGCGGTTGAAGTCACTTCGGGTCCTTCACCATCACTCACTCGTTTCACTACGTAACGATCATTACTCTTCACTTCCTGGACACGATATGGTCCCAGAAACTTTGGTCGTAGCTTCAGTCCTCCTCCAAACTGAGTCCTCTTGATCGCCACTAGATCTCCTACTGCATATCCGGGCGCGTCCTTCCGGCGCAAGTTGTACACTCGCCGATTCTGCGATTGGATCTTCTCAATCTGCCTCCAGGCTGACTCTCTCAAATTGTAGCGTTGCTCTTGCAGCTCATCCTGATGATCCTTCTCGAGAATCTCCACTAGACTTCGATCTTCAGCTGTTCTCATCTTGACTCCCGTCATCAGCTGGAATGGCGTTGAGCCAATGCTGCTCTGCAGGGAAGAATTGATGCATCTCTGCGTCCGTCCAACATATTTAAACCATTCGTCTGGTTTATCAATCGCCAACTTCGTCAACATGGGCACGATGATTCGATGAATCCGCTCCACTTGACCATTTCCTCTCGGCACTCCTGTGGTTATGTGGTGAAGATCGATTCCTCTATTGGCACAGAAATCCTTGAACTGCCCCGCTGTAAAAGCAGTTCCTCGATCAGCGATGATTCGTCTTGGATCTCCCCACTCATCGGTCAACACAGTCAACTTCTTGATTGTCTCGTCGCTCGTTGTTCCCTTTACTGGGAATATCCACACAAACTTGGAGAATGCGTCCACAATCGTGAGAATGTAGTTGTACATCTTCCTCGTGGATGGAAGGGGCCCCAAGTGATCCATGTGCCACGTATCAAATGGAACTTCTCCCTTGGGAATCGGCCTCAACTGCCCTTCCAATTTTCCCGTCTTTTTCTCCGCGAGAATACACGGAATGCAATTCATCACGCACCTTTTGAGTTCATCGTCAAGTTTTGGGATGAAATATTCCACAGCCAACTTTGCTCTCATCTTCTTCTCGCTGATGTGCCCGGCAGAATGGCATTGTCGCACAATCTCACTCTTCATGTCCTCGGGCACCACCAAAAGTTTTCTCTCACCATCAGTTTTGTAGAGAATATCACCTTCCATCGAGAAACCTTGATGTGGTCCATTCTTCAGCGCTGCAGCTATCGCCTGAATGTATGGATCTCGTCCTTGGGCTGCCTGTAACTTACTTCGAGCCTCTGAAGTAATCAGCATCACATGACATCGCGATAGGGCGTCCACATGCTGCATCCTCACACCTGGCCTGTGCTCTGCGGTGTATTCGTACTCATTTAAATCCAATAGCCATCGCGCGATTCTTGGATTTATCTCCTTCTTCGTCATCGCCAACTTGATTGCGATACAGTCCGTAACCAACTTAAATTGTATCCCCAACAGATAAGGTCGCAATGTCGTCACAGTGTCCCACGCAGCAAGGAATTCCAATTCGTATGAATGGTATCTCGTCTCAGGCCCTTTCGTGGATCGACTATGGAAGTGACAAGGATGCATCTTTCCATCTTCCGCACATCTCTGGAAGAGAATTCCTCCAATGCCATCCTTGCTAGCGTCCGTATGCACTTCCGTCTCCGCCGCTGGATTGAATATCCTGATAACTGGCTCCTCTGAGATCAGTTTCTTCAACATCTCGAATGCCCGCACTTGTGCGTCGCCAAATACGAACACTGCTTCACTGTGCATCACCTGTGTCAATGGACGTGCAACTCTACCAAAACTCTCAATGAATTTCCGGAAGAAATTCACCATCCCATGGAATCTCTGCAACTGCTTGGCTGTCTTGGGCTGAGGAAAATTCAACACAGCATCCACTTTCGTCCTACTCGGTGTGATTTTTCCTCCCGCTATCTCATACCCAAGATATTCCACGGACTTCTTCAGGAAGTGGCACTTCTTCCAGTTAAATTCCAATCCTGCCTTCTCAGCGACGTTCATCACAATCTTCATGGCCTCTAATCCACCTGTCTCATCTCTGGAGGGAATTATAAGATCGTCCACAAAAGCTAGCACAATTCCCTGGTGGATTAAGTCACGCAAAACGGCACTTATAAAGCGTCCAAAACTCGCTGGGCTGAGGCAAAGCCCAAATGGCGTCTTAAGGAACTCATACTGTCCTTCATGGGTCACGAACGCGGTGTACTTTCGACTCTCCTCCTGCACCGGCACGTGAAAGTATGAATTCTTGAGATCGAGTGTAGTAAATACTCTCGCGTCAACCAGTCTGTCCAATTGGTCATCAATCAGGGGCATCGGATATCTGTCGCGTTCAACTTTGAGATTTAGCTCACGATAATCAATGCACAATCGATAGGAACCGTCTTTCTTCTTCGCGAGCGTCACGGGGCTGGCATAATCACTGCTAGTCTGACGAATGATTCCCTGATCTTCCCATTCACGCACCTGCTCCTCGATACATCGCTTCTCCAAAGGTGCAAATCGCCTGGGACGATGAACCACTGGTGTGTCATCTTTCAACTTAATCACTGTCTTCACGCCGACATCTTGCGGCTCTCGTGGATTGTATGAGGAAATCATGGCTTTTATCTCCGTCCTGAATTGAGAGGGACAATCAATTTCATCTGGATCTGACTCAACTCTCAAAAGCCAATCAGCAGCGTCAGTCGGGGATTCCTCGACACAATCGACTTCATCATTAAAGCCCTCAACGTCATGATTATCAGCAGGTTTAATATTGGGTTTAATACTCACGATACCTCCACTAATGCTGTGCGTCACCGTCATCAGGAAGTCAGTTCCCAACAGCATCAATTTTCTCAGAGCTCTCTTCGAGGCGATGTGAAATACCCAATTGAACTCATTGCCGTCGATGGAGAAGTCAAGTCTGACTTTTCCCTTTGGCCTCTCCACATTTCCGCCAAAGCCGCGAAGTCCCCTGAGCGGCTGCTCAACCACGGCATCAGCAGGGCGGATCTCATTCCACAAATCCTCACGGATCACGCAAATATCACTGCCTGTATCGACGAGTGCTGACACAGACTTCTCGTTGATCATCACATTCACTTCGAAATTCATCTTGTCGTCCTCGTGAATCACATTTACTGTGGCATCCTTCTTCTTGGCGGATTTGGCATCGCCCTTCGTCTTCTTGTCGTCCTTCTTCGTGCATCCTGTCGACTTATGCCCAAATTCACCACAATTAAAGCACTTCTGCCCACGCTCCTTGTGGGGACAGGAATCACTCTTATGCCCCTTTTCGCCACAGTTAAAACACCTTGGGAGATTTTCCTCTTTGTTGGCACGCTCCTTTTTGCCCTCCTTACGATCAGTAGGCTTCGTCTTAGCCTTTTTCGCCTTCTCCTGCTGCCGCTCATACCTCTCTAGCTTCTCCTTCAGTTCTCGCAGCGTCAAAGACTCATAGAGATTCATTTTTTCCATCGGCTCACCTGGAATGCCATCGCAGATGTACTCGCAAATGGTGATTTCGTCAAAATCAGCCAACAAACCAATCCTCTGCATCTCATACACGTATTCCAGATAGCTTTCGTCCTTCTTCTTGGTTCGCTCCGCCAGCTGGCGATGCACATCAGTGGGCTTCACCTTCCTGCCGAACTCCTGGATCAACATTCGCTTGAGTCCGAGCCACGAAGAGACACACTTCTGGGCGAACAGGAATTTCCTCGCCGTACCGTCCATCAACTTTCGGCAAATGAGGATTTTTTGCTGTGGAGTCCATCCAGCCAACTCCGCAACGTCCTCAAATTCATCAAGCCACGTGTGAATACTCTGCGTCTTGCTGCCTGAAAACTTCTCCAGGCTGTCCTCGCCGTCCCTGCAACTCACAATCCTCACCTGAGTTGCATCAACTTGGACTTTGGGCTTCTTCGGAGTCGATGTCTTCAGATATTGCCACTTATTTGCCGTCACAAATTTCTCGTCGTCGTCGTCTTCAGCATCACTATTCGTATCGTCGTCAATTTCGTCGTCTTTGTCCGTGAACAAGTCAGCGAACTTCACAAAAGCTTGCTTCTTCTTGATGGCACCGAGTGATGATGACTTCGTCGTCTTTGGATTGGACTTCTTGGATTTGTCAACTTTGAGAGAACACCCGTCATTTGGTTTCACTCCTGCGTTGTTCCCATTCGTCTCGGGAAAACCCTCGAATTCCTCAGCCATGCTTGTCGAATCACCACCCCATGCACCGTCGTTGCGCTCCTGAACGTCATAAGAGCGTTTGTTGGCGTAATCCTTGCGAAGTTCGTCCTTCTTCGCGTTGGATTCCGCACCGTCTTTCGTCATTGCTGTTTTCACAGCCTCCGTCACGAGAATCTTCACCAGAGCCGACTTGTCGCCTGTCGGCGAGATGCCAAGTCGTGCACACTCTTTCTCCAGTCCCAATTCGGTGAAATTGGCCACCAAATCTTGGAACGTCGTCATCTCTCACTGATTGTCAACAATACACCTCCAATTGTCGACCAAATCACACTTAAAATCGTTTATTTCAATCACTTTTTAGGCTTTTGCCCATCGTCCATCTTCATTGTTTTGATTTTCACAACCACTGCGCGATCACTGCGCCACTCGCGTCGAACACTTGTACAGTTTTTTCGCGCACTCTTCGGCGTTCCGCCATACGCCCGCGACGCCTCTAGTGGTCGCTGGCCGCAGCCACTCCACTCTTGTGGTAGCGCCCCACAGAGACTCCGCCGGCGTAAATCGTCTTTTCCACTTAAATCGCACACTTCACAACTTCGCGATTATACTTCGCACTCGTTAAACTTCACTGAACTCTATTCTGGGTTGAGCCCCCATGTAAATTCTATGTGATCTTACCTTGCGCTCTATGGCGTCTGGCTTGTTCAAATTTTTGTGAACTACTGTTCGTGTGTCTCTCTTCACACCACCACATTCATACATTGTCTCTCATCCACACCACCACCTCTTCAACCCTCTACATGAATACATCGCAGGATATGAATATTAATTGAAACATGAATTCTACGTGGATGCTGAAAGATATTCACAGCTTTAGGATCTCTTCCAACTTGCAATGCAATAAAATTACACGTTATAAGTGGTAATAATCAAGGTGGCCCAGAATGTCCCTCTGCAGATCAGCTCTGTTGGAATCTACTCTGGATTCAGCAGGGAAGATATCCTTTTAAAAAAATATCTCCTCGATTCAATTGGAAATTAATGCTAAAAGAGGTTTCAAATAGTCGGAAGAATGCACAGCGCAGCTATTCAAATGCGTGATCACAATAATAAACAAGAAATATATTGTAAAAGAGGGAGATTATCAACAATGCGACTCCCTGCCGATGTGACAATCATCAAAAGTCGTGTAAGAGTCAAAAATGTGCGAACATGCAGAGATGCATTTTATTATTTATTATTATTGTAATGCCTGAGCGTCGATCTCGAGGAATATTCATCGACGGGGATCATTTTCGATCCCTTCGATGCCTTTTAATCTCCTCTTCTCCGCTCTAGATTCCTTCAACTTATTGTTTCGCGCCGCACAAAGTGATGGGAGAGGAAATCGAATTCCATCAAATGATATTACAAGGAGGTGCCATTGTTGTGAGGGAAAATTGTAAAGAAATTTGCTGCTGCGATGGTATTTATGGGTGGTCTCGCTTCTCTAATATAAATATTCACATATAATTCTTAACGGGGTGTTCAGCCTCGTCAGTCTAATTGCGATATTTACACATGAGAAAACCCGAAGGAGGAGATTCTATCAGTGAGTTGAAAATCCTACAATCTCGCGGAAAATCATCCACAGAAAATATGTATTTGAACGAACACTCAACACCAACACATCATATTATATATGGCACATTATGTGTATAAGAGCGACTGTATAAGAGTTTAATTATTCTGAGACATTCCTGCACAGCAGCCGAAATGCTCTGCATGATGTCCCAGCATCCGCCAGAGATTCTCCTCATTCGGGATACTGCCAGTGAATGCGGTGGAAGCCAGTAGTCGAACAGTAGGAGTGAGTCGAGAGCGATGTAGTCAGCATCCCTTTAGCACCGCCCATTAGGCTCCTCCCTTTGCACACAGTCTTCTATCTCAGAGTGTCCTTTCGATCCCTCCGTCTATCTCTGCGGAGACTCACACAGCAAATCTGCCCCGATTCATCTCACTGACACTGACGATTGCCTAGTGGTGGTGGTAGGGGCCCTGAATGCGGCTTCTTTTCTCTCCCGTTTGACAATTAAATCAAAACAATTTCAGTCTACCCTTAGCATCCGGCAGACAGACACTGTTTGCCCATCACTTGGCACGGAGAGTGAACATTTTCGCGTGAAAACTGCCCAGTGAATTTGCGCAAAAAATTCTCACTTCTGCACAGATTTAGTGACTCTCAAAATGGCTAAAATGTAGTTAATTTCTGACTGAAAGTGCGACTAAAAAAGTGACAGAGTTTCATGGTTGCGTGCAATTGATCCGGTTGTATACGATTATTAACAGCTCATATAAAATATCTGCGGCGAAATAAACAGCCTAAGAGTGATGCAGTGACGATTATTAAATCCATATTATTTAGTGCAAATGATCTAAACCAAATGATAGTTAATATTAGAAAATGTCAGGTAAATTAGTCCACAAAAATGTGCCAAATCCAATATTTTCCGTTGCAAAAATTGTCCCTCGGAATTGAAGAATGTGAAATAATATCCTTCACGAAATTTAACACTGCCAATTCCCTCTCTCTCTCGTGTTGATATATCTTTCATATTCAGGTGCGGTGTTACATATATTGTCTCCCGGAGAAACACGATTCGTCACACAATATAGACAAAACAAATCTGCAGATTGATTACCCAGAGTTTCTAAACTGTTTCAATGTCTCTGCAATTTGATATCTTTGATGACTATTTAAACATTTGTCTCCATCTTGTGGCAAAGGATGCCAAAGAATGATCAGAAAACTTGCTCATTAAGATAAATTCTAATCAACTCTGTATCATTTATCGAACATATGTGTGTTTGTGTAATTCAAGGTGGAGAGAAAAGTTGCAGAAGTGTCTCATTGAAATGCATTTTTATTTTCTATTGAATAGTCAACAAAATTGCTTAAGATATCTCTCCAGCAGCATCTGTTCACCTGTTCAAACAGCTTATTCCAAGACAATTGCTGTGCAATTCGCATTCTCAAACACTCCTATTCACTCTATCTTTGCACAGGTAGCAGTGGTGACGAGCTTGAGAGTGGTCGAGGACTCGCGGCGAGCCTTGACGTTCCACCAGGACTGCAAGTGATTCCATTGAGTCCGTCTGAGGAGTCCAAGGAGCGCCTGAAGGTGAGCCGAATCCATCCAATAACACGCAAGAACTTGCAATAAAATGCTACATTTATTAGGTGAGATCGAGAGATCAACTGTTCGCTGAAATGGCCAAACATCACAGTCCACCGCAGGAGATTGAGTTGCGAAGTGGTTCGGTGTACGCCAAGAATCTGATACATCGCAATACGCAGTACGGACCTTACGTGGGAAGATGGACAAACGAGCCATCGGACAAGAGATTCGCCTGGGAGGTAAGTCAATCTGTGAACTCACTAACCTTTCATCACCTAAAAGAATGGCCCAAAACCAATTTAGCCACAAACAATATGTGGCTATTTGCTTATTGTGGCACAAATCGATGGCAAGAAGAATGGACGGATGGAGAGACAAGAGAAAATGCTGATACGGTGGTCCGTGTGGAAAGTCTAACAATGTCAATTTTCTCTATTCGATGACGAGAAAACAATTGACTTGAAGTGAATGTGGGAGATTTTGCCATGGCGGATCCTGGAAAATTCGAGAGCAAATTGCTTGGGCACTTTCAATCAGTCGTCATTTGGCAGTTTGTTGTGCAAACGCCATAATACAGCTAAGCACACAATTGGGATCCGTGGTCTCGTCTTGTGGGCCGCGATATTCAATGCAAAATGATGCCAAACAGAGGGTGCAAGAGAGAGAGTTTAGGGGATGAAAGCTACATTTGCCAGCACCATTCGGATTACCGGAAATATCTGGGAAAAGGCCACCCAGTGGAAATGATGATGTGGTTACAATTTTCCTCATCACCTATTTTCCTCCCAAATGATGCGAGGGGTGCGATTTTCCGAGTGCGCTGTTTGATGTTCAGCTTATACATTTGCAATTCGACTTTGTCACCACTAAATCAACAGACTGTCGTCATTATATTTTTTCGCTCACTCACAAAAGACTCACTCGCTTGTAAAGAGATTTGTGATCTTTTTTATGTGTCATTTCTGGGCAAATGAGCAGAATTGAGCCAAATTAGTGAAGAGGGACATGAAAGTGACTAAAAAGTGTTTCAACTGTTTTAGATGATTTGAAATTATTTGTGCAGGTGATTGAGAATGTAAAAATAACTCAATTGATCATATAGAAGTTAACTTTAAAAGAAAAATCAGGGATTTATAACAATAGAACAATTAAAACTTGCAGAAAACCATCAGAAGTTGTTTTGATATTATTCTAAGATCATTAAACTCATCCTAAATACAAATTTCAGCTCAGAAACTCATGAAATCTATTCTTTGACTGATAGTGATAAAACTAATACAATTTGTAGTTGTATTCGTTCAGTCTTAAATGGAATTTGTACTGTATTGAACTTGGAATTGAAAGAGGAAGATGAGTCCAAAGCCCAAAACCGAACATATAAACGAAGATGATAAATGAATTTATCATGAAAGGTGTGAAGATAGAAAATGTTCGGGGTGTCAAAACCGGCGAATCTCTATTGTTGGCTGTCCTTTCGGGACAGGTCAAAGTAGCAGAAGATAGCTGGAAGAAAATTGCCATAAGTATCTCTTCTCATCAGAGACTTCCATTTGCCCATGTCTCATCCACTCTTTCTCCGCTTGTGTGACATTCTACTGAATGTCTTTTGTGGTGTCAATCAAAAATTCATAGAGAAAACATCGTATTTACACCTGGTCATCCAGCTCCTGATGTTTCTCCGTGAAACAGAGAGAGCAGCAATGGCGAGAGTGAGAGGAGATACATAAATATTACCTGCAATAGATATGTGTGTTCAAAACATACAAATAAATTGAGATGTAACATGAAGAAAGTCGCTTAAGAGTTTCCTCTCCGCATGCTTTTCGGGAGAGGCCGACAAGGAAACTCCTGAGGATGGCAGGGTGCGAGTCATGAGGGTAATTTGTACTTATCCAATTTGGGTTTTGGCTTAAGTCTCATTTGTGGAAGTTGCTACTTCATCGCTTCTTTTTTGCGCCTTTTCCTCCCCTTCCTTCCGAAGGGTTGAGAGAAGAGGAAGAGATTCTGATTGACATTGCGTGTGAAAATTAATCAATTTTTAGAGGTTTCATGGTGAAATTTGTGGGGTGTGAGGAGAGATTGAAAGGAGTCTATTGGAAAGGATTAATTATTTGAGTGAAAGTATCGTGTACAAAGGAGGGATAAATTTTGATATCTCTCTCTTGTCATTCCCTGCAATCTCTTCCTCTCACCTTAAGGTGATCTTCCAAGAGATTTTGTGAGCTTTCGACTGAATATCTTCCCTTATTTCCGAGCAATGGTTGAAAAATTAAAAAGTGAAATCCCCGAGAGCGAGCAGACCGCCAGAAAAGACCATTGTCACAGAGAAAGAGAGAAGATTAGGAGATGAAGATTGAATCTTTTACCTGAAATGTGATGACAGAAATTCAATTTCGATATTTTTTCTCCATCTAATATGATCGGCATCCTCTTGTGCAGCTTCACTATGCCATCACTGGACGTTACAAATATGTTTTTATCTCATTGTCACGCACTTTTTGTCTGGGGCATTTATGAAGAGGGAATCGCAAGAGATTCATAATTTCATTTATTGTTACTACTGTCATGTCACTCATTTCCCCAGTGAATCCCATCCTCTTCTCTCGCCCTGGACCTTATCTCAAACAGGAAAAGATCTTGTCTCTTTGGCATGTCCATGAATCCACTTCTCACTCAATTGCATTCACCTCTCCGAGTTGTTGTCTTTGTTATGAAAATTGACACGTTTGTTATCCTTAATGGAATGTGGGACACAGGACAAAAGATGATACTGGTTCAGTTTTTTTTTTCTTTTCACCCAGAGCTTAACTTTGACACGTCTTCTGGGTTCAGGACGCGACTAAATCCGAGGAATTCCTAGCCTATCATTTCATTTTAATTTCCATATCAAGCAGAAAGAAATTTGTGTTATAATTTTTTCGTGCCAATCAACTGTCAATTATTAAGTCATCTCTTGATTCACAAATTCGACTTTCAATACAGCATTCGCGGCAAGACTAAACAATAAAATCAATCCCGTAAAAATACTTCCTCCATCCAACCTTCCTGTCTCTGTGAGAGTAATTGAAGTGAAGCACACAAAAAAAAACATTGAATATTCAATTTGAAATTTGAGAATAGTCGAAAATTTGTGTGAACTTTCTAGGGTGGACTTTGTGCATTAATCTCTGTGGAGTGGAAATCAATTGAATTTCCAATTAGGGCTGCTTTTCGGCCGCCTTTCTCTGCGCCAAAGACATTTCAAAAGCCAGCTGACCATGCGTGATGTCTTTGGGAATCCATTGACAACTTCTTCCGTTTCTGTTCTTCAGGGTGAAATGCATATTTTCGCTGTAACTCAATACTCTGTGGTCAGTCTTGAGACCTTCGCAATTGCTTATTCATGGCATTTCCGAAGGGGTGAACAATCTCACGGAAAATCCTTCGGAATCCTCCTCTAATTGAATTTTAAATGGCGGAAAAGTCAAATGGATTGTGAATTATGTATGAAGATGGTGGAATATCTACCCTTTGGGCTTTTGTATAAATTAATTCGATACTCATCAAATCAGTGAAATAGAAAAACCGACTTTAGAGGCCCTGAAAAGGTCACAATTGCGTATGCAAGAGCATAAATGAGTGAGCATGCAAAAGTACATCAGCAATTTAATGCATTTACAGGATCACAACCCTCTAAAGTGCCCCTTTTTTCCAACTTTGCACAAAGGAAATCGGGTTGGAATTAGTGGAGAGCCTTTTCCCGAGTCATCAAACCACGAGAAGATGTTTCCTCATTAAATTCTCTGTATTCTAGAAAATCACAACTTTGCATGGCAGAATCGCGGTGAAGAATTAATTTATTGTCCCTTGTCAGTGTCTTTCTGGAGCGCCAGAGACACATTCGCATTTGCATGTGAATATGAGGAATATGCGACATTTATCATCGCCATACGGCTCGTCCATGATGGTCACTTTGTAAATGATTTCATTTGTTGTCGCACGAACATTTGTTGGATAATTTTAGCAGATAATTGATTTTCATTTGTCAACCACACCCTCGTTCGCCGCAAAGTCCCTCGAGCTTCAACCCCGTGAACACGCACTGCAAATAAGCTGCATTGCAATTTCTCGCCTCGAATTTGATATAATATTTGTACGTTGGAAGTGGCGTAATTAAAAACCACTAGACCATCTCGTTTTTAAATATTTTATAAGCGCTTTTCACATGAAAACGCGAGGGTTGTGATGAATGTTTTCAGGAATTTTTTTCTATCAAATGCAAATTGGAGTTACTAAATGTATAATTTAGTGATCTTGGACGGCTAATCTGTATGGCATTGCAGAATACTTTAGCCAAAGCGCAAGAGGGAAAATTATTCATGCGTTAATAACAAGAGTGAATGGCAAAAGAGAATTCGAAATGAACTTATTGGGCTCAGAGTGTGATAATTTCTTGTGCTTCTTTGGTGAAGCAAATTGCCCATGAAGGTGAATTCTTCACTAATCTCATATTGAAGCGTTTCTCTCTCTCACTTGATCCTCCCTTTCTCAGGAGGATGCTAAAATTAGGACATACAGACGATTTCCAATTGACAATGGGGAACTTCTTAAGTCTGTTCTGGTGTGTTGAACACGTTTGAGATCACTTTGAAATCTTCTTCATCTTCAGGTGGCCCAAAGAGGAGAGAAGTGTTTGTGTGCGATGGTGAAGAATGGAATTGAGGTGGAAGTGAGGATCGGCAAAAAATGCACGGGACGAAAGGAGCGGAGGAGAAATTTATAGAAAGATTTCTCAAGCAACACCTCTGAAGAATAGGATTTTGCGTTGATGCCCCAGACAAAAGGCCGATGGCTACGTGTCACCACAAAAGACTTATTTAATTTCCATGTGAGAATTGATGCATTGAAGGAGACACACAATAAAAGATGTGCGCCCTTCGGTCTCTCAACAGGTAGAAGACAGAATGCCACAATTACTCTGTCGCTAGATGAACCTTCTTGGCCCACCAAGGCAAATTATCAATTGTCGGGAGGATTTTTAGCGGAATTCCCTTCCGTTTCTGCAAAGTCTGCAGCAGAGTTATGACAATCGATAAGGCGAATGGAACGATTTGTCTGGATTTTACACAACGTTAGCTTCATCCCTCATTTGCTGCACAACTCAGTGGAAGCGGAAAATATGAAATTGCCGACAGATTCTGAAATATCACCCACAATCCCGTCCTCGGGCTCCATCCCTGCTCACATTGCCTAATGGAATGTGAAAGCAGAGACAGAGATCGCGAAGGAAACCATCTGTTCCTAATGATGCATCCTTTTTCTCAAGAACGCCAAATACCAAATCTGAGTAACGGGCAAAATAATCCTCAATTCCTAAAGATCATGTATCAAAATAACTCTCTCTCTCTCTTCGCGTCCATCAGCCAAGAAAGATAGTTTAGATACGCATAAAGTGGTCAAACTTGTAAATCTGAATATAATGAAGACAGTTATTTTGAATGTTTCGCTCCCCAGGAAAACAATTTAAATTGAACAATTGCAAACGAGGAAGGAGAAGACATGAGAATAATTAATTACAGTGATTTCCATTGTTGTACATTTTCTAATTGTTCCACCACTTGGAGATAATCTTATGGTTGCCCTCAGAACTCTCGCATTTCCATGCGAAACACCCCTCAGCGCCACAATGGTGAGACAGAGTGCAGAACAAAAGGGTGGCATTCACCATTTTCATCTTGTCTCCTCCATTATGGAGTTTTCTCCACCATTTTCTTCCCTCACGACCGGAAATCTGGGGGTGGCTTTGTAGAATCTGAGAGTCACATCTCGCTAACGACGGTTATTTCCCATCTCAACACGGGATTTTGGCATGTTTTGCAGAACATTTGAGCCATGTTACAAGCTAATGCAGTGTCAGAGGGTGGATTCGCATGTGATGCTCAATCGCATAACATTGCCTATCATGCCCAAAACACCTCTTCATTGCAACTGAGCTCACACACTCGCATTCGGGGTTGAAGGGTCAAGAAGTGTGCGACTGACTAAAGCATTTCATTTTATGATTTATCGCTTGATTATTATATTGCAGATGTTTCTTCGGGGTAAATTGCCGCAATTGAATTTTTCCTCCGTGGAGTGATATGATGTGGAAATGGAGTTGGGGTGGAAGACATAATTCGGAAATCATGTTGCTATCATTGATTCAGGATTTATACGGCGGGGTGGCTTTTACACTTTCCACCCTCTTATGCTATTTACTGGCAAAACACCCCTCCTGGCATCTTGCCATTCTCAGGATGAATGAGATAAGAATTACGTGATGTTGAGTGGTGGTTTCTGATGCGGAAATTTCCACACATTCTCCGCATGAGGCTGAAGGATTCCATCACGCCGCAATGATTAAGAAGTGAAAGAACCACAAAGAGGGTTTCATGATTAATTAACTTGAAATTTGTCTTCAAATTACTTTTGCTGTTTATTGTCAAAATACAACATTTTTCACTATCCATATTTCACCCGTGGAAATCATTTTGCGCGCGACGCAGTGGCAAAAAGTCGAAGGAACAATAGTAATGGATTGATGTCTCACTTAATTACAATTTCTGCCTTCCCCTCCATGTCTAACAGAGACTGTGCAAATAATTTAAGCAGTTCTTGTCATTCTTAAGGACTGACACAGGGCAGCAGACGCTAGAACACATAAATTACCATGAAATATCAATAAAAATTCAATTAGATAGGCAAACGGTGAACAAGGGTCACAATATGAAATAATTGTCCTATTTGGAAGCACTATGCCTCTTTCTTGCTCGTCTTCCAGTTTGCCCGTGAGAACAAGTATCATAAATTATTTCCCATATTATTTATACACTTTGGCTGAACAATTGATGGGTGAGTTGAGTTGGACAACACAGCAATTGTGGTAAATATTCGCCCCCGCGCGATGAGTTCAAAGAGGGTTGCTTCACCTCAGGAACACCCTCGTCCAATTTACCCACCCTCTTCGGCAAAGTGTGAATATTTTTAACAAAATCACAATACACCCTTAACTTTCACCGCAAATTACGTGCTAGTTTTATTGCCACAAACTCTATTTCTGGGTTAATTAAGAGACTTTTTTTTTATCATCCACAAGCATAGTATATAATATTGAAATTCTCAGATCATGACAAAAATGGCAGTGTGCCAAAGTTTTATAAATATTCTCTTAAGATTTTGATAATTACACTAGGCAACAAAAATGACACTTTTTTCTGCCCTTTTTTTGAGGTGTGGATTTTCTGATTCCTTGAGTCATCAGCTTTTCAACGGTACCTTCCTTTTTTCCCTAGACCCTCAAGTTTTCCTTTTAGAGCCTATTTTCCATTTTCCCCTATTTTCACCCACTTTGCCGCACTTATGTGCTCATATCTCGCCCAATTTTCCACGGATTTTCCTCAAATTAGGCTCAAATGATAGCTATTGAAATTACCTACTACTTTGTAAAACATTGTGAGTGTTTTAGATCACTCCTTGTTGGTCAAAAATGATCTTTTGTGAACCACTAGGTAAAAAATTCACCGGGTTTTTTACCACTTTTTTCTAAATATCTCCGAAACGAAGAAACTTTTATGTTGGATTATTTTTCCTATGTGTAGAGCACTTCAGGGGATGCATTTCCTCCATACATGCCGAAGTGATATTTCTTCTCTATCTGCCGGAAAAACGAGGTTTTCCCTCGACAAATTTTGCTTTTTTATGCTACGCGCACCCGCTAAAAAATTGAAAGAAGGTACATTTTGCTGTTTACGCACTCATTTAGATAATGATAATGCTTAGATGTTAAAATAAAAGAGAAAAAAAGCCAATATCTCGACTTTTTAGCTATTTTAGGTATTTTTTTGGTCTTAATGACAACTACTCCATAAAAAACACAAAAAATTCACTTAAAATAGCTAAAAAGTCGAGATATTGGCCTTTTTTCTCTTTTGTTTTAACATCTAAGCATTATCATTATCTAAATGAGTGCGTAAACAGCAAAATGTACCTTCTTTCAATTTTTTAGCGGGTGCGCGTAGCATAAAAAAGCAAAATTTGTCGAGGGAAAACCTCGTTTTTCCGGCAGATAGAGAAGAAATATCACTTCGGCATGTATGGAGGAAATGCATCCCCTGAAGTGCTCTACACATAGGAAAAATAATCCAACATAAAAGTTTCTTCGTTTCGGAGATATTTAGAAAAAAGTGGTAAAAAACCCGGTGAATTTTTTACCTAGTGGTTCACAAAAGATCATTTTTGACCAACAAGGAGTGATCTAAAACACTCACAATGTTTTACAAAGTAGTAGGTAATTTCAATAGCTATCATTTGAGCCTAATTTGAGGAAAATCCGTGGAAAATTGGGCGAGATATGAGCACATAAGTGCGGCAAAGTGGGTGAAAATAGGGGAAAATGGAAAATAGGCTCTAAAAGGAAAACTTGAGGGTCTAGGGAAAAAAGGAAGGTACCGTTGAAAAGCTGATGACTCAAGGAATCAGAAAATCCACACCTCAAAAAAAGGGCAGAAAAGTGTTGCACAGTGTTATGAACAAGTTTTGCAAAGTCAAAAAACAGAGAAAATAAATGGAAATAGATTAACCCTGACATAGTCTTTCAGTAAGACGTGTATTTCAACCTTATGCGATTCTTTGTTACATATTTGTAGATAAAGGGATGAAAGTGATCTTGTCTTGCGTGGCAAATTGCGCGGCACACCCTCAAGTCACGTCACTGAACAAGAAAGATCGCCCTCTAATGCGCCCAAGGGCGAGACTATCAGGTACAGGAAGTGCCCCGAAGTGACTTTCTCATCCCGCCAGCTTGTCTGTGCCAAGGACCGAGTGATAAAGGATTCGCCACGGCGGTCGTTTGTCAAGCCCATATCAAAACGAGAGCGCGGCATGGGAAGAGACGAAAATCATCGGCAGAAGTGTTAAATTAGAAACTTCATAGTGCGTCTCAGAAAACTAATTAAGAAATGTCCCTCAAGAAGCAACACATAAACATTTTAATAGCCCATGTAATTGAATATTATCAATTGTATAAATGGGAAAAATCTTTACGAGTCATAATTTTCTCTCTTTTTTGCTCCACCACACAATTTTGTGATAAATATTTTCTTTTCACACTAAAATCTTGCTGCACGTCGAGTGAAAGAGGTTCAGTTGGGTGTTGAATTGCTTTGCGATCGGATGGCAGTTGCGTGAGACTCGACAGTCGATTGGTCGCTGGTGTGTGTCTTTGGAAGTGCAGATGAAATTGCTCCGCAGTGTTTAGTGCTGCCGTTTCCCTCGAATCGCGCCACTTCAATTGCTACCCAATATGCTGAAGCACTTCTTCTCCTCTTTGCAGATAACCGTCAATGAGAACCTGCGAGGGTGGCTGGACGCCTCCAAGGAGACGTCAAATTGGCTGAAGTATGTCAGACACAGTAGTTCGAGTAGCGAGGCTAATTGTCACCAGTATCTAGTATCAGGTCAAGTAAGTGCCGACAAGCCAACTCCCCATCGTCACGGACTAATGTTGCGCCTCTTGCAGTTGTGGTATGAGGTGATTAGAGACATTACACCTGGCAGTGAACTACTTCTGGGGCCCAAAGTTCCTCTCCTCTTTCGCGACATGTGCTCAAATGGACCGAGAGACGACCGCAGTGATAGAGAAAGTGGTGAGCGATGGCTTAAATTTTAGTAATACGTGTGCGCTATTTCTTGGACGTGGCCTCAGTGGCATCTGCTCAGTGCCATGGCTTTGTTGCCACATCCATAACGACCCACAGTGAAATGGCTTCTGGCGAGATAAATCGCAACAATGGTAATGAATACAGTGGCAAAAGGCATCCATATCTCTCTCTGGGATCAATTGAAAAACATATTTGAGTCAATAATATAATCTACGGGGCTTTGTTCTGCCCAATGCTGGAGGGCGGGCGCGAGATTGAATCTCTGGCAGGAGGGATGAAGTTCAGTGTCATTTGTCACAGAATCCTCTCGCTGTGTACTTAATGTTGCCTACATGAGGGATTATAATGATGTTTATTATGTAAGTTTTCAAATTCACACATTCACGAGGGAGATAAAAGAGAGAACATATTATTTGCCATTTCTAATATCTTCCACCACCATCACTTATAGGGGTAATTTTTGCGTCCCTCCGGTGATGATTCAATTTTCGCTCACATTATTTCTGCTCCCTTCGCGTCGTGTCGTGCATTTTCTGTTGCATCCTTTCTGATGGGATTAAGTCGATTTTTTTTTTAATATTCATAACGAACGAGAGATTTATTTTGATACATTTATTACACATGGGAAAGGTAATTATGAGTTGGGATTTCACAGTGCAGCGAATATTGCGCATGACATCATGGACAAGAGAGAATTGTATCGGAAGCCCCGCCCCCGTGAATGCACCGCCCATTTTCAGAGCTCTTCCAAATTTCTCCCTAATCTATCTATTTTATCTATCTCATGAGCTTATTCTAAGGCAAAAGAATTGAATTAAATATCAAAAGTAAAATTGAAAACCGCTGGAGATTGAAATAGTTTATATCTCGGTGAAATCTCAGACCAACGCAACCCCTTTTTGCTTAATTCCAAATTACCATTTATTTTTTAACCCAGGGAGAGAAATAGACATTATTTCAGGGACACGTGTCAATTCGGAATAATTTTCCGGTAGATCCTCTGCGTGGATTTCAATTCAAATATTTGACTTTCCGCGTCTAACCCCATAAGTCGGTGTGAAATTTTTTCTACAGCAAGAGAACGTACATTTTCCAAACAGATAAAATGATTGTCACTGCCGAAAGTGTTAAACCCTGACATTTGGGTTGTCTGCAAGCCACAGCGATCATTTTCACATCCCTCATCATCCCCGCAGGATCGCGTCACTTTTCCCGCTCGATTTATCATCGCGACGGAGGCCAGAAAGGGGCATCACGCCACTATATCAATTGCAGATGAACACGATTTCTGACTGTGAAATTCCATTTGATGTCTCAATAGGGCGACAGAGAGACAATTAGGGGCTCAGGGGTGGATTTTCCATGCACCATTTGCCAATGATGCAATGCTGGGAATTACATGCGCGGAGGGTGAGCTGTTGTCGTCAAGATCGCGTCAGTTATGCCTCTTTGTTGTGCCACTGAGGTGGGATTTAATCCTTTTCCCGCAGAACTGTTCGCTTTTGTGCTATCTGACAGGAAGATCAAAATGTGTGGCCAATTTATTTTGCACAGACGGATTAACTCCAGTTGACTGGAATTGACTTGCTCTCTCACAGCCACACTCGAAGTTATGATTTTGTCAATTTTTGCGTCTCCCGGTCAACATATGCATATGTTGAACTCCATGCGCACGCCTGACATGCCGTTTGACTTGTCCGGAAGAGAATGTCAGCCGAAATCACGCATGAGGGGTGAAAAATCAAATTGCGACCAACGGTCACAAATTACCCCTCGAACAGGTGCAAGAGTCACTCACCGGTGAGGACACAGAAGCCGGGAGATCCTCGCCGAGCCCCTCCCGCCCTGCCAGTCAACTGACAATTGGACTTGTCGCACAGAAGTCTGCATTTACCCCCATCAGTGCCCCGAGGGTTGATCGATGCTTGCGAGCAATCCATGCATGTCTATCACCGTTTGTGACCACTGATTTCGAAAGCCAACCACTCATATTTCCACTCAAATTGGAGCGAAAACACACGCAGAAAGGAAATCCAGCGAGGCTCTCAAGTGGCGTGTCACGCTCTGCATGGAAAAGGGATTCTAATTGCACTTTGACGTGCACTCGAAGGTAAACGGTCACCCTGACCAATGATGACTGAGTTTATTCTTCTCGCGAATATTCAAGCACCTGTTTCACCCCATCCCAGCTCTTTCTCACGTTCCACTTGGCCGCTATTCATATTCCCGAAGACACAGACGCTATGATAATGCGACGGAAGACTTCTGGGGATCACAACTGACACCAGATGGTCGGGTGCGTTATGGGAAAATTGAAAAAGTCAACTCCAATTTCTCCTTTGCACCGCAAGAAAACTGCCACAGACAGCCGTGAGTGTCAAGAATTTTACGAGACATTTCTGTGGAAAACTTTCGTCTAATTAATAGAATTTTCCACAATGTCACAAAAAGACGGACAGTTTTGATGGTTTCTGCAAATTCCCACAGTCACGAGCAACCCTTAAGAATTGACTCTGTGAGAACTTTTCGATGCCATATGGCACCTTGTCTTGTGGATTCTAATTTCTCTCCTTCGCCATCGACACAGTTCGTTGCACACTGTCAAAAACTGTTCGTGGTTTGCCCTTTCGCAGTCTTAAACACACAGACATCAATATATTGCTCTCAGCGAAACTATTCCTACTTTAATTTGCAGACAGGAAAATGTGGGGCAATTTTGATTTTCACAGAATTTTAATCGCCCCCCAGCCAACATCTTAAAGCAACAAGAACTGTAAAAATAGTTTAAAGACGTGAAAGATTTCATCAAAAATGCAAAGGGGGGAGATGATGTGGCTAAACAGTGTACACCACTTTACCGCTTTAAGTATAATAACCTCAAATTTAGGAATCTTGGACTGAAAAAGACGCAATTCTTACTTGTGTGACTCTGAAAACTTACGGAGAAATAGTATTTAATAAATATTTTAAGTTTCCAGCAAATATTTTGATGTGATTTGATTTTCAATCGCTCGTTTATGGAACATAACCTAAAAATTGCCCTGAGATCTCCAAGAGGATCCTAAAGGCAGCATTGAGAATATTAATTTGTGATAAATCGACAATGAGCTAAAATTTGATATTTCAGAGTAGAAAATCAATCAAACATTTCTTTAAAAGACAATTTTGTATCCTGAAACAATATTTTTGAGGTTATGGTCAATCTTAATACTTTTTAATACTGAATGCTTCTAATCTTCATCAGATTCAATTTATTAGTGAATGCAAATTATACCTCAGGCACAAGAATGAATTATATTTGTGGTTATTTAGTATCAAAATGTGACTTAAATTAGTCACATAACCTAGAAAGAAACAAATACTACTGATTTCTACACCACTTCTGACCATAATATCTCCTCCTTGCCAAAATGTTATACTTTAAATTGTTGCTATGCGTCGAAACAATGTTCCTTCACCCATTTCTCACCGTGTTTTCTCTCCCTATCGTGGAAGAGACGTTGGAAATGTGTCTCGAGAGGGATGAAAGTGGTGAAGTCAAGGATGACTTACGCCCTGCGTGTGCGATATGGTTGCAATTCGTGGGAATATTCTCCAGTGGCCGTTGAGATGTGGCGAAGGCGAGCACTTGCCTTCAGGTGAGTGAGATGGACAATCAAAGGAGGGGTTCAATTGCGACTCACCCTCACATTAGCGTGGATTTTTTCGATGCCGTGCTGTATGGTCTTGAAAATGTTCTGGACACAAGCATGTGTGTATTCTAATCACACACTCGATAGTGGGGGTTGATTATGCCGCCAGGTATTCTCCCTACACCTCAATTGACCGACGATAGCGATGAGGTCGTGCACAAGGACTCGTCGCGATGTTGGAAATTTATTGAAAACAATTCGTGGATGATTCCCGACGTGTGAACAGCTTTCGTTTGTTGTCTCTAGTGAAAATTCTTGCGAGGTAAAGTCATCAAGAGGCCACTGCAATTGCTCAAGATTGAAATTGTAGTGTTGCAAAGAATGTGTTGAGAGGTTCAATGAGTTCGGGTGCACTTCTCTAAATTAATATCCGACAAACGGTGCGCGGTGTTGGTGAAAAAAGGGATAAAATGGTGCATTTTGAGATCAGACAAATAGCGAATAACAACAATAATTAGTGGAAGTTCTGTCGCCGTGAGGCTGGTAAAATTAATTACCCCGGGTTCAATGTAATAAATCTCAAAATTCATTACGAGAGCGTCTAATGCCTTTATCACTTTGCAATTTGTTGCAAGAAACTCAACAGCAATCATCAGTCAAAAGTAGCGTGCTGCCAGTCTTAAGTCTCCTCCACTTCATTTCTCCGTATCCACGCCGCTGAAATTGCAATCACGCCCGAGAGATTTAATCTCAGACTAAATGAAAATTCATCAATTAATCCTTTTCTTCGCCGCCGACCGTTCGGAGCAACTTTTCGAGATCATTAGGAATGTAAATTTTGCTCAATGTAGTAAGACGTTTTCGTCACAATTTTCCTTTTTATATATCCACACTCTACATTTTCCATTCCAAAATATCATTCCAAATTGACCAGAGTGCGATTCAAATTAATATTCACCTGCGCGTTTCCAAGATCACCACATAAAACCATACTAATCAAATCACACCTTCTCAGATGTTCTCTTTGCGATATTTTTTTCCCCGCAGATCCCATTGAAGAATTATGTTGGTGGCGATTGGAGTTGTTTCTCAATTTTGTACTTCTTTTCTTCTTGCCTTTGCACGCCCGACTGGATTATCTTTCAGTCTATTTGATGTGATTTGGAGATTTCAACGCAACACTCCTCTCTATTTTGCCACAAAGTTGTACGAGCAACTTTTTGGTCACACTTAACTCTGAATGTTTTTCATTGCATTGCAGTAAAATCACGCAAACTCACTCGAAAAAAGGGGGTCTTTAGAAATATTTAATTGGAAATGTGGTTCAAGAGAAGTTTCTCGTATAATAATCATTTCGAGAGCTTTTTCCACAGAAGCTCGATACGAAGCGACGATACTTGCCCTTTTCCTGCTCTCTTGAGTGGGTTTTTTTTTCTTCTTCTTGTTGCATAGCAAATGATCGTGACATTGCTGCCCACAATTTGAGCAATAAAGCACGCGTCCATCAAATGAAATTTGCGCTGGAATAAAAAGCTCTATCTTCAAATTATCCATGCACAAGGCGATAGCATCAGTGTCCATATAAATTTCCACGGTGTGATATTTATACACGCTGAAACTCTTCCCGCGGGCAAACGAGTGTTAATTGTTGTGAAATATTCTGTAATTGTAAAAGACATATTAACAATTGTACGCGCTTCGGCGCGCGCGCGAATACACTTGCGCAAGAAATGTGTAATTAGGTTGAAAATATATTGCCCACTCTGGGGCTGATAGAGAAGAGATTATGAGACATTTGCTGGGTGGGGTTTTCGCCTCCTTCTGACCACCGTGTGTTCTCAACATCAGCGACCGGAGGTGGAAGGAAATATTGCAAGTCGTGAGAGAGGCGAAGAGAAAAAAGAATTGACAAAGAAATAATATATAAATTTTCTTGACAAATAATAAATTTATCACTAACGAACTTTATTTCACCGTGAAATTCCTTTTATCGCGGGTCGAAAATTAATTGCAGATATACAGATTTATGAAGAAGAAATTCTCACTATGGACTTTTATTAATGTGTGATTGAAGGTTCTCAGCACAGTGGAACGGGAGAAGAGGATTTCATCACTTCATCGAACGATTTGGACAACATCAAAGCGGAATCGGGCGGCCAACCGGATCCAGAGAGTGACGACGAGGACGGCATCGACTGCAAATGCGTTGTATGTGATCGACAATGTCAAGATATTGACCAGTGAGTGTGTACAATGGCTTAACAAGCTATTAATAATTGTCATTCTGATATATCAGGCTTCAATGAATGCGCACACACGCGGCATTTACAATTTATCCACTGCAAATATTGGAGTCCTCTGGAAGTAAACATCATATTTCAACACCGCGAACCACAATATATCGAAAAATTGAATATCAGTCCCGTTGAGCAAAGGGCGCCCATTAGTGGGGAGAGATGGTCAACATGAGATAACCAACCCGACAGACACTCTCACGCATTTCCCATTAGGAAGTAAGAAAAGCCACCCAGAACATTAAACTCTCCTCTTTCCCGATTAATGGCAATTATCCATTAAAAGAGCGGCAATTTGCTGAGAGAATTTCAAATGAACGATTGTCGGTGGGCTTAAAGTGTTGATTATACGTCGTGACAATCACCTCGGCTGTCACCCACTTAATTCGGTAGTCACCCTCCGTAATTAGTTTGTATTTCGACAAGTAATTAGCTCTCTTTAGCGTCTCTCCTTTTGGCCCCATTATATGAGATACGCACTCAATAGATCTCACGATTTCATAATGAAAGTCTCGCGAAAGATTGTATGTTATTTTCATGTCAAATTTATGATAGTGTTCAGCCAGTTTTTTTTTTCTAGAGAATAAAATAAAGAACTTATCATAATCAAAATGGGAGCGACATCACTTATGAACAATGTGATAAAATTCAATTCAGCAGAATGAAATATTCTTTTGATTCTGAGAAATTCTCCTATTTTTAGACTCCATGAATTCTATGTTTCTATAACGAATTTTCTGAAATTTTTTTTAATAACCTAAAAAATTCTGCTAATGCCAAGCAATGTTTTCTTCTTTACCTCCTTAAAAATCTTCACTCTCAAACCACATGCAAGAGTGAGATTTGTAATTTATTTTGAATATAAAACAATATGTCTTTTGGGTGGAAATTAAAAATCACTCCTGCATAATGAGAAACGCGGATTTCTCCTTAATGAACAATCAAAAACCTTCACATGCAGTGTGATATCGTGAGGAAAATTAATAATGGCTTGAGGTGAAAAAGTGCTCGCCACTGCATCAGAAAATCAGATGCACGCAAATATGAGGAGAATTCATGGCTCACGAAAAAAAACGCACCCTCATCATCCCTCTGCGAGACCCTTCGTGATTTCAATTGTCGCAGGGCCGGCGGGAATAGTTGCGGTGTTATTGAATTAGATGGCATGCTTTGGGTGGAAATTGTCTGCCCCTTCTGTGTCAACAATCAGTGCTGTTGAATGGCGATGAGGTGGAGAAACTGTGTGAATAATTAATGGGATTTTGCCAATTATTGCCTCCAATAGTAATTAGTCGGGGTGATTTTTCTTGTTCATTAATCCCATCATTTTCCAACCAGTTCAGCGATTCACGCTGTCGCTGAAATCGATAATTGTCGTGACACACAATTGTCGTGAAGTGCCTTTGTCGCCCGCGACAAAGGGAAGAGTCGCGAATGGAAGCCACCCACCTTTTGGCTATGTTAAAATGTCACACTGGCACAATGCAAATTGATAGATCTTTTATGTGGCGAAAGAAGCACTGCCAGCGTCCAGACAGTGCGGGTGTTTTATGAGTTTTCAAATATGTCTTTTGAATTGCATATCGACATTTGCATGAGTCATGTCTCATTTTGATGAGTTTAATGTCGAGAGTGCATAAAGTTCACATTGCGAGGCGTTCGGAGTGCTTTTTGTGGGAGAATAAATCAAATTTGAGCATAAATTGTTTGTCACACAGCATAATAACAATGGAATTGAAGTTATTCGCCCAGAGAGAGGGTGTTGTACCATTTATTACCACATCAAAATATTCCATTTGCACTCCTTCTCGAAGACTTCTTCACTGGGCAAAACACACTCATTACGTTTTGTGCACTCCTAATCGAAATCAATCAAATTCCTCAACATGCCAGGATGAGGAATTTCTTGCAATTTGATTTGGATTCAGGCAAACACATCACGATTAAATTTCCCACTCCAGAAGCCAAATGGCTGAAGCCACGTGAGAATTGGACACATGGAAGACATTATTTCCTATGTGACACCTTGCTACATCAGGGCGATGTATAATTAATGATTTAGGAATATGAAAATGTCACTGTCCCTGTTCTGGCTGCACACACGAGCAACATTTAATGCTATGTGTGAGCACAAACAGATTTCATATTACAACTTTGATGCTTTCGTCTTGATGTTTTGTCGCGATAAAGTCAGGAATGAATGTAAAAGTTGACACCTACAGCAATTTTTTCTACACCCTCGCGCACAGAACTCGCTGTGTATAGAAAGCGAATTGATGCCGATAAGTAATTAGAGACGAACTCTTTTCTGTGGACACTTCAGGCACTGGGATGAGTCGTGACAAATTAAATAATAAATCTCACATTTTGTTGGGTGTCTAACATGAATTTAGGGGTGACTGCCATTTGCCCAAAGTCCTCCAACTCACAAGAGGCCTACAATTGTCGCCTGACACACCTGATATTCAGCTTGACAATAATGATACTTCCCATTGTTCGATTTTTTCACGATAATACTGACCTCTTGTTCATTTCAGGCTCGATGAGCACTTAATAATATCGCATCACTATCCGAGAGACGCCTTTCGCTGCGAATCCTGCGCAAAGACTTACAGTTACAGGCCATCGTTGCTCAGGCACAGAGCTTTAGTCCATGGCGAATTGAGGAAATATCCCTGCGAGAATTGTACAAAGGTACTTCCCTATGTAAGACTCTCATTTGAACTTATAGACTTAATGCCATCTCTATTCAATTTGATTCAATTTAAATGTGATTCTTAGGGAAAATGTAATGTAGATTTGATATTTACTTCATATTGTCATCAAATGGAAGGATTCACTCGATATATTTATTCTAAATTTTTCTCAATTGACGCTCAACTGCGTTGTTAAGTCATGAAATCTCTTAAAATAAGGTTTTAATCTAGAAGAATCTGACGACGAACAGTGTTCTTTTTTTTCTTCGAAAAAACAGTCGATTTGATTTATTTAAATTCAACTTTTATGTCTTTCACTTCCATGAAGTCCAAAATCGAAGCGTGTAAAAAGCGCGATTGATATCTGAGATAATTTAATCTATAAATTCACTTCACTTCTGTCTTAGCGCAAACGCTTCTATTCATTGCATGTGTCAATTCTGGGCAAAAAAATGCAGTTTGTCTGAGAAATGGAAAGGACTGGCTCGCGATCATTCATTTTGCTCTTCGCGCCAAAGCGTGTAGGCTGCAATAGAAAAATATATCTTTTAATTTCTCCTTTAACTCAATTAGTGACAGATAAATCGATTGAATGCGTGATCATTTATTTTAATTATTAAATGTTGGAAAGACCGTTGATAAATGTCTTTTATTGCCTTCAAGTTTTATAGCGACATTATGGGCGCCTCTCTTTTTGTATGGCATAATGTCGAAAGAATTCTTTTACTATGCCTGATAAATTGCGTAATAGCGCGCGTACACGTGAAGCCAGAAAGCGAGGAAGCGATTTTGGGGGCCTCCTCGAGATTTCATTTCATCGTCAGCCGCAAAGCTATTCGGACAATATCAATTACTGACCTTACAGACTACATGCTGACTCAATAACCCCATGAGGCAAAATGTGTGGCGCGGAGCATCGGATTTGAGGAGAGGCCGCATTACGCATAAATTCCTCGATCACACGTTTTATTGCCGTTCAATTTATAACACATTCACTTACCCCTTGACCTCCCAATGGGCACAAGACACAATCCATTTTGGATATGACGTGCCGTCGCCGGAGTTCTTTTTGCCCCAAATCACACGATTCTCCTCATCAAGTGTAATTAATTCTGCGCGATAAGCATTTAGGCGTGTCAATTTCTCAAAAAATTAATGCTCCACTGGCGCGAAGGTCCTTTGATAATCCCCATCGAAAAACACCATTCAGCGAAAATACTTTCTTCAGACTCTGCGCGATCGAGAGATAAAATAGGATTGATTGATTTATTGGGCATAAAAATGGCGCAGAAAGACAAGTGAAAAGGCACAATTTCTGCGAGGAATAAGTGATGCAGAAGTAGAGAGGCAGCGAAATATAATACAAAAATGACAATTTCATACACAGAAGTTCATTCTATAATATAAATATGCCAATCATTGATGGTATCTTGTTCATATTTGTAAGAGAGTCTCTATATGAATCACTTTCGAAATCACCCAATAATTGGTCTCATTGAGAAGAGTAAATAGAACGCAAGAGCAAAATGCAAAATCAATGAAAGTACATTGCTAAAATACTCGCCCGAAATGAGTCAATTTATATGAGAGATATCATCATCATCATCAATGGAATTAGTGGTAGACATGAGAGAAGTCGATGGCAAAATAAATTTCCTTGACTCATTTGTTGTGTCTCATGTTTTCCCTTTCATTTTGGTCCATTTGCAACGCCCCAAAAAGTTGAGAAAAAAAAGAGAATCTAGATCATTGCGAAATTTTCACAATAAATAGACATTTTCGCTCTTGTTCTTCTTGGATAATTCCGTCCAGTGAATTGATCTGAACACCCAAGGAAAAAAAAATCATCCATTCAAACGAACCTTAGAGAGAAAATCTACCCAAAAGAGCCTGAATGGCGGGCAAAAAGTTAAGTGAACAAAATCGCATTGCATCGCGATTCGGCTAATTTTTAATTAAACGATTTATAATTAAAATAGATCATGGTAGATAGTGGCCAGCTGGAGAGGATGGAAATTGTTACATGATGAACTGCACAGTAGTGAATGTCGGTGGGCGATTAGAGATCGCATTATTTATAAAATAGCATACGCCCGACGTGGATTTCCAAAGCCACGCTATGGCTAACTCTATTAGGGCTTTTAATTGGGCACCAAAGACTTTGATTGACTGTCTACCAATTAGCAATACCACAGCGCAACGCCAGTAAAAAGCTTTTTACTATGAGAGACAGATAGATCTTTGGCTGCTTTGAGGGTAAAAAAGTGTGCGTCGAGCTGACCCAACTTTGCATAGTTGGAAAATGCTTTGTTGTTTCCGTAGAAAATCAGCCATGATCCTAATAATCTTCCACAATACTTTTTTGTGGTCCAGAGCTGTGCTTAGCAATTGTTATGGAGGAAATGTTTCCAAATACTGAGCGGCGCATTGCATCATTCAATAAAACCATCTCGAATCATAGCAAATTGGGTTTAATAACAATTGTGAAAGGCCCAAAAGAAGTTCTTAGACATCTTTCCTGAAATGTAGTAGAAGGACTTGTCTGTGACACTGAGAGAAATTTCTAATAGCATTTTACTTTCAGTGAATTTCCACATGAATTCTACTCGCATTCTAACAATCTTGTTTCATGTTCACGTTCTTATGGCTTCTCAGATAAATGTGAAAAGTTTCTTCTTTGTGAACATCTAATTATTTTCTCTGTAATTTGTATCTTAATTTACCTGTGAAGTGTTACACAATCTAACTTTTCTCCTGTCTTGCAGGTCTTCACAGATCCGTCGAATCTTCAGCGACACATTCGCGCTCACCACGTGGGCGCCAGGAGTCACGCGTGTCCAGAGTGCGGCAAGACATTTGCCACGTCCTCTGGTCTGAAGCAGCACACGCACATTCACTCCTCGGTGAAGCCCTTCCAATGCGAGGTGTGTTTCAAAGCCTACACCCAGTTCTCGAATCTCTGCCGTCACAAGCGCATGCACGCCGACTGTCGCATGCAGATCAAGTGCACCAAGTGCGGCCAGAGCTTCAGCACAGTGACGTCGCTATCCAAGCACAAGAGATTCTGTGATTCCACGAGCGTCGCCCCGGCGCACCACCAGTCACAGCAGCAGCAGTCGGGGTCCAACTTGAATCAGGCAGGCGTGCAGGCCGCCACTATGACGACACCGCCGAACCCCTTCCTCATGTTCCGCGGCCCGTCGCCCTTCTTTCCGCCCACGTTCTCGCCCTATCCCAGCTTGCCGGGCATGTTCCCGCCCAGTCCGGCCCAGGCGCCGCCGTTCCCGCTCATCTTTCCCAAGCCCAGCATCGATCTGAGCGGGATGCAGGACAACGAGCGACACACGCCGCCGAGGCAGTTGAACCACCATCACTCCCTGAAGGTGTCTCCGTCTGCGGCAGAGGAGGCGTCCAATCATCTGCATCCCTCACCTGCCCGTCCCGTTCCAATATCGCTTCTGCAGCACTCCAAGTTGGCTGCCAAAGGCCATCGGGCCAGCAGCTCAGAGGAGGACACAAAGTCTCCCACTCTGCACGACTTCTCGCTGAAAAATCTCGGAAAGAGACGCCGCGAGCGATCAATGAGCCCGACAGAGAAGAAGGCAATGAAGGACGAGATCGATGTTGTCAAGACGCCAAGGCAATCTTCTGACCGAGAGGATTCGCTAGAGCGCGAAGATTGCGAGGATTCAAGAAAGTCCACGCCACCACTGGATGGCGGAATCTTCCGCGCTCAGTCGCACACTCCGAGGCGGCAAGAGACCTGCAATGGCCAGGCCGCAGATTTGCAGCCCTTGGATTTGACGGTGACGCGTCGAAAGCGCAGTCGCAGCGCCTCACCGCTGCCGGCTGAGGTGAAGAAGCACCGCGACTCGACTCCGCCGTCTTTCCAGGCCAGTCCGTCGCCGTCCGTGTCGCCCGGACCCACGCCGTCGCCATCGCCGCCAGGCCCGCCCATGGCCTATCCCCGGCCGATACACCCAATGTTGTTAGAAGCAATATACAGACCATCCGGATTAGGTGCCTTTCAACGACCTTTTCCTTTTTTAGGACCAATTGGCCGTCCTGGCTTCGATTTGCTTAGTCGCAGCGCCGGCTCTTTCCCGCCGAAGCCCTTCCACGAGGCCCTCATGGCGGCCGGCGGCCTCACGGCGGGCCTGGGCGGCGCCAATGGTGGCCTGATAGGCGGCAGTGGCGGCGGCGGCAACACAAAGAACAAGGACCGCTACGCCTGCAAGTTCTGCGGCAAGGTCTTCCCGCGATCCGCCAACCTCACGCGCCACCTGCGCACGCACACCGGCGAGCAGCCGTACAAGTGCAAGTACTGCGAGCGGTCGTTCAGCATATCCAGCAATCTGCAGCGGCACGTCCGCAACATCCACAACAAGGAGCGGCCCTTCAAGTGTCACCTGTGCGAGCGGTGTTTCGGCCAGCAGACTAACCTGGACCGCCACCTGAAGAAGCACGAGGTGGACTCGGGCGGAATGGGATTTAGCATGGGAGACTCGCCGTCGTCGAACGAGGCGGATCGCGAGGACGCGTGCTTCGACGAAATACGCTCCTTCATGGGCAAGGTGACCTACTCGGGCGCCCAGGCGCACCTCTACGGCCCACTGGGCGTGACCACGAGCATCGAGGCCACCGCCGAGGCGGACGAGGCGAGTGATCTCGAGAGTGACATCAACATTGAGCACTCCGACTCGAAGAAGTCCATCAACAACAACGAAACCATCGAAGTGTCCACTTAGGCTTTGAACTTAACCTTCTGAAATTCCTCAAAACACCCTAAAATCCCACTTCTGTACATAACGGATATCGTCATTCTACTGCAATTTGCAAGGAAGAAATATCACAAAATGTCACTATTTAGGCAACAATTTCAAAACTAGGCAAAACATAAGCAAATCCCAAAACAGTCTCTAAGCAAAAACTAATGGATTCTTGGAGTAATAGTTTTAATAATTAGCTTGTAACTTATGACAATTTTAAGAACATCCACGCTTTTTGAAGATAGCGATCATACTGCAACTTTAATGGTGTAAAGGACTTATATAAGGATCGTTCTTGCCACACTTAAAACACGACGGTCTTTTTTCACACTACCTAGTGATATTTTTTTTCTTAATTCAAAACCAAAAAAAATAAATAATTCAATGTTTAGGAAATTTTCTAAAAAAAAGCAACAATCACTAAATGGGTTGACATATAAATATGTAAAATTGTTTTCTTAGACTAGAAACACTTTGAAATCACCAATGTAAGATTTTATTTAATTTTTATTTATATTTATTCAATTATAGTAACACTGTAAGAAATTTCTTGAGCGCACTTCTCATTCTAATCACCGCGAGATAAGAAATAAAATATATAAATGAATGGTTTGAATAGGATATATAATTTTTTCGATGCCTTCAGCATGAGAGAATGAATTTTCACGAAACTTTTAAGCGCTATAAGCATCTCTTTAAGATTATCTCAAATTGACTACCAATGTGACATATACATTATGAAAGCCACGAAAACAGCACATTACTTGATTGTCGGGTTCTAACATATTTAATAAAGAGAATAACATGAGAAAATAGAGTAAGTTTTAATGAAGGACGTTAGATGAAAATGTTATTTTATAGATATTGAAATGGTACATCAACAATTTTGAATTCACAAATAAATTACAAGAAATCAATCTGAAAAGAGTAAAGGCGAGATGTCTTTTAATCGCGGTGCTCATGGGAATCACAAATCCCCCAAGTGGCAGAAGCCTTGGCGCTGAACTGACTTAATTTACGCAGAAAGAAGGCATGAGAGATGCTGAATATGTACAAAATTATTTGACTCTTTTTCCACCAACAACAATTACTATAATTGCATTTATTGCATGTGCTTCTTCACCAAATCGGCGATACTTTCATAATCTTTTCACTTTCATGAAATTGGCATAAAGTGAATCAGAGAAGAATTGAAGAGTGAGAGAGAGCCAATTTTATGTATATTATCCACTTGATGATTATTATTTTGGTGTCTCTGCAAATGACATTCAAGAGCGAGCGGTCGCGACACGGAAAGTAAGAGGATGTTGGGCTGTGTTAAATGGTGCGATAAAGGAGAAGAGGTTAATAAGACAAAAAAAAACGTCTTTTACAGACCATCTCGAGTCTCTCCCATACAAAATAGCTCTGAACGTATTCAAATTGATGACCTTTCGTCAATCTTGTACGACAGAAAATTAATTTTATTACCAGAAATAATAATAAAAATTAAATATAGAGCGACGCCCAAATTTGCATACACGACCGCGAAGGCATCAATTGAGCATGGCGTGTGTGTGCATGGAAACATAGAGGAGAAAGATGGAGCGGAATGGGAAAAAGACAAAAGAGAATAAACACCGTAATTGCATTATAATTACGATGTGGACTAAATATGAACTGAGGATGAAAGCACTGGCCAAAAGAAAATAGAATCCATCTTCATCTTGTAGACTTTCCTCGCCAAGTCAATTTACCTGCCAAAGTCGTGAGATGGCAAACACCTCACCAATTAATGTCACAATGAAATGTTACAACTCATTTATTACTTGTACAGGTGCACTCGCATGGGCCTCAACTCCCTGCCATCGCGAGAGGAGATCATTTTTTATAGGGTCGCCGCTTAAGCGCTTCTTGGCCACTTTTTTCCGCGCCTCTCCCAGCATCTCCGGCTCGAAAGTGCTCGCCTTTTCGGGGTCTCTCTCCTCAATTTTATTGCACCTTAGAAACTGCTGAAGAGAAATGATGAATTCCACGCTCCTCTGCCGCCCCTCGCGCGGCCCAACACATCATCGCCACATTAAGTGGTGGGAAATGATTAATAACGGCGAAGAAAGAGAGTGAAAATTTTTGCGCCTAATTCCATCGGTGACAACAGATAAATTTTGCGTGACACGAGCACAGGGCGAAGGAAGAGTGTGACTTGGTGAAAAGTACTTTCATGTTTTGGTGCAAAAAATAAATTTATAGAAAATATTGTTGGGAAAGAATCTGGCGACATATGCATTATGTCGCCATGTTCAACATTTGTGTCGCTCAATTAACTGTCCAATTTTACTTTCAGCCCAGAAATGCGCGTGAGAAATTGTGACTTTTCACAAAAATGCATTTCAACATCGTTTATCCAATTGTTCAAATAAATTTCTAAGTTTTCTTGGCTCGCTTATCAATGCAAATCAAAGGAAAAGTCATGAATTGATTTTTGAGGAATTTTTTAGTAAAAAATAAGGAAAAAACTAGAATTTTTTCCAGTCAAAATTCCAAAAAAATGAATATTTTCTGAATATATAAATTTATTTAAATATTTTCTGAATATTTAATTAATTGCAATTTTCACAATGGGCTATTTAGTGGGGTTAAAACATCTTTGAATAATCTATAAACTACTATATTTCCCGGCCAAACTTGTCTCTGTGTCTCAATCGGAACTTCTACATGCCTTTAAAGTTTAAACTGCTGTCCTCTGACGGCAATATGTGGAGAAAATAATTAAATAAAATTTTTTTTCAATTAAACAGTCAGAAAATAATAAAACAATTCAAAGAATAATAAAATATTTGAATATTTTGTTGCACAATAAAAAAAATGATTGGAATTTTTATAGAGAAATCAAGAAAAAAAAACATTATAAAAACTATAACAATCGCATAATACAGAAAGCAGCACAAGAGCGTCAATTTGATTATGGCTTCAATACTGAAACGCTTACAATATCTGTTTTCCTCCCAAAACCGGGCATCAATTGTTCAAGTTCACTTGCAAGTTTCCTTTGGCGCATCGCGGACAACGCCGCTTCGCGATGTTCATTAACAATTTGGACAATGATATGGCGAAGATACTGAAAGGAAAAGAGAGAAAAATGGTGTGAACCTTCCTTCTGGGATTATTGACGTGAAAATATTCACCTTGAGCGCGACTCGAGAGGGATTGAAAGTTGCCTACGATGGTAATCCGGATGAGACACATCGGTTTCTGGCGGCCTGCCATGGAAACGATGACCTTTTGATTAGGACACCGAGGCGCGCACACCCGGCTTAAGCGTCAAATTACACAAATTCCATCAGTGGGAGGAGATGGCAGAAAAGTTGGATTATTCCACGTTCGAAGATGCCTTGTTGTGCGCGGTGTCAAGAAGATGCTGGAGGAAGATACTTTAATATTTCATCTGTGATGCCTTCCACGCAAGCTATGTGCGAGTGATCACAAATTGGCTCTCAGACTTGCTACCGAGATCTAATGACATCTTGATGGATTATGTTACTCCGCGCTGAATGTCAGTCGAATCCCCAATGCGAGCTCCAAAGCTGGAGTCGCGCACTAATATGAATAATGTCTCTCGCGTGGTGAAGGAGGCACGAAATGAAGGCACACACACAAAAAAAACAGACCATCTGAAGCCGTGGAGAAGAAATAAAAATTTCGCCTCCAAATAGCGAACCAGTTTTCCCGGGTCTTCGCGTTGTCAAACTAGGTCTTCCGCAACAGCACGGCAAAAAGACGCGCTCTCCCACTTGATTTTGCGACGATTCTCGGCGGGTTTTTTAGCACCGTGACAACATCTTCATGGTTGTCCTCTCCTTAAACTGTAGCGTGGATGAACCCGTTGCTGGTGCTTTGAAATTTTAAAACCTCACTCCGAATCGGTTCACCTCGATATTAAATGTCATTATAAGAACTTGAAAATCAGCTTCGATTTCATTTAACTTCTGCAGACACCCAAGCAATGTACAAAAAGCCACCGAAAGTAAAAGTCCACGAGAACTCAAAAATCATCGCGGAAAGGAATTTTACCTCTTAATTAGCTCTAGAATCACATAATCTGTGCATGCGCCTGAAAAATGTGTCCAATCAGACCTTATTCCACGTGAAAAAGTCCCAACACTCACGTCTTAGACCTTCTCATCTCTGCTCCTCGAGCACGTATTGCCTCAATACGCCCAGACAATCAATTTTCTTTCACTCAACTACCGCGTAGTCTTCAGAAAAGTGCGCGGTGCGTCGCATTTCATTCATCCTGGGCGCAAAGAATGCCCAACAATATGAGATATCTCACATATTCTCGTTTATTTACTCTTTAAATAAAACAATTAACTCCAGTATTCGTTAACAATTTATAATTTCATGTGATCGCATTCCGCTCACAAGGTACAAAATTAATTTAATTACTATAATAAGGCTTTGCCACAAAAAACCACTGAAATTTGCCGTGTTTTCCTGTCAAGATGAAACGACGATGAAAAAGTATACCCCAATTATTGTGGAGAAAAATGAAGAGTGGTGATGTAATGAGATAAATTCGGCATTCTTCAGAGAATATTTAGGGTCAATTTGTAAAGTCGCATGAATAAAATTATTGTAATTTTTTCACCATAGGCAGAGATTTTCTCTCGCACAACTTTGGGTGGAGCTGAGAGAAATCCATCGGGAAGGAAATTCAGTCTTATTTCTAAAGAATAGACCACAATAAACTATATGTTTTCACCATTTGGCGAGCGATGTGAGGTATAGAAAGACACACGAATTTGGGTAAAACGGATGAGAATCGTGTCATTGTGGATTGAGAAGTTGCGAAGAAGACATTTAATATCCCCTCGATGCGGCGCCTTCTGAATCTTGGGGTCCAATATAGAGATATAAGAGAACATTTTGTGGTGCTTTCTTGTAATTTCCCGAGGTGAAAGACCATCATGAAATCAATTAGTGGCTGTCCGCGATGGCACTCTGAGGACTCTTGGGGTGCCTCTTTATGCATATCTGGGCGAAAAGAGGCCCGCGAAAAAGCACACGATGAAAAGAGCATGAGGATGATTTATGTGAGTGATAAGAGCACGTAATAAATTTTAAATATTTTGTTAACAGCTGTGGGATACAAATTTTATGGAGTGTGATCACTGAGATTGGAACATGGCAGAATCACATTCACTCTTGTCCTACTCAACGTTCGACTTCTTTGATGCACACTGGAAAAACAATGTTTCCTCGAGGGGCCAAAGAATGTACCGAGAGATAAAATTATATGCTGAATAAATCACAAGCGGAACTGCTTAATTTTACAAGTGGAGGACAATGAAGAAGAGATCCACCATAAAGATATCGGGCCCAAAGTGTGTTAGCAATTTGGCAAACTTCTGGGCCTCGCATATTAATTTTTTTTAAGTCAACACTTGGACGGTGCGCTTTATTATATCCTAGAGATATTTGCAGTGAAAAAAAAATTGAATTGTCCGAAATATCCTGATATGAAGCACTTATCGCACTGAAATAAATAAATCGATGGTGCAAAAGTGAAAATACCGCGTGTTTGCACTACCTTTCTTCGGTACTTCATAACTCTTCATTTTATTGATACTCATGCGATAATTGACGCCCAATTCAGTGGCGAAGTTCACCCGCAGTATCACAGAATAATTGATGACATTCCATTAATCACGGGATTTCTGCGCGAGTCGTCGAGAAATCACAGCATTTGTAATTATTCAAGCATGAAAATGAACTCGAAAAAAATTCTACACGAAATAAATCGCAGAGAAAAGTTTATTTGGAGTGATGAAAAGCGGCAAATGGAGTGAAATACTGGGAATAGTCTTGGGAAAATGGTTCTAATTACGTGGTGATCTAAACTAATGTTCGCTACTGTAGTTACGTCATCAAAAACAAAAGGATCCAATATTTTATTGTTTGTAGTCTCTCAAAATATGAGGAATTGAGTAAATTTTCTATCAATTGTGATACTGTGAAAGAACAACTTTATTCAAAATTCAATTTAATATATTCTTTAATATTTAAAAAACAATTTTTAAAATAAAATATATGAAAGATATGAATGCGAATATCTGTGCATTTCAGCTTTGTCACATAAAGAATCTCAGCCATCGCAACTGTAAGTATGAAACGAGGCTTATCATGCGTTTAGCTTTTTCAGATTATTAAATTTCATATCGAAGGATTTCTTTTTGCTCCTCTCGCACGGGAATATGATCTGTTTTCTTGCTTTTATTGGCCCAAGCTGTGGGCAATTTAAAAAGTTGGCAAATTAAAAGTGAAAAATCTACCTTGGAATGAGAGAAAAACAATATGAAATATGTACGTGGAGGGATAAAACTTTCTATCTCCACCACTCAATTTCAATGGAGTTATTGTGCAATTGCTGAGAGTGGATTCGGGGGAGAGGCTGAGTCTCTCTCGCTCGCGCACGATGCCCTCGACGCGGAAAGAATAATATCCTCCTTCGCGAAATGTGGAGCAAAATTAATAAATTGTTTTTTATGCACTCATCTGAGCCTCGCTCAACTCCGTGGCGATCACGGAATACAATTTATCGAATCGCGCTTCCCCCCGTGGTGTCAGATCGTGGCCATTTATTATTCACCTCCTATTATCCCACACCATCGGTAATAATATCGCGTAATTGTGCGTCGAAGCAGCTTCCAACTCTCATTGCAATTTCGATTGTCGTCAGCCACGTCGATCCACAATGCTGTGCAGGCACGATTAGCGTGCGGGGAAATTATCAATTATCAATTGTCGCCTTGCTAATCGTCACAGTGTTGCAAATTGGAGTCAGATGCAATTTAGCCGCGCTTCGCCGAGAGATTTACACTATTTGCATAGTGGACGACATTGATGGACTACCTTTTAATTGCGCACTCCTCACACTCTCACTCGCAACTCCACGTGATTGACACACTCTTCTACGAATCCTCTGACAATGAGCTCAGAAGATTCCTCACTCATGATCACCGAGAAGCATTTACTATATAAAGAAAGGAAATCTGCATTTTTGCATGCACTGCCAGAGCAGACACTAATTGGAAGTGACTCATCTGCTCAGTGCGTCAGTAGGAAAATGAGAAAATTCACTGGAAATTTGTATAATAATCCTGTTTAATTCGAGGATGAATTATTAATGTGTCTCTAGAACATTTTCAATGTAAAATTCTCTATAATTTTAACTAAAATTGCCACCGTTTTTGACTCTGAGCTTCCCTCTTGGTTGCGCATTTTTCACAGTGCGCAAATCTGTATCGTAATCAGTGAAATATCAAAATGAATACAGGTTCCATTTCTGATCAATGATACCCTGCAATATCACGTATTACGGCCGACACGTTGTAAGTTCTTGCATTGCAGCCGAAGTGTCATTTTATAGTCACCTTAATGGAGAGCCTAATTTAATATTCAGCAAGACATTTTTATGGCACTTTAAAGTCACATGATATCCCTGCGCCGCGCAGCTGAGATTCTAAAGCACGTCTGCGAAATACCGTCACGATGATAAACATCGCGAGTCTCGTCAATTATTAGGACCCGCGAGTCACCCAATTGCCCATCTTGTGCGCTGTGTGGCTTGGGAAAAAAGAGCAGAGGAAATCACCTCATTAAGATGCCCACCAGCATTCAAAAAAGCAAGGAGAAAACTTTCTCAGTGCTGCTGATGAAATTTTATCATTTTACCATAAATTGTGTCTCGCACTCGTATATTTCTTATTGGTCACCATCAAAAAGATCCTCTCACTTGGAAGGTCTTTACAACCTTTGTCTGAGCACCAGAGCGATGTCATTCCACGTGAGATTTGCACATTTCACAGATGATCGTGATCGACTTTATTTTCTTTTACCTCCGGAGACTCTCATAACCGTGGCTCTCTCGTGTATGTACTTATTGAGACACGCACAATGAATGGCACAAGAGGATGGGAAATGATGCAAAATTTCTGGGCTTAATGAAAGGGCTTCAGCGCGAGTCTCGTTGAAGCGAATCGTTCTGCAGCTCATTCGGACAATCGTCAAAATTGAGTGATTATTCGACAATTTCACTTGCAGGTCTTATTGTATTGCCATTGTGCACCGACCGTCACTTTGCCTTTACATAATTAAGCATTTTCATGCACAAATCTCGAAAGTTGCGCGCCAAGCGGAGGGACAAAAGGCCTCTTCATGTCCCTCAATTCCATGTCACTTAAATGGCTTGCCGCTAGTGATATAAAATTTTAGATAAAAATCTCTTGAGGTCTCTTTCGGATAAGAAAATTTTCACGTGCAAAATTTATGTTGACAGATTCTCAGCTCGCGAGCGGAGCTGCAAATCCCCACAGGACAGTGCTTAACTGGTTCATTGTCTCAAGTCCAGCGCGATGATCGAGTGGCTCTAAGGGGAGAAAAGTTCCACGAAATAGGAAATTCTACTCACGTGAATATCTCCCAGTGAGAAGCATCATAAATATTCCCACCTTTTTTGGATCAATAACAAAATCGCCGTTGCGAGGAAGAGAAGTTGTATGTGCACGGATTGTAATTTTACATGCAGGGGAAAAGATGCCTCCAATGGACTGATCCATCGATCAAAGGCAATCAAGTACGAGAAATTTCCCTACGTCTCTCTCTCTCTCTCGTGCTCTTCCTTTGTACACACTTTGATATTGGATGCTCTCCGCGAGAATACACCACTAAATTCCTCAGGCCACATTGTGAAGAATATTTATTTGATTCCATTTCGTGGTGGGTTTTTATCGAAACTGGGTCGAAACACTTGCACGTCGTGCGCGCGCGATCGCGTCTCTTTTGCACCACGAAATTGCACACAGAAAATTGAGTGACGCCAATAGCAAATTGCGCTTTTCTGCTATTTATTCTGCTGCCCAAAAGGTTTTTCCATCATTTTTCCACCTATTTTGCGCGCGCGAGAGAGAAAATAAGACGCTGCGCCGCTGGACATGCCAAGGATGCTGCTTAAGCATGTGATCATCGATCTTTCTATAGAGGAGAGGTTGCGCTGCGCATTATCGCCAACTACCTCGCATCTGATGGACAAGAGATACACAGCTGCGGAGAATAGCGACTGATAATTATGATATATAAGCAGTTATGTAGGCATATTGCATGCGCAGAGATTCGCATGAATGCAGTGAGAATTGCTGGCATTCGAAAGAAAGAAATGAGAACATATCCTAAAGTTTAATTCAAAAAAATCACACAGCATTAATCTTGTGCAGCAAATGAGAGATTTTAATGAAAAAGTTAATCACTGGTAATTGTAAATTAATAATTTTTGAAAGGTTTCCCAATGAATCTGGTTGGAAACTTCTTTAATAAATATCCAAGTAGGAGGAGCGATCAGCATAAAGCAGAGGAAACCATCAATCGATGATATTGGTAATGGAAAGGGACTCCAAAATATCAGCAGCCAATTAGTTGGTTGTCCAGAAATTTATTGGTACAGATGTTGGAATGCTTTTTCCCCCTTGTTTTATTTGCAATCTCACTGAATATGGAAATAAGTGTTCAATTGGGTGATCATTGAATTAAAATCACTACCTGGGAGTTTTTCTCCCCTCATAAACATTCATCATACGCAAGGTTGAAGAAATTCGTTGAATTACAAATGTCTTATGCAATTTTTCTGTTTATTTAATTCTTGGGTGAGTCTTCGCTCTTCTTTTTTGCGCCCATTGACTCAATCTGGAACGGTGGAAAGTCCATTTGGGCTCCGCAACACAGACAGGATGTCCATTGTAATTTATTTTAGAGAAATATATATTTTTTGAAAATGTTGCATTCACAAAGGTAATCATTTCAATGCACCATAATTTTGCATACACATCCTGTGCCACCAACTGAGATATTAGCATGTTTTCTGCTTTTCCTCTTCGGTCTTCGCAAAAAGCCATTTGAAAAAATTAAAATGTTATTCTATAAGTTAAGCCTCGGCATCATGTAAAATTCACATTCTCTGAAATGTTTCTTTCCCAGCATATTCTAGACCAGTTTGGGGCGTGAGTTGCTGTGACTCCAAAATACCTGTTACCATTTCTGACCACCGCATAATTGAGACCCAGACAAATGAAATATTGATTAAGAAGTCTCCCGCTGAAGTTTATAATTGTTGAAATTAAGATGCCAAAAAAATGACAAAATTTTCCAATTAAGCACAAAAAGAAGGCTTTAATGAGAAAATGACAGTAGATTCACAAGTCCAGTGGCAAAAGAATGTAATACTTCTCGGGTGAAACCTGAAATGAAAGGACGGTGAGTGAGTTTATGTGAAAATTTCATACATTACGTGTGGATAAAAAATCGCAAGCTCTTTATTTCCTCTGCGAATCGCAATGCAAATTATTTATCAACATAAAATGCATACGATTGAATTAATGTCTTCATTCGTGAATCTCTGAGCAATGCAGGTGAGTCTTAAAATCGAGCGCCCAGAGAGAAGAAATCCATGATCTTCAGGAATTACTTAAGCACTTCGATATATCGCTCACACACGCGCTTAATATGTTTTGTCAATGCGATTCAGGCAAGAGAAAATTACATCGCATATGGCCTGCACGTGTGGGTGTCATTCAATTTAGATCTCATTGCAACTCGATTTCCTTCCCATTTGGATTAGATTGTATAAATGAATTTTAGGATTTTGAATGGCGATACACTGCGAGGAAAGCAGTGAGAAATCCTGAAATTCACCTAAATTTCCGCGAAAATTTGATATGATTTTTATCAAATTTCCAATCCAAGAGATTAAGTCTGTCGATAAGGGAAGATTGAAGTGTGAAAACTACGGAAAAGTACATGATTTCCCTCAGTGCAACACTAGAGACGAGGCAGAGTCCACTCGATAGAGTCTTTAATCTGAATAAGTGTATACAATGTGTGGATTTCATTGGTAACTTGGCCGCGATGCAATAAAATATCGCATGAACTTTTCACCTATTTAGCGAGATGTATTTGCATATCGGACGCAAAGAAGTGCAGCGAAAGGCTGCTCGAGAGTTTCCAGCGAGAAAGGAGAAGTTGTAAAAGAGGCAATGAAGAAATTTATCAGTGGCCCCCAAATTTAAAACATTTTCTCAATTAATTAATTTATATGCCTGGCGGTAATTATCCCATGTCAGTGTGCCTTGTTATCGATTGGCGATGACTTTGATGATGCTTGATGGCCATCGACAGGAATTATAAAGCAGCGTACATTTTTCTCTCTCCATTGGCGCTTAAGAGATTCCAACACTTAATAAATCATTGAGATACGCGGCGCTAAGGAAAAATTTCATTTTGGATGCATTAAATTTTATTATAGGAGACATTCTTGCTATTTTTGATTGAAATGAAACGCATAAATTAACCATAAACGCCGATTAAGTGGACGAAACACCATATTTGTCACTCTGCGCCTTTTACACATGGGAAATTAACAAATTTCATTCACCATCCAATGATCACAAATTTCATCTGTCTTTTTTCGCGCCATGCCTTCAACCTCAGAATTTCTTCACTAGCGCGAGAGAGGAGATTGATGAAGGTGAAAAGCACATTTCACGCGTGCAGAGATTGAGAAGTCAGGTGAGAAAAAAGGCAACGAGACGCTGACGAGAGACAATTCGAGCAACATGCTTAGAAGGTAAGACTCAAGCTTCAATTACCACCTTCGTGGCCGCGTCCACCCTGCCTCTCACTGGGCAAATGAAGCGTAAAAATTTTATCTGGCTCACAATCCGTAATCGTCACCACATCTTTCTATTTCGTGCAGCAATCTGGGTGATTTCTCAAAGGCAAAAAGAAGGGGGTAAGAAGGCGGAAGAAAGACAATTCAGCGTCCACCATGAAGCGTGACAAATTGACGGTCTTTCTCTCTTGGCTCACTCATCAAAAGAGGTGCTATGACAAAATAATTTGTGTGTGTGATTTCTATTTGAGCCGCCTGAAAAGAGATTAAAGTGAGTATAAAACATAAAATTTCGCTTAAGACAATTTTAGTCTGCCGATTTGCTCAATATACACAAAATTGACCAAGCAAAAGTAAAAGTGTCTCTCTGTGGTGCCTTTTTTCCACCACTCTTTCAGCATCGCGGTGTCTTGAGCGCGTTATTTGCAACATCACTTGAACACATCATAAAAAATCAATTAATGTCGAAACCTGGGCTTCCGTTTTTACATTACTGTCTTCAAAGACACATATTTTCCTCGTGTCTCTCTCTCTCTCTCGTGCACTGTTAATCCATTTATTTTGACTCGGTTAACACCTGGTCAGAGGACACCAATCTCTTAACAATATTTACTCTCTTGTGCCTCAAGTTATGCTAATGATATTCCTTCTCACATGACAGTGAGTGGTGTCATAGTGTTGAAATGCAATTTTTTGAGAGGGGTTCGTCGCCTACGCGTTGATGTCTTTCGTTCTTCTTTGGACGCTCATTTCGAACATCTCAAGAAAGCGACACCTCATTTGGAGCGAAATGGGATTTACTAAATGATTCACTCCTTCCCAAAAAAAACAGCCGCCATGAAATTTTGTCATGGTGTTAAATAAGCTCAAGAAATTGTGATGACACACAATTTTTAATTACAACTTATTCCGACGCTCGCGTAACTTCCGTATTAATTTTTAGGATACTTTACTCTGTTGCGTAACTCTAATCCGACCCACGTACAACATATCGAATCATCAGTGCCCAAGGGGAAGATGATATGCTTTAAATCTGTACACCACTTACTAACACTTCCAAGACATCATTTCTAGACTGCACACTAATTCTCAAATTATAATGAATTTCTTAAGTTTTCATCCAATATTTCTGCAAGAATCCACTTAAATTCACTCTTTTTGGATATTTTTTCCGACCATAACCTAAAAATATCACAAAAGGAGCTTAAAGGACTACAAAAAATGGTCCAGAAAGTTTGTTAACAAAACATTTTCTAAGTCTAAATCAATATTTTTGAGGTTATATTCGATCTCAATACAATTTTCAGCGTTTCTTGGCATCAACGGTGCAGAAAAGCAATATTAATAGCATAAATATGCTTAACTCTGCCAATAACTAGCGATCTTTCGGACTTAAGTTTAAATATTGATATGCTAAAATTTGAAATATTCACATAAATCTGTCCTTTATTCATTACATAACCTATAAAAGAATTATTATGATCGTTTCTACGTAAAAATCAAAAGAAATCCAAGGAATCGGGATAATTTGTCAGTAAAAGAAGTACTCAGAAACACTTCCACTGAGTTGTACACCACTTCTGACTCTATTATCTCGCCCTTGTCAGTACCTATAGATCAATTATTAGCTAATGAATTGTTCCAAACTTTTTTTTGGTTGACAGCTGGAAAGCTTTAAAAACAATGTTAGTTTTAGAATTGTGAGTACAAATCCAATTTTAGAGCGTTTATGGAAAGTACATAACATGAGTTGATTGAGATTGATGCATAAAAAAATACTTTTACCATGTTAAAGCACAATTCTGCTGGCGATGCATTCTGGCAATCATTGAGCACGTTCGTCAGTTGGGATCCACCTCTCCATTGAGTGCAAATAACTTGCTTTCGTCAAAGCAAAAGAAATACGGCGATGATGATCTTTCGGAGGCGTCAGGAAATCGCTCAAGATAAGACATGCCTCGACTGACGATGGCGAATAATCACATGGGTGCCTTTTATTTAATATAGGAGAATCGCTTTTTTCAATAAGCATGAATCAGTTCCTTCGCGAAGAAGAGAGAGTTCGAAAGAAAATGAATCTTATGTGAAAGTACTATAAAACTAATTTCCACTCAGTTTTATCGGCACCAGTGCGATCTTCCACACAGATTGCAAGTGTAATGATTGCAATTGCAGTCGACTGAGGGACGATACGTTCCATCAGAAATTATTATTATATCCACTTTAATGCCAATAATTCTTTTTTCTGCCATCTCGTGATTTACTCCCTATTTGAATGGGGAACGTCGAGAGCCTTAATTGCGCACAGAAAATGCTCTCCTTAACACACCATTTGTGGATACAATTGCCCCGGCTTGATGATGATGAATTGAAGGATGGCTGAATGCACGCGTGACAAACCCCATGCCTTGATCCAGCTCATGGGAATTCTGATTCTACGCCACATAAACTCAAATACCACACAGAGCATCATTGCCCATTTGAATGATTGCAAAAGCCGTGAATATTCATAGAAGAGCGCAGCTGTAAAAAAGACTTGATGGATGTCAGAAGTGTTTTGTGACGAGATAAGACGCGCATTTGGTGAAAGAGAAGTGAAGCAAATACTCATTGAATGAAATTAAATAAACTGACAATCACTCAGTCGTTTCAATATGTTCAACCTTTTCCTTCTTGGCAAGACTGTCCGCGAGAGCCAATTAAAGTGACCGCCACGATGATAAGACGTACGGATTTACGCAACCTAATTGCCTGAAATATACTAACCGATGCTTTAATGCTTCCTTTAATCGCTTCTTCCCCTGCCATGTCATCCCACTCCCACGTCCTGTCGTCGAGTGCGAAGTGGCGAAAAAATATTCGCGCTCAGTTTGCTTTCGGCCGAAAAAACTGTCGTAATATTTCAGGTTGATTGACTTCATTTAAAGTCTTAAAACTATATTAGGTATTCCCACTTTGTCTTCGCATTTTTTTTTCTCTCTTCTCAACAATGTAAACTACTACAATTCATGTGATAAAATTTAGTTTGCTGCGTTTATATCAAAATTCTTAGCTCATATTTAACAATTCTCCAGGACATTTTATACACATAAATTGCAGTAAAATTAGTTGTATATTCTCTCACATTTTTTTTTATTCCTCTTGCCACAGACATTCTGCGACTTGAACCACGGAAAACCACTTTCTTCAATTCGCGCAGACACAACACTCAACAAAATACGCCTTCGTCAATGTTTGAGTATCTTTCATCAAATACATTTTCTTTAATTTGTCCAAGAGCCATTTGGCGCTCAATATTCCTCCTTGTTTATTGTTATAGCGTCTCAGTTGACGATCGTGCTATTGAATGCCTGGCCAAGAACGTTATTTTGGTATTTCACAAGCAACAGTAGCAAAAGTGGCTTTTTTCCCAATCAATACAACTCCTTGGCGTGGTCGCGATGAAGAGCAGAAAAAAGAGGCAAGAAAATAAAGAGCGAAATGAGGAGATAGATACTGCAACCAATCGCCTCAAGTATCAATTAGCATCAAAAAGTGTCTGTACAGATCATCAACCGTGACCTGGTTTGATTCAAATTGCCCAATTAACCATTTTTCCATAGTTACTAGCCTGAACTCCATATAGAAGAATTCGTAATTGTTTTTTCTTCGCCAGCTCGCGAACACATTCTTGGGTGTCGCTCTTGAGGTGATGCTGTGAGCCAACGGTGGAAAAGACCTATCCTGAAGTACACGAAATGTGCTTCCTACATCATCATTGTCGCTTTATGTGTTGCCTCTCTGTTTATATTTATAGCATGCGCGCCTCGAACATCTAGTTCTTGCTTTTATTCGCCATTGCGCAACACCCAACATACCTGGCGGCGGCAAAAACAAGAGAGCCACGGACATATTGGAAAAATCTAAACACTTCGAAGGAGATGCGAGCGAAAAATTTGCATTACCGACTTCGGTTGTGTCAAATAAAGCTTTTTTCAGCTCAAAATTTAATTAAACGCCCTCATTGTGATCATGAACAGGAGATAGAATTACTTAAGGCTGCACTCATTCAATTTGTCGCTCGACTCCAATTTATCTACATAATGTCGCACACTTTTGAAATTTTAAGAAATCAACAATATGAAGACAATATAGTAGAATTTGAAGAGGAAACAGACAAAAAAACTCGATCTCGCAGACTATATAAAAATCTACACCGTATCAATCTTCTATCTATACATTTATGGTCTTTTTTTAATACTCTCCATGATTCATTAAGTGTGCTCAAGACTGATGCCGATTGGCAGATTTGTCTCATCCCAGATCGCGTCGCTGCCAATAGATCGTGAGAGTTTTATATTCAAGAGTGTCTCGCGGGTAAATAAGTCATGGTGATTTTGGTAAATGGAATCTCCGGGCAATCTTGAGCATCGCCTGGGCACGGCGAATTACATCCATCGTCTATGAAGACGTGAATGTTTTTGGAAGTCAAATGCGCGGCAATCAGCATCCAAGTGATCAATCTTCAATACCAAATAATAATTCAATTTAATGAGGGGTTATTATGTCTCCATTCGCAACAATTCGTGAGGCCGTGTGTGACAAATTTTGTTACGCAAGGAACTCTTGCGCGCGATTTATAGCTCTCAGTCGTAGGTGATATGGTAAATGACTAAATCAAGCCGGCAACGGTCTCTCAGAGTGCACTCTAGGCGTTCTGCCGCTCGTCGTCTGGATGTGGGGAATATTTTGAGTCAGATGAACAAAGGGAAGAGCCTCAAAATTGGATCAGTCAGAAGGCAGGGAGGAAGATTGAGCAATATCTCCTCAACAAGACCACTCGAAGACTCATCGCTGGAATATAGTGCCGCTGGAGGAGTTGGCGGGGAGGAAAAGTTTGAAGCTCAATGGGTAATTTCATATTTAAATGGTATTGTTATTTACCGTAAGCCTTGCTCTCTCCCGCGCTTCCTCGGCGTGTCTGTGCAATGAATACCTCTAAGCCGCCAAGACTGTGGAGGTTCGCAAATAAATAAATATACGATTGGAATACAAATTTACTATAATGTTGACTCGTGCAATTCGCGTGCGCCTTTGACGATCACCATCTCGCTCCCTCGCGTTCGCCTCTATTGCGATCACTGCGCTCGCCCTCTTCTTCCACCCGCCAAGTTCTTGTGTGTAAAGTGTTTCGACACAAAGAGAAGTCCAATTACATTTAATGGTTTTGCGGTAGGAATTTACTCATGGCACAAGAGATGAAGATGAAGAGGAAAAAATTGCTCTTGCTGGAGTGAAATAAGGAAGAAGATGGCAAAAAATGTGTTGGACAGCACATAAAAAGTGTTACAACTTGCTATTTATAAGGTATAAATTGATTTTTTTTCGTTCTCTTCCACCTCACCTTCATCATCGTATTTCTATGTGCCATCCTAGATTTCTCGTGCAATTCGATCCCTCAAATATTGTGACATTTGTCCAATGAAAACAATCTTGTGCAACATTAGATTTTTCAGTCATGTTCTCTCTCTCTCTAATGAGCTTCACGATTTAATTTATGATCGCGCGCTTCTCCCTTAATTGCCATTTCTGAGATGAGCAACTCGTCATCTTCACTTTCTTCACAAATATGTGATCGACAGACATGTAAGAGGGAAAGATCACCTCAATGATCGATATTCATCCAAAAGTGTTTTAATTGATTTTTTTCTCTCTCTCTCTCTCCTCTCACAGAGATCCAATTTTAATGACTTTGATGGAGTCTTTATCACTCTTTTTACAACTGACTTGTAAGATGTTTTCTATGCGATCGACGTTGAATAAGCCCAGGAGGCGGAGGAAAAAACCGAGTCACTAGCAGTTTGAGATGAAATTGATCGAAGCCATTTCATTGCGAAACACGACAGGCGTTTACTGTATCATTCCACCAAGTCCAAGTAGATCAAGAAGTAGATCAGAAAAGCGAGTTCAGTAAAAGTGATGTTCGTTTATCGCTTCACATCTCAGCTATAAATAAAAAAATGTTTATTAATGAAAATTACTTCATAACTTTTATGCCACAAAGCCACACCAGATCAGTTAAATTAAATGATAATTGCAAGCTTGAATCGCGCGGAGAAGGACAATTTTCAGCAGACAAGCCTAGAATACAGACTCAAGAGGGAAATACTTTGGTCAGAAGTGGTGTACAGTAGAGTGGAAGTGTTGATATTAATCACCTTTTTAATCTTAGTGAGCAAATAATCTCGAAAAACATTTATTCTTTCACCTAAACTTGAATAATTTTACTCACTCGCAACGTCGATCCACATTTCATGCATTTCCTGATCCATTTTCCACTAAAAGCAGCAATTTTGAATTGATTATCAAATCACAACTAATAAATTAAATTAATAACCCCACAATTTTGCCATTGTCATGTTTTAGAAGGATCACTTAAAATCTCTCTCTATTCCGTTAAAGTATATTTTCAAAGTAACTGAATTACATGGTGTACAGATTTTACTCTATCAGACCAACTTTGCGGAGGCTTTGTAGGATTTCTACTTGAGAGCTTGATGCATTTGAAATGTATTGAACTATTTTTAAGGCTCTTACGTGGATTCCTCACACCGCGGCCATCGCCAAAGGAGAACACGCGGTTGGAGAGTCTTCTGGAGCGCGAGCAGCGTAATCACAGTGTAATTGGTGTTTTGCAGGAATCTCTTTCTCTCTCTTGTTGGCAAACGATGGAATTAAACAATCATTAGGTCGCCACGGATCAGCGATGCGCGTGATGCCCCTTCGGCGACGAGTTCACCACCCCATCCGCCCGCTCACCAGAAATCCATTTCCGCGTCTAGCGCGATGTTTGCCCAACAGACCGCGCACTGTCAATTGCACCTCTCCGAATGTGGATCGCGACTTCTGCAGCAAATCCTCTGTCACAGCCTTTTTTCACACACTGCGCCCATCTTCAGACGTGCTGGCAGAAGTTACCGGTCGAGTGTGATTTGCAAGAAAAAGAATATCTATGAAAGCGAATCAGAAGTAAACCGCAAAATTGTACAGCTGAAATTGCTTTCTTCTAACAGTTGCATTGCTGTGCTGCAATCGATTTGCAACTTTTTATCCTCTTCACTCATTCAAATTGCATCATATAAAAGATCAAATCCATTTCAACCAAACGAATATCATTTCCTGGCTAAATTGTCTTTACTGGCCATGGAAGCTCTGGCGAAATGTGATTGCCAATGTGATTGGAGGAAAGCTATTCAAATAGCTCACAATGCCATCAAGTGTTTCATTTCACTCTCTGTATTTTTCACAGGAGAAAGAAACCTTTTTCACTCTTTGTGTTAAGAATGCACGGACATAAAAATGACACATACTGTGCGTTGTGCTCGGTATGATAATTAATTGCTCTCTTAGTAATTGATTTACAGCATAAAACATCTCAAGTGATTGAGACAACTTCTTTATTATTACTTCTTTCGGTTTCTCCGAGTGGTCAATCAATATTTTAGTCACCTTCCATTGTGTCAGAGTTAGACGAAGGAGTTATTTATGTTTGTAGAGTTTTATTGGCACTGCCAAATTCAAAAGCGTCCCGAACAAGGTTAAATTTTGTGTACTTCTTCACGCTTTTTATGCATCATTCACTGTGATTATGATCTGGAGAGCATCAAAATCGTTCGCCCTCGGTTTGATTGCTTATCATTGAGGGATAAAAATTAATTGGCCGATCTGCCATATCATTATGAGATCATTGCGGTGTATCAGAATGGTTTTCCAAGCGGCCAACTATCCGTTATGTGTACCTTTCGGATATTATATCTCACAAGTGTGTTGGAAATCAGTTCGAGTGGCTTTTATCGGAGGCACTGGGTGTACAAGAGGAAAAGATTCCTTCACATTGTATGCAATTGATTACATAGAGGATTCACTGTGAAGCTGACAAGCATTTTCTTTTCTGCGCGCCACTTACAATTTATTCTGACCTCCCTCTCGTGGTCCAATCTCCTCCGCGCGCATCTTTCCGCGGAAGTGTAGCACGAGGATGCTTCGGAGAAAATTCTGCAGAGTGTCGGTGTAATGGTATGTGATGTGCGCCTCTGCAATAGGAAAAATGTCAGCCGCAGTGCGCGCTGGTGCTCTTCTTACATAGAAATGCGATAAATCAGATATACGCGACCATTATAACATTCCAGAACACAATTTTCTAACATTCCTCCGAGGACGTTACGGAACAAATTCTGCGGTTAATTAAAGTCAGACTAACACGAAGATCGTGTGATTAGTTCGCATTTCGCTCCGTATGCTGTAACTTGTCATTCTCTGGCAATTCTTTTCTCTGGCTTCAGCATCACCTGTGACTCTCCTTCTGTGACATTTTTTTCTTCTCTCACTTGACTTCTCCGCATCGCGCGTGTATTGTGGAAAAATTCTTTCTCAACACTGCGATGGTGGAAATTTTTCTACCAACTCTGCCTGGGATGAAGTACTTAGCTCTGCGGTGATTAATTGATGTCCGCAGAGAGTTATTGACTATTCAATAAAATGCATTTGAGGTCCATTAAGAGGTTCCGTCAAAGGTCACTGAAATGTCCAGAGAGGAAAATGTGTATGATTTGCTATGGGGGAGACGGACGCGTCCCACAAATGCTGAATTACTTTCAAAAATGGATCCCCACAGTGCAACTCGCATGTCCCCGCCACTTTTACATTACAATTATGCAAGTTGTACGTTAAATTTTCGAACGTGTTTGCGCACATTTGATACCAATGCGATTCAGGTGTGCTTTAGGACTATTTTCCAAGGAGAAGGAGGACAAAACGCGACCGCCTAATGGAGAATTTCACATTGAGAACCACTGACAACTATTGAGCAAGTACAGAGGCATGATGCTGGGTGTCTATCTTTTATCGCATTTTGAACCTTTTAATAATACCATGCGAAACTTGTCTGATGATTCATTCGGCGGTAGACCTTCTTTTGGGTGACTCAACCAGCAACAATCGCCACGAGACGGAGTGCAAGATCATCAAGGAGTTTGCATTGCACGTTTTGCAAGACGCATCATCGAGCGTCCAGAAATTCGCTCAGCGCAGTCAGTGAAGTATCCTGCAAAATGTCTTGTAGTGAAATTCTTCTAAACAAGTGAAAACTGTACAATTGAATGTCGGATTCACCATTGGTCATGCTGTTTGCCGCCGATTCCGAATGCTTCTGAAAATGCGCCCCAGAAACATGTGATAAAATTTGTAATTATTTCCCGCAACCATTCTCCTAGCCAAATATGGCGATAAGTATGTACGTATGGACGTTACCATTGCGGAAGAAGCCACCGAAGAAAGGTGTTCAGCAGCAACTCCACTTTCTTCAGCCCAGCCGAAGAATCTTCCCGTGAGAATCACGACCTGGATGAAATTTTTGGGCCACATTCGCGATGGCGTGCAATAATTAAACAATGAAAGTGTACTTTATATGTTATTTGCTATAATGATTCATGCTCCCGCTGAATGGATATACTTTCAATTAATTGTCGGACGCTGGTGGTCCAACTGCACCGCCGCATAAATCACTTAGCCATCATCGTATTAATAATTCTCCGCATGCATTTTCATGGCATGTCTTCTATATAGTGCCGATACACATAAGAATCCTATATGTGGCAATATTAGATGCACTTTTCGTACGTTTATTTGATGTCGGCGTCGACAAATAATTTCCCTGCTCAAATTGACACACAACAATAAATATCCAGTTTGGCGGCTATTCCACAGACCACAATAGATACTTTACTGTATAAATGTCAATTTTGTGAAGTGATGCGGCCATGCAATTTCCACACTGAGCATCTCCACTGCCCGAGATCTGTATCAATTTATTGTGGGGGGATTTTGCATCTCATTCCGTCTGCGAGCGCGCTTTCTTCGCTGCACTTCCTGGACAATAATTTTTATAGCATACAAGAGAAGTATCAAAATAATAAATTCGACGAATATTGACACAAGAAGTTGTTCTACCGAAAATATATAGTCTATTGTCTTGCACAACCTTTTCTTCTTCCTCCTGGCGATCCATGAATGAACGAGATATTGGATGAATTTTCTCCAACTCAGGACGTGTGTGGTGATGATGTAGGAAAGCAGAGTATGTTTATATCGCATTCCCATTCTATTATTTATTGGTCACGGTTGGAAGCATTATAAAGAGTGCCAGAGACATATTCGGAATGCACAGATTTAACACTTGAAATCTCTTCCCCGCAGTGTCAATTCAATAGTGCTAAACACTACGTGAGCATCTGAGGCATATTGTCTCGGCATGCAAAAGCATAGGAATCTCTATTTCATACCATCCACTGTCAACTCGCGCCTGCACGGCAATATTTTTAATTTGAATGCCCTCCTGTCTCACCTGAAGAATACAAGAAGCTCTTTTCCATTTGCAGCCCGGCGACTCCTCTTTTTGCCATTTCCCCAACACTTATTCTCCGAGGTGTTAACATAAATCATCATTTTACTGAACATCTTTCATATCTCTATTGTTTGGTCAGGCAGAAAGCCACGTTGCCACTCTCCCTGGACTGCATTGTATATGAGGACTTAATGAGATTTGCAACTGAATGTCGCATGTAACGGAAAGTTATCCTAGAGAGACGGGAAAAAGGATTCCCAAACTTGTCACTGAATGATTTACAAAGCAAAAGCTTGTAATACATCTTCTAGTTTCTCCTCGATCAGAGAAAAAAAAATCAAATAAAATTATGAACAACGTAAAAATCTCTCTATTACAGATTTTCTCCTATCTTAGCGGAGTGGTAATAGATCTTGCAAGTATGTATGAAGATTGGAGAAAAACAAATCCTACAACATGTGGCGACAATAGTTTCATAAAATGCAAGATCTCTATCTCATGTTTGTTGCACCTCCAACGTAAATAAGACAGCAATCGATTGCCAGGAAAGATATCACTGTCCACCCACCGATTCGTGTGGCTATTGTTTTGCCACGATCACGCCAAATTACTCTTACAGGTAATTAAGCACCAGCCATCTCCATCCACACTATTTGCACCGCAGCATTCACTGAGCGCCGCGGAGTTTTTCCTCAAATCACGAAAAAAAAACATCAATTCAGAGCTCTTTTTTTTCTAATGCATCAACACAATTTTTCTCCTAACAACACCCGTGCGCTCTACTTTATTTATTATTGACCTTATGTAAAATTGAAGTGCCTCTTATAGTGGAGGTACTGACACGAATGCTCCTACAGTGCCGAATGCTAAAGCAGCAACTAATACTGAAATCAATCGGAAAATTTCTAACTGAAAATATCTCTAGTGATCATCTTGAGATTTTGATATTTTTCTAGATTCAAATGTAAATCAAATATAAATTTGTGGAACGATTCCCAGTCAAACAAGAGATGTTAAAAATTTTTATTTATTAGTGTAAAGCCAGGTATTTGGTATTCTGGATCACATGTAAGGCTTAAAATTATGACAATTATTATTGTGTTAAAAAATTCACCACACGTGTTATAAATTTCACCACTGGTGTTAAGAAATTCACCACATATGTTATTCGCAATTCAGATTCACACGTGTTTCGCTAATTTGTACCGCCCGATTGTGTTATTTTAAAATGACCTCTAGAGGTTGTTTTAAGGAATAGGTAAAAAGCAGAGTGACAGATAGGAAACTGATGAATAACTTGCAAAGATTAATCAATCTGAAACTGTGGTTCTTATTTTCGAGCATAATCAAGAAATATATTTTTCAGTAAATTCTTTTTTCACGGATTTAATAATTATTATTTACTTGTATTTTAATAAGTATAGGAAAATCTCACAATTTCCTTCATTCGAGAATAGCAAAGGCTGTTTTTCCTTATTCATATTTAGTCGAGAAAATGTGCACACAGGAAGTTATTCCGTCTAATCAACCATTTTCTGTGGCAGAATTCTCATCTTTGCTAAGCTCGATCGGGCTGCAGATGTCGCAATTATTATTGTGGCCACTGTACACTTCAGAATGTGACTAGACAATCGCTTGTAATGGCCACATCTCTTGGCAATCAATACTCTGTGTTACAGTTTTACTTTCGATCTTCGCTGGCAATAAGAATGGACGTCGTTCGCGGCGCTGCGCGAGTGAGTCGCGGCCCAATCTAATTGCCGCGCTGCGGAGGACTCGCGGTGCGATCTGAATGTAATTTCATGTGTGGGGAATGATCGTACTCTGATGAAGAGAGCGGGTGTGGTAGGGTGTGGTCGATGGTATATAACGGGACCCAAGGTTGTTTGAAGACTATCTCTTTGGAGTTTCCATATAACGATCACTCCCTCTCTTTCGCTCCGGACCAGCGCGATATTGTTGTGCGATTATTAAACTTTTTATACAGACTGAACAGAAGCCATAAACTTTATTACACTACCTCGCCAATAATCAACTACTATTATGTGAATTTGTTTATAAGATTTTTTGCTCCTTCTGCTGCCACGCTCGTTCAATTCAATTGCTTCCAAATAATTTCCTTTTCAGTCTGTTGCGACTTTTGAAAGGAATCACATTATGGAAGTATCATAATAGATGTTCCCTTGATCGCTGAATGGAGTCTCAACATTTCGTTTTTTTTCAGCAGAATTCCAGCATTGCTATGTATGTATATGCTATGTATTTAGCACATCTCTGACTCTTTCCTGCCTCTTGTGCAGAGAAGAGAGAGAAAAAGAAATCCTTCTTCTCCGATTAAGCACAAAACATTTTAATCTCGCTGAGGAGAAACTCGCGATATAAATTTCTATTTAGAAAATAGAAAAATGCAATGATAAAATGAATTCACTCACATGGTTTATAAGCTTTTAATTTCTCAAGAATTAAAGTGACACTGCGAAATGTGAAATAATGAATTGTAAGCAATGAAACGAATCAATTTGTATCCATAATGAGGTTCATTCGAGAAAATAGAGATGTTAGAAACTCCACATAAGTAGGAATAATTTACTCAGTGAACTTCATTGCTTATGCCAGACGATCTTGGAATGTCGCACCATTGAGAGACTTGCAATTTGTAATTTCAAAGCTGTATGCATTGCAAGCGGATACAATTCACTCAATGGACGTCATTCTGAGCCTAAAAGCTTCCATGCATTCTTCCTTCGCGAACAATTTTCGGAAAAATTGAGGAAATATAAGCGAGAAACATCTGAATTGCAGCTTTGCACAAAGTGAGCAATGAACACGTGTTTCATTTGACTGTGATACTTATCGACTATGTTCAACTACACTATTTTATTTGGTCAATTAATTATTTAATTATTCAACACAAGATTCGCATTTCAACATTTCCTTTGTCCTGTTCTTACAATTCATCGTGCAAGCGCGAGATGACATCACTCAATTGCTCTCTTTTGGACTTTGTGACCTTTTCTACATGATAAAAAGGCAACACTTTCCTAACCATATTTGTCGTGCACTTCAGGACTTGATTCATTTCCACAAGTTGTGCTGTGAAAACAGCACTTTATCTTCCGAAAAAAATAACGTCAATATGTGTGATTTTTATGTGGAAAATAAATTCTGTCTGTAATTTCATTCGAAGATTTAAATTAAGACCAAAATATTGCTGAAAAACTTATGCGGTGAATTCTGATAAGGCAGTCATGAGCGACAGACTGATTCCCTCGCCATGAAAGATGTTTAAAAGTGCATTAAAATTTCTGTGTAATTACAGGGAGTCGCAACGACCGACAAGAGGAGAAGTTTATCAACAGGGAGAAATTCAAGATTATCTGCCTAAATTAAGTCTTGCGATTGAAGCGTCCGTGACGGCTATAATTGAGTTAATATATTTAAAATGGAGATATCAAAGACGTCGAGCGACCGTTTCATAGCATATTTATGGCCAGAGTCGCTGACTTGACATAAAATTTACGAGGATCCGACAAAATGCTCAACATATATTGATGGATTCACTCTTCAATACAGCGCAAAAGTATGTTTCTAATTACCAAAAATCTCCAATGATTTTGATTTTCCTGCCAAACCTTGAGACCGAATAATTGCAGCCTTTGCGTCCATTTGCTACACTTTTGAGGTGATTTACACAAAAGTCGTGGAATTATTTATATGTGAAAGTGAATTGGGTTCACTCGACAAATTGTTTGCTCAAGGAAAGGAGCCTCGATAATTGTGGCAATTAATTCATCGGTTTTTGAGCGTCAGGAACCGCCATTCAGCATCTCAGAAAAGACTCGCGATACCCCTCGGGTTGATGGATTGATGCTTTATGGCTGATCTCTTCACAACTTTCGGCATTTAACTGCAATTCGCGGTGGATGGAAAAAAGGCGAACTTGGGAGTGAAAACTTTAAAATAAATGTAACAATTACAATGCGTCATGCAATCGCGTCTTTTTCTCTTGAGGTGGGAATTCGCCGAAAAAAAATGTGCGGCAGATAAGGTGTTGTTTTCCTTTTAACGCCGACACGTCAAGCGAAGGAATGCATGATTTGGCTGAGAGTGGAAGAAATATATATTCAAAGAATGACTGTGAACTTCATTGCTCAACTTGAGGTATTTTAAATCACTTCACAGATACATTTTGGGGGCATTTTTGCGCGCCCAAAGGTCGCTCTCATGTGCATCGCAGTGGCAGAAAAGCTGTCCGAGGAAAGGACTTGGAATGTGGATTAGGGAGTGCGATGATTGAGACAAAAGTCCGCACCGCAAATGATGTCTAATGAAATCAACAGCAGAAGTTGCTGTGGCGAAACGAAATGTCGTAATTCGACAGGAAAATTGCAGACCTTTGACTCGGTGTGTCCTCGACATAATACAGACCACAATTTTGACATCAAACATCGTGTCTTGTAGATCATTGGATGATTGGGCGGCGTGGTGGGGTGGCGAATTGAATTGGTAGCCGGGGAGAGAAGGTACATTCTTGTGAGTTTGGTACAAATTGTGACCCTGAGTTATGGATGTTTCGGCTCAATTTGTCCTAAACAGCGCGAGCTCACGAACGAAAGAAAGCCACAGCCCAGAATGATTTATTGGATCTCGGTGGCCAACAATGTGGGATGTGGGGTCACGAGTAGCCGCAGTCGCGCAAGCTAACCAAACTGTGAATCTAATGAAGATATAAATCAGAGTGTAATTATTTAAATTTTGGAACCTCAAATAGAGATGTTTTTGTTAGCGAGCAGCGCACATTTCCACATTGATATGCCGCACTTCTTTTCTTTGCATTTGATGAGTGGAGAGAAATATTTCAGAAGATAACTCATACTGAAGATGATTAAAATTGCGCCTTTTATGATTAATAGCCGAAATGTCTCCGCGATGCTGGAGTCTCTCGGGATCTCTTGTATTTGACGAGGAGGATCGAGACGCGCAGCGATAAAAGTTGAATGATGAATCCAGAGTGGAATATTGATGGCTTATTGCCACCAATCCTGCTGCTTCACCCATTGCGGCATTTTTGTGTTCTTCTTCATCTCGCCCAGCCACTCTGGTAGTCGCGGAGATGCTTTCGGGATCCGCTGAGGAGATGCTATCGCTTCTCTCTCAAACATTCTTAATCTTCCACCGAATTGTCAATTACTCTGAGTTGAGCCAAAAGTTCTGCGCCGATCTTACAATATATTCTTGAACCTGATAACAAGTGTTCCTAAAATTAGCTTATTTTTGTGGTAAAAATTCGAACTTTACGATCGTCATAAATCTAAGTTTTCGACCGATCCCTCGAATCGAGACTATTTTCGCATAAAATTAATACTTTTCTCAACGAATATCAAACATTTTTCGTCATATTAATAAGACTTTTAGAACATTCTTAAAAAAAAAGAGAATTCTATATAAAATTAAAATTATTTATTAAAAAATCATTTACTCTGAAAATAAAAGGAAAGGATTATTTTTATTTGTATTTCAAAGATTTATGGGTAACAAGAAATAAGAAGTCTTGATCGTTTCTAGCCCGAAAAAGCTAGTTTTCGGTATATTTTTAAATGTCTAAAAGCTGTAAAAAGATAAATTTAAGCGGAATAATCTTGATTTTAGTCTTCTCCATTTAAAATCAAGACAAAAATCTCCGTTAACGGTTATTGATTATTATTGAATTTATGTCGAAGTCCACTATATTCTATACCGATTTCTTTCTCAGTGTAGGCTGAATAATGAACTAAAGCTCGTCTCTTCGCGATTGCAGCTGAGCCCGTGGCTGAACAGTCCCAGAAGTGTTCCGAGAGGATTTCTCATCATTATCTTATTAAAGATTTTTAGACACTTAAACTCGTGGAATGTCTTTGCGTAATTCAATCTCGGTGGTACAAGAAAAGTCTTTAATCCGCGCCCAGGGTTTGTGTCAAAAGCATGAGAGACAGAAACGCCGGCGACGAGGGGAAGGCAGAAAAAAAGACGCCGAAGGAGGCGCAAGAGAATAAATAAATTGCAAAGTGCATTCAACACATTATCGACGTGAGTTGCTCTCATGTTCCCAATTAATTTCCTCTTGAGTGCCGGGGTTATTTAATGGGATTACGTGCTGTTGATCGGCTTTGTACCTGAATTAATCACTTTTAATCAAATTCTGATCGACCTGAGCCCAAAAAGTGCCAACCGAACGGACTTCATCCCTTCATCACTGCGTTGGGCAACTTTCATCGCGCGCGGCCGGCAAACTGCGCCACAAGAATGGTGAAATTTTTGACAAGTCCCAGATTCCCGAGGTCTCCCATCATCCGTGGCATCACTCTGACGTCGTGCGGCAGAAATTTCTCGTGCCAAGAGTTCACGTTCATCAAGCCATGTGCGGAGATGACCGAGACGCGAGTTAATTAAGGCGTCCCAAAAAACAATGTTGTGATTGGATATTATATAAAAAAGACACCCAAGGTGTTTCGCTCCTCTTATTGATTTTATTTTGACCCTTTTGCTGATTGCTTGATGTATTTCTTCTGCCATATTCTCCTTTCTCTGGTGCTCTTTGCTTTGATTGAATTTTTCTGCGCCATCATTTTGCATCATGTGTTGTCGCCAGGGAAGCACTACAACTTTCTTTATCATCTGGAAAGAATGAAAGACTGACACATGAAAAGTTTCTCGAGAAGACAGCCCAGAAAAAACCGTTGGAGCACTGGGATGAACGTAAAAATTGATAAAAAGCCCAACTCACTGCAGTACAAATTACTTTCTCATTCATTTGTTGGTTTTTATGCTTGCAAAATTTATTATTGTTAATCTCAATAAAGGATGATTATTGTGTCTCGAGGTAATAATCCAGTACGTAATCTCTCTTGTCTGATGGCGCGCTTTTTTGCATCCTTTGTCTTAAGATATTCTCGCCGAAAGACACAAACACCGGGGCGACTTTGCCAAGGATTTATCACACTGCGCTTCTCCTTAGATGTCGCATTGCCGACAAATCATTCAATTTCCCATCCTTGAGCCACGTTTAAATTGAATTCGATTTGAAACATCATCCAGATTCACTTTCGGGGTGGATAAAGTGATGATTTATCTGGTGGGAGTGTCTGCAACGCGCCAAGATGAGAACAGAGGGCAATTATTTATTAAATAGGGGGAGGATCAAATAAGGATTCTGGGGCATTGAGATAAAAGCTAAAATATGCACTGATCATTGAGTCACTCGAGACTCTTTTATTCACTTCTTAAGCACAATCTTGAGAAAGTGTTTCTTGTGATTGCTTGTGATCAAGTGCGTTGCCGATCTTTCACTCCAAAAGGAATTCACAAACAATGCCTGCAATTCTTCTGCCATTGCCGCTCTTACATGTGAAATTGATCCAAAAATTGCCAGAGAATAAACTGCTCCTTTTTAAATATATAAACACCTTGTTTATACCGCGATGTGTACTTCATGTGAGCCACTAAGCGCGATAGAATGCTTTCTTCTATCCAAGTATTTATGCAAATATATCTTGTTAATTTATGCACAGACACACAACATTAACATTGCAGATGCTTAACGATATGACCCATAAACGGAACGCATCGCGATCGGTGCAAATTCCTCCCAATAAACTCCACATTGATAGCATGTTATAAATGAATAAAGTCTTAAGATCACGAAGAAAAAGAAAACAATGTTCTTTTATGTAAATGAAATGAATTTTACGCATTCTATTGACCATTTGTATTTGTTGCGGAAATAAATTACAACTAGCATTTCTGTCTGTTTGCATTATCTTTTAAGGTCCGCAAGAGAGAAAATGTGTCTGTTTTTTTCTCAGATCATTACTTATTCATTTCTGCAATATCTTTAGTATTCCATTGATCAATGAGTGTGTGCTTCGATTTCAGCTGCTAAGAAAATATATGGCAAAAAATTACACAACGCATGATTGAAGCTCGCAAGTCTAGCCTTTAATTCATCTCGCACAGACCAATATTTCACCTCCGCAGTGCTCTTGATCCAACAACTTGAAATATGAAGAGTGAAAATCGCAGCAGCGCTCAAAGATGATGGTCAAAAATTTAATCATAATTGACCATTGAATGTGTTGGCGAGCGAGAAGAATGAGCAACAATCGAGAGCCGCATATGGTATGAATATCTCACAGGCGATCTTCTATCGTGTCTGTGTATTTAATAATAAATATGTAATAATAATAATAATAATAATTTTGAAACACAACCCTATCGCCATTTCATTCGACGGATAATAACAATGTTAATAAGAAAACTCAGTGTGGCAATGTAACAATACAATAATATGATTTTGCGGCAAGGTCGTTTCAGTAAATAACAAATTTTCAAGATTTCGGTCACTGATTTGATGGCTGTTGCGACGGCTGTTGCCCAGCTCATGATTTGGGACTCCTTCAGCCGCCACTTTACCAAATTGCTGTGCCCAGCTTTATTAGATGATCATCTTGCGCTCGATCTTTGCCTCAGGTTGGCCGAGGGAAGTACGTCTTGTGCTGCACGTGCAACACCCATTATGCATTCGGTACTTAGCTTTTTCGAACATATATCTTCAGCATCTGCATCGACTATGATACGAACACATGTCTCAAGTCCTTCTCGAGTATTTGCAGAAAACTGCTGAGGGTTGATTAATGTCCTAATAGCCAAATTATATTATTTGTCTGGTTAAATCCCAATCCAATGGGGAGATATTATGACCAGAATTGGTGTTCAACTCAGCAAAATATTGAATATTTGCTGTATTAGGCGTTAAGAGTTACGTTCAAAAATATCATTGCTCATCCAGATTATGTAAATAACTTAAAACTTAAATTTAGCGATTAAATAACATTGAAAAGCCACAAATTTGTTCACTTTAATTGGAATAAATTTATAATCCTTAGTTAATTGTTCGTTTGTGATCAAATAAACTAAGCCATTGCGGAAGTTCTAATGTTAAAAACCGTTTTAACGTTAATTTAATTGAGTTTCAATATTGTTCTTTAAAATAAATAATTTGAAAATTAAAAATTTAAGGTAAAAGTTGAGAAAAGAAGGGAAACGCGCATGTTTTCAGCACTGCCAAAGTTCTGCAAGTGTCTGTGATTCTTCACTAAAATGGTGTACAGGTAGTGGTGTACACCATTTATCCGTACTATCTTTCCCTCGACCCAATCTTATATTACACTACGGTAAAAAGAGTTATTTAGTGAGTTGAGATTTAATGTCTCAAAATAAACAAAGATATACTGTTACTGCAACACCAATTCAGAAAAGTTTTCTTTTTATTACAAAGACAGGAAAAAAAAACTTTAATTGAAAAATGAATTCAAATTGAAATGCTTGCTCGGATTGCGCGCTTGGCTGAAGGAAGAATTCCACATGGACAGCTTCGCGGTGAGATTGGCCAAAAATACTGTCTCCATCTGCGTTATTCTCGTGCAAGTGGTGCCCCTATTAAAAGGCTCACTCTCTCTCTTGCCCTGTCTGATATAAATATTCAAACATTACTTTGCAATTGCGAAATGGTGGGAATTCTTGAAATTCCACTCTTTAAAGACTTGATGCCATCGTCGAATCTGTATCGAATGAAGGCGTTGCATTTCGCACCCGTGTGTGGAACACTCTCAATAAATCTCTCTCCACTGTCTTCTCGCGAAGCTCTCCTTTCTGCACGCCTTCCTTCGGCTGTGCCATTATGTACTCGATCACGGAAAAATCACCTATACATGCTCCAAATGAATTTGAAGAGAATTAAAATTCATGAGTCATGTAAATAGAATTCTATGTAAAATGACTCTCCAAATGCTATCGATAGGTTTGCATAGTGGAGAAGTAATCTTAAAGTATAATTAAGAGATACGGACACGATTGAAATGTTTAGACAAAACACGTAGTGTGAAATAGGATTAGGTGAACAGGATAAAGGAGATTTATTGGAACTGGAAAAATCCATCGAAAATGTGTGTCTACTCCCACAGGTGCCAGTCAATCATAAATATAGGTGGAAATCGTGATGCAAAGAAATGTTGAGCGCATATTTTGGAATTTTGAATATTCTGCAATCAGTGTTTTGTGTGGCTGGTGGAAGTTAGTTGTGAGTGAATGAATATATTTCATTTCACTTGAGTGTACACCCGCGGGGATAAGCAGACAGTAATTTAATTATATATGCGCCATTAAGACACATCGATTGCACCTCTGTGGCGAACAAATGTAACAAGAGAGCAAAAGTATTAGCGAAAAAAGAAACACACGGAACTTGCACATCAAGTGGGGCTTTGTTGCAAAAGTTGCAGCAACTGATCAACAGGCAAATGTTGGACGCGCGATGGAGGCGAGAGAAAAAGAAGATATTCTGCACCACTTTTAATTCCATCTTATGTAAATTCAAATGAACAACCAGTTCTCCATTTGATGTTAAGGAGGAAATTATTGGCTTTTGCCTCCATTGGCGAAGTGTTGCACTTTTTTTCTATGCCATTTCGTGAATATTTTATGATAGAAGCTCTCCATGTCGCATCACATAAGTTGTTAAAGGCAAAAGTGAGAGAAAATGTGGAGCATGTACATAAAAGTGTGTAAATTTCTCTTTCAATATAGCCAACCACATGTTTGCCCGCTTCAATAGATAAATCTTCCTAAGAATTGCAATTTTCCCCTGAATTTTCTTATTGAAATGTTACCTATTATTTAATCTTGCGAGCACACAAATAAAGATAGATTTTATTATCAAGTAAGCTCATTGTTAATGGCAATTTCTTGTGCACTCAAATGATAGTTTATTGTCGCCGAGTTGTGAGATATAACAAGGCTGATTAGAGAAATAAATGGTGTGCATCATCAGTTCAATAGTGAAAGTGTTTGCAAGACTATCAATTTAGTGATCGAAATACTGGCTCTTGTGTGGAATACATTTTGCACTCAAATTTTAACACGAAATACCTCTCATTACCAATCAAGAGACACCGGAAAAAATGCGTGAGTTCTTCGAGAAACTTCTCCATCCTCTCCTGAGATACACTTCAGCCACAACATATTCTCTTCTTGCCTTCTTTATTTCCCAATAACATTGAATCTCTGCGGTCGACACAATAGAACAGCGTGGAGCATTGCATGAAATTCACTACAAGTGTGAAAATTAAACTATATTTTTTCAATAGACAGTTTTAATTGTATTTTTGGCTGGCAAGATGGAATGCTAGAGAAGATAAATAAGTAAATCGTAACCTTGAGAGGCCTTTAGTCATGGAGAAATAGTTCAAAATATTCACTCTATTGTGGGTATTTGAAGCCCACTAATTAGAATATTAAAACTCTACAAGAAACCATGAACAATTCTCTCGAATTTTCTGAGAAAATCCTCCAAAGAAAGCTCTCAATCCTCTGCAATTTCTGTACATAATTTATGCAATAAGCGTGGAACTAATCGGCTCCATTTTGGCAAGTGTTGGTGACCAATAGCAAGCTCAACTCCTATTTTATAATACTCTAGACGCGCTGTCACTTTAATTGTACTTTATTGCTTTGCATTCGAAAAATTGCACATGAATAAGTATTTGCCTTTTTGTTATCGCATCCGAAGGAAAAGTGCGCCCGAAGTGATGGTGGTTTATTGTGTACATACGCATCAGAGTGGCATTGTTCCTTCAGCCAAGCGCACAATATAATTTATATCGCGCACGACAGAGCGCCCAATTCAGCTCTGCGAAATTTGTGACGAGCTTTTCTGTATTAAAATCTATTCATGAGGGTGTTCTATGTGGAGCTGTATCATTTGTGAAACTCCACTTTTGTTAATTCTAGCTCTGCGGAGAGCATTTGGAGGATATGTGCGAGACGTACATGTGGACTTGGCTCCGAAAGACTCTCGACCACACGATTACGCAAGAGCGTTATGCACAGCAGCGCACTAAATAAGTTACAGAGATCTGCAGCGGGCTTACAATGCATTTGAATTTATATTTGTGTGTACTTATATTGACAAGATTTGTCCATTGCGAGCCGATAGGTGGAGCATTGCGATTAAATTATCCGGCCAAGTGTTTAGTTTGGATTTGGATGTGAAGAACGCCTTTGCCATATATGCTTTGAATTTCATCCTATTGAATTTCATGATGGCTGCATCGCACAAAGTTGAGTCACTCTGGTAAACCAGTTAATAAGAAATCATTTTTGCCTCTAAATACACCGAGACGATATGTAAGAAATGTGTGTGAAGATTAATTACTCCGCAAACGCTGCCTCTATCGCACGTGAGAAAAAATCACCTTGCGCACATCCAGCGGAGGAAAATGAGACGAAGAGATGTGCGGTGAGAAATGACGCCATGGGTATCATCTCGGTGGATGAAGGATCAGCCGGAAATTAAGTAACTGAAGGAGAAAATTGACTGGGTAATAGTGCATGGATGGTGAGTCCAATGGGCGAAATTGGAATCACTTTGGCGCGCTGTGCGCTCAGAGAGGCTCTTAAGGCGATCGAGAACCTCTAATCGCTCTCCAGTGTCTTGCATAACCCCTCTCAGCAAAATGGTCAGTAGTCATGCGAGGCTGATTCCAATCGAAAGCCACCTCCGCACCATATTAAATCGATTCGCAAAAGTCCCGTATACAACAATGACGAGGCATTTAATCAACAGTCAAGAAGAATATATTCATGTTGCACAACTGCGGCAATCATCTCCCTATTCACGCGCGCTCGTGCTATTACAAACAAGTAAACAAATTCTTATTGAATTGGATGCCACAACACAATTTTGCCTGCACTTAAGCCACATTCCTCTGCCGAGCATTTCTCTGGGTCGCAGAAACACCGGATCTTCCCGCCTGAATCTTGCATCCAGGATATTCTCCGAAACTTTCCCTGTGCCAAAGATGAAAAAATGGCTATGATTTTTCTAAAAATTGCGTGTTATTGGCAAATTAGAGCTGATTGAGAGAGGATTTTAGTCATCGCCATCCCGGGCAATGCTGTAACTGAGAGACAGTGTGAGAGAGATAAAAAATGTAACATTTCCCTTTTCGAGCGATATCATCGCGATGTTCGTCTCTTGAGCCAGAGCCATTATGGAAGTGATCATCGAAGATCGAATCTCACTAATTAATTCCTACTCTGGATTGACTGCAGAATATAAAGTAATGTGATTTAATTATATGTGACGGTGTCGTCAAAATCTTATGCAATTGAGCGAGATGTTCGAGCACGTAACTCACCTTAATTGTAACGATTAAAAATGTGTCTCGTGAAATTAGTGCACGCAGATGAAGAAAAGTGTGCAGAAGAAAATATTCCGGATAACATCTGCAAATCTTCTCTGCATTTTCTCACTTTCCCGCCTCTCTCTCACTCTCTGTGGCATTGCAAAACAATTCAATCAGGAAGAGGTCAATTGACTCTCCAGAGCGATTACCATAAAACATCTTGAAGATCGATGCGATGGCTCGGATTAGGAGAGTGTGTAAATCAATGGAATCGCATTTTGATGTGCAATATACACGCGTTCATTCTTCCTTTCGGCGCATGCACATCGTATATGAGATCTCGAGTTCCTCACAAATTTACATATTGTAGCAAATTTCGCCTACAAAACATAACAAGTTCTTATGACTCGATCGCCGAGACATATTGCATTCGACATGCAAAAGACGCTCTTGCCGACACGAAATTTATCATCTTCCCGAGGTAATTAAAGCGGTGCTCAAGAGAGTTCGGATTTCAGTGATGCTTTTCACTCAAGAGGCGAATCAATCTGCAATTGAGACATTGCAATATGACGGGGAATAAGTAGTGGATTCCAGTGATTATCCCCTTGTGCAGTGCACCTTGAAGTTTAATATCTCTGGCAGAAGATCTCCAGATGGACCCTAAGCACAAGAGGTCAGTGATTTGATCCTCTGCGCTTTGGAAGCGAGATAAAGAATGCCAAAAGCATGAATTTCAAGGATGACCGAGAGATGCTTTTGGTTGTTGTGCAACAACTTTGCCCCCAATAGTAATTCCGATATTGGCAGTTGATACAGTCAACTTGAGCACATACTCATTGCGGATGTTGAGCACAATCGAACAGTAGTCTCAATGTCTTTGCCCTCCCCTCGCAGCGGCTCCTCCTGTGCAGCATAGATGGACAATGGTGAGCGTAATTCAATAACATTTATTTCTGTGCTAAAATGTGTGTTAAAATTCTCCTTTCTGAAAAACGCGCGCCACTGACAAAGAGACGACGACGACGTCAACGACGCCAAAGCACCAAATGCCCTGAGGTGAAGGTGTGGTCTCTCAGCTTCGGAGTCTACTTTCATATCGATCGACCACATCTCTTCACCATAGGCAACTCTGGGATTGTTGCTGAATCGCAACAAAGCTGCGCATATATCTCTCCTTGTAGCTGCGCTCTCTGTGTCTATTTGGAATGATTTTGAAAAAGTCTCTCCGCTCATACTCACTCCTCACCAATATCTTCCAGCCACATGCCTGCCCATTATGGATACACCGAAATCCTATTTTAAATATCATGCAATTCAAATTCTGAGGTGAGCTATTAGACAAATGAGATGGTGGCGGATCGCGCGCTGTAGGGCCGCGCATTTCACAACCGCGCACTCGCGTGTCTGCAATTTCCCATTAATCCATCAGGCGCGCGATGAGACAATGACGTTATTGATGAGCCCCTAATAAGTCACCTACAAATATCATAATTATTGGCAAACAGCGCGCGAAATGATATTAATTTTCCCGTCTGGGTGGGAGTCCAATCAATTAAGCGTCCATGCATTTTAATGCTCTCGCATGTGATCTTATATTGGTTTGCTGAAATAGCCGCAGGCCTGGGCGTTTGCCCTTCTCGCAGCAGTTTGAGCGCACGATCACCGTTTTAGCAATATTTCTTCACATGGCCATGTGTTAATTTTTTTACCTCCTCCTCCTCCTCCTCCTCCTGGTTTTTCGGTCTGTGCGATATTTTGCAAAAATCGCATAGACGCATGGAAGAGTTAAATTGAAAGGCTCCGCCGACGCAACGACGAGTCCAGCCACTTCCTCACGCAACATTTCGCGCATGTCGTGCTGCCGCGTAATTTAGCATACTGATAATAGTGTATCACAGAGTATAAATATATGTCATATGAATGGAGCAACAGCGCAGCGCAGAAAAGTGGTGGTTTCCATTGTGAAAAATTGAATGGAAATAGTAAAAACAGTGTGCTTCAAAGCTACACCGCACTCACTATAATCATCTTAACATCCTCCCGCATCTCCCTCAATGTGTGTGCAACTCCTCAAGACACTTCTGCTGCGATAGCCGTGCGCAAATGTGTATCATGCAGCAAGTTTCTTTCTTCTTTCATCTCCTTCTCTGCTACCTCCACTTCTGCGGCCAAGGCGCTTTGGCTACAGACACTTCGGAGCTATTTACTGGCTCAATTTCTAATTAGAATCTAAGCCTACGGAACTGCTCGGGTTAGGAAGAACTTAGATTCTGTGTTCTCAATTAACTTACCAATTTTGAAGTCAAAACTTCAATTGTAATTGATTGCAATTGATTTCAGCCGCAGATCTTTTATAGAACAGCATGTGTGCAGTTTATCCACCTTGGTGTGTTGGAAGTTGCAGCGGCGAGAGAAGACTTTCATTGAATATTCTTCTCTCCTTCGCTCATGCGCCATCTCAGTCCGTTCCACGTCTCTCATCTTCTTCATGTGGTGCTTTTAGCCATATCTCATTGAATAGATAAATTTTCCTGTGCTTGGGTGAAAAATTTTCATAAGCACCAAACATAGACAGATACTTATTTATATTGTAGGCGGACCCCTTTGGAGATTACTGTTTGTTAGCTATACAGCTACTGTAAACGGTTTCAAATACTTAGCAGCAAAAATGTGTAGCGCGAGTTAGATAACCAGGAAATCTACTAACAAAATTCCATTAGATGGAAAACAAAGGTCCGTCCGCATTTAGTGATTAAATATTCCATTCGGTGGCACGAATTGAGACAAATTCCGCCAAATTCTGATATGATCTGCCGAGTGAAGAAGCTGCAAATTAATAATCGAACCGTGAAGTGATGGCGAAAAGCCATCGTGCCGCCAACTTGTTATCGCACAAGGAACAGTGATGGATGATTTATTTATTGCAACTGACTTATCGCTCTCGCGTTATCGAACAAGGCGATCGCAAAAGAGGCCAGCAATATGTCAAATTCTCCTTGGGTGTCGGAAGGTCGCTGTTGAATTTTAGCACGCCTTTGAAGTTGCGGGTGGAATTACTAATTGTTGTCTCTGGAAGATATATTGAAAACACCTTCATCGGCCACACAAAGCTCTCTCAGTGGAAAGCCGTGCAGTGCAAGAGAGGCATTTCACAATACTCACTGTCTCTTCTGGTATAAAATGTAATTATCACTATATTAAAAGTCCCAAGGGGGAAATAATACAGGCAAAAGTGGTGTACAACTCAGCGGAGGTTATTAGAAACTGTTCAAAATCTTGCAATCTTCCTTCCTTGTGCGCTTCATTTATTGCCACATTATTCTGATTACTTGGATTTCTTTTGATTTTAACGTAGAAACAATCCTGAAAATGCTTTTCAAGGTTATGCAACAAATCAATAACAGTTTTAGTGATCAATTCACATTCCAGCACATCAACAATCGAAAAGATTGCATATATTTATAGAGTTCTTAATCTTAAGAAAAATTGCAAATGTGGTAATGTCGAACATAACCTCAAAAATAAAAATGATAATGTTTCTTTAGAAAACCGTTTGGACGATTTTAGCCCTAAATTAAAAGATTTGAATTTATCTGCAAATCATAACAGATGTTATTGTAATCTAGAAAGTTATATTTTAAGTTATGATCGGAAAAGATACCCAAAAACAAGCGGTTTCGAGTGGATTCTTACAGAAATATCGGATGGAAACTTAAATGAAGTGATGTGATTGAAGGCGTATTATCTCCCCTTGAAAAATCCTATCACGTTGACAACTGCATCTGGACTTGACATTGACTATAAAGCAGAATTTTTACACTGGATTCGGAGCTGTTATAACTACAGTCACTCAATAGTCCAGAGAACTGAAAATTGCACAGATAAACAATATAATTACGGTGGTAATTTAGCGAATTGCCTCCAAGCTCATCAAAGACACACTCTCTCCCATGGAGTTTCCACTCTCGTGCTGCACAATGGCATAAATCTTCTCAACACTGGACATATTTCTTGCTGTAGCATTTTTACCACTCTGATCCATATATGTTACAATTGCAGAGATATAAAGCTTCACTCGAACTATGTATGGATGATGTTCAGCTTGAAGCAACTACTGAAGTGAAATTTAATATGAATTTCCTCACGAGACACATTTATTTAGAGTTTGTGGGGCTTTAGATCAATCTCTGGCAAATACTTGTGCCATTGCAGCCACAATATTGTTTGATTCTCGCGTATACAAATTCATGTGCGCGAAAAATCAGGCTAAGATTAGCCACGCCAAAGAACCCAAAGAGGATGGCGTTGGATTACTTTCAAAATGCTCCGTGGAGAATAGTTCTGCCCACTCACTTCTTCTCAAGGCTTCTGAAAGACTTGATAGTGGATCGGATGGAGTGGTTGTCGCGAAAAATTGTACAATCTCGCAGCAGTATCTGCGAGTCACTGCGGAGATGGACTGAGACTCTACATGACAATTTCACCTATTGTGTTGTGTTGCTGGTGAAGAGCAGAGCCAACGCACATCGATTATCAGAATTGTTGCATCTAATTTCACTGCGAAAGCGCCAAGACTCTTCGTACCGGTTTCAGCATCGATTTTTATATCACAGAAAACATGTACTTTACACTGTCACACTCTTATACACGAATGTAGATTCGTATTTGGCGTGTGTAATGTTTGCATGGGCTGAAAGTGTCGGTGAAGTATTGAGAGACTTTCAGAAAGCGAATTTCAGGGAGAAAAGAACTATCAGTCCTTCGTTGAAACAGTAGCAGTAACTTTGGGATCTTAAAAATACATACATTACAGCCTGTGCTGCATGACTACATACGTATGTGCAAACGTTTAGCCCTCATTTGCGTTGTGGGTGCGTTGCACAATGTTGCCCTAAAAGAAAAAGGCAAAACAATGCAAAATGCAATATCGCCGGAGATAATTTGCTGCTCTCTTCGTGACTCCTTCATAAGAATTATCTCTAAATATCCCCCAGACTCTCCAGTATTGGCACATCGCGCAGACACAGTTTTATTGCGGTGGTGCGTATCAATCAGTGGGTAGCCTTATCACGGATGCTCATCGTGCACGTAACCTCCGCTCAGCAGATACTTTATGCAGATTGTGACATTATTGCTTTATAAGAGATCCTCCAGTTGCTCGTACAAGTAACAATTTATGTCTCCTCAGAAATATTATGTGCATTTAATGCATGAAATTCATCTAGCAAATGCGATTAGCCAAGAAGCAGGTGAGGTTGAACATGGGAGGAAGATGAGATATATCAATGTAAGTAGCCACTGTACTTGCAAATGCTGCTCCATCCAAACGAGGAAAATCATCCACTTAGCATGTATCGCGGCCCGAAATCTCACTGAACATCCCATCACTTTGTGGCATCGGTGCTACGCTTTTTCGCGTGGGTTCGCGCCAAGAGTTGCCCATTTTTCGCTGCTCTGAAGCCGCAAAATATCTCAATTCGACCAAAGTCAGTTCAAATCTTAAGCAAATCAAGTAGCTTTGATCAGTTAATTTTGATATTTTTCAGTAATTTCCATTTTTAGTTCGATGATCGACGAAACTTCAGCCCTTTTTATTCTTTTTATGGCTTCTTTCAGGATGTCAAGTGTAGATTGAACCGAGAATCCGAAGATTTCCTATCTTAACGACTAACACTCTTTCCAACTGAGTTACGGAACTCAAAACGAAAGACTCCTGTCGAATTATGACGATTATCGTAATGATTTTACTTCGTTAATTCATATCTTTAGTGTATTCCTGAACTCCAAAAGCCCACTCATTCACTTGAAGCTCTACCATAAAACTTTCTATTCAGGATGATTGTCAACCACTACATTACTGACATCATAAAATGAATAAAAAATACATCAGTATCAAATAATTGTACATCAGCGAGCAATTTTGAGTTATCAGAGGGCCGTAATAATACCCCTTCACTTTGTAAAAATGTCATAATAATGAAAATTGACCGGCCAATTTAATATTCCCCGAGGAAGACTGAAAGCTGCAATGACTTGTTAAGGCGTGAAATTGGTAATTATTGGGACAGTTTTGAAGCTCAAACTCAAGTGAGACATTAAATAACGAGCCTTATATGACAAGTTGCAGATCTGTGTAAATCCTACTGGTTTGTTAACGTCACACTTATCCAATCTGAAGAGGATTTCACGGAAAAGCATCAATAACAGGATAGACGCTTTTTGTTCCACCACAAAATCCGGGAATAGCCAAGTGATTCATTGTCATAAATCATATTAGGAAACAGATCACACTTCAGATACATCATCTGCCACAAAAATAAATATTGATCCGCAATATGACAAAAAGTATCGCACTTTTTGCCTTCAAGACTTCTGGAGTTTCATTGATGCCTTTTTTCTGGCTCAGCGGCAAGGCCGCTAATGCTGTGGATTATCCAATAGATAGTGGGTGTGACGGTGAGCCGACATGAGCGAATCCATGCGGGCATTTGATAAAAGCTGTCCCTCTTGCGAAAAGGTCTGCATCTGTGCAAATGCCACTCATGTGCGGTGAAGTGCGTCAATTAACGATGTGCTGCAGAACTTCCCTGAGCCAATAAAAGAGCCACTTGTGCCATCAATCAGCAATGTAACGAGGCCCGAGCGGCAAATAGATAGAGTGTGGCACTCGTCAGTGTGAGCCGTGCCTTATGAGTGTGGGGCCAAGAGGTGCTTCCTCTTCGGGCATGTATTACCGAACCATATGGCAACACAGTCGCAACACCCAATCAACAGCACACCAGAGACCTATTGAGATCTACGCCTGTGTGCATGTGATGATCAGCTTAATAGATTCATAGGAGAATCACCAGAGTCTCTTCTCCTACTTGTTGCGTGGAATTTTTAAATACCAAATTACAATAAATTTTATACAACTGTGGTGATCCCGAGCGTCAGGGAGGGAGAACACTATGCATTTCTGTGCCACTTTATACTTATCATTCGACGAGCGATTAGAAAATTTAGTAGACGAAGCTCTCGGATTGGTCATGGTGGTGAGGAGGCGGCGTGTACAGCACATGGCAAGTGGGGGCATGTGAATTTATTGGAAAATTATGATGAGCACGAGGTGATAAGGCACCATCTCATTAACATACACCTAAGAAAATCGACACCGCTTGCGGGCCGCGGTATTGTTCTCGTCACAATTGATGGCTTTTGTGGCGGGGCTGTCCGCATCAATGAGAACGTGGGAGTTTCGCACTGAGATTCTATAAAGGACCCCATTCATCTGAGCACATCGCACTGTGGTGACAATGATAGGCGCGAAATGGGGTCGTCAAACAAAGTGGGATGCTGCGAGAGGGGTTTGCAGGAAAAAAAGGAAGGCTCCCGCCGCTCAAACACACAGCAATCTTGTCCGTCAAATATCAATCGATACACCATTTATCATAGTCGGAGGGGGGAAATTGATATGATCATTATGAGTATTATTGTTTGAGTTTGAAATACATATTTATTATATTTCATCTATTGGGAGTGGCAGTAGCTCTTTCCGAAGTCGTGTACTGTGCAAGTACCCAGACAAAGACTGCACAGTAAGAAAATACTCATTGATCACGTTCGCATCTCAGTCACCCTCTCCTCCCGAGCTCATGGGTCGTTATTAATTTGTGCCATGCCAGCGCACTGGAGGAAAGAAGAAAAAAGCGCACTGCATGTATGTGAACCGACTGTCAGGAGGTTGATCGAGGAGTGCACAGTAAAAACAGATCGCGCGAGATGGTGTAAGAAGAAAAAGTGTCACGAATTCATCTTCCCTGCAGGGCGGCGAACTACCGCTTAAGTGGCATCCCAAATGCGAAAGTATACGGCGATACACTTTGGATGGGCGCAGTGGATCCCCTGGATGCAATTCAATTACACAGACAGAACCCACAATTATCCGTCATCCAGGTTAACGATTGCAATTTAAGGCGATCAATTGTGATGCCCCGCGATCAATGTGATCGCAATTGATTGGGTTCACGCACAGGCAATAAGAAGTGAAAAATTCCACCATAAAATGGCGAGAGAGCAAAATCAGCTCAATGATTGCATAATTGAAAATTGCGTCGGGTGTATGTTGACACGAGGGGAAATGCAAGGGGCACGTCAAACTTCAGACGGATGTACCGAATCAGCTTGGCAAGAGGTGACATGGACTGTCTGAGTGCCCTGACTCACAACACCAGTTGCAGTAAATGATTTTGTCTCAGTTTACTTATACTAAACCTGAGAATAGATAGAAGCATTTCGGATGACTGAACTGTACACATAAATATCTAGGAATAACCTTGATAAAGTGCTTTATCAGAGGCACCATTCAGTTGTTGGCTGCATAAAATCATTGTACAGATGATGTGCAGAGGATCACTATTCAAAGCATTGCTTTTGAGGATGTCCCGTGTGTTAACCGCAAAGCTGATCTCCCGCCTTGGTTTAGACACTCAAGACCTTCTTCCGTCACATTTCATGGAATTAAAATGCAAACATGCATATCCCCTTGATGAGAAGTTATAGCAAAACATCTCACAGCGGCCCAGCCCCAATATAAAAGTGTGAGTGACGGAGAGGACACTGCGGCCATTAAAATTAAGCTAAGCCATGTATTGATGTCATATGAAAAGCATGGGGTCTAATTGTATAAGATGATCGTTAAGTATGACACACAAGGAGACTCTTGCACTTATCTACAAAATAGCCGAAAGCAATTAAAATTGTGCGTGTGTCACCGCCATCAAATTAATTGGTGTATGCTTCAGTCGGCCCAGAACCTCGGCCACACGTTGAAATTTCTAGTCGAAAGACAGACACATGGATTTCACATTTCATGCGTGGGATTTTCTCGATCACGCTGTGCGGCACGCAGAAAAAAAGACACTGAGAGGGAAAAAAGCGTTGCAACAGCCAACGATGAAAATTTGTATGGGAAAATTTCCGACAAAAGTGGAATTGCTCGAATTTGGCCATTAACGTTTGCCGCGATGCCCAGACTTAAAGCCGGTTGAGGTTTCAAGAGAGGTGCAAAAAAATACGCGAGATGGATAATGAAACTCGCCTTTCACCCCCAATTGGAGTGCAATTTGCGAAATGAAATGGAAATAACCGGGTATTTCTCCCTCTCACCCATTTAAAATCAATCAACATCTCCGATGAATCCTGCACCGCGACTTGGGCCTTAATGTGTGCAAAGTGACCAAAATGCTGGAGGGCGATAAAAGGGAAATGTATGCGCGAATTTCGCAAATTGAAAGTGTTTTATTCTCCTCCGTTGCTATCTGATTCAACACTTTTTTTTTCTCGGTCTGCCAAGTACTTGACATATAGGCGCATGTTTGGGAATTCACATCTATTGTTAGCGATTGAGCATTATTAGGTCTCGATGGTGTCAAATGTCCAGCGGAGCATCATTGTCAAATCTGCAAATTACAAAATGCGCCGCCTTCGGAGTTTCTCATTTGAAATCCACAATCGATCGCACAAGATTAACCGTGCGAAGCGTCAGTTTCACTTTAAGGCTGTATAAATTTAATATTGTACGAAATAGAAAATACGTTGCGCATCATTGTCACACTCCAGATAAAAAGAGAATTTGTCTCAAGTGATCGATGGCGAATTTTTTATATTCACCGCGTCTTTCATCATTTCTTACCTAGTATATGGTATATATTTCACTTTTTGGAGAGCGCATAATCAGTTTACGCTTCTGTGCACCCCACAAATTTCTATTAGACACTACAAAACATCCTCAAGCATATGTGAATCGATTGGTTTTCGCGTATTTGTTCCCTCACCGCGTCTCACACTGTCTGTCATTTTCTTCCTTCTCTCTTCATGTCTTTGCGGCAAAAGAAGAAAACGCGATTGTCTTCTGAAAGTACGACGAATTTTTCATTCTTTCCCCCCATTTTCAATTGATTTTTCTGCCTGTGGCTCCCCAATACGCCCATTTCAATTGATGAAATTAATCGAATATGGACACTTTCATCTTTTGTACAGACAATTTGGAGGTGATTTTACAAGAATTCGGAAAGTTACACTTGATTAGCAACGCATGATTGACCCTTCCATATTTTCTTGTGGTTTAAACCGCAGAAAAAGGCTTCCGGACAGATGAACATTATGAAAGAAGTGCAAAGATTTACAATGGTATAGAGGAATAAATTGGACAGGAAGAGCAATGCTTACTTGACACTTTGGCTTTTTCAGCATCTTCTTGTCAATCGCTTGTTCAGTCAAGAAAATCAACATCATTGGAGCACCTAAATAGCTAAAACTAGTGGTAAAAGCTTCTTCTGCAGAAAACTTTTTTACTTCATGCTCAATAAATCAATCTGAGAGTAGAATTTAATATTATTTTCATAAAAATCAATAATTGTCAATCGATTTTTTAACTTTCTTACAAGAAGTGAACAGAAATTTCATCTTATTCTCTCATAAATTTGCTTTAAATTGAAAAATGGTCTGAGACAGAAAATAGAACTGAAATTTTACTCCAGTAAAAACACAAAAGACTTCAATAGTGAAGGCGACGAACCCTACAAAATCAATTCATTTTTGTCTTATTTATTAATAAGTCTACTGATTGGCCGTTATTTTGGTAAATCAAGACGCTGAGTAAATGCACAAGTGAAAGAATGAGTGAGAATGGCGAGCAATGTGACGAACCCATCGCATTCCAGGGGACAATTAAAAGCGATATGAAGCGATAATTGATTGAAATGGTGAATTATGAGCACTTACAATGCACGGTGGACGCAATTATATCAATAAATCTTCCCAATAATTATCCCCGGAGAGCTGAGTAGACCTTGCACTATATAAAATTGCAATCATCTGTGTAACCTCTTTCGTGCAGCCTTTGTCTTGCACTCAAACACACACTTGAGGTTTGAAATTAATTTGAAGATTATTCACAGCATTAAATTCAATCGAGTTTTTTTTTCGTGTGATAATACTTTTTCTTTGGGACCTTTCGCAATTTCCGGAACTTGTTTGTCGTCTCTAAATGTCTTTTTGTAAGAGGTGAGGAAAAAAGGTCTTCACCTTTTTTTCCCAATAGTAGTTGTGGAAAAAATATATCGAGCGAGAGAAAGACGCGATTGGCGTGTAGATAACGATAGCTTCGCGCATAGAGGATGAGATGAGCAAGAGGAGCAAAAAATGCATAAAATCTGTGGATGACGACGACATAAAGTAAAAGTGTGCTCCAGATGGTCGCCTTCCACCACTTCTTATTTATTATTTTGTTGTATTCACATAAAATTGATCGCATACACAATTATATTATTATTGCTCTAGTTTTCACTTTTGCTTCACCTTGTTGGAACGAGATTTTATGTGTTGTATAAATAAATTTTTCAAAAGTGTAATTATATATTGCTCAGGCTGTTCTCACTATACATATTGCGCTTTTCATGATGTTTCACCGCGCCGTGCAAAAGGGAGGGAGAGAGATAGAGAGAAAAGTGACTCGTCGTCAATATCCAATATGTAGACGACCACGACACATCTTGCGCGCGCAACTTCTTGCTCCACCGTCAATTGCCACTTGAGAAAAAAGATCATCGAGCTCAACTATTTTTTCCATCATTTTCATCACAGCCGCCGGGCGGGAGGGGCGGAAAGGTGAGGAAGACAAGAGTGAGATTATTTACTTTTAATGTAGGCGACACAACTCATACTCGCTCCGCGATAGATACGCGACTCTTGCGTATTCTCGCTGGTAATTGGATCAGTGAGTTGGTGAAGAATATTCGCGTAGATGCCAAATAAGACAGCCAATCGCTCTCCATCCGGTCCCAGTTCTTAATATAGAACCATCACACTTCGTGTCCCGCCAGATCAATTTTGGGGGCTAGAAAAATCGCCATATTTTCGATTGAATCTTGACAAGCGACTCGCGCTCTGAGATCCCTAAAATCGGAACACCCTTGGAAATGGGCGTCAGAGCAGAGACAAAAGGCATAGAGCACAACACGAGAGGCTCTCCGCACTCGCCTTGGCATTTTCTTGTCACTTCACTCGCAGATTTATTCCAATCTTGGGTGGTTTCGCCAACCAGATAGGCGATCATGAGTGGAAAAAACTAATCTGTCGAGAATCCATATGGTAACGAGGAATTCCTCGTACCTTCGAGCCGCTGGCCATTGAAACCACATCGTGATTGACAAACAGGATGCGGAATCACTCAACTGGGCGGTGGCGCGCGCGATCATTGCGGGAAGCTGTGACGCAAGGCCGCGGTTGATCCTCATTGACAAAGTAGGTGAATTTGGCGTCATTTTCTGAGATGTCATCAGCGTCTTTCGTCTCCGCGGAGCCATTAAAATCGATCGTAATCGTAATAAGGCAGAAAAATTACAAGAATAAATGTAAATTGCATACCACATTGCCTTGAAGACAAGTCGATCGTGTCTAAAAAATCGCCAACGATCGCGCAAACTGAACGCAATCCATTCTTGGGTGTGGTAGGAGAAGATGCAAGAAAACCTTTTACTCACATTTACTTTTATCTCGCTCCACTCTGTGTCTCATTGTATGGGTTTTATATTGTGGATTTGTGTGCCTTTTTCCTCACTCCCAAATGCAAAATGATCGAACGTCTTTTGTCTCCTGCGCTGGTGTTTGTGAGTTCAACACAAGAATCAGCCTTTTTTGTTGTCTAGCTCCAATTCATGTAGCTTTGCGCGCCCTTCTCCTCTTCCTCCGCACTTTGTTCTTCTTTTTATTTTGAGCCGTAGAAATAGTTGAACTGCTGTAAAATTTACACAAACACACACGCGCGCGCGCGAAGGAGCGAGAGAGAGAGAGAGAGATACAATCGCAATTTACCTTCAACAGCTTCGAAAAAGACTCTCGGATACATTTTAGCGTGCGGATCTCCCGCTTGCGCGCACACGATCGTACATCCATCTGATCTCCTTGCACATGATCCTCCCGTCTCCTCCTTGCGCCTCCCATCCACCCACCTCGAGAACAAATCTCTCTCATGAATTTATTCATTCATACACTTAACGAGGCGAGATCATATTTTATTCAACGCTATGTTTCCTTATTCGACGATCATCCGATCGGTTTCATACTTTACACTCTTCTTTGGTCCGTTGAAGGCAATCGTGAGCACTTTTTGCACTTCAAATCACTTCTTCCAATATACATTTATGGAAGGGAGACAGACATAGTGAAGTGGAGAGACAGGAGATGAGAGAGATCTCAAAGTCGTGGAATCCTCAAGGATTCCATCCGATTGATTTAGAGAATTAAGATCAAGATGCTTTTTATAAAGCACTCTAAATTGTGCAATATGCGACTGTGCATGCAAAGGCTATTGCAGTGATTAATTCTGATGCATACGGTAATTATAAAACTAGATCACTGCCTTGTTGTCTCACCTCATCTCGAATTTCCCATCTCGCGGACGCACCTGGACGGCGATCACGGGGCAGGAAGTGCGCGCGCAAATCCTTGCATCGCCTTCCACCGATCGCGACCCAATCAATCGGAACCACTTTCTTCTCTGCGTTCATCAAATTCAATTCTCTGCATCTCATCAATTAGAGATGAAAAGTTATGTGCCTTTTCCTTGCCGCGATAAACAGAGCGAACTGCCAGAGCTCTTTTACCTCCAAGTCACCGTCATTTGAGATGAAGGCACAAATAAATAAGCTAACATTCCATAATATCCAACGTGCGCCGCTTTAATACAATTTCATCTGATTTTGCTGAATATTTCGAAAGTAAAGTTGGTTCCGTTTCATCAGTTCAACTGATACGAATTTCTCTTTTTTACACTAAACACTCCGAGTTGACTGATCTTATTCCTGCTCTGCAGCACTTGTTGCTTCTTCCTTCTCAACCTGTCAGCCTGCAAATGTGGCTCACGACTGTGAAAAATTAATAATTATCATAGTATTTCTCTTCTTAAACACTGTGTAACTTTTCCATTGACAAATGATGCGACATGTCCTACAATATCGCAAAAGCTCAGTAACATTTTATTCCATATGAACGCGTTGTTCATAAAAAATATGCTAAAGATCAAACTAATTAGCTTCCATTGCTTCCATGAATACGGCATGTAAACATTAGGTATACCCAAGGGGGCGATAATATGCTCTTAACCTCTACACCACTTCCAGAACTTCAAATTTTTAGACTATTCTCACAATAATTCGTAAATTATAATAAATATCTTAAGATTCCATGCGATATTTCTGTGAAAAACCACTTAAAACTGGTAATTTTCGACCATAACCTAAAAAAAAATATCAAGAAGATATCTTAAAAGACTTTAATTAGAAGCTTTTTAGACGACCGAATCATCTTTTAGGAGTTGCCAATAAACACAAAATTGCTGATTCAGAGTCAAAATCGCGCGGAAAATGGTCTAAATACATTTTTTCCAAGTTCACAATACTCTTTTTGAGGTTATTTTCGATTTCGACACAATGTGCAATATTTTTTAGCATTAAGGGTTCAGAATAGCCATGTTTACTACAATCCAAAAGATGTACAAAGAATCGGAATGATTAGAAGAATAAAAGAACAATACATGAAAGGAAGATTTTAAGTTTTTGAACACTTCCAGCTGAGCTGTACACCATATCTGACTATATTGTCTCCCTCTTGAGAATACCCTAAAGAACCTTAGGAGAGGATTTTATAATAAATAACTTTAGAATATTTTGAATGGTTTGGAACACACAATATGCCTAAAGGAATAAACAACATTAGTGACGACTACACAGTCTCAGAAAAAATTCAGGATCAAAGAGATTCTTTAAAGACGTATTGACGAAATTCATCGCGAATATGCGATAAGAGATATAAACTTCTCTTTGTGGCCACGAAGATTCACACTCTTTCCGAGTGACCCTAAAGAGTGTTGCTTATTTTGTTTTGATTCTTGCTTTCTGGTCGTTTGATGTCTCTCATGTTCTTCTCCATCCTCCTTCTTCCGTTCACCTTTCGTGCATTCTGATTAAAGTGCCGTTCCTCAAACTTCTGGCCCATGTGTATTTTTACTTATTATTCCGGAAACACTTTTTCCCAGAATCTTACCGTCGCTCGGTGCCTCTCACTCTCTCTGTCATCGGCAATGCACCTTCAAGGATGCTGTTGGTCTGCATCGAACAGTGCTTTCAATTGTGCGCACGATGCACTTTTTCGGTCAAAGAGCAAGAGATCAAATTTTCCTTGGACGCCCCTCCGAGTGTCCAGTCTCGGCGGTGTGCTCTCTTGCTGATTTATTATACAATGCGCCGAGAGTGATATGTATCTTTCTATATGGAGAAGAAATGTACAACTGTGAAAAGAGAGTCAACCGTCGTCATTTTACATAACGAAGTCAGAATGATCGACAGACAGAGATAGGTGTGGTGGACGGAGCGAGAAGGGAGATTAATCAGAGCAAAAGAGGAGAAGTGGAGATGAATGTGTTGGCCGATCTTGTGCTCGTGCGCCGTGGACTTTTGACTCAGCATGCTCCCCATGCTCGGCGGAGACGTGTGTGCATGTATCGCCGAAGAGCCTCGAGAGAGTGAGAGATATTTGCTCTGATTTTACTCAATTGGTGCCCACACCGCGGGGAGAGTGACGTTTTTTTCCATGTGCGGAGCTCTGAGAGAATGTTTGTGGCGCGCAGATTCATTCTCCTCCTTCCTGGACCACCACACAGCGCAATTCCTCTCCCTCTCTCACTCTCGCGCCAGCGGCTGTATTGGGGAGATCACACCGACACTGTGTTCGTATTATACTCTCCTCAAAAGCCACACCAAACATCGTGCGCGCGGGCTCTATGTACTCTCGCGGTCGAGATTGTTTTTGTGCTTTTGTTGTTGATATTATTGCCAAGTGAACTGCCCAGCCAATGCTGTTTGGTACACAGAAGACAGTTTTCAGTGGTTTCCAGTACTTGATACTTGCTGTAGCAATAATTGTCTTTCGCTCACTGAACCATATTGACGGATACTCGGAGCGATTTTGCGGACCTCGCAAGTGTCGATTGTGATTTCTCTCTTCTACATCCTCCACAACGTCCTGTGACAGTGCCGATCTCCCAGGATAGTAGCCTGAATTCTTGTGCATTTTCTGTCGAGAGTGTCGAGTGCTGATCCGCCAAGTCCAACCAATTTGTGCCGAGTTCTGGATTATTACTAGAGACCTTGCAAACTGATCCCCAAAAAGGGCGCGCTCGAGTGTGTCCTCAATGCAAACCCCAAAGGCACCATGATCATGCGTGGTCGCGACGATTAATGTGCTCTCTTGCAAGTGTGGTCATCTTCGGCATGCGGAGAAAATGCTAAAAATAAAAATAGATAGTAAAGTGAAACTGTAGCATCGTTTTAAAGAAAAGTAAGTGACTCTTTACTCATCAATCTGGTTTTATTTGTGCTGCGAACAGTCACAACAAGTATTGCAATAAAAAAACACGATATAAATGTAGCATTTCATCTTGGTTTCATTCGGTCCGGTATCAGAGTGAGTGTGTCTTCCTCTTGCACAAGAAATTTCGTTTATATTGTGGTGAAAAACTATCGCGAGAAGAAGGGAAAAAAACTACTTTAGTTCGAAAGAGAGAAGGAAAAAAAACTGGTGTGCTTGGCAGTGAGGGAAAAAGTGGATCAGGAAACATTACAAGAGCGCCGAAGAAGAGCCAAAGGAAGTGGAGAAAAAGAAGGAGCAAAAATTTTAATTATGACCAAGATATTCTCTGTGGTCGGAGAGAAGTCAAAAACTCAATGAATCGAGCAATTAGCAAGTCCGAAGAAGTGAATGGTGAGGGTCTGTAATTAAAAGTTGTGGCAGCAATCAAGATTTGCATTAAAAGTTGTGATAAACGCGCCAAAAAAGTTACGATCGAACTCGTGAAATTCATTAACAATCCATGTCCCATATGGGCGTAATTGCATCGCATCTCGCTGTGCTCGGTGTGAAGGTCCTCCACCCCTGAAGGTGCGCATCTGCAAAGCAACCCCGTTGGCCACGTGTGATCTATCAGTGCGCACTTCTGGATGGCCGATAATGTGATTCTTGCCTGGCGCAGATCATTCATTAGCTGTGATCTCGGAGACAGCATTGCAACTCCTCAAATGGTAAGTGTCTCGCTTTCGTTTTCTCTCTTTGAGAAATTGTCCTCCTGAAAATGTGTCTCTCTAAAAGGTGCAAAGCGAAAAAGACAGTGCAAATTCAATTTCACACTTTCTTCACTTCTGACCACAGCAAAGTAAGCAAAAAGAATTTACAGAAAAGTATTGGGTTACACGAAAATAAGAAGAACACACCATATCGAATGGGGGAAGTGCAAGAATATCAGTGGAATCGTGAAATATCGCGTTGAAGGGTAACAGCGCAAATGGGTTTTGTGCGACTTTTTGCAGATTAAGAGATATATTAGTGAGAAATGTACATCTCGAATGGAATATTCATCACCAATAATTGGGCTTCTGAGACACTGATAAATTGTCTGACTGAGGAAGATGAAGTTTCACAACCGTGGGATTGGCTGCAGGTGAAAAACGCGTGCGTAGTGTCCCAAAAACAAATTTAACAACACCACAATTTGTTAAATTCATTACTTGTGTGATATTTTAATGAGAACATCGAAATGCAATTGGATTCACTGTGAGAAATCACTATTATATTCACTCCTTTGAAAATTGGAAGAATATGTGGCATTAAAAAATATTCCAGCACGTGCTCTGTTGGCTTTACAATCATCATCATCATCATAAGGCATCATGATCACGAGGAGAGGTGCTGGAGAGAGTGCGGGGTGTTCCATTGATATATGATTATTCATATTTGAAAGCCACAGCAAAATACCAACATTTGATCGTGGCTTCAATAGAGAGAACACCGCGCAAAAAAATAATCTATCAACTTGAATCCACATCGGAGTGAATATTTACAATTTTTGACAATAATTAGCGCAAAAACTTTGACAACCTACAATTAGTCCAATACAGTGAAGTGATGTGTGATGAAGTAACAATACAGCAATTGAACTTCTCTCACTCCACTAAGTACACCTAATGAAGCCTAATTTTGACTCTCTATTTTCTTGCGCTTAATCCATAAAGAATTAGCTCGCCAATTCCGTTCTAATATTACAGTATGGCCAGGAATTAAGGGTGATTTGTCATACAAGAAATATATCGTTACGTATTTTCGACAACAACTTCCGCTCGCCGTGAAAGAATTTCACCCATAATGCGCCCAGAGAAGTGAAGTTCCAAATGAAGAGAGACGCAGAGCAAATAGAAGAAAGGACTATCATTCTGTAATGCACATCTCACGATTGTGCATCAAGACAAATGGCATTCTCATCACCGTTTTCTCCCTCATATTTTAAAAGGCAAAATGTTGCACGAATAAGCACAAATTACTCACCGACCATCAGCTTCTTCACGCGAGCCATCATCTTCATTTATTTTGCCCAAGATATCTCTCTGTCATGTCAGATGCTCAAGGATTCAAGCTTTTGTGGCTCAAATTGCCTGGGATGTGTCTAATGTTATTTCGCTCACTGTAAGTAGAATTATTCTTGTGAAATGTTGACACTGATTTGGTGGGATTGTGCGTTGTGACATCTTTACCCATTGAATTTTACATCTATGGAATCACCCATAGATGAATTATTCAATATCAGAAAAATTATTGTGAAGAAACGCCCTCCAATTGTTAAATAATTTGCCTTTTCTCTCTATCTCTGCATACACTTCAATGTATGTAGATTGAGAGCGACATTTGTGTGTCTCTTCCTCTGTGGAGATTCGCTTCACATCCCCTTTGGAAGGAAATTGTCTGAGGAAAAATAGCTGCGAGACTTTCTCATGGCCCCTGAGACACTCCATCATCGCGCCTCAATTTCATCATTTTATAAATAATTGTTGCATTGTGAATGTTTCGTGAAAAATGTGTATGTTGGAAATGAAAACAAAAGACATGAACGCTCTTGAGCAAGCGACGAACCTGAAAATTTCATTTTAAAACACTGTTAATCTCCTTTTCTTATATTGTACCATATTTTCCATTCTGCATCTTTGCGTGTGATTTTTTTCTGACCTCTGTCCGCATTTTTAGGCGACACTCCAATTTTGGATGATACACTCTGAGTGTACTTTTCCCAACTCTATATAGCACATAATGAGAATATGCTAATCGGGGGAAAAAAAAGGTTTGCGCTGCTGCAGCAGGAACGTGTCTCTCTATGACAACAGCCACGAAACACTTATTCTTATCTTTGACACTCTTACGCCTCATTATTTGTAAACATGCTACCACGAAATGCGAGGAAATTGCTCTGAATCTCTGGAAATGGCGAGAAGTATTTAAGGGCACAGTGGAGAACAAAGAGAGGTGACAAAGTGATAATACTTCCCCAGAAGTTCCAATGTTACCTCGAAAGTCTTCAACATGCAACGCTTGCATTGTTGAGGCGCACTTCAAGGTGCAGATACGTCCCAAGTCGTCTATATCAGTGGTACAGAATCCCTTTGTAGTTGAGCTTTATAGCTTTATAATTAATAAATATTCACAGAGATATGCAAATATCCTCCGCCATGTGCACAATATGGACTCCCGAGGAGAGGAGGTCACAGCATTTCGTACAATGCGCCTGAAATGGTTCTCGCAAGATCAACCGAGGGGAATTGAATACCAAAATAATAATCTGATATTTGAGGAATTCCAAATTAATTGAGTCTAAAACAACACAGAGCCACTTGGTTGCATTTCTTATCTGGCTGCTGGGTCGGCATGGAGAGCGTCTATTGAGAAGATATTCCTCGCTCTATTGTGGGTGGTCGCGTTTCATACAATCCCGCAGCACAGGAGACACGAATATTGTTAATTTTAATCGCACGTATGCGGGAAACTTTTGTATTATTTCTGATTATTGTCATCGATTGAATAATTTATTTATGAGTCGCGCAGTTTTTTTCTCTCTTCAGCATAGAAACAATTTATAGCTATTTTCTTTCACTATTCTTTTGTGTCTGGTGAAAAAAAGAAAGCAATAAATTAGAGTAAAATTTTAAAAGAAATAAAACTTTCTATTGCTTTTATTCCTTTTACTTCACCACTTGCATTTCATGTCTGCGATGGAGCTTCAGATTGTCCTGAAAGCCTAAAAGTTTATGTGTTTCTATGACCGTTAAATTTACCTCCTTATATGTAGTCAAAAAGTCTTATAAAACAATGGATCTCATTATTGTCGTAAAAAAAACTGGGAAGTTTTCCTTCAATATTTTCTTCATTATCTACTCGTTTAACATATATAAATGCAAATATAATATTGTTCATACCTCTCAGATTTGCATGTAAAACACATTATAATGTATTTAATGAACTGATGACATGTCGAACTTTTTTTTTTATAAATTTCTCAATATTGCGCTGAAAATGGCAAAACTACTTGTTTCAATTATTATTCTCTCACTATATGCATTGAATGTGATTTTTTGGCAATTTTGTTGAAAGGGAAAATTCTTTTCGTGACATGTGAAAATTGGTGTAATTTTTGTCTTAAACCTTCGCTAATTGCTTTAGTGTTGAACCACAATTGGCGTGTTGTATTTCAAGTGTGTCAATTTCCATATAATCTATTTGTTAATTTGAATGATTCACTTCCACAAAAGAAAAAAAAACAGTCTGTATTCTCGCATTTGCGAGTCCGTGGCCACCATAATAATCATTAAATCATAATTGACGAAGAAACATAAGTGCAAGGCAATCGAGTGTTGTATCTTCAGATGGGAAGAGAACAAAGAGTGGATGGCGAAGATGTTATGAAAATTTCAAGTCCATCTCTTCAAACATTACAATTTACCCCACATCGTCGTTGAAATTGAGGTCTCGCTCTGGTTGATTGCATCAAAATCGCGACTCGAAAACAATACACAGTTTTTTCGTCTACTGCGAGGTGTAAAGAGCCGAGAAGGGGTCACTGGGGAGAAGAATAACACTGCGAAGAGTGTGAAAAATTGACCTATATGGAGTCACTCTGCCCAACTTGGTACGCATCGGAGTTGCCTCTAGTTTGCAAAGGGTGTTGCATAAGATTGCGGGAAAATTTCTCATGAGTCTGTGGCTTTGAAATTCAAGTTGAGTCAAGCAATTTATAGTGTGAAAATATCTTTTATTCTTCTTTCTGGGGCTCTTTTGAGCCATACTGCCGAGGAAGGAGTGCAATATCTCTCAATTTTTCTATCATTAATGCACCACCGCTGAATTGTAGAATGGCCAATGTGCAATTACTGCAATGCGATCCACTCCGAAGAATGGATAATGCCGGAGATATTCAATGAATGGGGAACTGTTTCCGCACAGAGGAAATCAGAACATTTGAGCAATATGCTGGGACACATTGGAGAATGTTGATCTGTTGGGTGAGCAATCAAAGTCTAGCATAAAACATCTCGTGTGTTAAAACCAACCACGCCACAGAAGAGGCGTAAAAACATTTTATCACTCCTCAAAATCCTCTCTCTCTCTTGCGGACCGTAAAATAGGCACCCATGCAAAGAATCGGTGACTTTGAGGCCTTGCCCGAAGAGAAAAGGAAAAAAGAACACGAAAATCGTTAGGAGTGTATTCTGCAATTAATTGAATTCCCTGTAAGAAGAGATTATTTTCGCTCTATTTGCTGGCTCGTCTCTCCAATTGCCACATGATGATCCGAATTTATCTGTGCAGTGATTTTTTACCATCACCCATGTTACCATCAATTAGTTTGGGGAGAAAGGTGAGAGAGACGAAATGGAATTTTTCAATTATCTCTTTTTCAACCCAATGTTGTCCAGCATTATTGTAAATGGATGAACAATGAAGCACAACATTTTTCCAGATTAATCACGTTTGATGGAACGCGCAAAGATGAAGTCGCTTGGAGATTTATTCGTATAAAGTAAAACCTGAGAAAAAGTCCGTTTCAGTTGGTCTTATTACCACATTTCGCTCTGCATGAAACAACAAATGCAAAATCATGAACATTTGGAGGTTACGTGTGTTTTTTTTTTGGAAGCTATTCAATTAGATTCTTATATTGCATGCTTTAGTATAATATGAATATTTAGCAGAATGAGTTGACAGAAAATCTAGGGCTTAAGAACTTTATTTTACTAAAATACATAAAATAAATAGAAGTATATTACTTTCGCAACAACCAATGTTGAATATATATTTTTCAAGAGAATTTCAATTGCCTCGCAATTATCGTATTTATTTCCTCTTCAATATCGTACCTCAAATAAAATACTGGAGCAATATCTGCACTCCTCCGAGGAGTATTAATCTTCCATGATAAAAGAATTATTTTCACTGAGAGAGAAGAAAGTTGTGAAATGGATAATGTTTCTTTCAATGTCGGCAGATTTATTTGTGTTGACTCTGAGAGAGTTATATCCTGCTGTGAAAATGTAGCTCCCACCGTTTTGATTATCGACAAATTAATTCACTTCATTTATGTCCAATTTTATTTAAATTCCTGCGTGCTATGAGTTGGTATTTCGTGAGCACTTTTTCATCTGCCATCATTTTTCTCTGTCAGTCCAATTCTAACCGCAAGTACTTCGTGAATTTATATTGATGCTGCTCAGGATATTGTTCCCATCTCGTGTGTTGAGCACGTTGAGCATCTGCGGCGCGATGTAGTATCACACAAATGGCTGTTAAGTGAGTAATTCGATTTGATACAACTTGATGCGATTTGTGATAATTGCCCTCGACAGAATATGTGATTGTTGCTTGGCAGAATGATACGTTTTTTTGTCTCTCCCTTGACTGGAAAAATCATTGTAGTTTTGCACCTTTTTTTCCACACACTGCAACTTTTCAGGTTTTGCAATGTGTGGAAAAATGAAAACAAATAAAGAGACGCGCTCAGATGCTCACCTTCAATTATAGTGATGATCAAAAATGGGAGTGCAAAAAAGACTACACAGAGCAGACCGCAGTATCATTGAGCGGGCGAAATTTGCCCAAGAAATCATGCGAAGCGTAAGAGGAAGGAGAATATCAACATTCCCGACCTACATTTATGCCTCCTCGCGCTGATACTTGATCGATATAAAGAGTAGCACGTAAAAAGAAGTGTGAGGATGAAAAAACTTTCAAGGCGACTCACTGAAAATGGCGAGACCTTCCCGAAATGCACTTCAACAGGCGCGCAAGTGCTGAAATAAGGATCACACAAGCTCTCTTATGATTCCAATGTAGTTTCGCTTTAATCTACTAAGTATTTGATCGAATAAATGAATGGAATGATAGAGCTTTCCAAGGGGGATATAATACACCTAAACTATTCCTGTGAAGGATCACAGACACTTCGAGAACTTTAACCGTGCTTAAAAACATGCGTTTGCCTTATTTTCTTCACCTTTATCTTAAAATGGTTAATGTAAAATTGTTTATATATTTATAAGGGCCACTCAAATAAATATTTTTTAGGTTATCTTTAACTTTAAAACAGTTTTTAACATTAAAACTTCCGCAATCGCATAGTTTATTGAACTTGGCTATGGATTGAGAGTCTATTCAAATTAAAGTGCACAATTGTTGTTTATTGATTTTATTTAATGGCCATAATATCTCCCCCTTGGAGCTCTCCGAGCATTCAATCCCCTCAGTCATGCGCCCCAAAGTGCGGCTCTTCGTCTTCCTTTTCCATTCGCCCAGCATTTCGATGGTGCGATGCTGATTAAGTGCCCTCGGAGTCCCCTAAATACTAAGGATATTGTGACCAAAACAAAGAAACACTTTCGAAAGTCGTGTGAATAAATCAATAAGCTACAACATCGCCAGTTGACTTGGCGAAAGAGGAGAGGTGGAAAAAAAGAAATTCTGACCTGAAGAAATGAGACTGAAGAAGTGCATGCAAATATATATTTAGCCACCTACTCTCTTCCTTAGAAGCCGGGGCTGATGCTGCTATTGCGTGTCCATTGAACTCCGTGGATACTTCCATGGAAATCGATTGCCATAAATTTTAACTGTTGCACGATGGTCCTAAAGAAATTCCCTCCATACATGGCGTTGAGGTGCACTTAAATTCTCTACCTCTTTCACTCCATTTGAATTACTTACTGAAGTGCGATGAATGGATAAGATAAATGTTACTGATGTTTCTTGTACGAGAGAGAGAAAAAAAAAGTGTATCTCAATTCCATGGCTTCGCCATGTGACGAAGAGAGACGCCGAGATTGAGAAAAAGGAGTGAAAAAAAGTCAAAATATTTATATTACAATGTCGTAAAAATTTGATTCCACTCTCTTTGTTCGCCATACATTTTGCACTGCCGCCGCACAAGTGTTGGTGTTTAAATTGTGGGAAATGTCTGAAAAAATTGCTATAAAATCGAATTAAATTTCCAATTTCACTTTTGCTTGCCTCAAATTGTTTTCAACAACGACTTTAAACTGCTACATTTAATGGCATTCAATTTTATATGATATTTCTGGTGATCCTCAATTCGATTGAAAGTGCTAATTTGCTCTTCGCGTTTTCCACTCTTTCAGAGCATTTTATCTTGGAGACTGGATCACAAGATCTCTTGATCATATTCGTCTTCTTTAAATTGACTCTTGATATATATGCAAACTTTTCTGGTTCATGCTGATTGAGTGCGATAGGTTGAGATATTTGTAACATCCCATTATCCTATTGACTTTCTTTTGACGCCGCAACAAAACTAAACAAACACGAGCTTTGTCAGCGGAACACTTCAAAAAGATTTCGGCTTGGAAAAATAGCTAAAGCTGTTTTGCGGGATTATTGAAAGCGCTTCTCCTGAATTTTCCACAAAAGAAAGACAAAAAAATCAGTATTCTCATTTGTTCTTTCTGAGATAACTTGGTTGTTTTCTGACGATTTTATTGAATATAATGAATTAACAGAGAATGAAAGCAAATTTATAACGAATAAATTACCTACACTCAATCCTACATAATATTTCCTTGTTAAACTCAAAAGGGGCCATAAAATAATATTTATTATCCCATTTCTCCGTGGACATCCTTCACGGCGCGGCCAAGGGAAGGCGCGACTTTGCATCTTGCAGCAAAATTGCCAGGACAATTAGTGAACAGCGAAGAAGTTGAGCCCAGAATGCTGAAAAAGTTGTTTGCAATCCAATAAAAATTCACCATTAATACTCCTCTCGGGCATAAAATACTAGTGTTAAATATGATTCAGCATGTGTATGGCGGTTTTGGGCCCATAAAAAAGACATTCCATTCTTTCACCATCGCCAGCAACGCCAATAAATTATGGCAGTGATATCAATTTCTTCTCTCATGATCTTCTTCTCCTTCTTGTCTTACATGCTCGAATGTGAGATCAACTAATTCAAATTCATAGCCACCATCGAGTTAAAGAAGTCATAACCTGCCAATTAAATTTGCATACAAATTTCAGTATTATTTTTTCCCGTCTCGAGAGAGCACTTTAAGTATATTGGCTTCCTTTTTGCCTTCTTTTCCGCGCCGCTCGTGCGTCTCTCGCATCACCTTTTGCCTCAATATTGCTGCACAATCATTGAGCACTTGCAGTGACATAAAGGTGAAATAAAACAATTTACAGTATTGACTTTAATGTTCTTTTCATGAAGGAGTTTCAATTTACAATTGAGCTTCATAATTGTGAGAGCGACTTTCCACTGGTCGATGAATGCCATCATCATTCAGTTGAATCATTCCTCAATTGCTTTTATCATGTTTCGCGGCAATTAATTCGATTTTATTGGCAGAGGTCTCGAGGATAATCAATAAAATCCTATATTTTATAAAATATGCGCTCATTTTTCTCCGCAGACTTTTTTCCAACCTCCTCGTGTGTCTCCTCGTCCGCGGGATGCATTAATAATTGCGCTTTGGATGCAGGCGAGAGACAACACTTGAAGCCCATACGTGCTTGTTATGTAATAATTGAGTGAGGAGGGCGCCTTTTTTCTGCTTTAGCTGCCAGAGAGTCTCTCTGGGCCGCGCAGTCATTGTCTATACAACGCGCGGAACTCTGAGAATTGGAACAACTCGGCCACAAGAATTCTGGCGCGACACGCAAACTTATTTGGATTTTACAGGCATGGAAAATGTCGCAAAAATTGCGATTTAATAATGAGGAGGGAAAACAATCATTCAATTGAATTGCGATGAATTGTGAGAGGGTGGAGAAGGACAAAAGAACTGGCCTGACGATGTGCGGACGGGAAAATTAGGAAATATGATTTGTGACTCAATTGAAAAGTACCACAACAATGTCTCTCGGATGACCCACAAACATGAGCGCAGAGTCCAGAAGCACAAATTGCTCTTGTTGTCATTAACTCTGCGTCTCTCGCTGATCATCTCCTGTTCTGTGGCATCTGGTGATTACTTCACTATTAAACTCACTGACTTGCAAAACCGAAGCCAGTGCGGCGTTGTTTTCAAATTGATCCACTTTGACACAGTGCATTGATTTAATCCTCCGAAAGAAGAATTCTAATCAATTCAATGCTCCACTTTATCCAATATCAAACAAAGTTCATCTCTAGCCAAAGATGCACTCAATCGCAACTCCGTTCGAAGAGCTTCGCTCCTATTATACCCAAAGAACCAATCAAATCATATTCCATGATGTTTGGGCATGAAGAAAGGGGAGCACAGTTGAAAGAATAAACAGTGAAGAATGCTATTTAAAATGCCAAAACTTTGATTAACGACGTAATTAAATGTTAAATAGATTGGTGGTTAGTCAAATACAATACCACACTCGGTTTTTCACGTGTAAAAACACTCTCTCAGCAATCATGACACATGGTGAAAATCCATGTGTGAAAGAGCACATTTCTTCAGCACCACTACCTGAGAATGTCCTTGCCTCTGGCCAGCAATATATTCTAGCGAAGAAGAAAAAAAAAGCACAGACAAGTCCGTTGTAACGAGACTTTGAAAAACTACCTTAAATATAATGATGGATTCACACTCGTTGGCAGGGCGGTAACATATTTGTGGTTTTGGTTGGACTGAAATTTCAATTTTTCATTTACCAAATTCCACAATGGCCATCTCTTTGCTCAAAATTATATAAATCATTGACCATCTGCGGAGGTGTAAAAACCAATGTTTGAGTTGTTCTAATGGCCAACGTCTGGAATGATGCCTAGAACAGCTTCGTCTTTTTTTCCCCCTCACAAAAACCCCCTGTCAGCGTCCTCAGAGTGTCTCTCATTGTGACATTTGACACATGATTGTGAAGCTATGCGAAGCAAGTCTGTCTAATTGAAAGTCGGCACAATGTAATCTCCCTTAAATTCATAGTGGAATAGGAGGAAATTCCTCTTGACACATTGGATGAGAAGAAATCGTGATTTACGTTATTAAACCATTTCATGATGCTTTTTTCCAACGTTGTTTTTGTGCCCCTCTTTATTGGCATCGCGACTGTCCGAGCTGTTAATACAGTTTGGTACTTGAGCTTAGATGTCATCAGACATGGATGGAAAAAAAGATTTACTTTCTAAAGAGATCAAGTAGCATGTAAGAAAACAGGTTGACGATGCATGTAAAAAAAGGCCTTTCGGTGAATATCTTAAGCCTACACAGACTTTGCAAAGTGAAAGAGAGAAGAAAGGCATTAAATCACAATATGTATCGCAAAAGAGAGTGAGACACAGTGCGCACTTTTGTCTTTTGCGACACACTAATATTCAATTACATAAACCACAACGACAAGAAGGACGCTTTTTCCACCAACTAATTCTATCTCATAAAAATGCAATGATGACGAAATGCGCCGAAGCAAGAATCAATGAACAATCAAACATGAAATTCAATGTGAATTTTATGACTGTATCATAAAATTGTCTAGCAATTTGAACATCTTTGTTCAAAGTGCGTGAAACTACTCCGAAAAAGTGGAAAAGACGAAAAAAACAACATAACATTATAAACGACATCATTACAATAATTACAGACCAGACAACCTTGCCAATTGACTCCCACGTGAAGCAACTTCATAAAACTTGCCTCTTTTCTCCATCGTGCATTCTTCTTCATCTATGCTCACAGTACTGTGAAAAAGACGTCTCAAGTAGAGAAGAGCTGCGATAAAGTCGCCGAAGACTGTGAGACTGATGATTCTATTGTTGCTATAAGTGAGTGTTAACTTGCATTTTGCAACAGATTAAGCAGTAAATTCACCTAGCGGAAAGTGTCCCAGAGTTTTCCTCTATGATAAGGTCTGAATTGTTATCAAGTCTTTTATCGTCCTGTATTTGCGCTACTCAAGAGTCAGAGGCTTTCTTCAAAAACCACCTTCAAATCTTATTTGTCGCGTGAAAGAAATTGTGCACACTGTGGAGCAAATAGCCTAGTTTTGACACAGTTTTACTCCAACCGATTACGGTATCTGTGAAGTCGCTGGAGCAAAAGTTACTCAACAAGAAATGGCATATCACCTAAAGAAAATAATCGAGAGTGAAAATAGCACTTTTGTTGTATTTAGTAAGATATTCAGTTAATTATCTCACATTAAGATTATGATATGACGATTAAATGTAAATCACCTGCGAGATGTTGAGTCTTCTTGTGCTCCACTGAGAGTGACTCATCTTCGTGAGCAGGACAGGTGAAGACAGAGAGACGTACAGAACGGAAATGTAAAACGAGGATTAATTGTATGTTTACCGCATGAGATCGAGACAACATGTCGCAAGTTGGGTTGGATGTAAAACGGCGACATGGAGAGGTAAATCCCAATTAAAAATGTACAAAGTCATTAAAATTTAATATATATTAACTGACCATATATGTATGCGACGGCAGGCAATTGAAAGTGAAGTAAAAGATATAAGTTGGAAGTGTGACACCACTTAAAGAGATTTAATTCAATCAAAAGATGAGTACGAAAAATGTTGTGAAAAAAAATTTTCTCCTTGAGAAAGTTGACAATTTTTTGTGCGAAAAGACATTTTTATGATTTTTTTTCGGTGAGTTGGGGATATTTATGTAATGTCGATTTGCCTCTGTGATTTCAATGCTCTATTTAATGATCGAGTGAGTGTATGGACATATCGAGAGATGCGAGAATTTACGTAATTGTCAAAATCACATTCATATGTGATATAAAATCATCTCTTTTTTCTCATTTTTTCCACCAGCACTTGGCCATAATGTCATTTAAACATATTTTATAAGTTGCCACTTAATAAACTCCGTACGAATTTAACTATCCTCAGTGAATTCATTATAAATATTGCGCCACAAAAGAAGTGACAGATTTTTATGAGGCAGGAATATAAAAATTTGTTCTGTAGCAAATTTTATTGCCATCTTTCTCATTGCCTTCATATTTCCCGCAAAACTTGAAATTACTTAAAATCCGCACTGTTGATTTATCGATTTTCATTTGCTTTAGCAATTCAACTGAGAAATGAGTCCCGCAAGAGAGAACTTTTCGGTGGAAAAAAAATCATTGCACAAGATTGCTTAAATTTATATTATTCTACTTTCACCATCCCTCCCGCGAGATGGAAAGTGAATTGCCAAGATATTAAGCAGCCAAACGTGATCGATTTGCAGAAAAACCAGATCATCATTACAAAATCCTACGTAAATCCTTTGTGAATCGAATTCGGTGGTTTAATTAAGATGATTTGATGTAGAAAAAAAGCGTAATCCTACTTTTTGTCAATTCCTTTTTCGCACCTTCTCTTCGATTGGAAGGTCTGAAGCGAAAGCAATTTTTCTCCACAGGTGCTCAGGAACACTGAATCAGTCATCACATGACGACTGACCTAATTATAGGGTAGCCAGCCAGTGTCTTTTATGACATTTTAATTATTTAATTCCAATGGGTAACTCTGGTATGCACGTTCGTATGCATTATGCGCAGATACATGTGAATCGCGCTAAAACTGAGGCAACAAGGAGAGTTGTAAAGTCCAATTATGTGACACCCATATAAAAAGAAGAACAGCGAAGAAACAATCTCGCAAACATCTCAGTGTTTGAATGTAAATAAAGGGGCATTGAAAGACATCTTCCTACATCAAGTCTCCCCTTTAAAGTATAGATCTCTGGCAGAACACGGAAAATATCTGCAGCACGTGGGCGACGCAAGTCGTCCATCTCAGCGCGAACTTTGACTACAAGACATGGACACACTCGAGCCATAGCTATAAAATGTTTCCATTCGAAATTATAATGAAATCATACATGTGAGAATTACTGTGCATGTCAACTATTTCTTCTCGTCTTGGGCAATTTTGTTAATCCCTTTTGTCTTGGTCCTCATTGCGTGGTCAAAATAGAAAGCTGCCAGAAAAGAGAAATCACTGAAGAAGGGACTCAATCTTCCACATCACTTTGTCACTGGGTGTCATAAAGATATGCCATAGATGGGGGGCAAAAAAAAGTGAGGCAGCTTGAAGAACAGGAGAGATAGAGGTGAAATCCTTAGCACTATATATCCATGTGACACCATAATGCAGAAGAGCTGTCACAGAATTGCCAGGTTAGTGGCAATCATGGAAAAAGCTGGGAAACCAAAATGCCTCAACACGATGAACCACCACTTCTCATTTCCTTCGCTGCAAATGCCTCATTGAGCCACATATTCCTCATTCTTGGGTGGGTTGACGTCTCCGTATGCAAAGTGACACAATGAGAGTGCGAGGTGGATAAAAATACAGCGAGATGAAAAACTTATGAGACAACTTGATATATATGCACATACATACATTTTAAGAGATGCTGAAGATCTCACATTTCATTTTCAAGCTAAGCCGGAGGGTCTTTATATGCACATACCAGCAAATGTAGTTAATATTTCACTGCTAGATTATCGTCCGCAAATATATAGTAAAGTTCACCCATAGAAATAATTATTAACACCAAAAGTGCACTCGTCACTAAATCATAAAACAATAGTGGGAATACAAATCCAACTGCATAATATATTATAACTTCCATCCATATGCTTCCATATTTATCGTTGTCGCCTTGTAAACTACCTAATTTGGAATAAAAGAGACAACATTTTGAGGATTATTAGCAAGTCTGTAACCTTTGTTGTCCATTTTTTTTTGTTTTTGGTTTTGCAAAATTGCTGGTTGTAGAAATGAAAAATATACACTTGGACATTGCGCTTCAACAGCATCGCATCCCATGTTTTGTGGGATATTCTTTTGCAAATTCATCATTCATCAAACTCACATGAAATTTTATTGTTTCACTTTAATTCCCCGCGGCTCTTTTTTCCCTTGGCTCTGCCCTGACAGAAAACAGGCGCACAGAGATGAAACAGCGCCAGACAGATGATCAAATTGGACACACAATGGCAACTAGAGGAGTTGATTTTGCTTCTCTTGACACAGTAGCGATAGATTGGGTCATCACGACTGTAAGAAGTTGCGCGGGAACTTCAAGAGATTGACATTGCATTGTTTTTGTGCTTTTCATTTTCATTCATCTCCCGCATTAGAAGCAATGCAGAATTGTGCGGTGGTGAGTGAATTGTTGGGGAAGAATAAGAAAAATATCTCATAAAGGTAATGTGTCTTTAGCCGAGAGAAGTTAAATGGAGGAGAGAAAAAAAAACTTGTGCACAGGAGATGTTGTAAGATCACGAGAACTCGCGTCTTTATAGTATTTATTTTTACTATAATAGATCTTTTCTTCCTCTCCATTGCCCCACGATACGTTATTGTAATTGTTATTAATGAAATGTATAATCTCTTGAGCACTTTTTGTTAACAATATATTATACCCCTTCATTCCTTCCTGCCTCGCGCTTGTTCACTCAATGCGAGCACGTTTTTTTGCACCACAAATTCTATCTCAATTATTGTTTCAATTTCCTAACTAATTGTTGCGATACCTTCTATTTTACGTATATTTTCTAACTTCGGCAGCTTTTTTTCCGTACCTCTTCGCTCATTGTATAAATCTTTCACGATGGTGCATTGTAATCCCATTGGATTTGCCCATAATTCAGTTAATTGCTAGCGAATAATCTTGTCTGCCCCATATTCCACTCTAACGAGACATTAATTTATTATGTGTGAAAATGTGGCAGATCAACCCTGAAAATTTCCAAATGTCGCGCTGCTTCGCCGCTCGTTTCCGCTGCAAGTTCAGGAGATTCATTCAACCCCTCTTGTTAGATTGTTACTGGCATTCCTCGAGACTCGTTTAATGGTATTTTCACCGAGCGCGCCTCCATGTATATACTCATCAATCTCAATCCCCGGACTAAATATTTGCCTCTTGAAAATTCTTTGTCAATGTCACAGGAGAGATTGAGAGTTCCTCTCATTCATATTTATAGATATATCTCAGCTCCATTTCTCACCTGCATTTGCCTCCTCTGCATGTCTTCTCCCTCACGGGAAAGTGTCACTCTGCGTCGCAAGAAGCCATCGTCAACTGTGCATCAATCGCGCATCAGAGAATACAAGAGCACACGAGATTGCCCATTGTGGATGGGAAGAGCTTCACTTTGTCTTCTAATTCCTCATGTCCGAGGAGTCATCGTTTATTAAATATCTAACTGTAAAATTGATGATAATCTGACATCGTCTGAGCAGCACAAAATTATAATGATGTATAACGATCATACACTATAAGGAGTGAATATTGAAGAAAAACAGCTCTCATTTGAGACCTCCTCAACTCATAGTCTTCCTAACATTATGATCACCTTTTTTGCCGTCTCAATACCCGCCATGGTGTTATTTCATCGTTACAAGCGTCAATTTTGTTCTTAGAAAGACGTTCTAACCCAATCAAACACTCTCCAAACCTACAATTTTACCTCTCGTTGAACACAAGGGAAAAATTGCACGATGATTTTGGAAGTGTTTAATTATTACTCCTGTTTTTCATCCTACAACTTTCAGAAGAAAATCCCTTTCCACTTGTCTCCTTCGCGTTCATCATTAATAATGAGATTCCAAGTTGAGTACAGAAGCTGTGAATTCTTCCAAGAATTGTTGCTAAAGTGCTTTAAATATTAATTGCGGATAAAGAAGACGAAGCTATGGATATATTTTCTCACCAGTTGTGCATCTCAAATGAGGTTTCTCATACCGATACAGTAATTATTGGTAACATGTTCGTCATCAAGTGCTAATTCCATCGTATTATTATGTTGCTCACTTTGATTGAAATGTCTTTTGATAAAATTTCAATCTTGGCGCAGTGCATTTTGCAACAATGCGCTTTATTTCAGCAAAAGATGCGATCAAATTAATGCAGATGAATATAGCGCGCGGTGATTTCTCTTCAATTCACCCCAACCGATGGACCTTTTCATCTTCCTTTATGAAATGCGCATAATTTATGCAGATATTCTTAGACACTAATCATCTCTCAAAGTAGAAGAGGAAGATTAATACACGATCATCATCATTTGTTGGGAAAAATGTTGGCAAATGTGAAGGATCTCGAAAGGAATATTATTGCAAATTTCCTTGTACGAAAGATGAGTCAATATTCTGCCACAATTTTGCCTCACATAATGCCCAGTTTGAGAATATCGCATGAATTAAATTTCACAGATGATTTTACTTCATTGTGCTCAGAGCAATTTGAATGATATTCACACATGCGGCGTTTGGTCTGAAAATGCACAATGCAAATTTGCTCATATTATGAACAAGTATATTAATGCTTTGCAACGATGCGCATAGCATTATTGCACTCTTGCCGCAAAAGAGCTATTAATCTTGAATTTATCGACAAAGATAGTCAATATAATTTTCTCCTTCACATCTTCCAAATATCAAATCAGAGATATACTTGTTCCTCATTGAGAGTTGGAAAATGATAGATTTTAGTTTTAGAGACAAGAAAAAACAAGAATGAATCTTGCACACTGAGAGAGAGTATCAAGAGAATTCGATACACATTCGCTTTTGGTGAATTAAATGCATTGAGAGAGTATAGAAAAAAGTTTAATTGAAAGAGCAGTTTTAAGGAGTGAATTTATTTGATTGAGCGATTTCTTTCCCCTTCGTGTGAGTGAATATATTGGAACAGGAAATAGAAGATAGAAAATACTGTTAAAAGCGATTTTTCACTTGTCTCACTAACACCTGACTGAGAAATGTCTCGTCCGATGGTGAAAAAGAAAGACGAAAAGAGATGGTAAAAGACCGTTTTAATTTGGAGCACACATAAAATACACTTTTTACACTTAAAATTTTATTTCTCTCCACATTCTCGTCATTTTGTGCTTTTATAGGAATTGATAATTTTCGATGAAAGGCACTCGTGCGACTCTTGCAATCTCGAAATGTGGAAAAGATATATTGGCGAGAAAAAGAAATAGGAAAGAGAAATTAATTGCTGTCATTACATCAGTGAACGCTCAAAGATTGTAAAATTACCTCTTTGCCACCCACTTGAACCATCACTTTTGAGCACTAGTGACAATTCTTGAATAGTAAATTGGCAAGCAACATCGCGTACCAACAGCCTCTCAATTAATTTTACAGCTCCTGTTGACAAACAATTCCTTTTCAAGCATCGCGCCGTATTCTTGCGCCTAGCGACCAAACACAAATTACACAGTAAATGTATAAAACTGCTTTGTTCATCGATAAATCATTTCTCACCATTCAGCTTCTTTCTTATTTATGGATTCACATGTTTTTGTCTACGATATTCCAACGCGCACACTGCCAAGCACAAATATTTGTCCTCTTGAGGCATTTTGTGCAGCGAAAGGCCATCCGGATTAGTGGCATGTTTGCGTGTGCAAATAATTTGATGCGCAAGTGTACGTGTGACAATGCAATTCAGCCCAGAGTCAGAAGAAGCGCAGCAAATTTCCCAATGAATCATTGCCCCATAATTCTTCATTTATTCGCGAAATTTTACACAGTTTGCCCTCAACAATTGCAATTTGCTCGGGACTTGCTTCGGCAAATCAACTCTCCTTCATAATATTCCTCGTGTTCCTCGTGCCTATTTAGCTGTGCGCACCTATTCGCTCACTGCGCACAACATCTTATGCATATTACGAAGGGAAAAGCTCAGCCACAGCTTCAAAATGTAATTGCTCTTCAACTGACATTTATACATTCCTGCCACCGAGCATCAGCATCCAATGTATCGACTTTATCTACGCTTCTGTAATACACAGAAATTGTTTAATAATAGATCAAGTGTTTCAAGGAAAATTGCAATGGGTAATTATGTAGGAGGGCCTCTGAGCACTGCACAATTTCCATACCTCCTCTTCTCAACTTTCCGGCAAGACAGGCGCGCATTCGGCGCGAGAAATGGTCGAAATGACCATCACTCGCATGCACTTTAGCCACACATCTTTTTCCTCTCCAGCCAGAGACGCCCATATTATACAAAAGGTGACTCTTTTGGCCAAATACCAGACACTATCTGAAGGCTCTATCAGTGGCTTATTAAGGCCCCGGCGATTGCGCAACATCTTGACTGACAGTCGCATATTTTAGCCAAAAACTCGCCCCCTTTTTGGGACCACAAAGACGGGCCCAGATGATCGAATTTGGGTCATATTGAAATGAAAATTTTTAATTGCTCTCCTTTGAGGAATTATCAGTCAATGAATCTCTGCTGAGACTCAAAATGGTCGAGATGAATAAAGAGACACCATGAGTGAAAAAAAGGCATCTTTACATTTGATTGGGAGGCGAACAAAAAGTAGGAACAGCGCCTGAACCTACAAATAACTGTCTGACCATTGACTTTGATCATTACAGTATGATGCAGCACGATCATGAGTTGGAGATACAAGAAAAAATTCGCTCGAGAAATTACAAAGCTTGAGTGAATCTAGTTTTGCAATGGAGATCCATCATTTCACTCTCCTTCCTTGTGTGATATTTCTCTCGCCCTCCCTTTTTCATCATCATCGCTTGTAATGTGATCATTCACTCTATCTCATTACAGACCGATCAATTGCCGATTCGTGTAATTTGATGTATTAATTATCCGGTACCCAATCATTTTATTTCGACACTTTGCCACGATCGCGCAGATAATCTACAATTTGTTCTCTCTCACTTGAGCCATCGCGAGGCATCCAAGAATGGGCTCAGAGACTAACAATAGGGCAAAAATAAGAGTGAAATCCTCCTTGTGATTGTTGTTTTGTCTTCCCAAGAGACGACCTCCTTCGCCATTCATCAGCCCATCAATTTCGGCATCAATTGATCCACGAAGATCGTTTTTGGATCTATTGGTTCAATCGTAAACAATAATGTTTCAACAAACACTCTCCTTAAGGTACTCATCTATCCAACCATTGAGCAAGTCTGCTTCCAACATTCATGCAATAAATGTTGGCTTCTTATTATACTTTTTATAGATATACAACAATATACAAATATTGCTTAACCAAATATAAAGCATTGGCTAATTTAACTTGATAAACTATTATCGAAAATCACTGAAACTTTAGTTTACTAACGATCTTTGCTGTGCTTTGCAAAGTTGTAGGCTTTGAAATGAAGTTTTATGCTACTTTCCAATGAAATAAAAATACTTCAATCATTTTGGACACAAAATATATTAAAATATTGTATCAATTTTTGTAAAATTACCAAGATTTCCTGAGTCGTTCACTCGCTTCTCTTTATTCAGGAATTTTGTATGATTTCCACCCGATCTTCTTCGTCAATTTTAATAGACGATACTTAAATTCGGTTCATTTCATTTAGATCATTTCGGTGGCAAAATACTTCAGCTTCATCCATTAATTGTACCATCTATCATCGGAATTTTTATGAATGAAGCTCTCTGCAAATGACCCACTTTTGAGCCTTACATTAAACTAGATCGTGCTGAAGATGATGATCGTGCTTTGATGAGATTGCCAATATGACGTTCTACAGATCAACTTCGAAATACTTCCTCTCACTGAGCACAAGCAATTTGATCTCTATATCTGCTAATCACCTTTGCTCAGAAGAGTGATCATCCTTAAAGAAATGTTTGAGGTGTATTTAAGGTGTTATTTGAGAATATGGAGAGATACCGCAAGGAAAGTTGCGTCGAAAAAGACGCGTAGAAGAAGAGGAATTTATTAGATCGGATACTGAAAAGATTTCCATCTGGATCGCGCGCGTCTGAGTTTCTTATGTTGCACGCAATTGTGTGATGGCGAAGTTACATTCAATCAGAGCGAGGAGAAATGATTGATCGATGAAGATTTATGTTTTCCTTTTTCTCCTATACATCTCTTATGCGGTCAAATCGATACTGGCGGCCAGAGAGATTCCAGTGGAAGGCGCGAGAGTGGATAGTAAAATTCCTTGAAAACTTTTACCTTTTGTTTATCTATGTACTTTATCACCACATTGAGGGACGCTCAAGAGGTGGTTCAGTTCACCGATAAATCGATGCCACGAAATTACATCTCATTTAGAAAATTATCGCCGCTCGTGGATGTGGAGGATATCCAGCCGCACATTGTCTTAGAATTCTCGCCCGCGTGATTGCTCAATCCGAAGCTGTGTGTGACTTAATCACTGGCACTTGGGTCTGCCAAGCAATAAACCATCTCCTCATTATGCACGGCTCTGGCATCTCTCGAGCGATCTCACTTTCGCACCTCCAATAAAAAATAATTAATCACGATTAGTATGGGTGTCACGCATATTGTTTGCAAAGTTGTGATCTAATTGTGCCTAATGGATGGCGTATGCATTGGCAGACTACCTTGATATGGAGGCATCTCGCATTATTCTAATGCCTCATACTTGTAACCATTTCTACGAGAGTCGATTGTAATTTATGCTCGCCAATGTGGGCTATGAAGGGCGTTTTCGACTCGCCGTGTCGCCGGAGATGATGCTGCAATACATTCATTAGAATAACTTATTGGCTCAATATGAATCTCTCCGACGATCGTTATATAAATTTCTAGTTTTCACTTCAATTGAAATTGCCTTCAGGAATTCACTCAGGGGCGGACAAGTGAGCGGATTTCTGCCACGAATGCAAATATAAATTCAATTTGCTTCACTTGTGACAAGATCACTTTGAAGATGAGCTCAAAACTTTGTCCAGAGGACTTTTCCTAACTAACAGACATCGACACACTCACTTCACGCACATTCATAAGAACTTAGTCACCCTTTAATAATTTTATGCACTTCACATTCCGCCTTTTACATTGAGATATTAATTGTAGTTAAATAATTTCCAAAGCATCAGCCGATATTGCAAGAAAAGCGAGGCAAGGCGCAGAGTTAAAGTAGATTAATTCACTACAGTGGATCAGCGTTGAAGACGCAAGACAAATGGTTGGAAAAAAAAGACTGAAGAAGGACCTTGACTAATACTAGACGCTCAATGTGGAAGATATTGAGAGTGAAAAAGTGGAGAATATGTGAAGTTTTCTGATGTCGTGTATTTCTTATATTCAAATTGATTTGCGACACTCCCATATCAAACTCATTGAAGACTCCAAGGATTTTCATCAAAAAGACTCTCAGTTTCTTTTTATTTCCAACCACGAGGCGCATTAGTTTTTCGACTCCAAACCATCACTATGGATGGAATCCGATCAGTTCCAACAGATTAATTTTGTTGGCAATGGAAGGTCATCAATAGATTCTCCATCCAATATGTCTGTGTCTCAATACTTTTTGCTCGCGTTACCATTTTTTCACTCCACAGGCGGAGGAGAAAAAAATGCCAAAAAGACTTTCTTCAAAGCTCATGCCCAAGAGGCTTATTTGAGAATTCTAATATGCCCCTGAGGTTATTTTTGTCGCCAATCACAGGCGGAGATGAGCGCAGGCAGTGGAAAATACGACATGTTTCAGGTTTCACATCCACTGTGATTTAACCTCAATCGGTGAGAGCGATTCGTGGGCTCTGGGGAAAAAAAGTGAACTGAATAAAATTAATTTCGTCTCAGGTTTCTGGTATGGCACTCGTTGAAGTCACTCAAAAAGTGCTCATGGATGTAATAGGTTTTTGCAGACACTTTCAGCCATGATCAAATATAACGACATGCGAAAGATTTGCTCTCGTTTTCCATCACTTTCTTCGCACTGAGCGTCGAAAAGCTTTAGCCTTAGCACCAAGCTCATCACTGAGCAGTTAAAGATCGACTCAATGAAGGCAACTTTTTGCCCAAATTCATAATAATACTCTTTAAAATATCAATGAAGTGCGAAAGACAATAATAACCGCAACCTCCCATCGTTTTATCGCATCTCCAAATTAAATATTTTGACCAATAGAGCTGCGCTAATGAGGGAAATTACACATATTGCCACTCTCGCTGGGCGCGCGCGATCACGGCGAAATCGATCTGCGATAGAGCAGCAGAACAAAAAGTGACAAGATTGTTATGTCGGAGATGTCAGGGGGAAAAAACGCCACTAATCGGGGCGCTCAGTGAAAGTCATCAAACGTTGGTGGCACAAGATTTTATCCAACAGCCAATACCAGAGCGCCTTTTTATCCGCAGCATCTTCCACGCGGATAGACAGAACCACGCAATATCTTCGCCATCGCGGAATTTCACTTTGCCCAAGAGGAACCCTGGAGAAGTTCAAGTGCCTCAATTGAGTTGACAAGATCTTATGTAAAAGACAAGAATTAAGATATTAAACTCAATTGCATTCACGCGAAATTATTTCACTGGCAATACGAACACTTTCTTCGTGTGCCTTTTGAGATTTAATTGGCGCCCGATTTTGGAATGTCACGGTAATCAATGCTACACCAGGTATGCAAATTAATGAAGAATTTTCGATCAGAATATTACGCGATATGTAGTGTTAGTGGAATTTTCCAGCAAGAATTGAAAATCACTTGAAACTTATTCCTTCGAACCCCTTTAAGTACAATTACCATACTTGATATCTGTTTTGTATACTGTACTTATGCATATTATTTTTTATGTTATTATTATCTTATTAATAAAGTCAATGAGGCGCTATTATTAGTTTATGCTGACGCCTGATCAAAACGATCAAAACTGATAGTTTAGAGCTGGAAAAACGACATTCCAACGAGAAAAGTTCTGCTGTGCGTCTTTTGGTTTCAAAATAGCAAGAAATCTAAAACCAGAAGCTTTTCTGACTTTAATTTGAATTCACAATTTAATATAAGAAAAAAACTTCACAATTTTAAGATGATCCGTTAGTTAAAGAAAAAATTGACACGAACGATGCGCGAATGTAAGAAAATATGTGTAGAATTGCGAGAGTAATTTTCAGGCTCAGCGAATTGATATATCAAATGTGGCCTGAAAGTTCGCGATGGGGAATGCAAAAAGAGACACTGAAGATGGTTGAAATTGAATTGAGCGTTTTGCCAGATGATGTTCTTCTAAATTGTTAAGACTGTCTTTTTCGCCGTGCACGAAAATTTCTCCCCGGTAGGAGTTTCGTATCGGTGGAGTGATCATGTAAGATAGCGCCCATTCGAGTGAAAGATGTTACAGCTTTGCCTTCTTTTTTCCTATGTTTTGCAGAGTGCTAAACAGCGATAGGCGAGCAAGAGGATAAATGTGGTGCAGTTTTAGATGTCTGTGAAGCACTTGAGCTGTGTGTCGAGAGAGGAATCCAACACAACAGCATTTGAATGGTTAGTGAAGATGCGAGAAAAAGATCATTCGCCCCGAAAAATGCTCCCGAGTCCGAAGCAGGGGGCCGTTTATCCCTTGCTCGGCAGCAATTTATCATTTTCATCGCAAATTCCATACGATTTATCTCTTGCAAGTCGTTCCTCATCATCAAATCTATTGCTACAGCAGAATGAATCGCAACATGATCAGCCACTTGACCTACGGGTTGATCACAAGAAGATTGCATTCCATTGCGCCACTAATCGGGTTGAAGATGAAAATAGCAATGTCATCATTATGGATCACCGATCCATGAGTCCCATCAGCAACAACAATAACAATGAGGACAATTGCAAAACGAGCAACAGCATCGGCACTTTTACCAGCAAAGAGGAGCTGCGGATACCCAGCCTGCCGTGTCCCTCGCCGGCGGCGCTCTTCCCTTCGCCCACCACCCTCCACCCGCTCATGCTGGAGGCCATGGCGAAGGCGGCGCGCATCCCGCTGCACTACCGCAGCCCCTTCGTCTCGCCCCGCGCGCCGGCGCCCTTCGACTTGCTGCGCCCCAAGCCCGAGCTCCTGTCCAGCCTGCCACAGCTCATGTCGCCCACGGCGGCGCAGCCCAGCAACGGCGACAGCGCGGCCGCGCTGGGCAACTCCCTGCCGCACCCCGGCAAGAACAAGGACCGCTACGCCTGCAAGTTCTGCGGCAAGGTCTTCCCGCGATCCGCCAACCTCACGCGCCACCTGCGCACGCACACCGGCGAGCAGCCGTACAAGTGCAAGTACTGCGAGCGGTCGTTCAGCATATCCAGCAATCTGCAGCGGCACGTCCGCAACATCCACAACAAGGAGCGGCCCTTCAAGTGCGCCCTCTGCGAGCGGTGCTTCGGCCAGCAGACCAACCTGGACCGCCACCTTAAGAAGCACGAGGCGGACGCCGTGTCGCTGGGCCTGGGCTTCGACGAGCGCCTCCGCAACGCGCGGCGCTCCACGCGCGGCCTCACGGACGACTCGTACTTCGAGGAGATTCGCTCCTTCATGGGCAAAGTCACGCAGCTGCCGCTGTCGCTGCGTACCGCCACCCACCCACCAGACGCCCACTCGTCGCGGAGCTCCTCGTCGTCCGAGCCCGTGTCGCCCAAGTCCATGCACGACGACACCGAGCAGAACAACAACTCCACCACGAGTAGCAACAACAATCACATCAGTGACGATCACGTGCAAGTTACCTGACCTCTCTTTCACGCTCACCTCGCGCGCGTCTCTCTCGCTGTCCTCGACTTCCGCCCCATCCCAATCGCCGGAGTTCTAAGCGCCACACTTGCTCAGAAACGTCTTCCAAGACACTTTCTTCTGATCCGCTTCGGTTTTGCTCTCTGAAATTATATCCAAATTGACACAAAAAATATCTGAGAAATATCCTGGAAATCAAAAAAAAAAAACCGTCAGATCAACCACAGATTCAGATTCAAATCCCAATCGCAGTAGAAATAAATTGAAATTATGCCTAATCTTTTATCTCTAAAGACCGATTTTGAAGAGTTTTTTCGATTTATAATGATGAAAACACAGCGTTTGTAATTTGTCATTTATTCATCTCTTTCTTCCCCACGCGTATCGTGCATCTTCCTTCCTACTCTGTCAGCGACCGACTCTGACATGTCGAGACAGCCATCGTGCGAGCAGGAAGGAAAATGCACGATACGCGTGGGGAAGAAAGAGATGAATAAATGACAAATTACAAATTACAAATGCTGTGTTTTTACAAGAAAGATCAAAATTATTCTGCGAATAAATCGCTTTTAGTGTTGTGATGAAACATTTTGGATCAATTTCATCATACAGTTTTTCAATTGGTTATACTTTTAGTATGATAAAAATCCTTCTGATGCTGTTCTTTAAAAGTGTTTATCAAATTTCAGATAAAGCTAATTCCATTAGTAAATTTACAGAAATAATCAAACGCTTAGAACCTTCTTCGTTTCCCTCTTCGTTTTACATATTGTTTCTCTAGCTTATTAGTGCAAAAAGGACGAAGTGAAAATCAACGAACGTACAATACTAGAGTTATTTGTAATGAGAAAAATGTATTATTGATTGTAAAAACTTGATTTAGTAAGAAGTTAAATGAAACATTCCTACTTAGTGTTATTGTAATTATGTCGTGTAAATTAAATGCTATAGTTTCAGTGATTTTCAGTGAGGAATTTGACTGTGTTTACGACAAAAAAATGTTCACGAGAAAATTCGAGAAGCTGATACTTGCTAAAATGTCGATTAGTCTATGGCGTTGAGTAGAAAGTGTAAATAGATCTTTTGTAAGTACTGTGAATAGAGTTTGTAAGTGTTAGAATATAGATCCAAAAGACGAATAGGATTTGATAGAAGTGAACAGAATACTCTTTTTGGAATTATTTCATACCAAAGTCATTTTTTTCCCGCTTTGGATGCTGACAAAAATATTGAATTTTTTCCCAATTCAGTAGAACAATGAAAAATGTGGATTATCCTGACTCAAGTTACCGTGAATCTCCTTCACCTATTTTCACTGCCTAACAAGATAGATTTTATCGGGGGAAAAAACAATGAGTGAAGGTCTACGCTTATCACAAGCAAATTTTGCTCCAGTTTCCATTCCTGCAAATTGAATAGTATTTGCATAAAATTGCAAGAGACTGGAAACATCATGAGAAAGATATACAAATGTTCTGCAAGATTTTAGTGAATTGCATAGAAATGTACCATTTTATTGCGTCTTCAGTGAATTTGTTATAGAAAATCTTCTGCATTTATCACACAGCTGTCGCGTTTCAATAAGAGGCAAGCCTTTCCACAATCTGAAGCACCCTGAAATAATTCACAAAATAGAATGATAACTGAAATGAGATTGTTTTTCTTCCTTTTCTTTTTTTCAAAATTGTACCATAAGAAAACTCTTCTACATAACCTGTAATTACAACAATTGTAACATAAAAATAAAAGAGAATTTTTTTCTTCTTAATTAGAAAATTAATATATTGATTTGTAATAGTATAAATATAGCATTTAATAATTTCGTGTAGAATTACAATTTTAATATTGTTACCATTTTCCACATAGAAAGCGAGCACTATTATTTTTTGTTTATAGAAAAGAAATCATGACCAATTTCTATGTAATAAATTTTTATAAATTGAAGTCTCTCGTTTTTCTTTCTTATCGCTATGATTTCTGAATGTAATAATATGCTTTATAAAATGGAATAATAATATTCGATATGAAATGTATTCAGTTTTAAAGCGTACATTTTGCCTACTTTCAGGCCTTTTATTCGATTACTTTTGAAATTCAACGACATCGAGATGTTTTTTTTTGCTGTCTTCAACTCAAAAAGCCTCGTATAAAATTCGAATGGTTTTAATCAGTTCACAATTAGATATTAGTGAATTTGTTAGAGTGAAAAGAAAGCGAGGTGTTAAGAAATGCCCTAAAATGAGTTTAATACGCTTAAGCATTGAGATCAAGCATTTAGAAATGCACGAAAAATTAGCACTAAAAAATTTCGATACCTTTTAGAAAGTTGAGCAAGACAGCAAAGCATCTCAAGCAGTTTGTTACATTTCAGGAATTCCTTATCACATATAGAGTTACTTCCACGGATGTGGCATAAAAATCCACGATTGATCGACTTGTTGGCTGCATTTCTCAATAAACACCTCAACATGCACACCCTCGTCTCTGCTTTTAGCGCCGTGCAGGCAAAAATTCGATACCTTGTGTATTATCTTGAGCTTGGCAGGATCATAAAGCCACGATTGGCGTACGGTGTCTGAGCACGTTATAAGTCTTGCCATTGTCGAGTTGCTGCTCGATTCTGCAGCTTTCTCCGAGGCATCAAGGCATAAATTTTCATCTGTCATTATCTTACCCTCTTTAGTCACCACAAACATTTGCGTGAGTGAATTCTGTGCTGTTTTGCAAAGCTCAAGTGTTGCCCGGCCGAATTGGTTAAAAATACCATTAGATGCGGAGCGCATTAAGCACAGCGCATTTGTGTAATCTCCGTCTAGGAAGTTGTGCAATTTGTCAGCATTGTTATTTATCAATCGTATTAAATTCACCCAATTGCCTCCGCTGTCCACCACGAGAGTCTTGTACGATTCATACACGCGGCTGCTGGTCGAGATTTGCACTATTCTGCCGAACAATCTGTCGTCGGTGGGGAAGAAGTGCTGTGGCCATACTTCTGTCAAATACCACTTGAAATCCTTGCAGTCCAGAGACTTGCGAAGAGCCACGCGATCAGTCACGTTCTCAAATTTGCGAATTCTCGAAGCCACAGAGTTGAATTTGAAGAAAAATTCCGACCACTCGTCCATCCAAACTAGAGCCACTCGCGCCAGGTTTTTGTTTAGAATCTGAAAAGGAAAGCGTACAAGAAATGTACAAATACATGTGGAGAAATGTCTTGAAATTACTCACTTCGTTCACTCCACCGGGAAATGTGTACGGCGAACTCTTCCTGAAGAGGTGACCCACGTGAGAACAGGGCACAATTTCGATTTCCCCGCCGCACTGCCACACACGAAAGGACAGCTCCATATTTTCGCCGCCCCAAATCTTCATGGCTCTGTCGTAGGCGCCAATTTCGTAGAAATACTCGCGATCAATGGCAAACAGTCCGCCGGCCATGGCTGGTGTTCTGAAGGGTGTCGTGATGTCATTTCGCCTCTTCAGCAATTCACTGCTTTCCAACGCGAACCACCGGAAATGCAATTGCCAATTGAAAGCTCCCCAGTGCAGCTCAAAGCTCTTCACATAGCTGAAGTTGTCGTCGCTGATGATGTCAATCACAGGACACGCGACCTTCCGCCGATTCTTCTGGATTTCAGCCAGCAATGGCTCCAGCCAGCCAGGCGAGCACTCACAGTGCGCGTCCAGGAAGACCAAGACATCGCCTCTAGCGTGCTCAGCCCCAAGGAGTCGAGCCGCAACCAGACCTTCTCGCTCGCGCAGTCGGAAAACTTTAGTCACTACTGGAAGTTCAGACACATATTCCTCCAGAGGTTTGTCCAAAAAACCTGGAAAAGAAATAAAAGTATTAACTCAGTTCTGATTAAGACAATTTAGAATATTTTGCATTCTCAGTCTTGATTTCTTCCTCACCATTTCATTCTTTTAGGGATATTTGAGTCAAGTAAAACCACTACAGAACATTCACTACTCACTTCTCTCACTCGCATCGTCCACAAGGATAATCTCTTTGAGGAATTGCCTGGGACTTCTCGTGATGACACTCCACACAGTCCGCAAAAGCACTGACCACGCTTCGTTGTGAAAGACTACTATCACAGAAGTGCTGGGCAACTTCTTGCCATATTGCCTCTCAATGCATCTTATCCGCCTCACGTCCGGAAGCGTCCGATTCAGAGAGATCCTATCACTGGCCAGCAGATTGAAGCGGTTTATCTGGAAACTCTGCTGCATTCGCACCATGTCCTTCACCGGAATTGCCACTGGCTTCCCATTTTCACCCTCTCCGGGAATCGGAGAGAAGTTGTTTGAGTTCAAGTCGTCTGCAGAAATAATAAAAATGATAGTTGAATAGATGTATAATGGGATCTTTGCTATGTGAATTATACCTTATATTCCACTAAGCCATCACCAAGAATACTTTGGGAGTTAACTATACTGACGCCAGCACCAGGATACATAGGATTTTCATACAAGCGTGACTTACTCTTGGAGAGATTGCCCATGATTCCTGGGCCAATGTAGTGGCCCACAATCACGCGACTCTTCTCCCTTAGCTTCCGCACCTTCGCCTGGTTCTGCAGTGTGAGCATCCTGGAAGAGCTCTCGATGAGCGATCCCACACAGTACACCAGAACAATGAGACAGAGCATTGTGAGGAAGAAGCATATCTTCCTATTTCTTTGGAATCTCCACATTCTGAGCACTACACCTCAACCTTCTGGTAATTCAAGACAAAACTATCCTGCTTTTTGGCTTATCTGACATCACTTCCCGAAGATGGTAACATAATCTTGCTGTGAACTTTCACTTTTTCATACTTTTAAGTTAAAATCATTTTGTAATCAAACAAAAATAGAATTTGTTTAGTCTTTTGACTCTGTATTTCTGAAGTGAGTCGAAGAACAAGAAGAAGAAGGAGAAAAGAAGCTAAACGTGCACACAATGAAATGTTTTAAAATATCTGTTTGCACACTGTAAAGCAAGTAAATGCACGTTAACCCATTAATTCAAATTATGAATATATGAATTTTCATATGTACACAAATCCAATATAACTGCTTCCTATTCCCTATTAGAGTAAAATATCACTAATTTTCATACCTTTGGTGTAGAGATTTTTCACGGATTTTCCTTTGCTGAGCTTGGCTTTAAGAAATTTAACTTTAAGTCTATGCACACTCTTAAATTGCTCATTTATTTACTAACGAGTTTACAAATTTAATCTAATTCTTTACCGTGTACTTCAAGCACAATTTCACATATTTGTGCCTCGGTTTCACATACACTCTCAGACGCAAAATGACAATATCGCCGTCACATGGTAGCCAACCCAACGGCATGGAAAAGCTTCACTTTTCACTGGAAGCTGGAATATTCTCCAAAGCGTCTCGCCTGGGCCGTGGGTGAGGTGAACTTATCCGCGAGAGATAGTGCAAAAGTACAAAGTATTTGTGTAATTCCAAAAGCCCTCCGCTCATCAAAATACCCATATTTTCTAGTATTTTTTATGTCAAGCATTTCTGTGTTAAATCGCCGGCGGAGTATTCAGTGTTTCTGTCTGTGAGATTACTCTCCCGGCGGAGATAAGCGAAAAAAAATCAACAGAGGCTCTCAGTGTTATCAGTGAAAATTCCACCTTCGGCAGAAAAGCGGCACGTTGACCAAAAAAATGGTTTGTTGATAGTCGTTTTTAGAAAACTGCGTATTTTCTTGTGCCTCCTGGGGAAAAGTGCGCCGACAGGAAGGGCCCATTGAGCAAATGCTCCATACGACATGTCGCGATTGGGAGATGCGCAGAAAGCCCGCTGTGACCTCTATGCGTACTCTGATGCAGCACAGATAGCATAATTTTCATTCATGGCCAAAGTGCTATGGAAAATCGCGAGCCCATTCAATTGCCGTGTCTTCTGAATCATCCGCTCTGCCGCCTTTGCTTCACGCCAACAGCGTCGCGCGATCGAGAGCGATGAGATCTATTTATATAAAAATTCGCAATTAGGATATTATAGCGCGTGTTTCTCACATGTCACTTCTTTCGCGAGAGAGAGAGAGAGAGGGAGAGAGAACTCCGTATCCTGAGTATTTGAGTATTTCCATAGTTACTCTCGCATTGGCTTCCACCCTGACTTTTACTGCGAAAGTTCATCAGACGGCGGAATTGATGTGAAACTTTATTCTTATCGTGTGACCTTTGTAAAGTTATTTGCGTGAATGCATTATTCAAATTTATGCATAAATATCAATTATGGAAGTTATCTAAAGTGTTGATTCATTAGATATATTTCAGGCGATATTTATGAAAACAACACAACAAAATGTGTTGATTAAAATGCAAATGACATTATTGAATTGTGTTTTTTGACGCTATACCAAATTGAAATTTGATTCTTATTAGACTTGTCCATGGAAATTTCTTGCAGGTTGAAATATTCGCTATTGGGTGTCGACCAGCACTGTCAAAATTTTGCACATTCACATCCGGGAGTTGCTTTGAGCTGTGAAAATAAGTGATAAGAAAAATCGTGACTGTAAGACTTAGTACAAAATGAAGAGACTCATCGATGTGGAAGACAGTCAAGAAACTGACGAAGCGTGCGAGCCCGCCCAGGAACCGAACGCGATCAACTCCAACTTAGCACTAGACGTACTAGACGATGATTGCCTGCTTTCCATATTTTCCCACCTGAATGTCCTGCATTTGATAGAGTTGGAGAAGGTTTGCAGACGATTTAAGGCTCTCGCTCAGAGAATGTACAAAATTCAGCGTGTATTGGACTACGAAGAACTCTCGGATCAGAAGTCCAAAGAGACAGTGCAAGTTCGGATAGTGCTGAGGGAAGTGAGGAACATCTCAGCGAGGTTAGGCCCGTATGTTCGCACCCTTAAAGCCCAAACCTGCTCATTTTACAACATCGATTGCATTCTAAGCGATATCCTCAAGGGCTTTAGTAACTTGGAGAACTTACACCTCAATATGTTTGACATCACCCAAGTGAGCTTTGCGATGTTATCTGAGATGTTCGCAAAACTTAAAGTGATCGAGCTCGAGAACTGTAGATTTTCAGGCAGAATGGAGAGAATTAAGGCATGTCTGCAACATGCAACACAATTGGAGATTCTGAATCTATCTGGTAACGATAGCATATCCGGATACTGTTTGACTGATTTGCGAAACATTAAGGAGATCAACCTGAGCTCTTGCTTTGCTATCGAGTTATTCCACTTCACACAATTCTGCCAAAACAATCCGGGACTGAAGCGGCTCAACATCAGCTATAGCTGTCTTACCAATGGAGCCACTTTGCGCGTGGTGGCGAATCACCTGCAGAGCATAGAGAGTCTCATAGTAAGGTACAACCATGAGCCTAGGACTCCCATTGACTACAACATCCTGAGAAATCTGCGGTGCTTAAAGGTTTTGGAGCTGGACGTTGCCCCCGACAACTTCACATTCGACACTTGCCTGGCAAGACTGGCCGTTTGGAATGCATTGCAGCACGTCGCCATTTATTCTGGTCCCTTCACGCAAAACACTTTGCACTCGCTGTGCTCCCTCAGAGAGTTAAGGGTGCTGAAGCTCCCGCACAATAGGAATTTGAGTGACGAGAATCTAATTCAAATGTCATTCGCTAAAAACTTCCATGGCCTTCAAGAACTGCATATAAATCATTGCGATCATATCACCAATAGAGGCATAGTTGAGGTCATTAGAAGGTGCCGAGACCTAAGACGTTTAAAACTGTATGGAGAGAATATTACAAATAATCTCATCAGCCAGATCTTACCGATCTTACAGGACAGACCAGCGACGTTGGAAGTCGTTGCGCTTTGGAAGATGATCCCATCAAAAATCCGTGATCAGATTCGCGGGAACCCCAAAATAAAATTGTATTATTTGTCAGAAGATGGAATGTTCATTTTACTTTAATATTGAATTTCAGTAATGATTGGATAAACTTATAAAAATTGTGCAGAATAAAACACTTAAAAGTGTGTGAAAATTTTCGTTTTGCTGATCTATTGTCTATCTGACATTTTCTAGAAACATTTAGGTTGAGACATCTCAAGTTTGTAACTCTTTACAAATCGGATAAAAGCTTTTGAAACTCTCAAGAGCAAAATCATTCTTAGGCAAATGTTAGAATTAGCACATACTTTCATATATTGCGTCTTCCAAGTTATCCAAAACAATTCTGCGACCCAATTTAATTGCAAACACTCAGATTCTGGAAATAAACATCATTAGCCAATTTTCATGTTGATCAGAGAGACGAGCGCGATTTTCTAATTTAAAGCTGAGAAATTCCTCACAATACATCATTTAGAACTCCTACAAGTTCACCATGTTAAGATGTGCTCGCTTCCGTGGTGTTCGTGCGCGCTCTTTACTCGCTCATTCTCTGGCGAAAAGTTCTCAGTGAAAAATCCATACGCTATTTTCCTCGATACACACACGGAGAGTGATTCAGTTGGCTTCTGATTGTCGAACAGTGAAAATCGTTCTATTAATACCGTTTGAGAGCCAGAGTGTTTCGAAGTTGTTGCAATTCTTGCTCAACTCTTGTCTTAGGGCAGCTCCTATTTTTGCATCAAATCCTTGATTTCCTCCTGGGGGGGAGATTCAGCAGGAGGAACAAGAGAGAGAGAGAGAGGGCGAGAGAGGGAGTGACAGAACGTAATTTGGGGGGTGAATCGTGAATGAGTGGAAAGTGTTAGCGCGAATTCAAAGGCCCGAATATGTCTTGGAGACTTGCGGTAGGTCACTGTGAAGTTCAAATGCCTCTCAATTTTCAAAGCATTGCGGCTGAAAAATGCTGAAATGTGATGGTCTGACATGAGTGAAATTTATCGGTGAATGGATTAGAGAGAAATGTGAAATCACTGAGGGACGTCGCACAGTGTTGGCATACATATGAGCTCTCTGTGCATGGGGTGACTGATAAATTTTATCTATTGATCACACAGTATTATGTACATTTTGCTGACTCGGGCATAGTTTGGGTGAAATTCTCGGGAAAACCTATTTTATTCTATTTCCCCCCATAAAGTTATCCAACATTACGAAATACCCGAAATACTTGATAGGCAATTCCCTGTCGTCTCATTTTGATATCACATTTCCACTGTCTCAGGAATTGTTTTTCTCTCCAAAAAGAAAAATTGGCCATTTTCAGCTAATTTTAGACAAGTAAATTGCTCTTGAGACATACACACATATCAAATTCAGGAGAAAGAATCTCATCGTCACTCATTAAAGTAAGAAATTCTTAAGATATAGTCAAACTATCTCACAAATGACTCTGTTTTACCTTGAAATGTGTTATTTTGAGAACGGAATAAAATGAAAATCTCTCAGATTTTCACTTTCTCGCGAAATTATTGGGAAACATCGTGCTTTTGTAGAGTATTTTGTAATGTTTAGGAATTCACAAAACACACTTCTCTTCCGAGAATCCACTTGAAACCCTTTTAGACACATTTAAGGGAAAACTTGCCTTTACAATTAATCTCCATATCGTGTGAGAAAAATTATGCAGTGTAATGCAAATGACTTAGTAATTTCTTGAAATCAGGATTAAAATTAATGCTACACGTTTTTTTTCTTGTCTCTCAAACAACAAAAGCATACAAATAGCAACCCCGATGATGAATAAGCGCTAGTGTATTGAGGAGTGGGAGAAAGGGCAACACGATGGAAGAAATATATTGATTTCCTCGTGTACGTTTAAAGTCCAAATCTCCTTATGGCACTTTGGCACATGTATTTGAACTCGTGAGCATTGCATGCGAGCACGGAGAGTGACGAAATGGGGTCATCGAAATTATGTGGGTGACCCAATTTCGTGTCTCTCCTGAGCTTTCTCTTCCGCTCTCCCGAATTTCTCCCAGCTGAGCTTTCGGCTACAGAGTCCTTGAGGATGTGCGGCAGTCCTTGAGGAAGGCAACGCGTCAATTCCATTATGCAATGCTCCGCTGAGCACTTTGACAGGCATTCTCCCCAATTGAATTGTGCTGCAAAATTGACCAAACTCAATTGTGATCAATTTGATCTCGAATGCATGAACGAGAAGAGGATAATGGAGGCATCAATTGATATTTATTTATGGTGCTGCGAGATGTGATACTGAATCAGGCCTCATTGTTGGGTTTATTGAGTGGGCTGTCGATGCGCATTAACTTTCCTCTCAATATGGAAACCAAATAAAAATTAAACTCATCGAATCCCCTTCGTCAGGGTCTGATCACTCAAGCGTGAGACATATTTAATGATCCCTTTTGGTGTGGCGCATTAAAAAACAGCATGACATCTAGTTTGAGCTTCTCGCAAAAGAGACGCTTTGCTGGGTAAACAAGTGTCCGATGGTGCGCGGTATCATTAATTGGGATTGAGACAAAATCCCACCCATTAAAGTGTGCGCTTTTTTATACACCATCAACATCATATGCCAAAATAGCCGTGTCCCTCTAAATTCACGGCTGACTTATCAGTGAATCACGAAGAGGCAATAAAAATAGACAGAGAGACCACAAGGTGGGAGGGTGGATTTTCGCCATTGTCTTGCACGTCATCGGTAACAGGTGGTGGGAAATATTGGGATTCAACTCTTGGCATCCATCCCACAAGCCTCGTGGCTAAGCTCTCACTTTCTCGCTTGCAGTACTCCAACAGCCGGTTAGACTCCACAGATGTGACCACTGGACGACAGCTACAGAGGATTCTTCATTACTCCATCACACCCAGTCGACCCATCCCGACACTGAGGCGTTCAGAATGTGCCATTCATGACGTTGACTGTGATGAGGTTTACCCAAAGATTTACATTGGTGATGCGTAAGTGAGACTCTTGTCAGCTTTTATCGTCTTGATGTCAAAGGAATTGAGAAGAAACGACTGAGATTTGTATCAGCAAGTCGAAATGTCTCCTCTAGACATACTAAAATTTTATCAAAGACAATTCAAAAGCACTACTTTTGAGATTTCATATGAAATTCATCTTGAAATTAATATTAAAATCAGAAGAGTTTAGCATTATCTGTGGATTATCATAGAATTTCCATTGAAATTTGAGCTTATATTAATATCAGCTTGTAACGAAATACTTTTAATTTGGCTCAATCATTTTGTGACGCCGATAACCAAAATAAAATAAACAAGGGAGTATAAGAAAATATACAAATATTAGAATTGAATCGCAAATTTAGAAGCATTATAGTGGACACAAAGTGGTAATTCATAGAATTGTGTTCATTATGGGAGCATATTGGATCAATTTCAACAGAATAGAGCCAATTATCTAATTATGCAAATGGACTGAGTTTATCGTGATTTAAATAAACACAAAGGTATAAATATTGAATTGAATTCTGCCATGGCTAATGGCGGCGCTTTTTTGTATATTATATTGTATAATCAGCAATATATTGTCTTCTGACCCAAGCTGAGAGTGTCGGTGATATTAATCATACTTTGTGGTTGTATTCGCAGAGCGTCAGCTAAAAATAAAACGTATCTCCGTCTAATGGGAATAACGCATATATTGAACACCGCAGAGGGTTCGCGTTTTGGTCAAGTGGACACAGGACACTCATACTACAGAGATATGACCAATATACGGTGAGTGGCGAGATTTGTCCTCTGATTGAAGCGTCTGAGTTAATGTCTTCCTGCGCAGATACATGGGCTTCCCGATGATCGATCAACCCACCACAGATATCTCACGCTACTTCTACATCGCATCCAAGTTCATTGAGAACGCCGTGAATAGTGGCGGAAAGGTGCTGGTCCACTGCCTCATGGGCATGTCGCGGTCGGCCACGTGTGTGCTGGCCTACCTCATGATCGGTCGCCAAATGAGCGCCGCCGAGGCGATCCGGACCGTCCGGATGCACCGCGACATCAGGCCAAACGACGGCTTTCTGCAGCAACTGGCCGATCTCGACAATGAGCTGCGACGGGAGCGCAGCTTCAAGCTGTACTAAGGCAGACAGACATCCCTCGCATTGATACTATTTAACATGCAAACTAATACCAATTTAATCGTTAGCGTGATAAGAGATATTTGCAGATTGAAATCCTCTATTTCTCTATAGTTAACTACAAATACTGACCTGCGCTTCTTCACCTGATTGAGTTGACAACGAAAGTTCTCTATTTGGCAAGGAAAAATACAACCAAACAACACTGTAGACAGTGTGGACATCACCTAAGAAACATACACTATGGAGACTACTAATATATATTTTTAAAAGAAACCATTATACAATGATGCTATACAAAAAAAAAGATGGTAGAACAATTGTGAATTGTTTAAACCCACCCCCTGTACTTCAAACATATATTCAAATGGAATGGAAATCAATAAAACTGTACAAAAAGTGCTATAAGATCTGTAAATAAACTATACTTCATATTTTTTATAACAATAAAATCTTATAGAGTAACTATTAGTGAGAAAAAAAAACAGAATGTTATTAACACTTGAAGAGACATGTGAGAAGCAGAAATTAAAAACTATTTAATCTTGTTCCAAAGTTCAGGCTAGTTCTTAATATTTAATGATGAGAGCATTGAAGGAAAGAATGGTAGTGATTACAGCACATGATGATGAATACAAAGAATTTTGTATGGCCTCAAGAGATTTTACAAGAGAAATCAAAGGTAAAACCTATACAAATGCCAATCACAATATATGAAAAAAAACTATGTGAAAAAATGTGTACACATATACATTTTTTGGATAATAAAGTGCGGATGAGGTAGCAAGATGACTTCAATCCACTTCGACAAATTAAGACACTTATTCGTCACTTAACTTACTATTTAATTCGTTATCTCGAGGTAATTTTTGTCCAGCCTCAATATTTTGTGCACGCAGAAGAGTATTTCGCTTGAATAACTATCACAACCATGCAATTGAATCAAAGCTCCTCGTGGTCCTTCTCACTCGATAGGTACTGACTCGATGCGCTCCTAAACTCCTCATGATGCTCCACATGATCTGCCGCCTTGTGCACCAGCCTCATGAACTCCGCGGCGTCAAAGAAGTAATTGGTGAACTTGGCATACGCGCCACTCTCATTGCCACTGCCATCATCCTCACTCTGCAGCTTCTCCGCGTCCTCCCATGTGACATAATTGATGCCTCTGAGACGCGCCAGGTCCAGATAGCACGTGGGATCTTCGCAGTTGTACAGCTCGAAGATTGACGCCCAGTTTGGCAGGAAGAGCAAGTGTGTGAGACCAGCTCCGTGCATGCCAATGAACACGTCGGTGTTTCGCGTAATTTCCAGCTGCTCGCGGAACTTCATCTGACTGCCATAAGCGACGTTCTGCACATCAAAGCGATCATCCTGACGCAGTCTCTCCATCAACTCCTCCTCATTCAACACCCGCCGATACTTCGTTCCGCGCGACAAGAATGTCACTCTCACCTTAGCACTTGTCCGCGGATGAAGAGGAATCTGCAGCCGGTGTAGAACGAACTCGGAAAAGGCACGAAATAATCCACTCTTCTCACAGCCTTGGATCTGCGAGTGACAAAAACATAAGATGCTAAAAAGTTATTATCAACCAAAAAGTGTTTGGAAGGTTTTTTTTTTATATAAACAACACCGTATTAAGTTCATAGCAATATCGCCAAAGAAATGTTCCTAATGGATTTATCATACAGGCACGTATTCCTCTCAAATTCGATTGAATTGGAGAATTCAATTTGTCATTCCAATTGGAATTGGCACAATTTTTGACAGAAATAGCCTAAATCGGTTTCATAGTACTTAAAATCGCAAAGTATTCGAATGCTTACAATTGGTGTGTTGTAGAAAAGTCCAAAAATCATTCGAGGTAAAAGTGGAAGCATGAGATTCTTGAAGCACACCGTCTTGCCTCGAAAGGTGTTCAGGTCCCACAGAGGATTCTTCGTGAAGGCCTCGAAGGTTTCAGCAAATGGTGAGATGTACTTGTAAGTCTCCCAAATGAGAATCCGCACATCTCGTCCGAATGGATCGAAATCCCTTCCGTTGGACGTGTTTACGTGAAGACTCGCGTACAAATTGAAGAAATCACAGAAATGATGGTACATGTTAATACCTAGAAGAGAAGCAGTGGCGGTTATAAATGTTTTGCAGGCTGTTAAAGATGGGAATTGGGAATTTACTGGCGTCCAATTTGAGAAGCACTGTCGGTTGGGTCACGATCACGTCGCACTGCCCACTTTCGATTGGTCGCTGAGGTAATTCGCTGAAGAAACGCAATTCTGGCGCCCACGACTGAAGTGGGCTCAAATGTCCCAATTCCTCTCTCAGCCGATTCACGTGCAGCGTGCAGTGACCGGCAATTTCGCCCTCCTTCAGGACATCCATGTGATACCGAACTGGCTCGCGCCGGTGCTGGAAGTCAGTGAAGTTGACCAGAATATTCCTGCCGCTGCAGAAGCGCAAGTATTTGGAGCACTCGAGAGAAGAGTCATCGCGGAAGAGTGGCTCGCAAATGACTGACTGTTCCCGGATTTGCTGCCGCACGAATCCTTATTACACAAACAGCAAACATTGATCTCAGAGCCTTCTTGCAAGCATTCACAACACACTCACCGAAGTCAGCCTGGCTGAAGAAGGTGCTTCTCTGAGTCGCCTTGTCCTTAACATACGTGGAATGTTCACCCGGACATTCGGGCTGGGAGAAGGCGTGATTCTCCCTATCACAGTCATCTTCGTATCCCCAGCATTCCTTCACACCCGGAGCACGTGAAAGACGATTGAGGTGATAAACTACGTGAGATTCAGGTAAGTTTAGGTCTTCACTGCTTGTGTTGGCGAAGCATTTGGCCAGTGAATTAAGTAAAATGACAAAGTTAAGCACACAGAACACAACATTATTTAAATTAGAGAAATTGGAGGGCATCCTGAGTATTATTTTTAACTATATTTCACAGACTACAAAAGAGCAAACGCAAATATCACATGCAAGCAACAATGCTTTGGAGAGATTTTGACACTCGACCATGTTTGTCTCCACGAATTTTGCCATAAAATTCATAGCACGACTTTTAGCGGCAAATTCAAACATTCGAAGACAAAACCGTTCAAATCTGACTCGAGCAAAAGATAAATTTATGGTTTAAAGAAAAGTCATGTATATTGATTGTGTTTCTCAAAGTCACACTCACAATATTTAGCTCTAAATATACAGTGAAATATGGCGTAACAATACTTTCTCAATTCTTTTTTTCTTTGAATAATTAGTATTTATTCAATTTTTTGTGTTCACTTGACAAGGCGCAAACGGACGCAAATAAACTTAAGAACAGAGAAGATGAACACTTCATGGCTTGTTTTACAAAGCACTTAAATATGTTTTCTTAAGATCTTTCACCTCAAAAATATGATTTTTTTTCTTTCCAAAAAAATTATTTGAAAAGCAAACCGTAAATACACATTAAAATTATTACGACGGTCTTGGTCTTTCGTTTAATTTTCCCACTTAGAATTTGCATTTAACCTTAAAAAAAGCATTGTCGAGGCACTGACCTAGTCCAGGAAAACTATACGCAAAATCGTTAATTAAGAACTACGTAACGAAGTTTACGATCTCTTGGTTGTACTGCTATTATCTTGGCCTTAACCATATAATTACAATGATCCTTGTAATTATCATATTTTTAACTGCATTCTCTCTGCGACAAGAAAATCTGTTATACAATTATTAAAAGCGTTTTTCCAGAAATTTTCTGCATATTTTATTATCTGAAAAATTTCTGGCTACTTTCATAGCAAAAGAAACAATTTCATTTTATTGCATTCGATAAGGAAAAGTGATATTCCTTGATATTTGACCCATTTTAATTGCTTTTGTCTTCCACTCAAGACTCAATTACACTGTTAAATGCGTAATGCTGCGGAAGTGGGGCAAATAATCAATAAATTAACCATTAAGCATTCCTTTGTGCAGAGAACCTCTTTATAGGATCTCCACTAAAAGTGGCCCGCATTGTCTGACTCAATGCGATGTTTCCGGCAAAATTTTAATGTGGTTTTTAACTTCGGCACCGCTTAAGATACCGTTCGGCTATCTATGCTTTTTCTCACCTGTACTTCCCCATTTTACTGACTCAGACGAATGCCAATAACCCATTCGGCTGCCACTAGTCAAGGTCCCTTATTCTGGCCCAAAAGTGAATTTCAGCTATTTTCACTGGACGGCAAAAACCAAAAATAACTGAGCTTTTTAGTGTACACTAAAGTGAAATTGAGTGATGAAGAAGAAGAAAGAAAAAACACTTAATTGCCCGGTATTTTATATGCTACTCAGAATCGAAGTTAATTATTAGGTGTAATCCATTCGAACTGTGAACTGTTACGAGAGACACGCGCCAATGTTTAAGCACAGTGTGATTGATATATCACTTGATTTGAACAGAGAGAAAAAAAAACTTGTCGAGCTTGCTGGATTCTTGAAAATATTGGTGTTAAAGTGTTCGGAATTTCCAATACCCCAGAGAATATCACAATCTTTAAGAAAAGTAAATATAGTTCTGTGATAATTTTTCTTTTTCCACATGCACAGTGTGTGTCAGTGACTGCGCAAAATTGTTCACAAAAATGTTAAGTGAAATAGTAAAAAAAAACAGCCGACACAACATGTATTGAAATGTTATTCAAGTAATGCAGAAATTACATACTGTTTTTTATGCAAATACTTACAATCGTGTTAGAGACCAATAATAATAATGTGGAACTGCGATTTCGCTGTGACACACAGTAGAAGCGCCAGTATTGGGTATTTACAAGTTTTCGCGTGTGTGTTTATAAATATGTCGTTTTTTTTTTCAACAAGATGATTCAATCGCTTCAGTCCACCAGAAGATCTTTCCGGCGTAGCATCGCCAGTAATTCCAGTTTGACTTTCGCACTCGCACAAGATACATAGTCTAGTCGCGGAGGCTTCTTGCAAGCTAATTTGAGAAGTTTTTTTTTTATCCGACTGGAAGTGAGTGTTTAAATATGTGAAGTTTGTTGAAGTCGAAACTTTCTTGGTCAATTATTCAGCACGAAAGCCAGTGTCTCGTGATAGTGGTTGATGTGAAGATGTGTGGCAAAAATCTGTAATCAACTGCTGAAGGCAAGGAATTGAGCCAAAATAGGTCAAGTGTCTTATCACACTTTATTCACACATTCAATGGCAATTTCTGGGCATCGCTGTGAGAATTCAACAGTTTTGAAATTTCTACAAGCTCTCCTTGTGCGATAAATCGATGCCAAGCTTGCTGTATTAACTGTACATCGAGTTTCAAAAGTAATAATCTAAGAGAGTGCAAAATTAATTTCTGAGGATTTCTGAGCGTAAAAAAGAAGTTAAGGTGGAAACAAGTTTTGCCACAACTCTTCTTCTCCAACTGCTATTGACAACTCCTTGTTGTTGTCTTTTTTCTGCTGATTTTTACAATAAAGAAAAAGAGAAGCGAAGACTCAAAACAGCGACATGACCTTCGGCCATTTCATTGCCATCGTCGCACTTTTGTTAATTCCACTGAAATGTGTGCATCTCACAGCGGAGGCTGAGCGCTATGGTAATTCTTTGTCAATCACTGCATCCAATCTCACGTTATGGAATATCCCATCACTTGCTGTACACTCAATCAATTTCCCTTAGGTCTTGCCATCAAGTGTGTTTCTTTGCATTTCGGGTATTTCCCAATCGCGCTCGACCTTTTCGTCGTGTGGATTTTAACACTCGTGCATGCGTTTTCTTTCTCGCCGTCCGATTGACACTGCTTGAGGTCAAGTTGTTCTTATGACGTCACCCACTCTGGTTTCGTGGTGAAAACAACTAGGGATACCTGATATTTAATCTGATCTTACGACACACTGCGGCTCAGCAATTAATGCAAATTCCAGCTCGTGCGTCCAAAAAAGATAAAACAACACACAAAATATCCCGAAATTCAAAGAAAGTTCACACATAAAAGTATAAATTTCAGCGATAATTTTTTTTCCACCCCTTCTCTATGTAAATTTGCTATATTGTTAAAAAGTTTTCCCATACCTTTAATATTTCATTTGAACAAAGTTTCCCTCGCGAAAGTACATAGCGCGAGAAATATCTGCATTTGTCCTCCCTCTCACGTTCTTTCTCCCAATTCGCCTGGGATCGTTTCAGAAGGCAGCGTATGCAACCTCGCGGATGGAACTCTCGGTGTCTGCAAGGCGCATCGCGAGTGCATTTGGGCGAGGGAAGGATTCAAGAGCGGAAGACTGTCGTACTCTGACATCGTGAGATGCAGTTTCGTCGACAATGACGAAATTATATGCTGCGGAGACGAAAGACCGACGCACGATGACCTCACGCCGCCCAGCACAATCGTGATTGATCCAAATAACCGGGATCAGATATATTTCATGTAAGTGTTGAGAGTCTTGCGACGATTAGCAAAAGACAATATGTTATATTTCATACAATAGTAATTATGCTTCTGCTTCTGTTTTTTATATGGCGATCTCTTGGACATTTTTTAATACAGTTATCAAAACTCCATGTTTATTCCACTAAGAGGATCGATATAACAGAAAAACGCACTTTTATTACTCTTTTCTTAGGGGTTTCACGATTGAAACACGACTTTATGCTTTAAATGTCTCTTAGATATGTAAAGTTTGCCTGACTAACAGAAAACCTGGTTTCACTTAGTTCAACCCAAAGTTATCTCTCTCAATCCATATGTCGTAGTGATTACAGTTTCTAACTCATTCCAGATCTCCTGATAATGAGAATTACTTGCTAGAGAATGATGGAAAGACATCATCGTCCATCGTTTCGACTTCACCGACCTCGAGGATCGAGGGAAAGGGCAGAAAGTGCGAAGAGGAGTGCAAGAAATTCATGGAGAAGTATCAAACTCTCTCGTATAATATATTGGGTGGTGAGGCGACAAATCTCGGGGAATTTCCGCACATGGCCGCCCTAGGTTATCCGTCGCAAGAAGTCGGTGACGAAGTGTACTTGTGGAATTGCGGGGGAAGTCTAATTTCCGAGCAATACGTCCTCACTGCGGCCCATTGCACGGCAAATCCCACCGCACTGCCAGAAATTGTGCGCCTCGGGAAGGTCACACTGAAGAGCAACGACGACACAGCTGTGGCGCAAGACATCGCCATCAGTCGAATCATCAACCATCCTGATTACAAGAGGAATCGCAATTACCACGACATTGCGCTTATCAGGCTTGCGCGTCCGGCGGAAATGAACGAGAACGTTAAGCCCGCCTGTCTCAACACAAATCTCGATGATGTGCCCGAGCATACGCACCTCGTCGTCACCGGCTGGGGTGTGACGTCGGTGGAGAGGCGAGAGAAGTCAGGTTTGCTGCTCAAGACAAATCTCACATCGGTGCCTCTGGACAGGTGCAACCGGACGTACTCTGATTTACCACGTGACCGCGCTCTTCCCAATCTGCTCAACGATGGTCAGCTCTGTGCGTTCGATATGACGCGCAAGAACGATGCATGTGAGGTGAGTTCTCAAACCTCTAAATACGCACACAAACATTATTAGAGAAACCCACAAATTCTGCTCTCGCAGTTGACAAAATTCCATGCATATTTGCACCGCAAACATTGCTTTGTTCTTATAATTCTAAAATTATTAAAAGCTTATATTTCAATTGATCGAATGCCCTAAATTAATTGTGGTAATGGAATCTGAATGCGAAAATGTATCTGAGCGAAATATTCACGTTGAATCTCTATGAAATGAATAAGTCGGACACTTCCATTCGCTGAGCAATCAACTTTTGTGTTTAATTTGTCATATATTGGCATGTGTGTGACCAAATAAAATCCCTCCGATGTGACCACATATTGCACAAATATTTGCAGTTATGTATACATCAATATCTGCGTGCAAAGTAATGGATTTGGGGACGGCAATTTATTGCATTGCCGAGCCATCATCAGTGCTGATGAGATTAAAGCTTGTAATACGCATTTTGTATTAATTCCAGGGCGACTCCGGCGGTCCATTGCAAACAGTCAGTGATAATGGCTTCGCCACAATAATTGGTGTGACGAGTTTTGGCATTTCTTGCGCGAGCTCAACACCAGGCGTGTATGCACGAGTGAGTTTCTATTTGGACTTCATAGAGCAAAATGTATGGCCAGATAGTCGCTAATAAATTCACCGATTAAACCTATGATTTATGGACAAAATTTTATTCTTTGCTCTCATCGCCATGGAGACGCCAGGTGGTGAGACAGAAACACCAGGCGCCCCCATTGTTGTGCGAGAAACTTATCACTTTATCGATTCACCGCACATTGTTCATGCTTTTTAGCAACACCCGCCCCATCATCCCCTGTTGTCAGACAAAAACTTGCCATCTCGAACACCTGTTTGATTGCACCAACATTTTCCTCTCAGGCCTTTTCGCACTCCGCGCTCAAAAGTGTGCACATCAGTGAAATATGTACCTCATTTTCATGCCCTTTCATCAGCAATATAATTCAAATTTGCCAGATATTTAATTAATTTCAAGGTACATTTCACATCACAAGTTTCCCTGTGACGATACAATGGGAAAAACTGTCATACAGTGTAAGTCAATTACCCTATTCTCTCATGTTGCCCACCCACTGTGAAATGGATTGCGAGAGGTGGATTAATATAAGAAGCAAGTACTTACGGAAAAACCAGTAGTTTTATCGTACGCCAGGGAAATTATGTGAAAATATGCGAGAACGCTATCGTATTCTTGATTGTTAAAACCATGGAGCTTTTTGTATATTTTTCAGATAAATGATCCACCCTTTCAAGAGGTAAAACCGTTTGGCTTCACCCTCTAATGTTCTTGTAATACGTTTCAAAAAGCCTCTCCGTAACTCAATAAGCTTGATAATTATTTTACCTCCATTTTCGCGTATTCTTCCTAAGTGATTCGGAAAGGGGGTTTTGCCTGCTATTAATGCCATAGATACTCGCAAGCACACACAGTATAGATACGTCTTAATCTACTTCATGGAGAGCGTTATGTTTTTCATAGTGCTATTGCAATTTAAATTGATCCCAAAGGATCAAGAAATGGTCCTTTTTAGCTCGGAAACGATTAAACAGACAAAAAATTTACATGGTTTTTATTAGACTAATTTAATTATCTGCTGTTTGGTGATTCAGAAGCATTTTTAAATCTAACTCTCTCTTTGTGTAGGAGGATAAGTTCTTTACTCTGATTATGACTGGTTTAAGGTCACATTCAAACTCGACACTTGAAAATTTGAACAGTGGTTTACCTTTTTAGGGATGCAAAGCACTAAGTCTACCCAAATCACAGAAAAGTCAAACTCAATCATGATTTATGCAGCTTGGCTTCACGTTCATTATAATCAATTTCTGAGATGAAGACCCTAATGGAGGAAGGACAGATGAACTTTCATTCATTTAGTCGTCCTACAATTGAGAGTTTGCAAGAAGCACTTTTTATCACCAAAATGTTACAGTAACGAAAGTTGTGTAATGTCGAAGAGTGAAGAGTTCGTGTTGCTTTCAATTCATCTTTCGGTATTTATAATGAAAAAAATAATGTTAAAAAATCTACAGAAGAAATTGACTAAAAAGAATTGTTTATTCCATATTTTTATCCGACACTGAATTGTTGACACACGTTGGATAAAATTCACAGTGCAATTTACAACAATATTCCAAGTCAATTTCGTCAATTTATCAACTTTCGTAGTACCTACTATATTATTAAAAAAATTATCATATTCATGAATGAGCAAGTGTTAGAAGATTTTTCATTCTCACACACATTTTCACCATCTTTTGTGCGCAAAAGTTCATCTCTGGGCTTAAGAAATATGAATGTAAATAAATTTCACAACTTTCTGTAAAGTGTTTTGTACTTTTAAAAGTGAAACGAATGGTCTTACTTTACTAGAATCTGAAGAACCAACTTTTAGCTTCTTTAAAACTTTCCACAGAAAAACTACAAATAATCCGAGCCTAAAGTTTACAGATGAAAGTAATAATGATTTCAACATTTTCACCTCGAATGGTTGTGTGAAGAGTTCAGAAGGATAAGAAGAAACCAAAGAGTTTTGTCTTGCATCGGAGATTGGAATCATGCAATAATTACTACGAAACGGCGAAGGATCCGTGGACCGGTGTATGTAAAAAAGCGAACCGCTTTATGTATCTGTTTGGCATTGGAACGCATGCGCTTCCCCAGTTCGTGTGCATTGCGTTGTGTGTGTTATATTCTGATTATTTGGAGAAATATAGGGAAAGCTGTGTGAAATGCGAAAGGTCTGGTGGCCACAGTATCAATTTGAGCACTATCCTGTCGAGACTGCTCTCGTCAGTCCGCCGCAAGTCCTCCTCGTGGGCGCATCTCGGCAGTACGCGCGCGTCCCTGCCGAAGGAGCAGAAATATCTGGTTGCCTCAGCCAGTGATAAAGTGATTTGTCGCGGGTGCTGAAGGGGATCAAGGGAGGAAAATCCTTGTGACACATAATTTCATTGGAGTCATTTTTGCTTTCTCACTGCGAATGCCCAGGGTGAAGAAAACACGAGGGCCAGCCTGAAAGACAGGTGAAAATAGGATGAAGAGGAAGTTTAATATCCTGATACGCGATGGGTATTGTGAGTCTCTTTTTTTCCCGTCAAGAGGGATGTGATATCAATATAAATTTTTTTTCTCCTCGACAAAGAAAAGAAAATTATGAACGCTGGGAAATCGGGAGAGAGGGCGAAGACCCAACCCTTAATCTATTTATAAGAAGAAGAAAAAAAAAACACACCGTATGGATAAGGAGAAGTGGAGATTTCCAATGTGGAGAAATTCTTGTGCAATTCGAAGAGGGCATCAATGTAACTTGAGTATGTTTGCGTGAGACACACCTGAGTACAAAAGGATGAAAATATCTAAGGGAAGAATAAAATTTTCTCTTGACAACGGTGAATCAACATTAGACTAAGTCAAGAACGTGCGGGCGGCATTTGAATGATTTCACCTCTATTGTTGTACTTTTGTACAAAGATTTTCTTCTCCATGAGACATTGGGTGGTGGGCATACGTGGAGAAAGAAAAACAACTTCCATGTAAAATGTAGCATTCTGATCTCCCAATACAATGCTCTCTCGCTTTAACCCTGACAACCGATATCACTTAATAGCGCAGAGTGGCTGTTTATAGAATGAGGGGAGATATACGCAAATGCGATAAATATCAGGTGGAAAATAACATACGGTGCAATTATTCGGTGATGATGGAAGAATCAAAGGCCAGTTCCTGTCGATTTCTCACAATTTGCCAAACGACCACTCTAGATATACTTCTTCATCTGGTGCTGGCCAGCTTCATTAAAAATAGATGGAGAGCAACACCGTGCAGAGCTCAGACTCAGCATACGCCAGCCTCAAAATCTTTGAACTTCTGAGTCAATACGCAAATACACGGGACTTTGATTCTCACATCCGTAATTGATTCTCTAATTTTCACCAAATTCCATTAAATTTGCCGAACACGTGTTTTTTCTTTAAATCTATATTACTATAGAAAGAATGTTACCGATGATTGCACATCTGCTTTGCACAAAGTATAATGCTAAACCTTAAGGTTTTTTTTACAAAAAGCTCACAGGGAAAAATTATATATAATAATCTCCTTAATTAACTCTGGGGCTTTCTTTTATTTAGATTATTCACGTGAGTAGGATTAAGATAAAAATTATTTAATGATGTTGTTTTTCTAGTTTGCACAGCGAAAACAACATCAATTTAATGATTTTGACCATAGTTTTTTCTCAGTGTACGATATTTGTATTGAAAGGCAATTTGCCACGTCGCATTTCCGTCTCTGTTTATTGTTTTCAGAGAAATTTCACGGCACATATTCAACATTCTAACTTTGTGTCTCTTTCCTTGTTAAATATTCACAAGTCGATTGCAACATACGTGTTTATTTATTTATCAACTCATCCAATATCTTGTATCTTAACAATACTGCTGTCGATAGAAAAGAACAACTTCATCCAGATCTCTCTAAACTTCTTCTTGTATCCGCAATACAATATTATACCGTGAATAGTATTCGAATGATCTGCTTTGGGATTGTATAGTGCCAAATTTACACATGAACACTTCTCCCTTAACAACGATAAACACGGAAGGAAAGGACATCATCTGTGACAAAAGGTGAAAACAGAGAGCGAGGGAAACAGGAGGAAATCCAATACGGAATACACAATACGGAGTGTGACTCAAGGACTTATGCCAGAAATTGGAATGTAATTTATTTTCCACACATATGTGCTTCAGCCAGCGCCTCACGCAGTGGAGAAAAACACGGACAAATGCAAAAGTGGGGTTCATTTGGGAGTGAACAGGCTCTGAGCGGAAAAGGAATATCCATCAATTAGCGACAATGGTGAATTCACGGGCAGATTTGGAGACGGAACTGGCCGAGGAAATCCCCGAGCACTGGTTGGCAGTCATTGCTCACTATGTGCTGGGCTTCCGGAATGACACAGTGGACTTCACTGCGCCCATCCTCAAGCCAGTCGCCGTGCGCTTCTACCCGCTATTCATCCTCCAGTACGGGCTGCTCCTCGTGATTGGCCTACTCTCCAATATCGCCGTTATCGCCTACATTATGCACTATAAATTGTTTCACGATGCCACCCACTCATTCATCGTTAATCTGGCTTTCTGCCATTTCGTGCAGTGCTCGGTCGTCCTGCCGATCACTCTCATGGTGCTCCTGATACAGAATTGGATATTCGGCCAGTTCCTCTGCTTCTTCCTGCCACTACTTCAGGTGAGTAATTACATATCATCTTGCATGCAGAATGTGAACGTCTCCATAGAGAAAAATAATCAGCTATTTGTTGGTAAAAGTTGCTGCACAAACTTCACCTGCACTTTGGCAGAGAAACTATAACTCCATTCAAACTTGCAACTGATTGGTCCCCTTAAGCAATTTGAGAGTCTTTTTCGCTACCGATTTTTAACTTCCTGCTTGTGGAAAGCATCGCAATTCTTTCTTCAGAGAGCTATAGAGCACATTGTTGAATTTTCCGGTGGTTTTGAAGAAAGATTCTATAAAACTTTTCAATGAAATAAGTGTGAAGAGGGTAAAATTGCAATCTACTTTGTTTGCCTAGCAATATTTCTCTCTGGTTGCGCAACAAATAAACACCTGATTGCAATTTAAAAGTGAATAAAAGCACTTTTGATAGTCACAAGGAAAAGCTTTTATAAATTAAACTTTCTACTGGTTCGCTCGTTTGAGCAACATTTCAGGGATGCGAGATAAGTTTTTTTGAAATTTGTCACCAAGGTTTTAATAAAAAACCATTTGACAAAATGTAATCCCTAAACATGGCAGTAAATTTCTAGAAGATTTGCACCACAAAATAATGCGCATCAATGTCAGAATAGGTAGAAAAACGAGACAGAATGGAATAAATAAATCGTGTTGTTTGCGAGACAAAACTCTCCTGCTCAGCATTATCATTCGGGTCGCGAGTCTGCGAATTCCCTGTTGGCCATGACTTCGTAAATTGTGCCTGACAACTATACTAGCGGAACACTTTTCAGCGAATCGCAAGTAAATTTTCCACCCGTGGAATTCATTGAGTCGACACATTCGCATTTATGTGGTAACAGGGGATTTTGCAAATTTAAATTAATTGCCACAGCTTTAAATTACACTCCCTCGCATACACTCGAGCCAATGACTGCCAATTGAATTTTCACCCACACTTAATTACATACCGAGGTTGCTCAATATTAGAAAATGAGCGTTTCCACGGAATATTAGACTGTCACCATAGATACTTGTACTATTGTGCGTCGTATCACATATTGGCCTAATTAGTCACTAATTGACTTCCCTCGATATATCTTTAAAATTTCCAGGAGCCCCATTCAATTTTCTTTCCTTTGCGATTCTTCCTGATTGCATCAAAGTTTCCAATTTGTCAACGTCAAACATCAGACAGCAATTTTATGGGCAAATAGGGGGATTCTTGCGGGGGTCGATGGGGATGAAGATGATTAAATGTTAATTAATTTGCGATGCCAGAGGGATTGGGTGTAATTAAATTATTTGAAAAATTCCAAATTTTCAATGTTCCTTTTATATTGATAGTCCGGTATGTAATTAAAACTTCATAGGTTTCATAAAGTCAAATACTCGATAAACTCCTTGTTTATCTTCTTTGAGGATTTCATCTCTGAGCGCCATACCTGAGATTAGGCAGTGGAGAATTACTTTTCTGTCAGCCATTCAATGGCATTCTTCCTATTTTCCTCCCGAATATACGCACATTTATCGACGGATTATGAAAATCCTTAGTCCAACAAACGATATCGTCTCTCAAGAGTTTATCGTTGAAATGCTGACGAAAAACCTTTTAACTTGATGACAATAAAATGTGGTGTTCTCTTATAAAAATCGGCAGTTTTATAGGATTCTTTATCCCCAAGTGGACATGAGAAGATCTTATATGTTGGTATTTTTGCACACCCTCTTCTCATAACACAATTTCTTCTATATCTTTAACTTAAAGTTGTTTATACTCTGATATGTATCTTAACCATTCTAACTTGATGTATTTCCTCTTCACTGTGGACAATTCTGAGAGGAAAATCTATCAATACTGCAAAAAAGAAGGCCTTCTACTTTTAAAGTTGAAATCTCACAACTTCCCCCTTGGATCAATTGAAAAGTCAATGTTACACAGTCGAGAATTCAAGCATAAAGGTTTGCAAATTATAATAAAATCCCAAAATTCCATATAGCGCTTGTATTAAAGAAAATCGTATAATTTTTCTTGGATCTTAAATTATGTTTTGAAGTTCATCTTCAAATCAGATCTTACACATTTTGAATTGATCACAAAAATTTCAGCTTTGCATAAGCCAAACGTAGCGGATATTTGACTATACTTATACTTTTCCCACAATAAATATATACTCTTTACGACTCTTAATAATCTGTCTGTGACTTTAATATGCTGAAGCACGGGTGAATCTTAGTGGAAATGTGGAAGAGAGGAAAATAAGCAGATGAAGAAAAGCTCAACTACACTCGTACCGCCCTTGAATTGGTGCGAATATGTTTTATTTTATAAAATCTTCTATGTATCACGTCTTAATGTTTAGAATTCGTATTTCGTTTATACGATGCTTCCTATGGTGGGTGTTCAAATGCCATTTATTTTCCACCCTCTTATCCTCTAGCAAACTTCGAGGTCCAACAAGTCATCCATTTTCCGAGGAGAGAAGCGCCAGTGTTTAAGATCAAAGGCTAAATTGAATGTTTTCGATACGACCGTCGGCAGCGAGGGTGGATTTTCATGTCTTCGCTGCGATTAGCAAAGCTTTCCACTACGCAGAACTAAGCAATATCAAATGTGAAGCATTCATAATGCAGATATTTCGAGAAGAAAAGTACATAATTTTTTCCGTCTTGAATCCTCACAGTTTTTATTTCATACTCTTCCCTATAATTAAGTTACCGTACACCCGAAAAATGCGTTACAATCGGAGGCGTGAGCGAAAAATTGGATAATGTGAAAAATTCGGCTTAATGGAACCTTCAAAATACAAGCGTTGAATGGAAAATTTACCTGTTATGAACAAAAGAGAACTTTTGTATACTTGGAATTCTTACAATGATTTCATCCCACACAGTTTTATCATGGTTTTTTCTCCTTAGGCGCTGAGAAAATACGCACATTTTCAACATTCTGAGTTAAAGTGCAGAAAAAATGTGTATTTCCATTATTATCTTGTTGTGCACAATTTGCATTTTTCATGTCAGCCAATCACACACTTTAAGAAGCAATGCAAATTTCATTCACAAGTTTCGCTCGATGCAAATTAACATTATTTGCGGTTTTCCATACTTAATGCATTATTGTGCATCTATGAATTTTGCTCCAGAAGTTGCAGGAAGTTTGACAAGTTGAACTTTGAAAAGATTTTTGTGGGAAACTCAAACCACGCTTTCCTATTGATTCATTAACATTTATGGCTTAAGAAGTGTGATTTATGGAAATTTGTTGTTGGAATTGTTGTACAAAGGATAAGTTTCTATGTATACATATATATATGCATGTAAATTATAACCTTGAGTGAATATTGCATAAATCTTTTAAGCTCTTGTAGCGTGAATCCTGCCATTTCCAACGACTTGTGGGATTTTTACATAGTTTACAGTTCCCTTTCATATTATTTCCAGGATATTCCTCTTCATGTGGCAATTATTACTCATCTGCTGATTGCGTGGGATCGCATGAGGTGGCTCATGGACCCGCTGAGAGCTCGTTTGCCAGCTTTCGTCTGCAGCTGTGCGACGTGGTTAGCTGGCATGGTGATTGCTCTGCCGTACCCAATTTACACTACATATTTAGACCTCGGGGTGAGATATTTTATTTACCTTCCGCAACAATAGGTGTTTTAATGTGCTCAAAGTACCTGCAATTTTAATCAAGGAAAATCATTAAAAACTTTTTAATAAAATTAAGTGGTTCACACCAAGTATAAACTACAATTTCCCAGAGAATTTTCATTGTTGATAGTGATTCTGAAATCACTTTCGCAAAGGCTCTCAAAAGCCGATGCTCGCATTTTCTGTCTGTGGTCTTCCATTTACTTTTGCATATGCAATGAGTTCTCTATGTATCTATGAATAATTGAATATGCATAAAGCTTTTATCAGGATAATAATATTCTCATATGATATGAATATGTGCACATACAAAAATATTAGTATCATTTCGTTTTGAATGTCGGCAGACCAATAATAAAGGAGATAATGCTGAGAAATCATCTTTATGGTGGTAATAATTTGAATCTACGACTGGAGGAGGACTTGAAAAATTTTCCAAACCAAGTCTCTGATAAACTTTGAAGGGCCATAAAGGCGTTATGGTTTTTTGAGCACTTTTATTGATATATTTAAGTCGTGCTTTTAGAATAGCAGCACTGAATAACGTATGAAATCTCTAGGATAGTCTTTTCAGAGATGGCAAAACGAGTATTTCTTTGATGCAGTCAAGTCACGGAATTTGTTTTACTGATACTACAATTTCTCAAGCTTGTACTCTCTTTAGCATCCATCTTATTTCTGCAGAGGAAACATAGGAAAGCTCTCTTTGTGCTCTGCTCGAACATACATTGCTCCACCCCGCATTACACTTTTTCCTGCGCATTTGGTATATTTCTCACCTACACAATAAAATAAAACAAATAAAGTTGTGATGAAAAGGTGGGTGAACGTCAATTGGCACCTTTCTCATATGAGTATTTACTTGTTGTACCTAAAGGAGAATTTCAAATCAGAATGTTTTATGTATTAGGCCAAGGGAAGTCAATGGGAAAGTATTGAGTGAAAGTTGATTAAGTTTTTAGGGAATTTATTCAATCCGTACACCCACATGGCGGAGAAAACTCTCATCGCAACTCTGCTTGACTCCAAGAATTCTCGTATTTTCCATGCCTTAATGCCGAGACAAGTTTGGGAAAGGGCGAAAGAGGCGATGAGAAGTTGCTATAATGATGAAAATTATATACCAACAAAAGAGCAAATATGTTGTGAAGAATATGTTAGGGAAAGAAACAGGATATTTCACATCGTGTATTTTCATATTATTTTGCTTCTTGTTAAAATTACACCCAACCAATGAGCCGCACATGCCATTAAAAGGGGTGAAAATATATCATAAAGAAAAGCTCGGTTTGTCATATTGATTGCATTCACGCGAGGATATTACACTTAGTGTGAAATATGATATGCGATTATTAAAGTCAAGGATGAAAATTTAAGATTCACCCCCAAAATTTGTTATTTCACACCCGACAAATGTTTAACATTACACGCAGCAGATGTACAATTTTATATAAGCGATTGTAAAAACTCCTTCACTTGCTGACAAACGGGAGATGATTATTATATTGTTTTGTGGGAACATAGTGTCAGTGACAATTATATAATGTTCAGCAAGTTCTGGGTGCTTTTCAGCATAATGTCCTGATTATAATGTCACACTTAATTAATTAAACATAACAGGTTTCACCGCTAATGCAGACTTTTCACTGGCTTCCAATACACAGCATATATCTTTTAATTGAACACAACAAATCAATTTAGCACCTAAAATAAACTAATATTAATATGGTATTAAGAGCATTTACAGTCAATTTTGTATAGAGTAATTACTTTAGTGCGCACTAAAAGTTCATGGATGAATGTTAACATTTCACTAGCTCAACAGCAGTTATTAGAACATTGCAAATGTGCCAGTTTATTTTCAGCTAATTTTAACTCATATGATGAAATATCTCTGTGAGATTTAATCTATTGCCGGTTGAAAAGTTTATTAAAACGCGAACTCCTGATGGAAAATGTCTTCAATTACAGTGATACAAAATTAATTAATAACTCCTATTTGACTGCGCTGAAAAATTATATGCAAAGTATAAATCTATACTGTTAATGCAGGGAATTTTTTTAATTGCATTAATTACACATTATAACAGAAATGTAATACTCTTGCTGTTTTGGTTTTACCATCTATTTCGTTTAATATCTGTTCAATATAATGGTCAATTTAGTCTTCAATGAAGCGCAATTCTATTGTTTATTTAAGGACTTTCAATTTAAATTACAGCTTAAAAAATAATAACCATGATATATTTTCCTTTTCAGTTGTACATGAAGCAATTCCGTGGCGTTGGGATTTGCGCTGTAAATCTTGTGGACGATATGCAAGAATATATGCGAGGACTTTTTGTCATAATGTAAGTATTGCACAAACACATAATATACACTTTATTTACTCTGAAATACTCGGCTGGATTCCACTTCCATTCCAATTTAATATTCTTCAACACTTAATACGGGAATAAAAGTTAAAAGAAAGCATTTAATATGAAATATGAAAGCAGAAGATAATAAATTGGATTCTTGAAGTGTTACATTATATAATATATCTATAATAAAATCACGACGATGTCACTATTTGATATGAAATAGAATCACAGCATGGAGAAAGTACGAAGTCGTCCTTCAACTTTAGATGCTTTTCTCTGAAGAAATGAGAAATTGACTGCATTAAACTTTGCTATACAAAGATACATTTTCCATTACAAATATTGCAATGAGTGCAATGCAACAAATGGAATATTTTTACACAGCAATTTTCTGTATGATTTCCAGGTATTGCGCACCTGTAACTATTCTGTCGTATTTGTACATAAGAACCTCTCGAGAATTGCGGGAACCCGATGGGCCACTCGATGTACTCATGTTTGAAGCCAGAGTTGATACACGCAATACACATCAGAGGTGAGCAAAGATATTGAACACATTTTACGTTTGAATTGTGTGTGAGATCGTGCGAGTGAAAGCACATTGATGAATATATGTACGTTCTGTTTAGCTTTATGCCAAGTTTGGAGAGTAAACTCAGAATGTCATAAGCCCAATCGCAAGCATGAACGCACATTCATGGGAATTAATTTATCCAGAAATTCCATTTTGCAATACTTTGAGCCATAATCTTAGAATATGACAAACATTTAGAGCACAAGAGCTCTGAGACCAGATTTAAAGGACTTTCGGATCACTGAAGTAGATTTATTACACTAAATGTTATGTCTGTATGTTAATGTCTGTAACGTAATCGTAGATCTCAGTTTCTTCTAGATAAAGAATTTTTTTTTCAATTTTTCAAGTAAAGAAACAATGAGGAAATCTAATCATGAGATGATTTGTTGTATTATGTGAACTAAAGCTTACAACCCAAAAACCCTTTCCTTTTTCTCAAGCAATTTCCAGATAGAAAGTTGATAGTTAGTAAAGACAATTAATATTGCTTGATGACACCACGAAATAATAATCTTCTTTCAACTATTTAAAGCAGTTTGTGAGATTACAATTGTACAATCGTGAAGTGGTACATATATGTTAATTAATATTCCGTCTTCAGTAGATTGTTGAGTGCTGAGTAGAATTTATGGAATAAATTTGTCGTCTAACAAGAGAGTGTGCATTAATATTGTCTCTTATAAATAGTAGTTCAAAAGCCTTAAACATTAAAGTCAAACTTTCTCAGATTTTACTCACGACATTGCGCTATATTAAATTGATAAGTGGACGTTTTTATTGAAAGTCAACCTGCACGATGCTGAGCTTGTGGAAAATCCAATTTGACGCATTTGGATCTACAAAGGAAATAAGAGAACACTTTTAGCTGAATTCTCCGTTTCTCTGGGTGATAGAGAGGGGTTTTGGAGATATTTCGATAAATATAAAGAGATTTCAGCATGGATAATGACAAGTGTCTGTGCACAAAGTGAACGCGATTTGTAAAAGTCGAGGAGTTTAAAAAGAGACAAGGACCTTTTCAACGTTGAAAAAATTTGGTTTTACTTCTTGAAACGGTAAAAGCTGGTGTGCAATAACTTTTACTAGCTTCAAAGGCACACTTCAACATTATTCATAAATTTATTCATGCAACCTGTTGAGCACGAAATGCGTAGGAAGTCTCATACTTTTTCAGTATCATTGGCATTTTCATTATCATTTCAATCGATAACGAGTACTGATTCGATAGAGAACCATAATTTGCGAGTAATAATGGAAATTGTGAGATAGTTTTATACACTTAATAGCAGCGCAGTGATAAGATAAGATTAAAGGGAATTTAATTCTATATACATTCGACTGTTACGCAGTATTTTCAGAACTTTATATGCTGAAATTGTTGCTAATGGTGAAACTTGAAGTTGTCAACTCAATGATCTTTCTTAATTGGACGCTCATTTATACCATAAAGCCAATCAGATTACATTTGATATTTTGTTTATTCACTTATATTTCAAATGAAATCACATAAAACATTAAAATCCATTCACAAATGAACACGAGTAGAAAGCATTTTGTATGCTAAATGAATGGAGTCTCTAATTAATTATGAGTATTCTTTTCATATGAAAAATGATCCCAAATTTCTGTATTTTCAAACAAATTGTATCCTATGTACACTGATGCTACATAATGTATGGCACGCAGAGGTAACTGAATGACGACATGACCTTTTGGCATGAAAAACAAATCCACACGCAGATTCGGCAAATCAGATACCGAGAATTCCACATTCATCTCTTTAATTGTGCACCATCACATTTGACTTTAAGAACGGGCGGAAAATTAATGTTTCTCTCTCGGCTAACGAGGGTGACTTCTTGTGCTCAAACACTTTTATCGGATGTGAAATGTGACCCTCGCTTTAAAATTACAATAAATCCGATTTGGTAACTTTTCGATGCTGAAAATTCTTAGGACGAAACACCTTTCCACACCGTCAATTCATCGCGCGTGTATTCATTGTCTACCCAGCAGCAATAAGATTGTTGGGGGTCCTCCATTAAAATTTCATTAGAGAAAATGAGCTTTTCTTATTTTTCCTCTCACTTACATCCACTCAATATTTAATTATGTCTTCTCCTCCAGACACTGTCATCTTATCGCAAAAATTCAAATTAAAATTGCTAAAGGACAACTTTTAATTGAACAAAGTATACGCAGGAAAACAGTGCGTGAATAGGAAAGTGAAATATCTCTAAGAAAAGGGTCACATTGCGAAGAAATGTTTATGAAACCGCGCGCTTGTGGCAATGATAGAAGTTTAAATGATGCTTTTTAACAATAATAATATTTCATACGATGACTGGAAGCCAACAGAACAAAACGTGCATTGAAAAGTTATATTATGAAGGAGGACAGTAAGACATTAAATATCAAATAGACAGAATAGAATTACGCTATTCTGTCCATTATGCTTCACATTAAATGACAATGGATCAATTATGGCTTGAATTCTGTCACTTTAATATCACTTAACACACATGATAATGCTTCATAAATTGTTTACATAAAAATGTGCCAATTTACCACATTGTATGCTTAAGTATATCTTAATTATGGCACTCTGCTATACATCTGCCCAATATATGTCTCCTTGTACGCAACATTGCTGAGAAATTTCCATGTAATTTCCTTTGTAAATGGTGGGAAAACAACAGGTATCTCGTGTTTAGCACTCACAAATTTTCAAGATGAATTTCTTTGTACTTTCGGTTTAATAATCTGGAAAGATGAAATGTTGTGAAGTACATTCACCAGAAATGGTCCCCAAAGTGTAGTATTGTGTGGAGTTTTTCGGCAGGGGGAATCAAGAAAATGCCATTGAGATATCCTCTTTGTGAGTATTGCATTAATTTGACCGTCGCTCTTTGGAATTCGAGGGAATAAATTAAATTTTCGAGTGATGTATATATATAGAAATGGGGTTTATAATGTATTTTCCGGCATTGAGACGTGACTTCTGTGTTTTAAGAGATATAATTCAATTTTTCTTGCTAGTCAGGCAAATAATTCTATCGTGGGTTTTGCCATACAAAAAGCACCCAATCGTGAATATTTGATATTAGAAGGATGCTCAATTATCCGCCCGAGAAACAAAGATATTCCAGGCGGAGTATTGTGAGTGTTTCACCACAAATATGCCTATGCAAAATACACGTGTCTCTTTTATCATCCACACCATTCTAAATGGTTGCACAGAGGAAATTTGGCTTAATGTGGCATGTTTACATTTTCATAAAAGTAATTAAGCCACCCTTTGCTGCTGCAAACACTTTTACGTTATATTAGCATGACGCGAAACGTGGCACCGAAATTGTTGCGAATTAGAGGATTTCATGCTGAAAATTGAGATATTCGCAGCACTTTAAAATAATAAGAAATTCATCTTGAAGTGAGGAAATCATTTTCACTAAAGAGGAAATTGTAGAATTCATAGGGATAAATATCTACTGTTCAAGCTTACATATTGCAAAATTGTTTTAGCACATAGCTTCAATTGAGATGAATGATGTTACGTATATAATACTGTGTTTACTTGACATGATTGAAGCTTATTGAAATTTATTGTCGAATATTGTGCCATGTATTGAAGAGCATCACATTATATTGGAAAGGAAAAGTAACTCGAGAAAAATATATTTTTACACGACGCAATTTTCAGTACACAATATATGTAATGGTATTTTAAAAATTAAAATCTAATATCCTTTGAGAAACATTTGAACATATTTGAAAATTGATACAGCACATGCCAATTAATTGAGCTGCTGTAAAAGACAGACAGACAGACAGATGTCGATTCAAGCTAATTTTACGGGTTATCTAGCATGATTTGGAACTTTCCGGGGACACTTAATCTTTCGAAAGCACTACAAGCACAGACTCAATTTGAATACCACTCCTCGCTGAGCTTTCATATTTCGCAGTGTCTGTGGCCATTCTAAAGGACGATGGTGGGCAGATAAGAGCAAAGTTTCTCCATAAAAAGTTTTATAATCTGTTTTGATCCTTTTCAGCTTCACGGTCAATGTGTGATTTTTTACAATGTTCTCCTTATAAGCCAAAATGTACGTGTCTTGACCGCCCTCTTTAGATTATGTACTACTTTCGGAAACTCTCGTTAATCATAGAGTAAATTACAGTCTCATCACTTTCCTCGTGCAGTAGATAAAATTGAGTGAAATTGAGGAAACTCTTCAGAATATATAAGTTTGACAATTGCTCACCAGTCAAAGTCAGTGAATCGAAAAACAAAACTAAAATAGTTTGTGCATTTTCCACTAAGTATAAGTCATAAAGTTAATCTATTTTAAACACCACCATTTATTTTCCTCAAAAGCTCAGAACTTTTGTAATGGATTCGATTCACGCTGAAGCAGAATTCAAGGCATTTCCTATGATATTCGAAATTAGAATTCCTCTCGTGGTATTTTAATGAACATTGATTCTTAATATGAGTATTCTTTAAAGTTTTGCCAATATTTCACATATGAATACTTTGTCCCTGCATTATCTCGAGCTTCATCATCAGCGGTGCACATAATCATTAATGAAAGCATCTGTTAAGTTCCAAAGTCGCCTGAATATAATTATATGGAAAATGAATGGAAATAAGTATGAAGAACTTGCACAAAAGCTCTTCATTTCATTATTATCTTAATTGTACGAATGTACTACGAAAAGGGAAAATTACGTGAATTGACTTCAATTGTGTGGTTTCGGTCAGTTGTTTGCCGCTTGCAATGGATTAGTAGATGAGTGAAAGGAAATTGATCACTCTAAGCCGGTGACAATGTGACGTTGATGATTTATTCTCATCTCAGGTCATCATCGTCGTCGACGAGCGCGCGAGCGGGAAGGGGAAACACCTACAATGGCGAGGGTTCGGGGACGAGGCGGCCATCTCTCAGGGCGCACCAGCAGCGCTCCTACGACCTGTACGACGCCGAGCTGGACGTGTGCCGGGAGAAGAGGACACAGCGCTTCCTGGGCGCAATGGCAGCCGTGCACGTCATTTGCGTATGTCCGCTGATGATAATGAGGCAAGGCACTTTGGCATTTTTCACTCGACAATGAATTTTCGGCTGAATTCGCACACATTACTGAAATGGTGTGTCTGGGGCACATGGTTCCCGATTCAGGCGAGGACTCATGCATATATTTAGGTCAGATGGAAATTGGTCTATTATTAACCGTAGCATATGCAAGGGAGCAGCGTGGACATGTGATAGGGCTCCTTCTCTTCAAATAACACCATGGTTTAATATACATATTTTAATGTCAATCAGGCTCGCTCGAATGGCGCTCGTGGAGACCTACGACAATGCCACACACTTCGATCTCACGTATCTCATGTTTGTGTGGATGGCCTTCCTGCCCACCGCCATCTTCCCGTGGATCTACGGCTCGTGGGTGTTGACCAGGTACGAAACCCTCTGATTTTCACATTACAACCAAATTATTTCTCCATTTCCGGGGTGGATATACCCTTTGCACTGCCTCTGCTGCCCTGTAATTTGTCCTCCGTCTTTTTCAGGCCGGTGAAGGAACGTCTCCGCGGCTACTTCCGTCTCTCATCGCGCCGCAGCAATAACAGCATCCCCAAGGCTGGTGAGCCTCGTCTCTCCACCACAGAAGACTTCGTCTCCCAGGTAAATATGGACAATTCAGTGAAACTTTTCACACTGGCTTATAACACCTGCTTGAGTTCAGATTTTGTCAAGGATTTAGTCATTGCATTTATCGTCCTGCGACTTATCGAGAGAGGAAATATTGCTTCTGCCATTTATATAAAGTTGAGCAGTGGCATCTTTATTCTGTATAGTAGAGTCTATTAGGAACATATGTACGATATATAACTCTATATGGCTCAATAAGGGATTGAAACGGGCGAGTGAAGCGATGAACTGAACTTGACATTTAACTGGAGCAAGAAAAATGTATGAAACTTATGGGTTCATTTACAGCTTGACGTTGTACAACAACTTGAAGATGACAAATTTTACATATCGTTAAATCCGCAGACATTGTCATACTATACATATGTATTCTATCGATTTTCTTACGTTTCTACTCTGTAAATGTATAAAATTTGCTCTATTTCACTGATTTTTCAAGTAATGTATAGTTAAAGTAAAGAATTATATAGCACAGATAGTACAACAATTCTTTGATGAATTTGTCGAGAAGAATGCGAATACGAACTGTGCTCATGCAACTGACAACATTCTTCAGCACTATTATTGATTTTATATCCGGAAGAAGTTTTTAAATGTGTTTTCTGCAAATTTAACAGGATGTCACCACGGAAATATCACACATCCAGGAGAGTAACTACTCTCGTCACGGCGACTCTTTCACGCGAAAACACTCCCGAAGTCGCCAACACCGACGGAGCAGCAACAGCGAAGGTAATTCAATGGCATCTCGAGGATCTCGCAGCAATTCCGTAGGCAGAGTGGCGAAGAGGGACTCAAACGCGAGTTCAGAACTGCGAGAAGTATCGCCGTTCAACGAACGCAAAAGTGCGCTCGATGTAAAGCCCGTGGCATCGTTTGCGTACAGAAAGTCGAGCTTTCTACTGGACACCAACTCAACATTGTCAAATGATCCGTCATTTCCCGGCTCCACCAGCACTCTGGAGCACGATCTGGAGATTATAGACTTGCTGGAGCGCGAGAGGAGTATGGATATTCAAGAGATGCTCCAGCGCGAGGCCGCGATGGAGGAGCAGAGCAGAGCGAAGCCGCGGATGCTGCCGGAAATCTCGCCGAACCGCGGTCTGGTCACATCACCACAGTTGCTGGCCAGCTCAAGGGGCAGCACGCGTAGGGTGAAGCACAGACAACTGGCCAAGGATATCGATCGACGGGATTTGGCGGCGTCGCGGGCGAGACGCGCCAGACGCACGAATTGGCTCAAGTCCACGAACTAGTCAAGAAACCAGGTGCAATTTATTTGACTTATCGGTCAAGATTGGTCAATTGTGTGGTCAGAAGTTGTAGGAGAAGTCCCCATTGGCGAAATTAACGCTCGACACCTCATTCGATGGCGAAAATCGCACAGCTCTGCCGCCATCCAAGGTGCTATCGAGTGTCTGCTGGGCCTCGGCAAATTGGTACCTCTGCTGCGTGTATTGTGGCACAGAATCCTGGACGGCGTCCGGAACGCCTCCTCCAGCGAAAGCCCTTTGATATTGTTGAGCAAATGGATAGGGTTGTTGTTGATTAGAGAATGGAGAATACACCTGCGGAGAAGCAGAAGCCAATTTGCAGATTAAAGAGAATTTCTTGGAAAGCTCTACACACACACACACACACACACAACCTATTAGGACACAGAGTTTTTCGCCCCCCATATTCAGCCCACCCACGGCATATCAATCTCTTGCAAGACCATAAATTGTCCACTTCTGTATCTCAATTTGTGTGTTTGTATGGAGCAACATAATATCCCATCGTGAGGACCAATCTCGGTGATGATATCAATTAGAGACATGTCATAGTTTTAATCCATATTCCAAATGCGGGATTATGTGCGGTATAATGTGATATACTTGTAGAAAATTTGCAAAAGGTTTTCCAATCTCTTCCATATTCATCCCAGATAATTCTAATCCCTGTAAACCTGTCACTTTACTAGACAAGACAAATTCTAAACTTAATATGTATATCTTCAGTTCCCCATGACAATTTATGTGGAAACAGCATAAGAGATTTGTGGTAAAACTTTTTCAGCTGAACTTAGAACTTTAAGACAGTTTGACTTTGCTTTTTGGAAAACAAGAAACTGCGTGAACAAATGCCGAGGAAACTCTCGTTATGATTTGTAATGACTTGATAATACATTCAGTTGTTGCATAAACAAGCTTTTCAAAATTTATATCACATTTCCATGTTGCCATAGATGACGTTGAAAAATTAGAACAGATTTCTATGAATTTTCTAAAAATTAGAAATTGTTTATTTTGAAAGTTTTTTCAAGAAAAAATTAAATAAACCCGTATCAAAGAAATGAGTAGCAAAAGCTTCCAATTGAGAACCGACAAGTAAATTAATGTTATCTGAACCACAATGCAAACGTTTCCTATTGAAGAACACTATAATTGAATAAATAAATAAATAGACACCATAAACATAATTTATGGGTTTTATGTGTAAAAAAAAAAAGGTAAAAGAGGTGTTTTCAAACTTTACAAGTATAATAGCTTACCGTGAACTTGGTACTCAGAGAAGAACAGACAAACTCTAATCGTGAATTGGAATATGAAAACATCGTTATATGTACATAATTACAACAACGACAAGTGAAATTATGGATGAAGAGGGTTCAGTGGAAAACCCTGGTGGAAAAGTTTTGCTCATTAGCGCAACTTCCGCGTGAAATTCATTCTCTCCTCCACTATGGAAAACATTATATGTTGGAATGAAAATGCACAGTGGATAATAAATGCAAATTTGTATAATGTTATGTAGATAAATGAAGAGATATTTCTTGGGCATAAGAAAATATATTTATCCTGATTAGTGGTTAAGACAATAGTTGTATATTTTATAACGATATTGGTAATGGAACTTTAACACTGGATAGAAATCTTTCATGGTCGAAAGTTGTGTTGATAAATCATATCGAAGTTGGAGAGGAAAAAAATATATATATGCAACAATAATCAGACGTGATATGCATAATGCGACAAATGAAAAATATCTACGTTTTGTGGTCTTCTTACAGTGAAACCAAGAGTCAAATCTATTTGTATATGTAACCAATAGTTTTGGAATTTTTCCGTTGAACTATGTGTAAATGTTTATACAAAATGTGTGTGACAAATGTGAAATGAAGTCAAACTATTCCCCGAAAAGTATAATTATATATCATTAGAATATTCGTGAAAAATGTTGTACAATTGCATGGATTAACACCCAATGTTTGTTAGTGAATTTAATAATATTGAAAATCTATATCTGTTACAATGATTGCTATACAGTAAGACATTGCGTGACTGCGGACTGTAGAGCGTGGAAGACGGAAAGTCGTGATGACGAGAGTGGATGATTAATAAAATTGATATGAACAAATAATGTGAAAATTACATTCACCTGTTGATGATTGGTCGCCGCCACCTGGGAATCCAGCGCGTACTCCCCTAGAGGCTGGGCCCCACCCCCGAAATACCTCGTGAAGCTCTGTTGCAGGCCCGGCGCTGTGACGGTGAATGCATTCCTGTTGGCGTCCGTGAAGAGCTGGAATTGCGCCGCGGCGAGTGAGCAGACAAGGCAAAGTCCCAGAATTACTGCGTGGATGATGGATTGTGGAGACATTTTCATGAATATAAATCTATAAATGCTAAACAGAGAACAATTGTCACTTTATGATGAATTATAGCATGGCCATTTGTTCTTTTCTGGAAAAAAAACACGATTAAATAAATTGTGCTCTTGTCCAACATATTCAGTCAATTTGTAATGTTTATACTGTGTATTGTAAATTTTTATAATATATTTTTCCACCATTTCGACACTTCACTGAAATTACAGGCAAACAAACAAATAAAAAATATCTCTATCATCATCACAAAGTTCACAAATTGAATTTGCCCTATTTATTATCACACTCTTTCTCCGCAAAATTGCGGTTTCGTTTGCTCGCCACCACCCAATTTGCCATCACCATTTTACGCTGAAAAGTGTACCTGTGCAGAAGACAGTGTATTACTTCCTTAGCTCAACAACACTGATGATCCCAATGAATTGCGCTTTCCAATATATAAAGTGCCGAAATATTATGAAAACCCCCCACTTTGTACGTCACCATTGTCTCTGGATTTGTCGGTTTTCTACAATTCATATCAAGCCATGAATAATAATATTATGTACATGCATAACGAGCAACAATAATAAGTTAAGGAGGATGGCTAGTGAAAAGGGATACTCAGCATGAATGCGGGAAAACTTTTTCTTCAGACCCTCCTTGCCGCCCCAAATTTACAGCTTCATAAAAAATATGATTATTGATTATCACAGAAGGTCTGCACTCAGAGTAAATATGTGGTAGACATAATGTGAACGCGGGAGAAGAGACTTAACAATAGCACTCCACATTGTTGGGCGTTTCATGGGGAATTCAATAGATATAAATTTGAATTTTTCAGGATTCTTCTGATTTATTACGGCCAAAAGTTTTTCTGCACAGCATTAAGTAATTAAAAAAGTATGAGAAGTCTCTCATTATTCCTAATTTTTACCGACATTTCTCATTTTTATGACCGAGTCTTATGCCATGAATAATATTGTAACATATTTGCTAAGGAAAATCACACCCTTTGATTTAAGTTGGACGATATTTGCCACCTTAATTCACTATTGTATGTGAGCTTTTTATCTTGTTGCTAAATTTAATTTCATCGCATGAAAAACTAGAAATTGTCGGTTCATGTTCAGCTCTATGAATCAAAAAATTCGTATTTCTATAGTAATATTGGAAAATATTGAGTCTCGCATTCAGACCACGTCCTAAAAAATCGATTTCACATATTTAACATAATTAACTTGACATGCTCAAATAATGTAAAGATTAAAGTGTGAGAAATTCGTTAATCCTAGATGTTGTCAAGAACGAGTGCACGTGTTTCTTTTTTTCTGAATCAATATTCTTTTGGCGACAAATGTACCAGAGCACGTTCAGTGACTATTTATTTCAATTCGATATCAAAGATTAATGTCTAGAGCCGAACGAGAACACTTAAGTATTGTCAGTGGAAGTTGCAAGTGGAATAAGAATTGAGGCTCGTGTATTGCCGAGATTTTCGTCACATAACAGACCACAATTCCAAGAATAGGCGCACATCTCTTGATACGATTCTGTCGAAATAAATCATGTATTGATATCATAAATTTCACACTCAAAATTCACATTACGCAATATCAATTAAAATTCATCGATAAATTCGGTCTGCTTTATCTTTTCATTTCCATGACAGGACATTGTCTATTTCCGATACAGCACGTTTCCATACGAATTTCGTGTATTCCAAGTTTGGCCAAAAGAAAGCCATTAAGAAAACTCTCGCGTATGTGGAGAAAGTATAACCTCAGAGTCGTGATTTTATTTCTCGATACAAATGCATATCATTAAGAATGAGAATCACGTAGAGTTATGCATTTGTGCACAATATCGACTTCTGATTGAACTATATTCAATAACATTACTTCATTAAGATGACTTCACGACGGAGAAGTGATGGAGAAATGTGAAAGCTTCCATGAAAGTTTAACCGAATGCTCGGTTTGAATCGCATTTCCACTTTCCAACGTCGACTGAACTGCGCAGTAACGCCCGAATGTTGGCACAATATGCGGGATAAACGTAGAATGCGATATTCAGTACGTCAAGCAATGACATATCAAAAACACAATTTTTCTTTGAGGTTGAACTTGCAAAAATATTCTTGTGTTTTTTCTCATATATCACAAATTTCGCAACTACAGAAATAGGATAACGTTTTATTTATACTTCTTGCCTGTTTCGTTAGTGTGTTTTTTTTCATGTACATTACTTCCAGAACGTTATAACGCACATTCTTAGCCGAGAAGAAAATTTATTATTAAAATAGAACTTAGAGGTTAGTCTTCGACAGTAGGAAATTTTTCCATTGATTTGCGGAAATTTTTCAAGTCTCTCCGCATTTGTGCCTAAATCGTTCAATTTACTCTCCGTTTTATGTGTTTCTAGATAGAGTTTTTTTTTGAAGCTGACATTAAAAACAAACGTTTTTTGCAATAGTATATTGAGAGAGAGAAAGAGAGAATGGAATCGTCACATAATGAGCCGATGTCAACACAGAAATACTATAGAAAAGCTGCTCATAGGTAAGAAAATAATCTTTCCAATAATTTATGCTTAATCCTTGATATTACCATACAAAATTGGGTGGATACTAAAAATTTGTCGCAAGTGCGAGAGAGTTTAGCCTTGACCTCGAAACGTCACGACACGAGAAAAATCTCAATGCGATTTCATTCAATCAAAACATGTTTTTCATGTGAGATGCACGAAGACCTCTATATTCTTGTGTGTGCCTTTTTACCCCACGGAAAAATGCCGCGGAAAAATTCCTCAGAGATACATAATGAGGGAATGTGCAAACATCCAGTGCCCCAGCACTGATAACCTTCAGAATGGGGGCCCCAGCAGAAGCTCTGCAGGATGTGAGAAAGCAAAGGCTTGAGCGGATTGTTTACTGCTTCTCCACATACTCTACATTTTACATTTGCAAAGTGTGCTAAATCTGAAGATTACGAAGTAGAAATTTATATGACCATTATAATAATGAATATTAGAGTTAGCAGAGTGCTCGCAATGTTCATAAGCTGTACAAATGTACATATTGAATAACTTGAAAAGAAAATCTTCAGCTCACAAAATTGGAATTATCCTCATAAAGCAATTTAAAAAAATTATATTATAACCCTAAGGCAGAATAAAACACGCCCTATTCTCGTGAGAGCCTAGATCTGGGGTGACATCTTGTGTGTTAACATGGCAACCGTAAAATCGGGGGTTTGGATTGTTCGCGCCAGATTTTTCTGCAGTATCCAAAACGATTTTACACCAAATTACGTTTTAGTCCTGCAATAGCCTTTCTGTGATTGATACAAAATACACGTATTTGAATGAATTCTACATTTTATACATTTTTTAATCTATTAAAAACACATGAAGTGACTAAAATACCAAGTGCCAAGCCAATTGCTTCTATCTCTAAGCATTAATGGCAGGCAATAACACTTAACTCAGCATTGTTGACATGATAACGTAATCAATGAGATAACGCAATCCAACAGTGTCTGATGCAAAATAAGAAGATATTGTAAGATCATCGATAGTCCATTGGTAGAAATTCAATCCGGAGGCAATAAAATAGTTTAGTTCTGTGCGGACCTTGTAGGAAAACACATCGTAGACTCGTGTAGTTTTTTTTTCTGTACCCAATCTGAGAGTGACACGTTTTCATTGACTGAGATAAGAGATGCCGGAAATATCACAGGACGCCTTCGAGACGCTGTACCCTGTGCACGACTGGAGACGCTTATCGGCCAAGAGTCCACATAATTGGGACACTTCCCAGAATGTTGGATACAAGCGAAAGCACAATCGAAGGTAGTTGAATGGAACAATCATCCCATGCGTTTATCGCTCCCCGCATTTCTCAAAACCAATTTGACTCGTTCGCGAGCGCCTCGCTTAGAGCACATTCTTGTGCGAGTGTTGTGTGTGCACTGGTCTTGCGAGAAAAATTACATAGAGTGAAAATATATTCACGATTGCCCCTCTCCTTATTTTAGAAGGCTCCCACTTGGGGATTTGGTGTGTTGGTGACGGTCAAAGACAATTTTTAATAATAGTTTTCATAGCTCTAAGGCACACTCAACATTTCCACCTCCTCTCCAAGTCGCCACGGCATTTTTCCTCGCGCTCTCGCCACAAAGATTGCCCTCAAATATATCTTCTCTTTTTCCATGCCTTTCTGCAGCGCGATCAATTAGTGAAAGTATTTTTTAACAAGTTGTTTTCCAAAAACACTCTCCAATTCGTTGTGACAAATAGTGGTGAAAACAGTAGCACATTTGCCCCCATCTTAGACTTGCTTTTTGGAATTACTTTACAGCTCAACTTTAGTGGCCAATTAAGTGTGTCGCGCTGTGTAACAAAGGTGTTCAAAATGCCATGCAGTTCTTCCTATCAGTTTCACATAGTTTTGCCCATGTGTTGAGGTGTTTTCGTTACTGAATGATTCACTTGGATGCATTTGGACCACTGCTGTTTTGTAGAGCATTTTCACGTAGAAAACAACTTTATTAGTTCACAATATTGGTTGTTATAGACCTGAGACATTAGCAGTCAAATAGCCAAGATGAGGGAAGATGAATTATATCATTTTGATTATTTGAACAGTGGTGATGGTATTTGTGAAAGATTCAGTGAAGATTTCCTCTATAATTCACATACCAGTTGTGAAATGATCTCTGACAAGTGAGTTTCTTATCATGTAATTCTAATTTTTTCCTCTCTTCACAACACAAATTATCATTTTTCGGATTCTGCTTCAATGAACATGCCAGCTTATTTCATTATACTTACAATGAGCTGCTAACTTGTCCAGCTTGCGTTAAACAAATCGCGTAGCTCTTTAAATATTCAACAGTGAACTTGAAAATTAAATGTATTTCAGCCTATATTTGTGTGAAAATCTATGGCAAAATACTTGAATGTCAACATAAAATCACACGATGAGTAACACCAAAAATCTATTTATATTAGATATTTATTATATGTATAAAAGTCATCAGGATGATCACTCGCGAGTGTAGATTTGTTGATACATTTGACCAAAGTGTGTGCGATGCGAGGGCATTGAGAAGTGTTGCTAAATAACTTCCTAAACATTGGACACTGCTCAAGAATTAAGATTGTGTTTTCACACTCAAAAGGGCATCGTCATCGGCATAAATTGCCTATTTCATCTGTCTTTCACTAGTTAATTAAGCAAGAAGCTTTAGACATACATTTTATCAAAGCCGTTAATTACCTGAGATGGGAACATTTTTTTACATATTATCTTTTTTGGCATTTCTTAATGTTTGTAATATGAAATTAGTCATAAATATAATATCTATTAAAGCGATTAAAATTTGCAAAAAAAACCCAACAGTAGGTACATATTTCGTCTTATGAAAATCAATGCACATTGTTTACATTTCTATATGAAGTTTTCCATTCTCAAGATCATTTTTAACCATGTAAAGGCCCAACACTGTCTCTGACAACATAGAGCTTGAGCGTCGGTTTCGCGGTATTTCTGATTTGCATGTTTCGATTATTTTTACCCAAATGTTCACGTGAAAAGAGGTGCAACAAAGCAATTTATTTGTGCACTGTGACGCTTGTGACCTTCTCAATTGAACTTCATGCGAAAATCTCTGGCGTTTCGATGTTTTATTTTCCGGGATGACAAGAGTGCTCCTCCTCTCTTGATAAATGCCACAAAGATAGGATTTATTGACCCCAAAAGCACCGAAAACATATCTGAAATTGCTGCGATGTGCCTCACTGGAGACACTGAGAGTGAAATGCTCTCATTAATTTGTTTATTGTATTGATAAGGCGGCCATTACGCATCCATCGCAAATAATGTGTCCAAATATATGTATTTTACTGGGTCATTTAATAGTAAATGCGTCCAGAGTTTATGGTTTGCAATGTCAGAGAATCTTTACAGCGCACTTGTGTTCTTTTTCGCTAATCTCTCGTGACTCAATAACTCTAAATACAATCCATCCAATGTTGCACTGCGATTGATTAACGAATTTAATAAATATAATATAATTAAAAACATGTCACAAATTCTGGGTTTTTAGAAATTTTTCCCCTCATTCATAATTCATAACAAACTCTACAGCTTTGATTGAGTTGACATTCTTTCCATTTTCTCTGCTATTCTTGCTTCATATCTTGTTTTGGCGGAAATTTTTACACAAATTAAAATTGCAAGCCTTTCTATTATTTATTTACAACGCAAAATTCCCACTGGTTTGTTTAGGAAGAATGCAGAGAAAAAAATATATACCAATTTGCTAAAAATTTTTCATTTTCGGTTGACAAGAGAATTCGGTTCGGTTTATGTACTGATATTTGGTATCTCCAGTGCTGTATTATATGTAATGTTTAAACTGGTCTTAATACAATTCAGACGAAATCTCATTGATGCCGCCAAATAGACGACTTCCGCCCAGTGTTTGCTTCCATACAAAATCACAAATATTGTACCCTTTCTTAAGCAATTACTATTTTGTATACAGAAAATTTGCCCACACAGCATATCGAAAAAAAGCGAATCAACAAAAAGCACACTCAATGAAACTTACATTCTCCTTGATTGTCTTTCCAGAATATTCGTCAACCGATCGCTCCACTTGGAGAATATCAAGTTCTATGGCTTCGACATGGACTACACGCTGGCGGAGTACAAATCGCCACAGTACGAGCAGCTGGGCTTTGATCTCGTGAAGGAGCGCTTAGTCAATATGGGATATCCCGACGAAATCCAGCAATTTGAGTACGATCCGTCGTTTCCTATTAGAGGACTCTGGTTCGATACGCTCTACGGAAATTTGCTCAAAGTTGACGCTTATGGAAATATTTTAGTCTGCGTGCACGGCTTCGAATTTCTCAAGCAGTAAGTAAATCTCTTTCTCACTCTACAAATTGTTAAAAATAGAACAAGTCAAGGAGCAAAATAATCTCTGTGAGGCAGAAGCTGAAATCGATATCTGAAATGTAATTTCAGAAAAACCTGTTTTACATACAAGGTTTTTTAGAATAACAGACAATTGCAAAATAAATAATGGAATCATTAGTTGTAGAACCACATTAAAAAGTGTTTCAGGAATAGAAGTTTTACATTTGAAAAAAAATCAAACCCAGAACCAAGAATTTTTCATGAAATGCAACAATTCTTAGAGAAAAGAAAACTTTTCACGCTAATTTTGTAACGAATTGAGTGTTGACACAAACATAATTTAATTATGAGACCATTGTTAGTAATCTTATAACCATTATTCTACACAAATTGAACTGTAAAATATTTTGAAATTTTTCATAATAATAAAAATAAATGAGAAATTGACAAATTCTCATCAGATTTCCACTGATTTTCTATTGCCATTTTCTCTTTTCAGTTCCCAAGTCTATGATTTCTATCCAAACAAATTCCTCAAGTTGGATGAATCTCGCGTGTACGTGCTGAACACACTCTTCAATTTGCCTGAAACATACTTGCTGGCCTGTCTCGTGGACTTCTTCACCAACTCGAAGGAGTACACGCGCGAGAAGAACGGAGTACGCTGCGGACAGCTCTTTATGTCCTTCAAATCCATCTTCCAGGACGTTAGAGGCGCCGTGGATTGGGTTCACATTCAGGGAGACCTCAAATCTCGCACCATTGAGGTATAAAATTCGCAGCTTCAATGTGTAGAAAATGCTCTAGCATGTGATTTATGTTGCAGAACTTGGAATACTATGTGAAGAAAGACCCGCGTTTGCCGATGGTCTTGTCGAGAATCCGCGAGAGTGGATCGAAAGTGTTCCTGCTGACGAACAGCGACTTCAAATTCACGGACAACATCATGACATACCTCTTCGACTTCCCGCATGGCGCGAAGATGGACGAGGCACACCGGAATTGGAGAACTTACTTCGACCTGATTGTCGTGGATGCCGGAAAGCCGTTGTTCTTCGGCGAGGGAACCATCCTGAGGCAGGTGGACACGAGCACAGGCGCTCTGCGGGTGGGCAAGCACATGGGGCCTCTGCAAATCGAGCACGTCTACTCTGGCGGCTCGTGCGATGTGTTCACGTCGCTGATGGGCGCCAAAGGCAAGGACGTTCTATACATTGGCGATCACATCTTTGGCGACATCCTCAAGAGCAAGAAGATTCGCGGCTGGAGAACCTTTCTGATAGTGCCGGAATTGGTGCAGGAACTGCACGTGTGGACTGACAAGTGCCAGCTCTTTGCCGAACTGCAGCAATTGGACATCATGCTGGGCGATATGTACAAAAACATGGACTCGAGTGCGAAGGAGAAGCCAGACATATCGAAGGTCAGGGCGTCGATTCGTGATGTGACGCACAAGATGGACTTGGCGTATGGCATGATGGGCTCGCTGTTCAGGTCTGGCTCCAGGCAAACGTTCTTCTCTAGTCAAGTCGTCAGATACGCCGATCTGTACGCCGCCAGCTTCCTCAATCTCATCTACTATCCGTTCTCGTACATGTTTCGGGCGCCGGCGATGCTCTTGCCGCACGAATCGACTGTGGCGCACGAGCAGCGATTCATCATGGACAAGCCAATGATATCTAGAACGAGGTCGAAGATCGAAATGATCGGCACGTTTGATGGGGAAGCTCCGGACGCCCTCAATCAACTCGATACGAATGCAGATTTGAAGGTAGGACAATTGACGATTTCCTTGCCAAAGGCTTCAAATGATACCATTCACTCTTCTAGCTCTCTGGCCTTAACGACGAGGCGACGGTTCCGCACACCAGGCCAGAGACACCCAGATCGGTGACCCACAATCACGATGAGGACTTCACTGACGAGGAGAGCGACAGCAATAAAGGGCAATAGAGCACTATTTATCTTAGGATTGTTAACATTGTATAGGAATTGCTTCCAAACACATTATTAAATGCTCCAAATTACGTAAGTAAAGATATATAGATTCACTAAATTTGAAACGCTTTGTACAAAATGAGAGAAATAGACGGAATTTTTGTGTTAGTTGAAATTCCTTCAGTTTTTCATGCAAGATGTTGTACAAGTTTAGCGGATGAATAAAATTTATCAGGGATTCAGAGTTCTTGAACTTGAGTGGCAATCGCCACGCGAAACACAGCACAAAGGGTCACACGACGCATTGTAATCGTTTCATTTTTTTTTTTTTATTGTTCCAATGAAGAATGAGTATTTTACTTGCAACGGAGCTTGTTGTAGTGCGATTCGTCGAAGGTGAAGACAGAATTGGATGATGTGACCAATTTGGCTGCATTGTCGCTGAAAATCACATTCTTAAATCCAGGCTCAAATTCACCAAACATCTCAAACACATCGTCCTGCTTGGCATTCTTGCCGAAGATTTCCGCACTGGACGTTAGGCTGTGCACAATTCCGTCCAAATTATTCGACCCGAGTCCACTTCGAACGAAAACCTGCGAAAATAAAACGTATTAAATGTGCATTAAAGCAACAAAACAAAATAACTCACCGCAGTTGGGAGAGTAGCTTCGAAATTGCAACTGTTGAAGTCCTTAAGAGATTTTCGCGACAAATCCTGACAAACCAGCTCTTGATTTCCATTGTCCTGCAAATCCTTGGCATTCACAATGCTAACAACTCCATTATCCGCACTAACGATATCCAGCGGACACGCTTTCTGTCCTCTCTTCTCGTTGAACAGCAAAGCAGCGTTCACAGCTCGCGGATCGTCCGTGCTGAATTTCAGGCTTGCCTTCTTCAAGAAGTCAGTCTTGATTTCCTTGTTAATGACAGCAACCATCACGTCGTCCTGCTTAAAGGATTCATACAAGACAGACACCAAATTGTGCTTCCTGGCCAATTCATAATTGTCTGCCTGCAAAACCACGACATCGGCTTCATCCTTCTGAATTGCAATCACGCATTCCTCAACAGTCTTAAGAACGCACACAAACTCGGGTCGAATGTATCGTGAAAAGGCGGCTTTAGACATGGCCTCACACTTCTTGAGAGCGATGGTGTCAGAGACGCAAAATCTAAGAAAGAAGAGATAAAATAGAGTATAGAAAGAAGATTATTGTAGGAAAGTTTGTAGAAATAACTCGCTATCTTTACTAAAAATCGTTATTTTCCAAAAACATTAAACTCACCTGACTTTCTGTTCGTATGGTCCGAGCCTTTCAATGACATCCTTGTACTGCGCCCTCGTTAAGTGCTCTCCGGGCAGAACAGGGCGATCCTTGCTCACCAGCACGGTGTTTTCCTGTATCAAGAGTCTCTTGGCGAGTTCCTTGTTCGAATATGACTTCCCGCTCTCAAACATGTCTTTGAGTTCAGCCTGCAATTTCTCATATCGGCCACGCAGATCTCCGTTGCCCATGTATCCTTGCCAGGGTCGCTGTGCCCATGAACACGCGCGTCCAGTCACAGGGCGGCGGCTTCCGTCCTCGCAGAGATACTCGTAGTCATCAGGACTAGCGCTTCCCGTCGGCGGCGCCGCAGGATTGTTGCCCACGGGAAGGCCAAAGTATTTGTTGACGAAGATGACCTTCGTGAATGCAACATCGCCGCCGTTCTCCACGAGACACCTGATGGCTCCATCGTATCCCGAAAACTTGTCTGGATAGTTACACTTGACGGGATCTTCGCAGAGAGCACAGAGGTTGGCGTACTTCTTCTTCAGCGACCTGTTGATCTCCTCGTCTGGCGAGTAATCGCCCACGAGGCAGGATTGTGTGAAGAGATTCGACAGGCCTTTGAGTTCCCTCTCCACGGCCGGAAGAGTTGGATCGCTGTCCAGCTTGAAGATGCCGTGCTTGCGCAGTTTCGTGATGGGAACTTTGTAGCCAACAGTCCTTCCGTAGCCCGTGTGGCAGGACTTTTTGCCCTGCAGATCCTCCAAAGAGCTTATCGGTGAACCCTTGCGCACGAGAATGATGCCTTCGTATCGGAACTCGGCCGTCGGCTCCTCCAGCGTTCGCACCTCGGCGAACACGGCAAAGTCCTGATTGCTCATCTTGTACGCCAAGTACATGTCCTCCGGATCGACTGCCATGAAGTCCGCCTGGCGCTTGTTCACCAAATTGAGGCAATCGATGCGATCTCGGCCAGCAACGCACTCGATCGTGGCCTCGTGATCGGGTTTGGTCTTCATGAGGTCCTGGCAGACATTGTGCAGCTTGTGCGGAATGCACAATTTATCTAGACGGAAATAGAGCATTAAGACCACTTTAGAATAACCAGAAAATACTCACTTCGACTCTTAACGACACTCAAGGTTCATTGCGAGAACACAAGAAGTCTCAAGAGCCGATGGAGAATAAATAGAATCACTGAGATTTTTCTCTTTGCCGCACTTTGATCAGTCTAATCTGCATTCCTTAGCGTAATTACCAAAAATGTTTCATTATCACAGTGACTTACAAGATTCCGCCAGAACACTCGGCGCTGCGCTGAAGATCGCGCCTAGAGCACAAATGCACAGAACATGTCTCAATGTTTCGGCGAACATCTTTATAGTGAAACTGTGTGCTTGTCGATCGCCGGCAAGCAGTATTTATACACTCGCGGAATCTCAAACAAGTTACCGTGGCGATTTGTGGCCACGAGCAGAAGCTGCGGGGAGAACAGCCGACAGACAGAGAGAGAGATCCAGCAAATCCACCCACAGACTGCATCTTTTCCACTTCGTGTTTGGATTTCTCATTTGCACGCGCTCGAAAGCGCGACAGAAAAGGCACAGAGCCACCCTGTGATTATAGTCCAGTCTTATCTTAATTAATATTCCGCTGAGATGTAGCGAACAGTTTCGGTTGACCCCTGCAAGTATAAACACAACGCTAGGGGATTTCCCTGGAACTGGAGGCAATTAATGTTGAATTTTTATCAAAATTTCACTGATATTTTCAAAGTCTGGCGAGAAATGGTCTGTAGAAAAACCTCAGAGCAATAATATTTTCAATAGCTAATGTGCAAGCTCCATTTGTTGCAAATATAATTCTGTTGAATTCGATGATAATGATTTATTGGTGGCTACTTTATTGCAATGAGTTCATAAACGCATGCACAGAATATAAAAGAAGAGAATAAAGCGTGATAACAAAATTTAATAAAAGTTTGATTATTCAAATGAAGAACAAAAAACCTAAGTTTGATACATGATACTTGAGTTATTTTCAGATTAGGCGGCTCTGGAGGAGAGGATCTGGGTTAAATCTTGCTTAATAGATAACCTTAATGAAAAATCAACTTTACTCTTTACATATGCATAATTTTCCGCATTTTCCCGTGTATAAATTTTTTGATCTGAAAAATGATCTAACGTTTCGAATCCATAAAGAAAATAAACCGTTTCGAAAACTCACTCAAACGGTTACATCAACTTTATAAGTGACTTATTCAGACTGGAAAAATTGGGGAACATCGTGAAAGTGGTGATTTCTCAAGGATTTCCTGAGTTTTCCTCTTCGGCGCTCCGTTATGGCGATTCAAATGCATGGCGGGAAGGGCTTCGTCCAGCCGCGTGCGGTTTTGGAGACTTTCGTCCAGTGGCGCGCTGGTGTGCGTGGCGCGACGCATTAGTGTGAGTGTGCAGGAATATTTGGGCTGTTCGTGTTGATTTGAGCACTCGACAAGGTGATACCTTTGCTAAACACGCAATAAGTGATCCCCGCGGAATTGTTTGTTGATCTGTGGCTTCCTGGTGCTGGCTGGTCGGCAGATATCCACGCGAGAGCGCAGCTTGAGCAAGTGTCCGGCGATTGGGCTCTGTGGTGCTGGAATCCCTCTTCCATTGTCTCGCCAATTCCCCGTCTTGCGTCTCTGTCTCTCTAACGCCACACGAGCGGAGGCATTCCTTGGCACTCGCCGACAGCGACACACACACTCACAGGGGCGCTTCGTGCGTAAATTGCGTCTTGACTCGGGGAATCTTCCGGATGGAGAAGGCGGCGTGCGTGAGCGAGCGGCAGATGGAGGTGGAGGTGCTGCACGCGGCCGACGGCTCGGCTGAGGAGGGCGCTATGGCGGTGAAGGAGGCGCTGATGAAGAAGCCCGCCGTGGATGGGGAGCGGCTGAAGCGCAAGGCGAAGCGCCTGGTGAAGCATAACAGCGGCGAGCGCGTGCCCGCCAACACCATGGACTTCGTGGTGCCGCACCGCCGGTGGAAGAACAGCCGGCGCTCGCGCAACGGCCACGGGCGCGGGCTGCCGAAGAAGGGCGGCGCCGGCGGCAAGGGCGTGTGGGGCCTTCCCGGCTCTGAGATCCTCGAGGAGGACTTCGAGGACCACAACGACCCGAACTACGATAGCGACGACAAGAACATCGAGCTGAAGGAGGTGATCCCGGACATCACGCCGGAGGAGTACTTCAAGCGCGTGGAGCCCATCTTCCTGGAGTACTACGAGCACGGCGACACGCTGGAGGTGGCGCAGAGCATCTACGAGGAGACCACGGACCCGCTGCGGCCGATGGTCACGTCGATCGCCATCGAGATCGCCATGGACCACAAGCAGTCGCACCGCGAGATGACCTCTGTCCTCATATCCGACCTGTACGGGCGCGTGGTGACCGGGCGCGACATCTCGCGCGGCTTCGACATGGTGCTGAAGAACTTGCCCGACCTCATCCTAGACACGCCGGAGGCGCCCACGATCCTGGGCAACTTCATCGCGCGCGCCGTGGCGGACGACTGCATCCCGCCACGCTACGTCACCAATCCCGAGGTGGAGGAGCTCAACGAGCACGCCATCGTGGCGCTGAAGCGCGCTGACACGCTGCTGAGCATGAAGAAGGGCCTCGCGCACCTGGACAACGTGTGGGGCCTCGGCGGGCCGCTGCGCCCCGTGAAGATCATCACAAAGCAGATGACGTTGCTGCTGCAGGAGTACCTCTCCTCGCGGGACATCAAGGAGGCCCACCGCTGCCTGCTGACGCTCGAGGTGCCGCACTTCCACCACGAGCTCGTCTACGAGGTGAGTTGTGTTCCTGCCCACTGAAAGCCCACGCATCTCATGCCTTTTCACCTTCCAGGCGGCCGTCATGGCGCTCGAGTCCATCAACCAGTCGACGGAGGAGGCGCTGTGCGCTCTGCTGAAGAGCCTGGACGCCGCGTGCATCGTCTCGCCGCTGATGATGGAGCAGGGATTCCAGCGCGTGTTCGACGACATGACAGACATTGTCCTCGATGTGCCATTGGCGTACATTATGCTCGACCGCTTCGTCGAGCGGTGCAGCCGCGCCGGTTTCTTGTCTGATAAGACTATCAGGAACATGCCGTCCAGGTAAGATCAAACATTTGCCAGCGCGATAACATTCCCGGCCGCACAAAACTCCTTTCATGCGTGCGCTTCACTCCACTGGCCGCTGAGGAAATTGACGAGAAGAATCACGAAACGCGACTGACCTTGACAATATTGCCTTGACTCTCGGCAAACTTTATAATCGACTTCCTCACTTTCGCCACTCTCAATTAATAAGATAAAATATGGCACAGGAATTCTCGTTTTGAATCTACACTGTGCTTTTATCAGTCCTGCTGACCTCTGTCACAGTTTGTGGCTTTAGGAAGGTCAGAATGGGTGTTAACGTGAACTTCGCATGGATTCTCTAGTGTTTCTTTGCGCAAAATTTAAGGGATTGCGAGGATGACATATGATTATCAGTGCAAAATCGCTAAGTACGTTTCGTGTTCTTGTTTACATTCGATATGAATCTCAAGTTTCACTTTCTATGATGAGCTTCATAGATTTTTATTGCACTCTCGCAGAGAAACAACAGAATGAAGAAGTCATTTAAATGCTGATCTCAGCAAAATTCGTCTTTGTTGAATTCTGTGAAGCAGAGTTTAGAAAGAAATTAACTTTATTGCGTTTGCAAACAAACATCTTTTGAATTCCAATTAGAAGAATCGAAAATAAACTCTTTGATTTGCCTTTGAAGCTCTATAAAACCTATTTTAATCACAAATTCTTGTCGAAAACTGAAACAAACAAGGCAAATCAATAAGTTTACCCTCGAAAATTACAATTGGCAAATTGTTTAATTCTCCAATCCAATCGAATCCGAGAGAAAATCATGCCTGTGTGATAAATTCCTTAAAAATGCAGTGACTGGATAATCAAATTTAATCAAAAAAACCTCCACAAAGAATTGTCGAGAGTTTATAAGATGTAATTTGATTGAAAACGTCTTTCTTTCCCTGCGAAGTAAATCAAAGCAAAGCATTTCCTTATTCTCACCACTTTTTTCTTCGTCTTTTCATTACAGAGGACGCAAGCGTTTCGTGTCGGAAGGCGACGGAGGACAATTCAAGCCGCCGACGGCGTCGTTTGCTTGCGACAACTGAACGGCACAACTTTGACTCAGGGAGTGACGGAGAAGTGAAGACTTTTTCTGCTCTTGGGAAATGACGGCTAATCGCAAATGGATTAAGTACTTGCTACCTGAAAATGATGAAACACGTTTAAGAGTCACCCCAGTTAATTACAAGATACTATAAATGTGCTTTTCTTGCGGGAGAAAATAGAGAGGAAGAGCCTTTGAGTATCACACAGACATTTAATATGAATTTCCCATTCTATCTTTTTCCTATTATCGCATAGTTAAGTGAATTTATCCAATGTTTAGAGACAGAAAATTTCCTTTTGTCATATTTTTGAAGTTATCTTTTCATAAAAAAAAGAGAGAAATGAAATATTCAATGGCTTCTAATTCCAGTTAATGTGGTTTATCTTCTACATCTACTTAAATAGGATTTAATTTTGTTCTCCATATGCTTCAGAATAATAATTTTCTTTATGAATTAAGTAAACTTTTAAGAGAGAAAGAAAATTGTGAATGATTCAGACTTGCATTTCATTACAAACTGTAATAATTCACTATATTTTCCGTTGAAGTTGATAACATATTTTAAGAAATACTCCTGAATTTGATGGTTCACGGAACATCTCTTTGATATATATTTTATATAAATGAGTCACTCTCGGAAGTGTTAAATTCTTTTTTTGGAAATGATGAGAAATTGAAAAATTTGACGCAAACAATGAAGAAATAAGTCTATACAATTTCTAAAGGACAAGTGAAGAAATAAAGTGTTGAGTAGATAAAGATGGTATCGTTGATTTTATAGTGGGTGGCAAAGACGTAAAAAGTCGGTCGCGCAAGGTGACAAAAAACATTGATCACAATTGATGACGCGCGAGCGGATTTGCGTACAATCAAAGGGCTGCAAAGTAAGCAACACTGAGAGTTTCATTGACGTGAAATTTGCAGCTGCTGAAAAACGTTAATTGTGTGCGAAAATAACAGGAAATTTGTCGACTTTTTGCAGTTATCTCTGCAATCAGTCGAAAGCGGGCCAGCTCGGCAGTCGGCAGCCCCTTGGAAGCCACTGCGACAGTCCAGCGTGTCTGGATTATGCGCCAGTCGATTGGCGATCGCGCTGCCACGCACAATGGAAGTCGTTCCGTCCTCGCGATCCTCGTCCGGATCGTCGCAATCCTCGGCCAGTGAGTGCTCCAAGAGGAACTGCTACGTCTCGCTGAAGCACTACGACTGCCTCCTGGGCGAGCTGCGCTGCCCGGGCTGCGCGCGGCCCATGCACGCGCCCATCCTGCTCTGCCAGTCGGGGCACAGCGTGTGCCAAGAGTGCGTGCGCACGCAGAAGTGGTGCCCACTCTGCCGAGAGGACTTCACGGACATCCGCTCGCTCACACTGGAGGCGATCTCCGCCAAGGCGTACTTCAGCTGCAAGTACGCCAACCATGGCTGCTCCGTGCGCCTGCCCTTCGAGCTCATGAAGTGGCACAAGCCGCGTTGCCAATTCCAGGCTGGCAGCTGCTTCATGGGCAGCGTGTGGGGCGGCTGCGGCTGGAGCGGCCGCAAGATGGACTACATGCAGCACTGCGCGGACACCCACTCCGAGAGGTTCTTCCGCGGCGCCGATGCCGAGCTGTCGTGGTCGTGGCCACCGCGGAAGACGCCCAGCGCCAAGGACGTCATCGCGGTGTACATGTTCAGCGTCTTCGGCGAGGTGTTCGATCTCTATCAGGTGCACAATCGCACGGCCGCCATGTGCCTCTGGACGATGGTGTGCGAGTCGAAGGAGCGCAAGGCCAGCACGGGCTTCGCCTTCCAGATCGAGCTCTTCTGCCGCCAGGACCCGTCGCGGCTGCTCGTGCAGCGCCACTCGTGCCACAGCGAGCTGGACGAGGATCTCCTGGACGAGGCGCACTGCGTCTGCATCGCCAACGGAGATGTCATGCGCTTCATGGGAGACGATAAGGTAATCCCAGGCTGGCTCTCTCTGATTTCATCAATCGTTGAATCTTATCACTTTGCTACACATGTGATAAAGCGTAAAGAAGCCGGGAAATCCCAGCAGAGTGATGTGAATACGCAAAAAGATAGTGCGATTTTGACCCCCAAAAACGCAGAAGATAATTGAAACACTGAGGATTCTAAGCTAAAATACGAGTCTGAATATTTTCTTGCTTCCTAAAAAGCACTTAAACAGAACATTAGCAGTATGTGGGAAGAATAATTTAGTTTTAACCGATGCTGGCCTCATTGTGAGCTTCCAATTGGAGGTCCAATATGATTTTTTTGGTAATAGCTGATACAAACACTTTTTTAAGGTTTCAAATTCAGCCTTTACTCATTCGATTCTGACCTCATAAATCTGTAATTCTTCTTGTTGAGTAGAACTTGTGCTTCTCTTTCAGCTTTAGAGAGGCTTTATAGCACAAATTTAATGTAATGTAGATACTTAAACATGGGTATTTGCTTAATACAAGCAATTATAAACATTTAATGACAATGGAATCACAGCAAACAATTTACTTTTTGCTATCTTATCGCGTCTGTTCCATAAATTCACTATAAAAATCAATCAAGTGCGTTAAACCCAGAACAGTTCGTGCCATTTAAGTGGATATTTTTTGTCCATTGAGACTTTTATGACCCTTTCTGGCGCTCAGACAGGAATTAAAGGCAAGAAATGAGGCATTTTTCGTGTGAATTTTCCATGTTCCTCTTGTTTTTCCAGGAAATTCACTACAGAGTGAAAATTCTCGACATGCGAGAATGCTTGCCAATGCCAACATCGGCTGTTTGTCAGTCCTGTCCGCCCAAGATTCTCCAGAACGGCGAGCCAGAGCCCGTCGAGTGCACAAATCACAAGTGCGTGCCCATGTCCAACATCATCACGAGAAAGCAGACCAAGAAGATCACCACTCGCGAGGGAATTCAGGTGAGCGAGCTTCCGAGTTCTCCTTCTGCATTGCTTGATGTGCGAATTTATCTTTCAGAGTCTCGTTCAGAGCGCCGCGAAGACCTTCTCGAATGGATCCAATGGGAGTGTCTCGAGTCTGGGTCTGGACGCAACGGAAGAGACAATACTCACGCAACCCATGAAGATAAAGGTAGTGAACGGCGCTGCTCCGATTGACGTCAGCAATCGCGATTTGAAGGGGATCTTCAGCAGGGAATTCCAGACGTCTGTCATGTAATAAATCTGTGGCGGGTGTGTTTATTGTGAAAGATCTACAGCGTGTAATCTTCCGGATGGTAGAGCTCACTCAGAAGTCTGTAAACGTACGACGGTGCATTTCCTCCGCTGGAAGAAAGTGAATAAAGATTAAATCCTCGAAACTTTTGCTCTGTTTCGAAGCCACTCACAGATTCGAGATGAAGAGAGTGACAAATTCCGGGGGCACGTAGTCGAAGACGGGATTGTAGCATCGCACGGTGCGCGCATCGCGCATCTTGTAAGGAATCACGCCTTCCGTCGTGCCGACCATGTTGAAGGCGTCCATCTCGTAGCTGCACAGATGCACGGGCGAGAACTTGTACATCGGCACGAGCACGATGACCGGCACGGAGAACTGCTTGGCCGCCAGGGCGACGGTGTAGGAGCCGCAAGCCGCTCTCAGGCCGCCGTTGGCCAGAACGCTGTGCGTGCCGATGATCACCTTGTTCACGCGCGACATCATGGCAAAGATTGCAGAGTCTGGGATCACGGTTGTCTCGATCTTCGCCTTCGCCAGGCTCGCGGCCAAAGTGTGACCCTGAAATTGAATAGTTCTTCACCATTACTGAATTCAGGAATCACATCCAGGCGCTACTCACCCGACAAGACGGAGCACATTCGGCCACGACAACCTCGAAAACACGCCGCTTGGCCGCTCTCTTCAGGAAACTCTCGACACTCCGCGAGTGGCCGAGCGTGAGAATCAGCTCGGAGGAGTGAATGTGCTCAGCCGCCTGTTCGGCCAAGTTCTCCTTGGTCGTCTCCATCTCCGTCTCGATCTCCTGCAAGTGATTCAGCACGGAATTCCGCAAGCCCTCCTTCGGCTGCGTGTAATCCATCGCGGAGGCACTTTCACTGGTCTGCGTCACGAGCTTGTGCAGCGACAGAGAGGCCTGAGACTCGTCATTCCTCACCAGCTGCGCCGAGTCGAACTCCTCGCGGATGAGCTTCAGCACGCGCCGACACATGTTAGCCGAGACGTTCTCCTGTGGCAGCGCCTCCATCAGGATTCTGCCCTGATCCCGCACGATCTTCATCAGCTCATCGGCTGTCTTCCACTCGCTGGCAGCGATTATGTTCTTGAACACATTCACGCTCCTCGTCGTGATCTCATAGGAACTCTCGATCTTCCTGCAGGGCAACATTCAGGGCGACAATACATGAATATGAAAATTGTCTAGGAAAAACATGCAGCTCACCTCGTTATAATGTCGTAAATCATCTCCGCTACTTGCAGAAGTGGTAAAATCTGATTTCCAGTATCTGATTTCATCTTTGCGCACGCAATTTGGCCTAAAAACTCAGCAAAATTCCTCTAAAAACGCTAGAAAGACACCATGAAGATGATGAAACTTGACACGCAAACTGTGTTGTCAAAAAAGCTGAGTTGAAACATAACCTCAGAAATAGCAGCCTGAAGTTACAAACATTTTTGAATAACTTCCGTTGAAACACTCAGAAAAATAATGTGTTTACCTGGAAAACATAATAGCATTCTTTAGCTTGAAGAGGGCTTCTAGGAAAACAGAAATGGGAACGAAAGAAGCTGCACACATATGTAAAACATCTGAGACCAAGTCTAAAACAGTAAGAAAACTAAAAAATAATACAAAACTCATCACTTTCCGGAACGAATATAAATTGAGCCATAAATAAAAATACATTTACACTGTCACTGTAGTCTCCTCTTCGCTTCCGGATTCCCTCTTCATCCTTCTGGGTTTCTCATCAACCTCCTCGTTCTCACTCGTCGACGAAGAGTTCTCCTCTTCCGGGATCCACTTATTGGGCCCCCCTAAACCGAAATTGTCCACCTCCATCAGAACAGCACTCCCTGCAGCAATTGGTTGGATCTCAAAGGCGTCCTCCTCCATTTTCTCATCCTCTTCAGCTTCAGTTTTCACCTTTTTCCTTCGCTCTCCAACACCTCTCGTAGGCAGCTTTATAGGAAGACGCTCCTGATGTGATGATTTAATACCGCCCATCGTAAGGCACTTTACAAAACTCACTCGCTCGCCTTCCTGGCGCTTCTTGGAATCTTCCTCCAGGCAATTCTTAATCATTTCGATGTGATTCTTGGCATGCTTCACTCCGCGACTGGCCAAGTCGATAACAAATCCTGCCGAGAGGAGTGTCACTCCACCTAGATGGAGCCCACAGAGCTCCTGATAAGAGTTCAGTCCGAAAACAACCTTCGCTTGGGCGACACGTTCCTCTAGATCTGTCGGATCGGCACAAGATATCGTTCCATCCTGGAAGATCACATAGGAAACGCACACGGGGAAGTGATGCAGCACCAGCGGAATGGGATCCTTCTCCGCGTGACTGTGTATGGTGAACTCCGTGCCAGACCACGTAACGTCGGGTCTCCGGAAGTGAGCGAGAGCCGCCAGAACTGCCACAGAAGCGCAGTCAATTATGTTTCCATCGTGATTCAGCACGTTGACATCCACTCTCACACTCCAAACCTTCTCCTCTGCCACCAGGCATAGCGATTCGAGATCCACACATCGCGAATCCTTAAATGCACGCTCCAGGATTCGATTTATCTGAATGGTTTCATCTGAAGAACGTCCAGCTTCAAAGTGTGCAGCTGCCATTGGCCCAATGTCCACATTGATGTTCAGCAGTCCTTCCTGTGGACGCACTGCCTTCGGCTGGACAACCTCACAGGACACTTGGACAAGGACTCGAGTCTCGCCAAGCGCCACATGAGCGCTTCCCCACTCACTCCCGAAAAACAGTTTTAACGCCCGGAAATCATTCATGCGCCGCCCATCAATGCGCTGCAAAATACCACAATTTACCTTATGATTAAGCGAAAGGGTTCATAAACTTACCAAATTTTGACTGATGCACTTATTCACAAAGGATTTTTCCACGTTAGTCAAGATTTTCTCGCGCATTTTTCCTTCTTTTCCTATTTGTTTTGATTCCCTTCACCATGCGAAGCGAAATTAACCTAAAATGCACTATTACTACATCCACTCGTCGCATAGTGGCGCTGCGAATTAAACTGATATACGAATATATAACCGTCCATTGTTATACACGTTATACATATATATGAGAGATCATAATAACTTTTCCTTGATTTTCCTATTGAATTTCTAGTCTATAGCCAAAATAACATCTTCTTTTGATAAATCAAGTATTAGAAACGGGTGTTGATGACGTCAAAAGCTATGATAAATATTTTTTTAAAGAGAAATTTCTGAAAAAATGGTTTAGTGAAACTTGATGACCAGGCAACTCCATCGTTCTACCAGGCGGCTCCATTTTTCAACCAACTGAAACTGAGAGTTATCAAAATGATTCCTTGATGTAATAAAAATTTTTGGGAAATCACAAGAGTTAAAAATAGCAAAATGCTTGGAGGTTAGCAATAAAAATAACAATATTCTGAAATTCGATGCAAAGATTTGTTCAGAAGAAACGCACAAATAATAAATTACTAATTAATGAGCTTTATGCTCCTATTACCAAGTACAAATTAAAAATTGTCCATACAAATAACATAACAGCTGAAGATTAGGTATTCCCGAGTTCAACAATCATTAGGGAGAAACAGAGGCTGAAAAACACCTACAGTAAATTTTTGTATGAAATGAAATACGATTCTAGCATGGAATATTTTTAGAATTAAAATATCTCAAAAGCGTGAAAATATTTGCAACTTGGAAATCCACCCACAGAGCAGCAGTGCGCAAGTGAGATAGACCAAAATCTCTCCAAAGGCACAAGAAAAGGAGTTTTCACCTCATGAGAAAAAAAAATCGTGGATGAATTGGAACAGAAATAAATGCTCTCAACTCAGCACATTTTCCCGATGCTCCTTCAACGCCCCGAAGTGAAAGCGTGTGAGAGGAAATGACGACGAGGAGACGTGTGGGAGGATATTTCTCAATTGGAAAATACGTGCGACAAGGCATTTTCTTCTCGTACACCCAATTTTCTCACTCACTCACTGAAATCACCTCTCACATACTTGAGGGAAAATAGTTTTTCACGCCAAACACACTCAGATGGGCCAATACACGCAAGTGCAGACAGTCCTGTGAGATCGGCACGGTCTCACAATCTGTCTGATCGTGACTTCAGTCTACCCGCAGCAGCACAACTTCGACGCCGTCAGCTGCCGGACTTGATTTTTCCTTAATTTCTTAGAGTAAGTTTTCCACCAAGAAAAGATCTTCTAAGCCACCCACCATTGCTCTGGATATACTCAAATACTTGGAAAATAAGTAATTTTCACAAATTTGAGAGTGATTTGCGATAAAGAGCTTCAACACTTTCAAAAAATATATTTTCTTCCTACTTTTCCATGCGATCGAGTGTGATTTTCTCAACCCAGGATAAAGTGCCAAAGTAATTTGATAGTGCGTTTGTGGAGGATTACTTAAGAGAAAATGCTAATTATTTTCGCATGTCAAGGATTACAGTGTTAGAATATAGTGAAAGACCTTCGAGTGTTGCAGTTACGTAATTCATCCACAGATATCTAAAAAAAAAAAATTTCCGCAAGAGATCCTCATAAATAGCCAATGAATCTTCAACCACTCATCCACTGGAAGCCATAAAATACATCCACTGAAGCTCCGCATCAGCCCAAAAATAGTGACTTGATCACGATATTCGGTGATCATTCAGTGATCCTCAACCCATATTTCAGATCTAAAATATTCCTAGGATCTTGAGAGATGTAAAAGATCACGGAGTGAGAGACGAGCAATATGTATGTGGCAAAAGTAATCCAATACCCCGTCCGTGGTCGAGATCTATTTTTGACGCATTTCGCGATCGTACGCGCTCGTAGAGCTTTCAAGATCTCGCTCTCTCCCATTCGTGAAGATTTCTTCAGATATGTCTCCCATTTTGGCATGATGCCTCCAGAAATTGCCTCCCAAGAATCCCACGAATCCGCGATCGCGCTCTCCTCGCGATCGCTTCGCGGGCGCTTCGGCCATGATCTCGAGAATTTGTGGCAAGATTGCGCCAGGGAGGAACGCATGCGATGTGAAAAGTCTAAGTTTAGAACTATTCAAAATAACACAGTGAATACACATCGAGATGAAGGAAACTTTTTCTAATTTTGTATCAACGAAAATTCACACTCGATCACCTCTCTCAGTCTCGCCCAATGTTTGCATTTCGCTTCCCCAACCGAGGAATCCACAATGTGTTTGGCACACTGGCCATATATGTTAGGGGAGCCAGAGCGATCGTTTGAATCGTTTTTTGCCAGAAGCCCAGGCGCTAAACATTTTCCACTCACACACACATACACGCCGAAAGAACATTCCTATCCCACCCAATAATTCTCTTGGCGCATTTTTATTTCTACGTGGGATTATAAAATTCATTTCGCCAATTTTTGATTCGATAATTCTCGTTGAGACATCCTGAAACACATTCGACATTGTACTGTATTTGCATTGTCATGAATGTGCATAAAATTCAATTTGCATTTTTCGATTCGATTGCAAACATTGAATTTATAAGAAGTAAAAATAAATGGATATTGAATTAAAGCGTAATGAAGCGTAATTCAAGTAACAATTGAAGGTCCATTTCAAGGTTGTGAACTTAAGATAATTACGGAAGCTGAATACATATAAGTATTTCTGGGTCTCTGAAAAACAACCTCTATAATTACATAAAATTAGAATCAGAGAGCAAAATACTAATTTTACATTACATTCTTGCAGGTTTATAACCCAACAACTCTCTCAAAATGTCCGACGATGAGGAATACTCGTGAGTATACTTTTTCCATACTTTTCCCAATAGTTTTTCCTTCCGGACGGAAATGTTACCGAGAATGACAACAGAAATGAACTAAATTTTCTCAATGTTCTATGAAATTTCCCTTCAAGTGTTCATATTTCTCTAATCAAATGTTTTCATCCTTTTATTGTAATCAATAAAGTTAAGATATTCCTGAACATCCTAAATGTTATGATATGCAATTTCCTCCTTTTTTTATGTTTGAGAACAATGTTTCCTTGATATGTTTTGAATGACAAATGAAGGATTTTGCTCCCCGAAACCTTTTCCTTCTGTTATATACGAATAAGGTATTATATAAAGAGTGATTAAAGAATATATCATTCAGAGAGATTTTTTCGCACTTCTCGAATCAACGATGGGAATTTCTTCACAGAGAAAATTTAGGAGAAGAAGTAATTGAGATATGTTGATATGATGTATGATTTTCCACCCTCATTCTTGTCCTAATCCATCTCTCACCCCTTTTTTCGTAGTTCTGAAGAAGAGGAGGTCGTCGAGGAGACTCATGAGCAGTAAGTCCATCGATCAAGCTCTGTAGTCAAGAGAAAGCTTTTCCTAAAAGTTTAAGATCTTTAGAAATTCTGCCGCATAAGTGATTACAGTGGAGATCTTTCTAGATATTTGAAGCATTAGATTTAGCCTTCTTTTCAAATGTATAGGAAGTGTCTTTCACATCTTCATTGCGAAAAAGTAACGCAAGAGTCTCTTTGAAATGAATACATACCGTGAAAAGACACCGATTAACCTATTAGTGCCTTCTAATCTCTGAGTTATACCAAGGGTATTTTTTTTGTATCTTTTGTCAATCCCTATATTGCATTACAGTTTCATAGTGCTAACTAACACTTGACTTCTGCCAATAACACTTTTCTCGCTTCTAAATTTGCACCGTGAAAGGATAGAATCGGAAATATCTAATCCAAAATTAGGCAAATATTGAGTGAGAGGTGAAATAGGTGCAAAAATCTCTCTAACAACTTAGCTAATTGTCTTGTGGGACAACAGAATGTCCCGAAACACTTAAAATTGTAAAATATGATTACAATACAAAGTAGATATACTGTTTGCAATTAACTAAAGTAGAAATTTTTCTTTTTTTCTTTTTGCAGGAAGTAAGTAGTCAAACCCCCTCTTAATTGTAGTACAAAAATGCAAAAAAGCCCATGTAGAGTTTTTGGTAGTATATTTCAATAGATCATTCTTAATACATCGAATTCATTTTTTTACCCCGTTCATTCACAATAATTGCTCTTTTTTGTACAAATTTTTATTGCCATCCACTCGACTAGTTTCATAACTGACATTATGTTTTTAAAAAACCAAATAATATTTTTTGTCATTGTTTATTTTTTTGTGAATACAGAGAACTTTTTTATCACAAGAGATTGTTTACTGAGTTTATTCATTGGCTCACAAATTTATCGACATATTGGGCAAAATTTAAATTTATAACTAAATTATATTCGGAAATGTTCAAATCAAGCAATCTCTTAAGAACATTTTTTTGTTTTATCATCATAGTTTAGGCAACTCAAAATGTCTTGGCTTCTAAATATTTCTTAAGGTTTCGTTTTTTTTCTTAAGTTTCGTTTTGAAAAAGCTCTATTATGACACATATTCTTCTGCAATTAATACACAATCTTGGAATGAAGGTATACATGCGGTGCTCATGTTACTTTTATTGCGAGACTGTCGCTTCTTATTATAATATCGCTTTGTGAAAATGATCCCGCTTTAGCGCTTGATAGACGATCTCCCTTCAGAAAACGGCGAATTTTCAAATTGTCGTAACAAAAGAAAATCAACTCAAAATGTATGATAGTTTATCAAATTAAACAGCAAATAATAAACAAATTATGTACATATTTATGTGTGTGGTAAATAGAGGAAAGAATATTTTGTTAACACACTTATTTTACCTTTTTTGGTTCATTTTGCTGCAAAACAATCAAATCATCCGACGATCAAATTTTTGAAAACGAACGAATACCTCTTAAATTGATCAACACAAACACACGATGCCGGTGATCACAACTTTTTGTCGTGACAAAAATCCGATTAAAATGATAACAAAACGATAGGCCAGCTGCCAAGTCCGAGTAAGTTTACCTCATATCAACAGCCAAACAACTAAAACAAATTGTCTCTTCAGTGGAGAAATAAGCAACTATTTTTTACCTAATGGAAGAAGAGCTTTTTTCTAATTTTCTTCTTACATTCTTATTTTTGTTGATTCTGATTTTTTTTCTTTTTAAGAGCAAACACGCTTATGGCTTCTTGTATGGTGAAGGAATTACAATAAAAACACAACATTTAACTTATAAAATGGAGTTTAATGCAATGTGCATTTATCTGACATTTACTGGTGATAAGCAAAATAATATAAAAGAACAGACGTTTTTGAAATGCTAAGTGCATAAACTAAACTATAGAAACGGCGAAGGCGCAGCAATTCGCCAAGAATATGAGTATCGTAACAAAGATATGAAATTTTTAAGTTATAATAGAAATTATATAAATAAAAAATTTCTCTTCATGGAGAAATCACTTTAAAAATACGAAGGAATGCTACGCATAAAAGAAACAGCTTAAAATACTTATGACTGAATAAAAGTATGGTAAACAATTTAACTCCCTTATCAGCATGTTGGAGTAAAGATATTTCTTACAATGAAAATCTGCTTCCCTATACTTAATCGTATATTTTTCCTTACTTTTCTGTACTACTCTATATGCTTGTTTTATTCGAAACAACAAAAATAATACTTGAATACTGAATAAAAGCATTCACAGGATTAATTCATTTCTTTCAATCCTTTCAATTTCTTAAATACGCAAAAGGGGAGAGGCCGGAGATCCTGAATTCGTCAAGGTATACAATTCCACTCTATCCCAAGGCTAGAATAACCAATTGTCTTTCATTGCCTAAACAGCGTCAGGATCAGAAGCGCTCTGAGTTGGATGAACAGCTGAAGGAGTACATCAATGAGTGGCGCAAGCAGCGAGCAAAGGAGGAGGATGAGTTGAAGAAATTAAAGGAGAAACAAGCCAAGCGCAAGGCGAGTGGAAAATTTTTCTCACATGTAGTTTATTAGTGAAGTAATTGGCGGAAAATTTACAGGTAACTCGCGCTGAGGAGGAGCAAAGGATGGCTCAGCGCAAGAAGGAGGAGGAGGAGCGTCGCGTGCGTGAGATTGAGGAGAAGAAACAACGCGACATTGAGGAGAAGAGGCAGCGCCTGGAGGAGGCCGAGAAGAAGCGCCAGGCCATGGTGCAGGCCATGAAGGACAAGGACAAGAAGGGACCCAACTTCACCATCACCAAACGTGACACCAGCAGCGTAAGTATTTATTCTGTTTATCCATTTTCGCGGATCTCTTGAATAACACCAGTTACACGAAGAGGGTCAGCGTTGAAACCTTAAGTTTTCTCCCTCAATTAAAAGAAAGTCTCTTTTTTGCAAAAGCTCAAAAATAGTGACAAATACGCGAATAGGGTTGATATTTCAGAAATATTAAAGATTGGACAATTTAAATTAAAAGAGCAACAGCAAACATTTTGAAACGTCCACTAAAAACTTGGTGAAATGCCAGAGAATCAGAGAAACAGAATATATCATTTTTTGTAATCTGTTTTTACCATTTTTTAATGCAGAAAACCATCGGAGATGTAAGTATATGAAAAAGTTTGGCCAAGATGAGCTTTTGAGTAAATGTCGTGTAGGTAAAATTTTTGGTCTCATGTGTTTCCCCAAAGCTTTCTCTCAAAGTTTTCATTAAAATAAATAAAAAGAGAGCATTTAATTAAAAACCGTATAAGGCATCTCTAAAAGCCAACTTAAAGCATTACCTAAAGCTAGAAAAAGTGTCATTTGACTTTTCTTTTCTCGTCCGTCGTTTTCAGTGTTTTCAGACAATCCCAAATCTAAATTCCATTCTATGTTTAAAGAAAAAGTAAAAAAAAACATTTAAAGTATGAACAACTCAAAAAATCCTTACTGTTTAAAATAAAAATAATATCAAAGCTATTTCTCATCCGTAAAAATTTCCGTATTTGAATTTATTTCTATATAAAATAAAATCCATAAAACTACCTTTTTCCACTCTATTTCTCTTTCAATTGAATATGAATGACAAAAAAGGAATTTGAACTTAAATATGACATAGTTTAGCCTTCAATACAATAAAGGACCGTATGCAAGTAAATTGTTAATGTTCATCTCGGATTCTTCTGTTCTTGAAATACAGATAAACATGTCCGCTCAGATGGATCGTAACAAGACCAAAGAGCAGTTGGAGGAGGAGAAGAAGATTTCTCTGTCTTTCCGCATCAAACCCTTGGACTTGGCTGGATTGAATGAATCCAAGCTCCGTACTAAGGCTCAGGAACTCTGGGAGACCATCGTCAAGCTGGAAACTGAGAAGTATGACTTGGAGGAGAGACAAAAGCGTCAGGACTACGACGTAATTAGCAAATTAACCCCACTGTCTCTTCACATGATTAATGCAACTTGAAAATTCTCTCTTGCAGTTGAAAGAATTGAAGGAAAGACAGAAGCAACAGCTGCGACACAAGGCTCTCAAGAAGGGTCTCGACCCAGAAGCCCTGACAGGAAAATACCCAGTAATTATCCTTGACACTTTAAGCATATAAATTACACGGAGAATCTCATTTTTCTCGCTTTCCACTTCTTCTAGCCCAAAATTCAAGTCGCCTCCAAATATGAACGACGCGTTGACACCCGCTCTTATGACGACAAGAAGAAACTCTTTGAAGGCGTAAGTATCCTCTTGCACACTTTATAGATATGCACAATAGAATTTTTTTTCCAATATTAGAGCATTTCTAAAAATAGCAACACAATGTGACTTTACTATCTTGCACATTATATTATGAAATGTGGATGAAAAAGGATAGTAAATTCTCAGTGTTATAATCCTCAAATATGTGGCACAGAAGAATAATTTATACTGGATTTTCCAAGGGGTACATCACCATGATGGATGAAATGAGAAATGATCGGTGGCAAAAGAGACACGATAGATTCGCAAAGCGCAGACGACGTAAGGATAATTGCCACTTTTCCATCCTTCAAAACTATGTTTCTTGTGCAAATTGTCACCACACTGTCATTTCCATCCATCACGTTGATGCAATACATCATCAAGTGAATTTCTCTCCCACATTCGAGCTGAATATCTGAACAAGTCGGTTGAAATTTCAAAAGAAGAAAAAAAAACACCTGATTCGCTCAGATATCCGTTCTTCCTGATTTCTCTCTGTGTCTTTCTGTGCAAATGATGATCATTTTGAAGTCTTTTCAGAACATCAGAAATATTTTGAAAGCATGTATTGATCTCCTATTGTCTTTTTCTCTCTTCCACCATGTCTATCTGTCTGTCTGCCCCGCGTGTTTCATATTCAACCCTTCATCACAAAATACCACCATCATTCCTCCACGTAAAACTAAACAGGGCTTTGAAACCCTCAACAAGGAGTTCCTTGAGAAAACCTGGCATGAAAAGAAAGATGAGTTTGGTGGTCGTCAGAAGAGTAAGTTGTCTATCGTCTTACAAATCTTTCACTCGCTTTCATTTTATCATGCAACAATTTCCGCATCTTGAGTCTGCGTCTATTCTGTTCCTTAAATTCTCTCTGTCTTTCTTCTGTCATTTCCAAACACTTCTCTCGCCGTCATGCTGAGAGTGAAATCCAATAAGCTTTTTTATCATGAACAATTGCAGCCAAGCTGCCCAAGTGGTTCGGTGAGCGACCTGGCAAGAAGGCTGGAGATGCTGAGACCCCCGAAGGCGAGGAGGAAGGCAAAGCTGACGACATCGAGGAGGATGAGGTTGAGGAGGTGGCCGTAGAGGAAGTTGAGGAGGAGGTGAGATCACTGCATACCTTGCAAGGCTTTCCGACATTTTCACCAACACTTCTTCACTCTTGCAGGTCGTTGAGGAAGAGGAGGAGGAAGAGGAGGAGGAGGAAGAGGAGGAAGAGGAGGAGGAGGAGGAGGAAGAGGAGGAATAAATCCTCGGTAAAAAAATACACCGTTCCCCCCTCCCAAGAATCTCTTATTTCTCTTTGTCTATCCAACAAGAAAAGAAGAAAATTTGTTAAAAATAAATAATATGCCGCTGAATTATATTATTGTACAATTTCTTTTCCTTTCGTAAAGAAAAACAAAAAAAAGTCTTTTACTTATTAAACACTATCAGATTCTCTGTCACAAGCACAGCTCTCTGTAAGAAGATATTAAGGAACAATTATATTTTGTGCAAGGAGAAAAAGAGAACTAAAAAATTACTTATAAATAAAAAAAATTTTCATTATTACTTTGGCGTTTCATTTTATCGTTTTTTTTTCTTGAATTTATGCATGCACATAATATGTGGCATAAAGCGTCTCCCTTTTCATTTTTTCAGTCATTGAAATATGACCCTCCGATGTGAATGGGCAAATCACAAAATCGCTTAATTATAGGATCGCCCTTTGCGTGCGACGTGCCCACGCGAGTGCACGAGCATTGCAACTGGAGGAGGCCATACGGAGGCTACGCCGCCAGGTGGACAGGGCAGGAACAAAGACGCCGACTCAGTTCACAGCCATCCCTCCCATTTATTCATCACTCTAATAGAGACAATTCGATATGCGGCGGCACTTTTGGATGATGAGCGCCAAACAATGGAAATGACAGACTCCGCCGCTCTCTACGATGATGATGATGTTGGGTGAATTTGTATGATGTTTAGCGCAGTATTTAGCACACACAGATGAGTTCTATTATTCCCATACCATTTGGACTCTTCACTTGGCTTTCGTGTCTCCTCTTTCTCCCTTTGATCTCACCGACTGCGCCGCCTCTGGGTGATTCACAAGGCCCCAGCATCATCCGAGGGACTTTATCATCTCCGCAGAGTCGCACAATCAACTTGAAAATCGAAAAAAGAGAGATGTGTGTTCTTTCGCGAAGAGTGTTAGTCTGCCGGAACTTGTTTGATCTCTCTCATCTCACCGCTCCACATCCATTGAGGCTCAGTGTTGCCGGTCGGGGGAAATCGACAAAATGAATGTAAATTTAAATTAATGAGGAAAAACACCGCGCAACTCTACACCTGGATCGCAATTGCAGTTTCGCCATGCGAACAGAGAGTCGTCATTAATTTCTTTCCGCGCATCTTTCAGCCACCCACAGTGAGTGCCGGCACCACATGAATTCTGACAAATTAAAAAAGAAATTCTTCAAAAGCAAACTCCTCCGCCTCAGCACACTCGCTGGCTCTTCAAAAGAATCACAAGATCTACTAGCACCAGAGTGTTAAAATCGTGAATATTTCATTTATTCCTTTGACTTATTACCTTCATTGTCATCCGACCGTGGAGTGGATGGAAAAGAAAGAAGTGTTTCTACAGAATTTCCCCAAACCATTTCGAATTATACTTAAAAATCCTCATAAGAGCACATTTCAACATTTTTTCTGCATTATAAGTATGAATTTGGGAAAAATAACTAATATTCCGTATTCACATTTTTTTTTCTTCTCTTTTTACTCTACACACAAATAGAGAGAAAAAGTCTCGCCACTGTAATTTGTATCTAAAATCTCTCCGTCTCACTCTTTCCTTCACTTTGAGTTGATTTCCTTTGAAATGTGCGCACTCTTTTGAACTACTTTGAACTGTCCGCCAAAATCTTAATGGTAGAATGCCACTGAGAGACTAATGGGCAAGTTTTCAATTGAATGCCAACAATTTCCAACAGTGAAAATAATTCTTTCACACTCTTGTGAGCACTTTAATTGAAATTTCAACTCATTCGTTCATCTCTTTGTCCCCCGTTGTTATACATTTCTTTTTCCGCGTCACACCATTCAGTAAAAGTGTGTACTTTCGTGCTCTCATTGAGATTTGCCTGATTCTCGACATCTCACATGTTTCCCTCCAAATTAATTTAGTAATTGAATATCGCCCGGCAGAGTAAATTAAATCACCCCCAATCCGCTTTTTACATTATCTCCACACACTTCTAGTCATACACTTTCAGGCAATCTATGCATACAGCAGAGCCGCACTAGAGACTCTGTGGCGCAAGTTTTTTTCAATTGATATCTAAATTTTCATCCCTTTGATCCCATTTCCCTTATTCACCCATGTGCGAGAAACCCACCAACTCAAGAGATGCGGAAAGCCAAAAGTGCCCAAGTACAGCCCTGGCGGTGTCTCGGTGTGTTGTTTGGATGGTTGGAAGAGCGCAATTCCCAGTCGATTTTTCATTCCTCTACAAGTAGTCGGATGAGCAGAAGGCATTCAGTCGGTTTGCTCCGGAGGTGGTTCAAAGTGAGAACGAAACTCTTGTGAATTTTATTCGCCTTCCTCTATTTACGCTGTTAACCCTCGAAATAGTGTTTCGCCCCCTCGCGCAAATATTTCTGTGCCAACAGCGATACATTCATTGATTTTCGACACTCTCTGTCCGTTTATGAGCATATTTGACAGGGAGTTTTGCTCTATATATACACACTTTTTCACCGAGTCTATACAGTGAGTGGGAAAAAAGAGAAGCAGTGAGGAAGAGAAGAAAAAAAAAAACGAGGAATTTTCTTCGGTGTGATTCTCTCATTGATATTTGTGTATTTTTATTAATGTGTCAAGTGAAGGCTGAAAGTGCGATACAGAAGAAAGAGAGCAAAATATAGATCAAAAACTGAAATTCATTGAAGGAAAATTGTGAATCGCAAGGGAGAAAAAAGAAACATATTGCCACAAGTGTGAGGAAACTATTTGGAAAGCAAGAAAAAGAAAGTCCCCCGTGAAAAGACTGTTTCTGATAAAATTTTGATAGTGCGCTTTATATTTTTTTTTATAAATGAAAACTTCATATGCCACGCGTTTTATTTTGTGTGTGGAATGTTGTGACCTATTTCTGCCCATTTCTATTTTCACATTCAATTTCATCTTATTTTTTGATTGAGTTTCTATCTCCCGTCTATCTCGCTCACCCACACTGTCTGCATCAGAGGCGAGTTTGACAGATTGTGTGTTTACTCAGTGCGGAATATCTATATCGTGGAAAGAAGAAAATCACTTTGGAAAAATACTTGTGAGTGTATCTCGTGAAGAAAAAGATACTCCTCAACTCCACGCCTCTAACAAGAGACTTGCGGCGTGAGTAAAAAAATAATTTGAGAAGTGGCGTGGAGAAAATATTTATGAAAAGAAACAGAAGGAGAGAAAAATGATAATAAATGTGAATGTGTATATAAGAGAGAGAGAATTTCCATGGGAGCAGCAATGAGGAACTGATACGGGACCAATTTCAATAGATCACGTTCCCAATACATCCAGCGCATCGCATCATCAAAAACAAACACACCGTCTTTTAGGAAAAACAAGCACCAAACACATATATACAAAATGGCGGGAAACTTGATGAAATGGTGGCGGCACAAAATCTTGGGAGGCTACAAACAATTTTCAGGTAAATTTTCTATTCCTCCATATATACTCAAATGGCCCGACAATGCGCGCCTCTTTTGCCTCCGCGCTCACTCCGACTCCACTCCCTCCTGCTGCACTCCGTGCGCCCATGCCAAGGGTGAGGAGACAAACAAGAGACTCAAATTTACAATCACAGAGCGCGCAGACATTCAACCTCATTCAAAAAACTCCCTCCGCTCTGCCATGCCCGACACCGTATCCGGGTTTCAATTCTCTTTGGGGGAGTTTTTACGTATTTCTCTGCAGCACTCTCCTTATTTTTATTCTCCTGCCCATGTTCACGGCATTCCTGCAGTCTCACACTACTTGGGAGATTCACTGGAAGAGAAGAATACAAGTAGATGAGCATAAGAAAAAGTGCACCAGACATTCCAAAAATGAAGAAGAAAAAAAAAAAACGAAAGCGATCCTCCCCGATAGTATTATGTCATTTCTCGGAGGAAAATCATCAGTGCGGAATAAAAATCTTCTTGGAATTCCTCCTTTATCTGTCCCAAAACACCCGGAGATTTGCACAATTTTTCATCCAAAGACATCAGGGATTTCTGCTGGAAGTAATCTCTTGGCGCTTTCGCCAAGTCTCTGCGGTCTCCACAAGAGTCAATCAAAATAGCATGTTTATTTCCATGCCACAATCATCTTCTGCATCCACAGATCAAGAGTCATGTAGCATTTTGTCAACAATCTCAGTATTTTCTACCACTCTCGGTAAACTATATGTATTAGCTGCACTCTTGATCATAGGAAAATGATCACATGGGTGGAAATGCGTTCTTGCAGAGACACTCCATCTCCCCCCAAACGGAGAATACCGCAAGAATTTGTATGTGTGCCGAATCTGCGGGAAGGACACGAGATGATAACCATATTCCATGCTGTCTAAACAGCTATTTTGTAGAATATTTGTGATATTTCACATGAGTAGCAAAGAGAATCATTTAATAAATTTGTCGAAATTCAAATAGAGTTTGGCGTTATTGAAAATAATAACCTAATTCAATATTGTTCACCTACAAGGCTGTATTCTGAAAAACAACATTAAAACAAACTAGTTCAAATGGTTTCTGTACTATAAACTTGAAGAATACTCTTCAAATAATCAAGTTTCTCATGATTCTGTGGAAATAAACAGTCAATTTCGATTATAAAATGATTTCCTCCAAAGCGACACTTTTAATTCTCCAATTTTGATAAAATATTCACTTTGACTCTGTCTGTGAGCGGTGCCGTGAGACTCTGAAGCCGTACGCATTTCATGGGTCAAGCGCTCATAGTTTGTGACTAGAATTTCAATTACAATCGCATTTCATTTCAAACTTTACCACCTAATTAATTGGTTACCTCATTATAAATACTCCTTCAATTGGTCTCAATTATAAATCAAAGGTGAAATGATAGAAAATCAAAAACTGTCCCACGAAGCAACTTGCGCATGCGAGAGGACGTCAATAATTTGAAAATATTTTGATCCAACTGTGAAGAAATGTTAATTTCACGGTGACTTTCGTCAATAATTGGCCCATCCCTGCGGCATGGAGGCTGCGGTGAGATCTATTGAGCGTGCTCGAGGAGAAGGGAAATAATCTCTTGAAAAGTGCGCGCGGTCAGATGCTGTCCATTCACTTAGAGCCGCTGCCAACAAAGAGCGACAGCTTAGGAATTTTATTATTATTATTATGTATAAAAGATACATGAGATTTTATTATTATTCCACCTAATGCTCGTGTGCGAGCGAGATGGAATGAAACACTCAAGTGCGGCAAATCTTTGAGAGGCATCAACTTTTTTGCCTCCTTTTATTTCTTCTTCTCTTTAATTCCTTTTTGCCCCCTTCTTTAATTCATTTCCCCGTCTCTTTCAGACAATTTTCTTTCTCGCTATGGAATCTTCATTATTATTTGCCTCATTGCTGTGTGCCTCCTTCCAATCGTTCTCTCGCGCGTTTGCCTTTGCTTTTCGTGTTTTTCATACGCCGTTTATGTACACATAGTAGTGAATTGAAAATGACGAGGAGATGTAGGGAGAAAAGGCACGGTTGAAGAAGAAAAACACCTCACAACACTGCAACACAGAGATATACACGTAACACTCCATAATTATGTTCATTACAGACATTTGACTTGAGATGCAATGAGAAGAATTCTACAAGATGGCTCTGTCTATTGATGACTTCTCTCCGTCTCTCTTTCTCTCGCTCTCTGTCCATTCCATCACGGGGTGTTTTGAAGGAGTCTCGCCGAGATATTCTAGTGGGCGCATTAGTCTGAAGCCCCTTCATAACACCAATTCCCATTTAAGTTGCAAGAGCCATCATCTGACAAAGTAATTTAATCGATTAGATCACTTCGACGCGCTGCTTCGCCTCAAGAGAATAATGTCTGCACGTGAAAAGTTGAATGACTGGCAAAGTGTAGAGATATCAGCAGAAGGAACTTATGCAAAAACCATTGAATCCCCGCTTTTCAGAACAGTCAGCACGAATAATTTGAAAACTTTTCGCCCAACCACACATTTCTAGAAATTCCACTACATGAAAACTTTTACCAAACTCTGGCATTTGTATGTAATACTATGCGTGTATATAGGAATGTAAATTGACTCAACAGTGGTTGCATTTTCAAAGTTTTCATTTGCATTTTTAAAGCTCACTGACACTATTGACTGATGCACTGAAACACTTTCAATGCAGGAAATTCAATATGCTCACAGGAGAGGTTAAAAACCCGCGCTCCCGACAAACTTTCATCGTCAATCACAATTCCCGAGGCCTAAAGTGGCAATAAAGCTTTTGATTTTGTGGCCGAGCGGCCTTTCATTAGCCGTGCAATCAGTTCCCGTCATACAAAGTTTTGTCCAAATATTTTGGGTGAAAATCAAATTTATGAAACTCTGAATAGAATCTCCACTTTGTCATACACAAATTGTCCATGTGAAAAAGTTTCGGCTAAATAGGCAGCAATGTTAATTACATGAACCACTCACAAAGTTCTTAAATTGCGAAAATTAAATTTTAAGTACACATTAAACCATCATTTTATTTCCCAGTCACTGAAACTTTTTCCAATTAGGAAACATTGTGTGTTGTACAGAAAAAGACCCGAAAATTAAATCCCATCCCAAGTCTTTTATCCCCAGCCTTGAAGGCGAATATCATAGGAGATTTTATGATACATTTCAAGGGATCGTTTGGAGGGAAAAATGTATATTGACGAGTAATTTAACGCTTTCTTTTCCCCCTTCTGTAACGTCAAAGAGATTGAGTGAAAGAGGCAAATCAAACGAAATTGATTTTGTGCCTCGCATCGAGAGAAAATGAGGGAATCATTTGGCCTGAGAGAGCTCAGCAAGGGACAAGCAGAGAATAGACAGCCAAATGATGATGGAGACGAGGAAAAATCCAGATGTGTCAGCGGGGAATTCGAGGGTTGTCAGAATGGCCAATTTCCAGCATTGGGCATTTTTATTTAATTTTCTCAGAAATCTCACAAGAGGCATTCCTCACCAGAGCCCTTCTCTTCCACGGACTCAATCCAGCATCGTATAAATCTGTTTTTTTTTTGTTCCTCGTTCTTCTCATGAAGTCGTAATTAATTTCTGACCACTTGGCGAGATTACTCTGACCGTCGTCTTCTCATCCTTGTCGTTCTCCCACTCAATCTCATGCAACACTCAATTACCAAAGATCGAAATATGGATTGGGAGTTTATTTTGAAATATTCTATCTCGAGATTGAACATTTTGTGTGTATAATTTCATTCATGTTGTGTAATATTTAATTTATGACTCTCCCGTTTTTGTTTCTCGCACTCCTCAATCAAAGTTCAATTTCTCAGCGCGATGGCGAAATGGAAAAAAGGCCGCAGTCAATTTCCCGCACTTGAGAAAATCGCTGAGACTGATTTTTTTCCGCTCCACAATAAATTTTTCTCCAACCAAAATGCCACGGAGAGTAAAAATATGTCTAAGATGATGATTTAAATTTTCTCTCTATTCATCTTTCACTTCTTTTGCTCTTTTTTTTCTGTCTTACCCCGCCGAGTGTAAAAACATATGGAGCCAACAGGCCATCAAAAGCGGTTCCTCTTATACATATAGAGAGAAAAGAAGAATGTATAAAAATCTTAAGAGATCTCCTTTTCGTCGTCGTCGTCTTCTCTTTTATAAAACACCATGAAACGCACCGCCCGGCCGACACAACGGAGAAACGCCAAAGTCCAAAAGAATATTTTGCCGACGATCTCTCTTCTTCATCTTATGTACTTCTTCCGATCTTGAGAGTAAATAATGTGGCGATCGCATATGGTGGAAGCCATTCACTGTAGGCTCTTCTTGGGATTTCATCCCGCCGTCTCGCTCTGGCCGCAGCGTCGGCGCGCTCCCTGTCCCGCTCTGGCTGCCGTCTCAAGTCCACAGCGCAGAGTCATCGGTCAAAAGTGCCTTCGAAAAAAGGGCCTCACTCTCCCTCGAGGCAACCTCCTGTTGCAAGTGTGTTCTTCTCGCCATGGGCACAAGACAGAGATGGGAAATATTCTCTTGATCACCTTTCCGATGGACAATAAAAAGTAGCGACAAAGCGGCAAAAGACACACAGCACACACATCTCGTGCTCCTTTCCCCCAAACCCATGCTCGATCTCGCGATCGACTATTGTGTAGCATCAGCTCGAGAGGCCGAAAAGAAATAATGGAGAGGCGAAGGAGAGATGATAATAAAAGAAACACGAGAGAAAATGATAGAAGCTGAATGTGAAGGAGAATAACAACAAGAAGATGCCGATTTGAGATACTGAAAAGAACTCGCCGTTTCTCCCTCCCATATACCTTCAATCTCAATGAGAAGTCACTCCTCTATCCCGCATCCATCTCCTTGAACATTACAAAACGAGAGGAAAAAAGGCTTATCGCCGTCTTTTCATCAAATTACACACACACACACACGCCCTTGCGCACCCCGCAAAAGGGAAGGCAAGTGAGACAGACAAACAGGATCATCTGTCTATCAATTTCAAAGACAATTCCCGTGCGCTTGCCCAGAGTCAGAAGGGCTAAAGACCGTGAACTATGGCGATAATACACATTTTCTCCACGATTACCCGTATTTTTCAGAATAATTGCCTATCAAACCGACAAAGTACCATTTCTCACTCACGATCATCAATTCGTTCTGACGCCTGGGCTAAGAAATGAGATGAGAATATCGAATTTATGTGAATTGAAGGAATCAGTCCTAGGTGATCTCGCCCAAACCATCTTAAGTGATCTCGGGATCGGATTTCACAAATCTCAGAAAATCCTTCATAAATACAAATTTATTACCAATTTCCTCCACTAGAAAGCCAGCCATAAAATACGATCGCACTCGTTGATCTCTGAGTGATTTTCATTTTGAAAAGTCTCTTTGAATGCGGAGCCAATAGTGACAGAAAAGAAATGTCTAAAGTGATCAAAGGCGATCTTGTGAGCGTAAAACTCAAAGAGAGCTCAAAAGAATCTTGCGCTTTGAGAGAAGGAGACGGCGGAGCATAAGAAAAACCACTGTGTCGGCATGAAATAAAGTGTGTGTGGAGAGGAGAAGAAAATTGTTATATAAAATTTATTTACTATTGTAAGTACCGCTATTCAATAATTGAAGCACAAACGCTTCATGTGCCGTCTTTGCGGCTATATCTTTTCGCTCTCTAACACTTTTATATGCGCGCACGGTATTTTAGTATTCCTCCTTGTTGTTTGACCACAGTGAAGCATTTTACATGATTTTCACATTAAATTGTCACATTCCCATTGAGTGGTGATAAAAACCCAGCCTTTTTCTCTCCTTTGATCTATTGCAACGATTGTAAATCACGTCACTTCCCCATCACGCACAGAAGCTGCCTATCTATTTGTGTATTCTTGAAAAATCAAAATATGCGCTCTCTCACCATGGTGAAAAATTGATCAATTTTCGCGCAACTAATTAAGAGTTTTTCATTCGAGAAAAATTATTATTTCAGCGAGTTGCTAGAAAAACAGCGCGCGCGGTTCACTCTGTAGCGTGTTTTTCTTGTTTCGTCTGAAAAGTAACAACACAGTGGAAAAAAAAACACCGTGAACGCGTGAGAGAGCGGGACAAAAAAGACGACTAAGAGATATAGAGGAAGGAGAAACATTAAATACCACTTAATCGCATTGAAACATCTTCTAATATTTATTTTTATCTCCATTTTATAAATATTAAATGTGCCGTTAAGTATTTTTCAAGAAAGCATCAAAGACCGTCGAGCCGCACAAATTGAGAAAAGTTCAGAATTAGAATTTTTTCCGCTCCTTCACAGTCACTTTGCCGCGACCACATTGACTCACTTTGTATCTTTCCGATTGATTTCATTTATCGCTCTCGCTCTGTCTCTGAGGAAAAACCACTCAAGCCACTCTCGAGAGTTCTCCTCTTCTGCTTGCATTGCTGCAGCGGCAACAACAATAGCCAGCGCCGAGATATTCCAGCGACTCACAGTGATTTTTCTTCCTTTTTATCTTTCCATGTCAATCCACCAGTTCTTCAAGAGAGTGCAACGGATTCTGAGGAGTTGATCTACCCCATGAGGGCACCGTCCTCATGCAGCGCCCCGCCGGACTTGCTGCTCACGAGTGATCGTGAACCGATCACCAGTGGCTTAATGACATCCACACCAAATCACCACATATCAACGACTCACCAGCAGTCACTCAAGATGACAAATCGGCGGGAATCGTCGCCGGCCAATGTCACCTCCGCCGCAGTCGGTGGGAGTCACAAGAATCATCAGAAGGCGCCGCCACCGTCCGTCTCAAAGTCCGCCGAAGACGATCGTGTTCATCTCGAGGTGAGCCTGCCACCAAACACTTCCATCCTCACCCAGTTCAACGTCAATTAATCACTGCGCCTCCGGTAAAAGCTCCGCTCGGTGGGAATTTCATAGACCCTTTTGGCGCGCCGTTCGGCGATTAACCAATGGAAAAGTGAATATGAATAATTACTTGGCGCTCGATGTGTGACACAAAACACCACATTCGTTAATTTACTGTTAATATCGCTCTCATGCTGGGTGTTCAATAAAATTTAGAAATCGAGACAAACGACTAGAGCTAGACATTCATAGATTTGAGATCAACTCCCGCGCACGCGGAGTGTTTGCAATCATCAAAGCTTTGCGTATCAGCGAAAAAATTGTTTGCACATATCAAACAATTAGCGCTGATATGCTTGCGATTTTCCGTTCAACAAATCACAATATTTGCAATATTGAATGGCTCTGTAATAAATCACATGCAAAAGGGGAGACACCCCTCCAGACCTGTCACATCAACACAATGCTATCGATCAATTAATCCTGCTGGAAGACTGGCAAATATTTACCCAAATAGGAATACCGATAACTTCTCCGCTTCCCGGCGCACCGCGAGCACAGGGATTTACAAGAAAGGGTTAAATGGACACTCTGCAGACTTATTTCTTTCACATTGCATGTCTGTCTGGGGAACCGAGCGTGACACGTGGTTAAATTCTTTCCTTATCGATCCCTTGTCGCATTTTCAGTACGCTGGAATGGTGTTGTGAAGCACAATCGCCGGTGTTGCCTATGAAATATTCACTGATTACCAAATAGGTTCTTGTTCGCCTTGGAAATAATAATATCTGCGCATGTGTGTGTGCATGAGAAAAGGTGCCAATTGGCAAATTATCTAATTAAAATGTTCCCTCCTGTCCAATTGACAAATTTCATTCCACTTCTTCTGTGGTGCAAAAGAAGTGAGAATGAAAAGAGTGCGCAAGAAAAAAAATGAGTGCGAGACACTGAGGAGGAAGAGTAATCAATCAAAGGCGTGAAATTTGTATTCTCTTTGAATATATCTCTTTCTGACTGTTTTTTTTTTTGACGACACCGCAAATATTTAGAGAGAGAGAAGCAGGCAGTGAAGTAAAAAATAGCGCGAAGGGGTGGAGGAGAATCAAAAAGAAATCGCGATGAAATGTGACACGTGGATGCAGATGATGAGACAAGATGATTGATAGATTGGCTTTCTTGCAGGAATTCCACTGTGACGTGTCACTGGAGCACCAGGGAAAGACCCCACAGCCCGTGCAGTTCTCCTTCACACTGTACGACCTCGATGGGCACGGCAAGATCACCAAAGACGACATCGCGGGCATCGTGTCGACGATCTACGAGAGTCTGGGCAAGAGCATCGTCGTGCCTCACTATGGCAGCAAGACCATCAATGTGCGCCTCACCGTGTCACCGGATGCCAAGGTGAAGACACCCACGAAGAAGGCGGCCCTTATCAACTCACGAAGGAGATACAGACCGCGGAAGCTCCTATCGGACGACGAAGGCAGTGACACCTCGCACGACAACGTGCCAATCAAGTTGAGTCCAAAGACAACGAATGCCAGAAGCAAGAGTCATTGTTCACACCATCAGCATCAGCAGCAGCAGCAGCAGCCACAGAAACTCACCAAGGAGACCAACAATCCACCGAAAGACTGTTCCACAACGGACTCCGCACCGGAGCAAAATGCGCCCAAAGCGCCGATCGCATGTGAGGAGCCGCCACATCTTTACGAGAGCATCAACAATCTCAAGTGGTGCTCCAAGGCCAATAACTTGCAACAGCAGGGCAACAATAATAACCCCATCGCCAAGAAGCCTCCAAACTGCTTGGAGATCCTGGACAATAAGCTCGTGGAGAATGAGGCCAACAACGAATGCGGAGGATTCTGCAGGGAGTGTTCTCTCGTGGAGCGATATAACCTCGAGGGAATGCCAGTGGTGAAGCAGAGAAGACGTGTTCTGCGGAAATCACGATCGCGAAAGCACAAGGTGATAATCTGCGACTCAATAGGTTTCTGCGATCTCTAACGCCGCGTCTCTTGTTGTGTTTTTTTTAGGGCGAAGGAGCCTCTCGAGTGCGGAGCCTCTCAGTGGGAAACGAGAATTGCTTGATCAGCCGCGAAAAGAGTGAAGAGGAGTGCTGGGAGAGTTCACTCAGGCGAAGGGAGTTAATTGAGATCATCCGGAAGAGCATGGAGAAGAATCGCCTGTGTTTTCAGGGAAATAGGTGAGTAAGGAATAGCAGCCTAGCTTGATTTGTAGATTCCTAGTTTTCCTAGTTTGTAATTGATTGAGTCGATTCTACCGAAAACCTACAAGGAATTTGTGTAATGTTTGCAGAAAACCCACAATCGACAGCCCGCGGTATCGCCATCGATCGCATACGATGAATGGTCAGTGTGGCGAAGTTGGAGCGCCCACGAGACTGGAAAACTCCCCGGCAGTCTCACCAGACATCGTACCCACGAATCTCTGCGGCTACGACTCCTTTCTCCACGCCACCATCTGCTCCAATCTCAACAACAACATCCAACTCACGCCCAGTGCGGTGCCCATGGCAGCGATAAATCTCGCCGGAGTGACGCCCGTGAGGAATCATAGTAGCCGCATGCTGCGGAATCGTGCCCTGCGGCAGCACGAGTCGGTGAGAGCGGGAAACCCAATGGGATACATGCGTCTGCAGGCGTCCACGAAGACAGCCAACACTGCGACACCCAAAGTGGCCAACAACAAGGGTGTGGAGAGCAAGAAGCTCATCTCCAGTGACTCCCACGCGATCAAAGGGAAGACTAAGGCACGTGTGGGACGCTTGCAGCGCTCGAAGAGCAAGGAGGAGCTCTTCACCTGTCGCGACAGCACTGCCAAGATCGAGGACATCCTCAATGCCGATGTGTTTCTCGACAAACTCAAGATCACCGAGGAGGTGGCAGAGAAGTCAGTGGAGTCCCCGCGCAAGAGTGTGGCCAAGAGGCCACTCAAGAGTCCCACCAATCAGGCAAAGAGCCCCACGAAGGGCCTCCTCATGGAGTACGCGTCGATTCCCGTGAGCGCCGATCCGGCAGAGTGCGAGAACCTGCTCAAAACTCCTGTCTCGGATGGCGACGAGACAAAGATCGCCGATCCCTCATCCACTGTGCATCGGTACGTGGTGCACGAGCACATCCATCATCACTACCATCACTTCGAGGGGAACACCAGCCCCAAGGCATGAGCCCTGGACACCAGAGGCGCGCTCCAGGGGACGCTATATAGGCTTAAGTTGAGCGATTGTGTGCGTTTTGTGTGCTTTCGATGCAGTTGGTGAAGATTAACTTATTTATTTAAAACACGTGCGCACGGGAGATTATTTGACGAGCTAATTGAGAATTTTTGTATACTTGCAACCACAAAGACTGATTTCCTCTAAAAACAAAAGAAAGAAGAATACAATGAAAATGGAAAAGCATTAATTTAGAAAAAAAACGGTCGGATATTCATCAAACTACCTCTTCACATTATCATTTTACTCTTTCAATCTCTCTTTTTAGATCAATGGAAAAAATATCTTATGTTGAAATTAATTTAGGGGTGAATTTTTGGTGACAAATTCCTTCCACTTTTAAGATGTATTTGACTGTCAATATTGCTAAATATAAAATCGTATTTATTTATTTGTAACTACACCTTTTTCCCACATTAAAAATCGTCTCAAAAGAAATGCAATGGAGAGTATTTACTTACCCTTATTTCACGTCTTATAGCTTGGCTCTCGCTCCGCCTTGGACGGGGCACAAGTGTCCATTAGTCGGTGGGATGTTTACTAGCATGTTGCACCTAATTCTGGAATGATCTCCTAGCAATTCATTCCTGTGATGCTTCGGGAAGAGCTTCCGCATTTCGTCCAATGTCTTGTCTTTGTACTGGTCCTTATCGTGTGTGATTTCTGTATAGGATGGCTCTGCAGGATAAAGTGAATCACCGGGATAAACATCCAGAACAGCGTCGGCGAGATAGAACTGATAAGGAAATATCAGAGTCAATCCGTGCTTCTGACGGTCACGCATGAAGGCGGCCAAATCATCAATATCCTTTTTGTGGCTTATCTTCGACAGTTCATAGTGTTGCGGAGGAGGAAGAAAATATTCTCTATTCCTGGAGCGATCCAAGATGCTTTCAGGAGTCTCCCACTGAAGAATACAATAAAAGAATTAGTTAAACATCACCTATCGATTATCAGAACTATCCGAATTACTCACCCTTGAGGACTGAACTTCATTATCCTCGGCAGTGATTTGGGGCTGATCTGGCAGTGCGACAAAGAAGAAGGCAGTGTTGAATCTCTTCTTCCCGAAAGTCGTTGGCGTGAGCCAATTTGCCGATTCGTAGGCGCCAAAGATGTCCGGAGCCACATTCAACTCCCGGCAGAGACGGATAAACTCCTTATGATCACCGTGGACGATTTTCTGCCACTCCTTCACATCGAATCCTGTCACAGCGTCCGCCAGAGGGGATTCCATCGCAAATTGCTGAGCATTCTTCGCAAAGAGTACTCCAACTTCCTCAAATGTTTCACGAATGGCGCCAATTCTCAGGGAGATTTCTCTGGCCAAGTCAGTTGGTCGTTCCCGCTCAAAGATGAATGATCGCTGACCAGAGATTTGACTGAGTTGAGCAATCCTGGCGTCTGACACTCCCAGATCGCGGTACAGACTCAACCACTCATGAGAGCTGTCACTGTCCTCCAGGGTTCCTCCTGGGAAAACAATCCCGTTGGGCATGAAGGACGCCTTGGCGGATCTCTTAAGCACCAACACTTCATAATTGAATGGTTTAGCACGCGGAGATCGCCCGAGAATCAACAAACTCGCCGATTCCTTCCAGAATTTCGCGTACGGCCTCATTTCTGATAGGAACTTCTTTTATGGTTATGTTACCTGATCATGAGAGCACTAGAAATTCCTCTGATAACAGAACACCAAGAATACACCAGAAGCCATATATCTTGAATCGCCTATTTATTTTTTAGAGTCTATTTCCCTAGTTTCTAGGATAGCCATCCTCTTTATTCTGGTGGTAGATGGAATTGGTTGAACTTAGAGAAGACGGTTCTATGAGTTCGTTCTCCACATTCTGCAGCGCGAACTGATACTCCGTGATCTCCAGCGCTTCCCACTCAGCTTTGAAAGCCGCCTTGGGATCCTGGGGCATCGACACAGCTGCCCCGGACATCTGATCCTGCATCGCCTGTGTCTGGTCAGCCGCGTTATTCTCTCCCAGCACTAGTGTGTAGATACTCCGCAAGCCGAACACATTGAGAAAGTACCAGGAGGCCGAGGAGACCCACGCGGCATCGAGGGAGGCCAACTCAACGCCCCGCTGGAGCATCGGCTTGAAGCGCAGAGTCAGTGGGAAGGGCACTTTTGTCGTCACGAAGCCGGAGAACATCCAATTAATCCATCCACCAATCACCACCATCGGCAGGACATTTATGAAGTTCCCCTTCACCAGATCCGACAGCATTGCAGTGGAATTGGGGCTCACAGGTGGCCTCTTTTGCGTCTTGAAGTACCCTGTCTCCTCATTGTTGAAGTAGTGCCTCCGCATGGCGAAGGCCTGGCTCGTGAGGTACTTTCCGTTCTCACGCAGAAGGCGCGCCCGTATCATGGCTTGGCTGTGGAGCAAGCAAAGACAGTGAGAAGGACGCCAAAGGCGGAGTAGGAGCTGCTCACCTGTCCTGGATCTGCGTCAACTCAACCTTCTTCTGCGAGGAAATCAGCATGGACACGTAGTGACGAATGATTCCCACGAGAAACGTAATCACAACAATCGGCAGGAACACCCAACCTCTTATGTGAGGATCTATCAGGAGTTCTGCCATGGTTTACACGAGATTTTCACGGAAAATTCGAGGAACAGGAGTTTTTTTTCTTCTTCCTTTCTGACTGGAATACAAACTGTTCTACAGCCCACTAGCGCCACGAGGGAGGGGAACTGAAACCTCGAATACGCCCGGCGCACACCTCGAAATCAAACATTCCGCATGGCGCCATCGGTTACTCACTCTTCCACTCTGTGTCGGATTTTCAATGAAAACCAAGCTAAAAGAAAATCACTACATTCTCCTTGATGCTCATATGGTATTTCTGTGCAAATCCTCTGATTCTCCCCATCACTTTGGAGAAAATCCCTCGAGGCGCGCCATGAGAAAAGTGATCCCCCCAGAGAGATTGAGAAAAAGCAGCTGCTTTTGAATGAAAACACCATCGGAAGACGACGCCGAACGACTCCCCGCAAAATTAGAGCGCCAGCATGAGAATCTCCTGACGAATATCTTCAGTGTCTCGCCCAATTTCTCCCCAGTAAGTCGCATTTCACTCTCGATCGAATTTATTTCTTAGTCGATAGAAATAGCCACAGTGTTTGTGTGCGTGAGAGATAATTTTCATGAGATGTGTTGTCCTCATTAGATGATTTCTTCCCACCGAAATATCATTTTGTGAAAGTTAATTCAAGTGTCGTATTTTCGATACATCTTCCATCAATCGTCCGATCTTCAAATCAAACCCACATATTGTGGCAAACTAATTGCCTTCAATTCTTGAGCATGCAAATTGTGCAAATTTTTCGGGAATGTTTCAATACGGAAATTGTGTGTAATTAAGAATCAATAAAATTGGACTATTTTTGCCTATTTCTCCTCAACCCACGTGCGAGTGAAGAAAAAAGATGAGGAAGTGAACCCGCGCATCCCCCCCCATTAACGTCACACACTCAACGCATGAAATTACCTGAAAGTGTGCGCCTCATTATCCCCCATTAGACACACAAAGTCCCCCCGAAAAACGTAAGAATGACAAAAAAAAAATACATGTGGAAAATTCAAGGGAGTCATTCAGCCTCAAATTTCACAAATGCATTCCTCAATGTCTAATTTTGCCCGATCTTGCGTCGCCAGAAAATTGTCTCACACTCGTAATTTATTTATTTTGCCCCCCATTCTCCGCACATCCTCTGGAAATTCTAAACTAGATGGAAAATTATGGATGAAAATTGACTGTGATGGAGTGTGAGGGAATATTTTTGGACATTTTATTGCCTCCGTCGAGCCCTAGCACCATATTTTCCATACATTCTCACTAAACGGCGACAGAGGAAAAGCGCGCACGTTGTCTTTTTCCGGAAAATGCGTTCAAGTGCATGTCTCAACTGCACCACGGATCACTCACTTGCGCATTTGCTGGCTTCAGAGTGTCTCTCTTGGCGCGCCACAGAGTCAGCCAAGGTTGGGCAAATTTGTATTGTGAAAAATTGTGTACAAGAGGAAAATTCCTCAAAAGCCCATCAATCTCTTTAATGAATCTCCTTCTCCCCTTTGATCGCAGCGGAGATAATATGCAGATGAATCTGCCCTCACAGCATAAAAAAAAGAAGCGATATGATGACGAGAGATTCTTTGTGGCAATGTGTGAAGCTTCCCAAATTACTCACTTCCCTCACACTTCGCATATATCAATGCTGATATTGCAAATTCACATTCCTTTTTCTCTCCTCTCAAGGCGATTCTCTCTCGACTGTTCCAAATAATTGACAAACATTTTCCAGAGAAAGCTAATTGAGTACAACTTCTTACTTTAATGACTCGCCCTTGTTTTTCATCTCTTGAGCCATCGTTGGCTCAAGTCCAAGCTGACTTTATCTATTTTGTCTCCTAACAATTTTCATTGCGCCTTTTTGTTCATCCTCCTCATCGGCGATATGCGAAAAGTCTCATGAGTTTCATGGTGTTTTTGTCATCTCAACACACAACTCAAGAATGAACGCGCGTCTCAATATTCGCATGAAAATATCGCGCGAATTTCACATGGCACAAAGGCAGTGTTGGAGGAAACCATGTGTCTCAATCATTCCCTCGCTCATTTTTATCACAATCCCGTGTATTTTCTTGTACGAAACATCCAAAATGTCTCTTATTTTATTTTCCTTTGCCTCTTTTATTTCATTTTCTTTATAGATTTTTCTCTCTCTCTCTTTCATTTTTGCTCTCTTCAGCTGTTTTGGTCGCGATAATGGAGGCTTTTGGCAAAAACATTGAACAGTGAGGAAGAAATGACTTCATACGCTCACCACTATCATGCATCATTCTAATTTCGATTCTAAAGTATGATTTTTCTCTCTCGCTTTCTTCACACCTTTTTGTCCTCGCCACTAATTTTAGTTTGCTTTATTTTTTTCTCCACCACCCCAGTCGAAACCATTTGTGGATTCACGTTCCTCATCCTCGTCCACCTCATCGGGATTCTCCCTGTTTCGCTGGTTCCGCCGAAACGAGCGCATCAGATCCAAAGTCACCCCCATTTCAGAGCCCACAGACAATGGCCAGAAGTTCAACAGTTCGGAAACACTGAGTCCACCGGAAAGTCCAAATCTCAGTCGAGGATACAAGTCACAGAGCTCTAGCTGTGATAGCATTTTGAGCACAGAAACAACAGGATTTGCTTTTGTGCCCGTCACATCCTTCCATCCGCCCACAGAAGCTGACAATCAGGTGAAATATTCAACATCACTGCGTCATTAAACAACAATTTGCAATATATAAATTATTGCAGTGAATCATGTTCAGAATAAACTCACTGGCATTTCCTTGCAGCCACACAAAGCATCTGGGAGTGATTTGGACACTTTCCGAAGGCGTATCTTAGAGCAAAAGCGCAATAGACAAGTGGAGTTGAATTTGACCAAGAAGTACGGACTCTACGCGACTGACACTCTCAAATCCGTCCGGGAAGATGCCGAGAGAGTGGAATACTCTGATCTGAGCCTGCCCACGCCAGATATTCCAGCGAGATCTCATCGAAGAAGTCACAGCGAGTCCTCATCGAGAACACGAGCGGCCAAAGTGCACGTGAAGGGGAAGAGAAAAGCACCACAGCCGCCAAAGACTGCGGACACAACGCTTCAATCACCCGCCTCGACTCTCGGCCGGAAGAAGCGAAGGGCGCCACAGCCGCCAGAAGCTGTGGAAAATGCCCCAAAATCCATCCTCGCGGGTGGTCTCTTGGACGACAGGGAAATTCAGGCAATTCTCGGAGGATCCACAAAAGTCAGCGAAACAATGGATCGCATTCGCATGCCGGGCAAAGTCGATGAGGAAGTAATCGCCAATGACACTCTCAAGCTCGAGAAGGGAGTTCTGAAGGCGATAAAGCCCGTGGAGGCGAAGGAAGAAGCCAAAGTCACAACGCCATCATCGCCAATCTCGCCTCGTCCATGGTATAAAAGACCCCTGAGTGGTAATCGCGACACCTCAATCCCCTTCAAGAAAGAGGTTATTCTGCGCACTGTGGACAAGAGACGCAATCGCGAGGCAAAAAATAAAGATGACGATGCGCTACCAGAAGTCAACTACTCCAGAAATTCTTCCCTCTTCGATCACAGCAAATTTGGTCTCTTCTCGCGACATCACAACCGTGAAGAGACGAAGCGTCGATCAGGCATTGGAATACCAAATATCAGTGAACTCGATCGAGAGGCAGCTGAGATTGTGCAGCAAGAGAAATCCCGCGGACTGAGTCCTCCACAGGCACTCATTCTCAGGCCACAGATGTTCGCTTCGCCACAATCATCACTTGACGATGATGACGATGAGGATGCGCCCAGGAAGTCAACAAAGGAGCTCATCTCGAAATTCGAGGCATCCTCGAATGGCGCTCGCATCACACTCAACACGTCATTTATTGGGCGTACAGATAACTTTGTCGACAGCCGTGCGAGAGTGACTGCAAACGAAGAGACTATAAATAAAGCAGATGGACTGGTGAACTCTCCAATGGCACAGAAACGGAGTATTTTTAGTGACACTCAGAGGAGTCCACCGAATTCACCAGAAGCCAAGGCCCCAATTGAGGGGAGGGATGACTTGAAGTCCATCGGGATCTGGACATGCCCGTACTGCACTCTTGAGAATCCCAACTGGAGAATCCTCTGTGAGGTCTGCGAAAGAATCAAGCCCTACGACAAGCGTCTCGTGAATCTCATTGAGCCGGAGATAAAGTCACCAACGAGTCAGCAAGTGCGACCAATTCCGGTCACTAAACCGTCCTCACCTAAAGAAAATTGGGAACGAAAGGCAGAAATTGTCAAGAGATACTTTAGTCCCGGTCAAGGTTTAAACTCACTGGCAAAGTCAGCCTCAGAAACTTCAATTGGCAACAAACAGCAACAGAAGAGAACTTCTCCCAGCAAATTGATCGGTTCACCAAAGTTTGGTTTGCGCGGATTCATTCAGCGATACTCCCCCGAAAAGACCAAGATCGACAAAGTGGTGAACGAAGAGGACAGCGATGTGGATCAGAATGAATTCACTGCCATATCAATGGGCAGAGATGGAACACCAGATTTGGAGGAATTGAGGCAAGTGCGATTGAATCGATTCAGAATGGAGAAAGCAGTGAATCCTCTGACTGACCGAGACTCTCTGGAGAAGGAGAAGAAGCGTCTCAGAGAGATGATAAGAGCCATGAATGCCAAGGCTTTGGCAGAGAAATACCCTGTTATACAGAAGGCAGCATCCTTAGATGAAGCATCGTCGCCACCATCAAAGGGAGCCATAAGGAAAACTTACCCAAAGACTGATCTAGTCACTGAAGAGATAAGACAAGAACCCGAGAAATCATCCAAAGTCTCCAGTTCGGCACAAACTGGAGCCATTCTTAAGAAGACACCAACACCAGACCCAGAAGAGAATTCACAGGAGCAACAGAAGAAGCCAACAGAGCCCATGGAGCCCATCTATGTTAATTTAAATTGTCAGGTGAATCATGTCAAGTTTTCAGAGGTGGAAAAGGCAAAAGTTGATGAACTTACAGAACAACTGAAGTCAGTTAAGGGACGAGAAGAATTCAAAGCTACGCTCAAATTTTCCGAACTCTCTTGTCACACAGACACTTTGGCCATTAATAAGATTATGAAATCCCTCGAAATAGCCATAGTTGAAGGACAACATGAACTGGCGGCAACTCTTGCCCAGGATTTAGCTAAAATGAAAGTCTCTTTATCCGTAACGAGACAAAAATCTCGACCACTCTCCATTACAGATATGGACATGAAACCATTCATGTAAGTCACTTGAAAATCACACTAAATCAGAAAGAAAAAAAATTATATTTTATTCTCTTTCAGGATTGATTTGTACGTGGAGGACAAAGTGGCTCATAAAGGACCTCTGCAGATATCCGTAACCACCCAAATGACTCTCATGGAACTCAAGGAAAAAGTTTCTAAGGATTTTAGCATCCCGACTGATGTTCAAAGATGGATTTTAAACGATCAATTAGCCACGGATGAGGCTAAAAAGCTTATCGACTACAGCATAAGAGACAGTTCGGCGGTAATCTATCTCTATCTAGTCACTCCGCCCGCAAGGAAACCTAGTCACAAGGATCCGATGAAGTATTTCCTCGCTGAGGAAGATCAATTCAGCATATGCGACTCAGATGAGGAGATCCAGAACGAAAAAGTCACAGTGGACGAGGGGATGAATGAGGAAGTTGGAGCAATAGCTCTTCCCACACCAGAAGAGACGTCAAACACCCTCGAAAAGGGATGGTCTTGTCCTCTCTGCACTCTCATTAATTCTCCCACTCGCATGGGATGCGGAGTGTGTTCTGAGGCTCGTCCTTTGGACTACATCCTTCCACCAGAATATCACAAACTCGAGAAGACACCCGAAGCTTTGAAGGAAAAGGTGGATAATGTGATACTGCGTCCACTAGAGCGGAAAAACGATCTGAATCGTGTGAATCCCAATAGAAAGTCTGCAGAACTCTTCAATATAGTTCAGGAGGAGATTCGCATGAGAACTTCGGGTTCTCAAGAGCCTAGTCCCAATATTACCAAGAACAAGTACCGAGGAGTTTACAATTACAATCCAACCACAAAATATACTCAAATGCCTAGTCGGCAAACGACTGCTAAAAGAGAGCCCAAGAAAATCGCTCCACAGCCGCCGAGTCTCCACAGAGAACTTCTCAATCTTGACAATGCAGATCTCGTGGCAAATATTGAGACATTTGAGTGTCCAATTTGTTTTATGAAATTTCAACCTGGCGAGGGTGCAATTCTTCGCGATTGCCTTCACACTTTCTGTCGCGAATGCCTTGGGCACACAGTTGAGTACAGCGAAGATGCCGAAGTCAAGTGTCCCTTCATGAATGCCGTCTATAGTTGCGACTCAGTGTTGCAGGATCGCGAGATTAAAGCTCTCGTCACGCGAGATTTGTATGAAAAATATTTGGCCAAATCCGTGAGACAGGCTGAACACAAAATCGAAAATGCCTTCCACTGCAAGACGCCAAACTGTCGAGGATGGTGTATCTATGAGGACAACGTGAATCTATTCAAGTGTCCCGTGTGCAGGATCACAAACTGCCTCACATGTCAGGTAAATATAGCTCAATTCTTCATTAGAAAATACTCTGTGAGACATTCAACCAGGAACAAGTCGTGAATCATTAAATTTTACATCGAAACTCTTCTATTGTACTTGAACTAATCAAACGAACAGGAACCATAACTTGTGAAAGTATTGATAGTGAGCCAATTGGATTCTTGCCAATTTTTTGCCAAAAAGAATATTGTTGCAATTTGTCAGAGAAATTAACCTTTTCCGCGAAAGCTAATAAAACCCGAAGATTTTTTTTGTATAAATACTACAAGCATCACTAAACTTGCCTCATCCATTTCCGGAACAGGTCATCCACGACGGTCTCAATTGCAAGCAGTATCAGGATCGGATGAACAGCGACTGCGACAGCAATGCAGATGCTCGGCGCACGAAAGAGATGCTCGAGATGATGGTGGACAAGGGCGAGGCGATGAAGTGTCCCACATGCCAAGTTGTCCTGATGAAGAAGTGGGGCTGCGACTGGCTCAAGTGTTCAATGTGCAAGACAGAGATTTGTTGGGTCACTCGAGGACCTCGTTGGGGTCCTGCGGGCAAAGGCGACACTTCGGCGGGTTGCAAATGTGGCGTGGATAGCAAAAAATGCCACCCAAAGTAAGACAAAAATGCCACACTTTCCCTTCACCACCTCAAATGTTGATATCCTTTCCAGGTGCAACTACTGCCATTGAGAATGCCCGTGAAAACCCTGCAAGGAAACACATTAAGCAAATATTTTAGACTTCTAAAGCGAACAGTGTGAAAGATTGTGATTTAACATTGAAAACAATATTTTTTAAATAAATATTTCGAGAATATTACCTGACTGCCAAAACTGAGCGTCTCTTCTCCATTGTTGTGTGTATGTGTGGTGAAAAATTCCGCTTTTGTATCATCTTAATCCTTTTATTCAATATGTTTTTCATCTCTCACGAGAGCTCTGACAAAAGAAAATAGGGCTCTCGTCCTCTTCAAGTCATCTACAATCCCACAAGAACACTACAGTGTCAAACTATCGCATAATTCCAGCGCTGGATGTCTCCGTCACTTCACTTCCTGATCCTTCTGTTGTGAAGATAAGTCCTTGGGAGAGATAATCATCAATTCAACTACCCTCCCACAAATTCTAGCCCACCCAATTCCCCAACAGAACATGTCCTATTTCTTCCCCCTCATTTGCAGAATGATCATCATGAAATCAAAATCATATTTGTATGTGCGACATTTGAAAATGAGACTAAGCAAATGACTAAAAATCGTTCACACACACAGAAATTCCTGCAAAAAACTGTCAATAAATCGGAAGGAGAGGGAGAAAATTCACGGGTAATCTGGAAAAGAAACACAGGAATATCCTCAGAGGGTATTTAGAGACGATTACAGGCAATCAAATGTAAAAACACCCACACGTACTCTCTTCTCTTCTAGTGCTCTAGTGTCATAAAACTGATCGGTGATGTGCCTGATCTTTTCCGTCGATCATTTCTCGCTAAATTCAATTTTGCACTTCAACATAATTGGGAATCCCTCAAGAAAAAAAAACAATGTAGATAAAAAAGGCAATATAGGACGAGATGAGATGCAAAAATATGTATGTTCATTTGGAAAAGAGAAAATGAAAAAAGAGGTAATATATAAGACATTTCATCTTATATCCCCGATTTTTCCATTTTCCCTTCATTACGCTCAAATTCAATCTCTCTGTGAAATTCCTCTTCTCACTTCCCTCAATTGTTCTTGCATTTCAATTGGTTTTCTCTTCAGCGATAACGCCTATCGCGGCTTCTTGATCGATCGCGTCGATTCCGATCATGACGCTCTCTGTCGCGATTTCTCTCGCGTTCACGCTCTTTCCTCATTTCATCCATGCGTTTTTGATGCTCTTGCAAATTTCTCCTTCGAGCCTCCTCTTTCACTGCGATCTACAAACAATGCCATCAGTACACTGAACTTCTAGATCCGCACACAATCTTCATCTCACCTGCTCAGCAGTCAGTGGTAGCCAATAAATACTTGGTGTTGTCTTTGTCTTGCGGAAAAGATCATCCAGTAGTCGAATTGGTGGCTCATTCTCCTTCTTGAATTTCCGCGCTGCAATAATTATAACAATATTAGATCATTTCATTGCATTTCCCAGCACTATTAATGCCTTCTCACCCGGCGAAGTTGACAATGAGCGCCTTCGCTCGCGTCCAAATCCTCCCTCGTTGCCTCTCTTGACCTCCTCGCGTTCTCTGCTTCGCTCGTGAACTCCACGATGATCGCGTTCCCGCTCCTTCTCCCGTTCATCCCTCTTTCCCACATCCCACTCGCGAATGGGTCTCGTTGGCTGCTCCTAAACATAAACGGCACCTTGCAATAATATCTTGCATCCAATTGAACGCAATTTCAATACTCACCCGCGTTCCGCCTTCAATTCGATCTCTCTCCCATCCCACGATGATCCTCTCGCCACGACCAGCGTCGCCATGCTTGGCCAAATCCTCAGCTGTGGACTCAATCGCCTTCTGCATATCCTTCTCAGCGCCAAAGTCCACGTGAAGACATTTGGGATTGGATGTTGGCCACCGGACGCCATGAAGAGCGTGGCGAGTCTCCACCGCTTGACTGAAAGTATCACAAATTCCAGTAAGATGACCTCAAAATATATTATTATAATAAACTTACTCTTCTGTCTCGTACTGTACGTAGCATTTTGACTTAATCTTGTCAATCCAGAAGCCATTTTCCACAATTCTCCCCGTTCTGGCAAGCAATCCCTTCAGCTGAAGCACTGTGAAGGGTCTCACGAGATTTGTAATGAATAAAATGCAGGAAGAAATGTTCCTGGGCGGACTCGGAGGTTTCACTGTCTTGCCAATATCGTCAGTTACAAGCAAAATCTTGCGATTTAATCCAATTGGATGGGCGACTTCAGTCGATGCTCTCACTGTCTCTGAGTCAGAAATCTTCTCAACCACAATTGGTGCCTCTTTCTTCTCCTTCGGCGACAACGGTCTCTCCTCATCACTCTCATTATCCTCCTCATCCGCTCCACCTTCAGTGTCCGACGTCAAATCCAATTTCACATCCACCAGTGGAACTGGCTTTCCATCCGCAATTAATGGCTTCAGAGAGTCTGTAGAGATGGCCAGGATGTTCTGAGTGGAGGGTTTCCGTGACAACCAACGACGCTTCCGCTTCGCCTGTTCATCTACATTCGCCTTCCCGTCATTCCGCGTCAGCTTCGTCACGAATGTCACTTCCGGGGCTTTAGCCTCCTTCACAGGTGACTTTGTCACCTTCACCGGCTCCTCATCCTCGCTGTTGTGTTCAGATTTGGAATGATTGTGGTCAGGCGACTCTTTCGAGTGCTCATCCACAGAATCATCCGCTTTGCTGCCATCGTCAATCATCTGATGGGGCAATTCACCGTCCTCGGGTGAGCTTGACCTCTTCTCATCATCCTCATCCTCGCTCTCCTTTTGCTCCTCCACCGATGGCGTCTTTAGGCGACGCTGCTCCTCTTCAATCGGTCGCTTTTCTTCTTCCTGAACATTCGACTGCAGACTTTGGGCTCCAGTCTCCTCCCGGTCGGCCTCACTTGGCTGTTCGGGACTCAGTGTCTTCATATGGACATCATCATCCTCATACAACTCGCATTGCTCGGGACTGGAGGTTCGTTGTGGAAAACCACTTTCACTATCCTCAGTTACATGCGGCTCAGGATCAGCTGCAACAATTTCTATGCTTACCTTTTCACCCCCATTTTCCTGTTCCGCATCATCATCATCATCATCATTTGTCTCGTCGGGCAGAGTAATCTCAGTCACCTTTGGTTCCTCGACCTCGGGCTGCGGCGCCTCCGGTTCACGCTGAGGCTCCTCCTCTTCTTCTTCCACCAGAACCGGCTGCTCAATTTTCTTCGGTGCTCCGCGCTTCCTTGCCCGAGATTTTGGTGTCTTCACATCACGTTCTGATCCCGAAGACGCCTTGGAGCGCGCTCCACGTCTCCCGCCAGTGCGCCGAGTCTTCTTCGGTGAGTACTCCTCCTCACTGTCAGAGCTCGTCTCCTCCTCGGATTTGTAATACTCATTCACAATTGCTTGCTCCACGGGAGACGCTCGGCCACGTCGCGTGGAGCGCCGTGTGGCCTGCGGCTTCTCCGGGCTCTCGCTCGAAGTGTTCGCTTTAGTTTTGCGGCGCATTTTCCCCAAGTAAACGCAGTCTCTTGGCTTTTCTGCGTGAAAAAATTCATGGATAGAGTCGCCCTCCATTGAAAACGCCCCGGCGTCAAAGCATCATTTTCAATTGTCTCCAACACTTACCCCTGATGACTTTTCGGCAGGTTTTCTACTCTACCACGTTCACTAAACACCTCTGAAGTGATTAATGTACAATTTCAGAGCGGAAAATGCGTAAGTGCTGCAGAGAAATGTGAAAACTTTTTCACAAACTCAAGTTGCGTGTATTTTTTCTCAGATGCGCTGTCAAACGTTGTCTTCTAAGTGACGACAGCGCCTCGTGCGATAGGGTTCTGAAACGTGTTACTGCGAAAAAACGGCAAATGCGGCGAAGTGATTTTCTATGGGGCGATCGCCATGTCTGCTTTTGCATTTTCCGCTCACGAGTTTGCTTTGCGTTTTTAATTTTTCTCAATTTTGCATGCTATGGAGAGTGTATGTATTACAAAGTTAGTGTACGTCGTGCCAAACACAGAAATAAGTAGGATCTGGGCGAAACTCGTGTTGGGTGAGAAAATACACTAAATGTCGCAATGACATTCCTTTGATCTTTCTTCTATTTTGGAATAGGATATCACCTGGATGTGAGTCCTGAAACGGTATACCTTGAATTTGCAAGAACCAACCAATACCTCAAGAAGGAATATGAAATCCTGCAAAGCGGACAGAAGCCAATACATGTTGTGAACCTTGCGCAGATCATCAAGTCTCTTGGTAAGTCTTTTAATATTCTTCTGGGATTTTCTTCTCATAGTTTCGCCGATTTCTAGCTGAGAACTATCAGCAGAGTGGGATACTGAACAGATCTTTGGTGCAGGACTTGATGAAGAATCTGGGTGTTCCGTGTGTGGAAAAGAGTCAGCCGATGAAGAGAACCTTCACGAATACAGACCCAAAAAATCAGGACAATGAGCTGATTCCAGAAGAGGAACGTGGCAGAAATTTGGAGACAGCTTCTCAGCCAAAGAAATTGGTCAGACTGTCTATAGCCAAGCCTAGACAAAATCATGCCATGAAAGAGTCCTTCGTGGAGGAAACAAAAGCAACTCAATCATCCGGCAGTCCTCAAGTAGGATTGCCATCCTCATCTTTGCCTGAAGACAATCAAGCTCAATGCATAATTGACGTTAAGAATGGTAACACCTGGATATCATCTCCAGGAATTGAAGCCGTACTTCAACACATCCTCTCATTTATTGATGCATCAGAATCTCAGGAAGCTTAATAAACAGAATTATATGAGTTTCTTGAAGAAATCCACGATATGATATTGTTAATTCTTAGCAATCCTAAAGCAAAGTTAGGACATTAACCATGACTGGAAATTGTTTTTTCTGTAAGAATTTTTCTGAAATCAGAACCGGCTAAAGTGATTAAAACTACACCAAAAATTCACCCTTCTTGACTTACATGAGAATTGTGAAATGTGTATATTGATATTCATCATCGACCAAATAAAGCTCTTAAGTAATTTAGAAAACATCCCTTGAGAAACAATAAAACGTTGCGATAGATTTTCTGCGAGAAATTGAATTTTCATATGATTATTTTGAAGAATTTGTATCATTAAAAGCTATTTTCCGCACGAGGCAACGTATTGATAAAGAGCATGTTTTCCGATGAGGTGGAACATTAGGGAAATGGCAAGAGCGCCCGACGAGAGAGGTGAACGGAATGCGCTGTGGGGTGTTGAGAATGCCACGAATACATCCATCGCACGTAATCAATTGAATGTGGTGCAGAGAGTCCTCAGAAAGACAATTTGTCTGATAAATCAGGGACATAAATTGGAATTTCCATCATCACTCAACATCACCGTGTCATCATCAGTCATATATATCGATTATTATTGTTCTCCGCACAAGCATTATCTGCATGTGTTGTTCTGCATCGGGTAAATATTGACTCGACTTCATCCCTCGGGTTCACTCACTTTCCGGTCGAGAGAGTCAGTCAAAGGTGGGGCTCCAGGGACGTCTTGCATTGTTGTGTCATTTTGAGGGAATTCCGAAGGGGGACAGTTTGCGTGGGGCGTAAATTATGTTTATCTTCTGTTTTCGATATTGTTCTCCATTTTTTAATCGTAAACACTTTTGGCTCATTGAAATATAAAAATGTAAAAATTTGTGTTGTGTAATTCTTGGAAAGGCTCCAATGGAAAATTTCACAAGTCTCGCTAATGTTGAAGATAAAATTCTTGGGGCGATTTTCTTCCTTGGTTAGAACCGAGACGCTTTACTGACACCCCTTGAGAGGTTGTTATTCCATGAGACGCTCGAGGAATTTTCCGGAGATTCTTCGAGATGGAATTCTTGTTAGTGTGGAACTAAGCAAATAAACTGTGACAGAAATCTTCCCCTAAGACGAGACCCGATTTTCGTGTGGCATTTTCCTTGGCAGTCGGGCATCAGGATGCCAAGCTCCATCCCTGTGGGAGCCATCAATTGACATTCTAGTCACACTGGTGTGTTCCTTCAAATAGGCTTCGCCTGCCCGCCCACCGGGTGCATGTGGGCCGAAGCAGGGCGTCCGGAACAAGAGGCAATAATTGGTCGATGTCGGAGTGTGAATGACGATTTTTGATCGACGTGCAAATTTGGAGAAAGGATGGGAGAAAGTTCACATGTTTTGGCGGGGTTAGATCACATGCTGTCGCCTATATTCGACACCCTATTTTGTCGGCGGATGGGTAACTGGAGCTGACACGATAAAAACGGCCCAGTGATTCCCATTCTGTTCCGTGTTCCTACAACCGCCCCTTCCGCTATTTATTGCAGCACGAACAAGCAGGAGAGAAGTGAACGTAAATGAATTATTCCCGAGTTATTGAGGGATCAATATGACTCCAGAGGGAATCGTCGCATAACAAGAGCCACAAATTTTATTCCCGATTTTCTCATGCAAATCACCAACCCACTCATTCTATCAATGATTCAAGGGAGTTTCGCTCATTTTGCCTCTTCGCATCGTCCTTCTTCCTCTTCAACGGGCCACAAAGCGCAGAAGGATCTTTTTCCGAGATTCCTCTGTTCGTCGCTTTAAAAAGAGGCGCCAGAATTGCATGCGACTCCCATGCAATTGAGTGAAAGTCTGCGCATGGCGGTGAATTTTCCAGCAAGTGTGTTTTCCCATCCACCCCCTAAACAATCCTCAGTCCTTGCTTGAGTCTCAACGATGGTGGGTGCTTGTCAGCCAGTGTGTTGAAGCCACTGAGAAAGTTATATAGCAGGAGTGCGATATATAAAAGCATCAATATTCATAGTGAGACAGTTCAATCGCACCAAAAGTGTCCACTCCAATAATGATTCGTCGGATTCGTCTCTAGTTCTTGTTGAGAGGATCTGTGTGCAGGAAAGCCAACACATAAAATCACCCCTTAAAATAGACGCTGAGCGCCACAATGAAGGACACATATCGGAATTGTAGAGCCACGATGGGAATTGGAATGATTGTCGTATTTCTTGCCGGTGAGTGTTGGTGTGTCAAAAAATTGCAATTCCATCAATTTCACGTATAAAATTGGGAGTCCTTGAACTCCCACTGGCATTTTCGTCACCCAATCCAAATGCTGTCGGCACAGTTGAAAGAAGGCAAAACTTTAGTCCACCCACTCGATTGGATATCAAATTTTATGGTGAATAAACAATAATGACAAAACAATTAACTTGAGTTGTCCAACAACACTCGCTGAAATGACTCTTTCAATTTATTGCATCCAGGGTGCGGATGAAAAGTAATACGGGGAGCATTATGCCAATAAGCAGGGGTGAAGATTGGTTGTGCATTGGTAGACAGAAAGGGAGAATATTTCATCATTCAATTAATTATTTGCTGCCACTCAGACAAAATACACTGGTGGCCAATCAATGGGGAAAAAGGGAAGCCACATTAATGCCCCAAACACATACACTTGGTCACTTAACTTTCACCAGATGCGGGTGTCGAGTTGAGGACTCCATAGATGGCAGATAACGAAGTCGGACTTGTAATTAAACACTAATTATCACTACTTGAACAATTCTCTGCATAATAAGGGCGGAATGTTTCACTTAATTATAGTCTCGTAATAGTGAAGTTGATAACATATTTTCTGCTTTCCATTCCAGCATCCCAATTAAGTTTGTATTGAATTTTCGATTGGAACTTTCTATTGAAAAGTTTGTGAGATGAGCTATAAGTTTGACTCCTGTTGATGACGCATTTTGGGGAAATTGTTTGAGAAATTGCGATCTTAAATATGCTCTCGTGCATGAAATTATGCACTGCGGCTTTACATGGGATCCAATTGTGATACTTTCCTCCTGACGTACTGAATGTGGTTGGGAACAATGCCTCTCGCCAGTGGCACAGTAATTTACAATTTCGAGGAATTTCAATATAAACCACTCAAGAATTAAATAAACAATCCCATTCATAGAAATTTAATTAAATTCCTCGCGCTGTAGCTTTTCCATTTGCGTCTTGCCCGCATCGTGCTTTTCCTCTCTATGTATGCAAACTAGAATGGTGGCGCTTTTTCAAAAAAATCAACTCTGTTCGAGTGATGCGAAAATACGTGATAAGATGAAGGAGTCTATTATAATGATTAGCAAAGTTTTATTAGCAAACTTTACATGAATGTTTAACGATTTAATCAATTTTTTTTATGTACACCGGGATAAGCTTTTTGCACGGAAATCCACTGCAGTGTCGCACACTGTTGGGGGTCGGGAAGGAAGCTGTATTTAGGGGTGAAAAAAAAAGAGACGAACGAGGAGGAAGAAAAAAAATCAATGAAATGAGAATTCACTTCGCGAAGAATGTTAACAAACTCGTAAATTTGTGCTTTCTTCGCATTCTCCTGTGGCAATATTAAAGTGAGGACGAGAGATATGTTGAATGAGTGCGTCATTTGGCGAATAAGTATACGGGGATCCACTATTCTTCTGGCATCAACTTCCTCTTCCATTTATGGTGGGTTACAGCGTCAGAGCAGCAGCTGATCTCAATTTTGTGTAGACGACACGACTTGCAGACGCCGTCCGACTCATCCCACATGAGAAGTTCGCTTTTGTGTCTCCCTTCGGTCGCCCACCCCGCAACACAAACTCTTGGGGGAAGTGTAGGAAAAATTTTCCTATGTTTGTGGATTGCACAGCCATGGCCGAATGGGTGGGACAGGGCGGACGAAATCATTAGAGATCTGCTCTGTTTTGGAAGTGGATCTACAGAAATAGACACACACTGACTTGAGGCGATTTATCGAGGCCTGGGTCAATTTATCGTGATTGCTTATTTTGAGGCATTTCCTGATTGCTTATCGAATTTGGCCCCTAAATATCTCTCGCCTCACCTGCTCGGTCATCGCCTCGGCGAGGGAGTCAAAAGGAGGAAAGATAAACACTCTGGCTTCTGCCATAAATTCACTTTTTTTCTGCCACAGCACCGAGCTATATTCGCACAAGAAACTAATAGAGTCCATTAATGGAGATGGAGAGAATGACTTAAGCTCGTCATGAGGGGGAAACTTTAAGACAACATGAATTTTTTACTTGAATTTCACTCGTGAAATTCAGAAACGATAAAAATCTGAAATTGCACTTTAAAGTTCATGACGAGGGAGAATTTTGATACTAACATTGGGATATTTATGAGATATATGCCAAAAGTATTCAGATTATAGGATAGAAACACCATCAAAAATTTATTATTCAACATATCACAGGGGATTTTAGCAAATTGTCCCAACTTTATTTACCATAGAATAATTCCATGACAAAATGCTCTTGTTCAGTGATAATTTTCATAGATTCAACCGCTAAACCCTTTTTATTGCTGCACAGCAGCTCTTGAAAGTACATAAAAAATCAAATTTTCAATATAGTCAAAATTTATTAACGAAATAACACCACAGGAAATTTAGTGAGACAATAAATAAAGGCTTTCGGTTATAATTGAAATAAACCATGTCATGAGATTAAAGGTCTTAAAGGTGGTTTTGGTACAATAGATAATTGAAACAGTGATGCTCACAATTAATGTGGGAATTTCAGAATGTCAAAATAATTGCTCCAAGAACGTATTGTTCTTAGCATATGATATAATCAAAGGTCTAGTAAGACGTACATCATATACATATGCTTTCGTCTATACCTTTTCACCAAAGCGGTATAACGTGAATTACACCCACAAGCTCAAAAGCGAGCTTTAGATTATTTCTGCACTTTCATGTGGTTTCAGAGGAACCTCACTAAATGGAACACCGTCTTCGTGCTTTGCCCTAAATTGTCTCGTCACTTTAATTGAATTTGCCACTTTTATTATTCTCTTCCAAATTGAATTCTTCCTAAGGCAGTTTCTTCCTTGAAATTCCAGTGAAATCTTTCCGGGAAATTCTACGAAATTTCACAAACCTCTCTCAATGCTCAGCGAGAAGCCAAAGCTCTGTGTACAAGTGAGTGTGGTTGAAAATAGATGATTTTCCCTGACACCAAATCAATAAAAAAAAGAGCACTCATCGCGAGATTGAAGATTTTTTCAGAGTCATCGAGACGCCACTTTTGAAATTGATTTACCAGAAAAAGAGGAACGACGCAAATTTTCACAGAAACAGAATTCAAGTGGGGTGGAATGTTGAGGGCGGAAAATCCTGGAGATTTCCCGGTGATCAATAGTTTTCTCGTCACCCCTCAGATGCAATAAATAGCAAAGTGCGCCGAAAATTGGTCGATGGAGAAAAGTTTATCCCCTCGGAAAGTCATTGTATTTACTCATGGGCCTCGCATATTCGCATTTTCTCGTTTTTTCTCCTCTTCCACTTCATTTCCTCTAATAGTTTTTCCACGACGCCAGAACGCTCCTATGTAGAGTGTTCCTTGCGCGCTTTCTGAATGAAAAAGAGGAGCGATATATGTGTATCTGTGTACCTTTTGGGTGAACTTTCTGGGAACTTTTCCATTTTTGGCGTGCCAGAGATGGTGTTTGGGAGCACTTCGTCGCATGTGGAAAAATATTTTCCATTTACTTCAGGAATTTCCATTACAATTTGCACACTGAAAGCGTCGCAGCAAATTTCCAGTCCCTTCACATTGACGATTGAATCTGATATAGAGCGGGTCAGTTAACTCATGCACGTGTGATTGCACGGTTTTCCTTCAGTCTGATTGATTACAGCCATTAAAATTGATGACACTGCTCATAAATAAATTCAGTCTATTTTTCAACAACAATTCAATAAATCTCCCACCGTGCTATTCATCTCTGCCTTTTTCTGCCCATCGACATTACAAAAGAAGCTTTCGCTCGGAGAGAAATGGACGGAGAACAACTCTGAAAAAGGACTCGCAAAATCTCCCCGATTATCACATTATTGCGCAGCATCCCACACACAATCAGCATTGAAATTTCAATTTAAATATTCAATTAACATTCCCCAGAAAGAACTGATCTAATGGAGATGGAAAAGTTGTTCGATGCGAGGGATGCAAAAAAGGCAGGGAAAATTGATGGTTCACTGGAATTCCCATTGAAAATGTATAGGATTGCAATCAATAATTCAACAAATGGAGCAACCCGAAATGCTGCATATCAGTTAATGGATGCACATGGAATATCTCTGAAATCAGAGAGGGTATTTCACTAATCAATTCATTGGGCCACTGGAAATTATTGCTAAGTATGAAAATCCTCCAACTCCCAAAGGGAGACAATATATATTTCACGTTCATTTGTACACAAGTGTATGAGCATTATTTGGAAATTCGCCAAGCATATTAACACTAGCTTGATTCTTGTCAAATATTGGATGATTTTGAGAAGGAAATTCGTTTGCCTTCTATTGTTTATTCGCATGAGTCGGATTACTGACCGCCAACGTTCTGCTATGTATACGCTAAATAGCATCACGGAAAATGTTAGAATATTCACTGTTATGAACTTTGTTAATGCACAAACACTTGCTAAAATAGTTTTCTCTGCATTACAGTACAATCAAGAGGGCACATTAGTTCTCTCCAAACTACCTGAAGAATATACTGTTGGTATGCAGAAAGATGCAATTCAAGTATTGATTTTCTTCGTGTGCCACAACCTGTGAAAAGAATAACTCGCATGTGTAGAGAAAAATTAGGTGATAACAAGGAAAAATTGCAATAATAAAACCAGACACATGAGAGAGAAATAAAGCCCGTGCTAATTCTGTATGATAATATCATGGTTTTGGGGGAGATTTATCTTGGATTTGTGCGAATAACACGAAATAATTTAATGAAATGGTGTACAAAAGTTTCATATTAAGAGCTTTCCCTCATACATGTTGTGATTTCCCCATTTTATTCTCTCTTACAGAATTTCATTTTATGAGGGAACAAGCCATAATTGACTCTCCTTCACTCTGTCGACGATGTTTGCCACTTTCTTCGGTATTTCACCCTCTATCTAAACATGTAGGTTATCGTGGTTACGTGACACACTACGAAAGACAGAGAAAAATGCACACGGAGAGTGAGAATCTTAATGGATTATTTCCATGTGCGACAGACGATGAAGGTGAAAGGAGCCCCAAGTTATTTTTATTGCTCCAAGCCTCTCCTTCTTCATACGGCTTTGGAATCAATTCTGTGATCGATTGACGTCTTTCACCCCCATGTCTTGACCTTTGCCTTCATACGGAGATTCTTAGATTCGGCTAATTAGGAATTTTATTGCAGAACTTGTTGGTCTCTGCCTCTTCCTGACAGTCGTTTTAGAGAAAAGACATTAGAGCCCATATTTTTAGGAGGATTTAGCTAATTAGAATAAGTATCACTGGAAGGTGGTTTTAGGGGCGCTAACAAGTCTAATTAGTCTAGATTTATTGCTCGGTTTCTGGTTGGGGAAAAGCAGTCTGCAAAACGCTTGCGCCTTCCTTCTAACGTGCTCGTTTAGCAACCTAAGAAAAACCCTCCGAATTTAACCATCTTTAAGGAAACTTTCTACCATAAATTTGATTTCTTTTCCCTTTTTAATCATAGACGCTGTTGTATTAAGAGAGGATAACACGAGTCTCCTTCATCTTCAACATCAATAAAAGCCCCATAAAATTTGCACAAGGATGTGAAATCTCTACCACAGCAAAAAAGGGATTTCATGGTGCACAGACGGGATTCAAAAGCCATGGGGATGCCTCAAAGCTTAGAGCAGTCCCTTTAAGAAGAAAATATTACCATTTTTGGTGGCGCAATGAACGTGGTCAGAATTTTGAGTTGAGAGAAGGAGGGATGGAATCTCTTCCCCTTTGCAATCAAAATACCGAGACATAAAATTACACCCAACATAACACAACAATAAATAATCTCTGTCGTTTTGCCAACATGCCTTTTCCCAACTGGAGGTAAAAAAGGTGCAAATGTAGCTGTAAAAAGTTTATAATCTCTGTGAACTTTTATTCCCTCGCCAAGAGTGGGCTGAGAATGTGGCAAATCAGAAGCCAGACGCCGAAGCGGAAGAAAAAGATGTCATAAAATGCTCCACTTTTCACCCACAATGTCTTCTTCAATTAATAGCAAAGGGAGGATGAAGTGTACAACGATGGGGCAAAATGAAATAATAAATTGATTTAAATTTTCACCACCGAGCTCATAAAGTCGCCACCACGGAAAAGCACCCTTAGAAGGCCAACCCCTCGGCATCCGCCCACACTCACTAACAATGTGGGCATGAGATGATAAAATGTGAGAAGAATGTGAAAGAAAATGAGAAGAATGTTAGCAACATAATGGAGAATTATAATGAAAATATGCCTCTAAATTCTCCCTAAATGTATTTAACACAAATCCCTCAAGTGTGAAATTTGCACGCTCTTCAACCAACTTTCACGCCCCAAAAATGCTGTCCTTCGAAATCCCTCCCAAGTGAGAGGATCATGCTCATGGCAAATTTCCCTTCGCAAAGTCCGGGGCAAAAATTGTTCTCATAATCATACAAAATCACCGAATCCTCTAGAAATAGTCTCTGGAGGCGATGGTGAGAGATGGAGCTTGTTGATTTTACATTAATCGGATCAAATGGATTTCTCCTTTTTCCGTTCTCACACCCAGCTTAGCAAAAGCTCTCGCCTGAGGCATTCAACTGGTCAAATAAGGAGTGCAACGAGAGGAATTGTATCACATCTTCGACCATTCCACAATCACAAATGGTCGAATAGCTTTGGGATAGGTTGAGAGAAAACTGTTTATATAGGATTGGAGTTTGAATGGTCCAGTTGAGTTTTAGGAAATTATCTTTTCTTCGGCAGAACTTCTCTCTATGATTTTGAAACTATACTTGGAATACAGCATCATATTACTTTATCTTGCAAAACTCCACTTCAAAGTTTCAAAGAAATCCCAATGAAAAGTTTCTCAGATCTGCTGTGAGCTCATTTAATTTGTCAAATTAAAATATACGAATATTTTGAACACAAAAGAGATTCGCAAATTAGTTTACAATGAAAATTCATTGAGCTTCATGTTGGTAAATCGTGAATATGCCGTAAATTACATGCTAAATGTGAATTTTCGTGTGGGAAAGGATTAAATTAAAATCCAAGCTATTCTTAGAATGCTCCGAAATTATTCTGGAATTCTCGACGTATTGTATAACATTAAATTTCCGAATTAAATATACATACATGTTGTATGCTTCAACTCGAACATACATATTTCCACTTAAGCAGAATGTCTTATGTAGAACAACATTTTTCCATCCGGCTCATACAATAGGAATCCTCCGCAAGGTTAAATCTTTAAAATACGTTGCATATTTCAGCTCTAAAATCAAATTTAAAATCCCTCTTTCTTTTTTCCTATATATTGAACAATCTTTCTTGAATAAAAAGTAGAACATGCGCAATTTTCAGGGGGTGAATTTATTCATAGCAGTCTAGATCAATTCAGAAAATAGGCATGAGTGAATTTCATGCATATGAAAATATATAAATAGAATTTGAGACGAAGGAAAAAACTAGACACAGAAACAATAAAGTTGAAAACCCCCCGGGAAAATATTTGCGAAGATGGCAATGGCAAAAGCAGCAATTTTTGATATTATCCACCCAGAAAGTTCTCCTAATGAAGTATGAATGGTGTGTCTCCAGGCAGAGTCGCTTTTCCGCCGCGCGTATCTAAGGAAATTGAGTATCCAATGAAGTGATTCAATTCACAGAATTCCTCCACTTAATATTATTTAATATGTATATTTCGTTAAAGGTCTCGGTTTTCTTTGTGAATGACTGGAATTTAATATCACCCATCAAGTGTTTTCTCAACTGTGACTGAGAGAACATGAAAAAATATTCCTCTGGGAGATAATTATACTGCGCAAATAAAGTTGTATCGGGTATTGAGAGTTTATTGATGCTCAAGGGGAATGTTTCAATGGGGAATGTTTAGTGAAAGGTGGAATGAAATTGAGGTGTGTGGGGGTTGTGGTGGTGTAATGAATGTGAAAACTTTATGACAGAATATTCCCCGGGGAAAACAAGAGGAATGTGACGAGATTTTCTCATTGAGCATTTCTGTATAGAAAGTCGTGTTGGCGGGTTCATTTGAAGCACAAAATACCATAATTCAGTCACTGTGGGAAAATTAAATTGCCACTGGGGTGAAATATCTCATGAAATGTCTGTATTTTCTCTCCTCTTTCACAGGCTTTACCTCTGAAGCTGCACATCACGAGAAAATTAATCTACAGCCACCTGTTCTTGAGGTGGTGAAATCCGTCAATGATTCTTTCATTGTGACGTGCAACGCACAAAATAACGTCATGGCCGTTCGATGGCAGAATCCAAAGAGAGGCTCAATAAGGGAGCGCAAAGGGCGCATTCACACTGAAGAAATCCGGGGTGAGTCTCTGAGGAATTTTCAATTAAATGCGCTCCACCATATAAATCTCATCTATCTCTCTCGCCAGATTCCCTCGCCCTTGTCTTCGAGCACATCACACTTGCCGATCGAGGCGAATGGAGCTGCCTGGGAGACGATATCGAAGACATAAAAAGCTCCTTCAGAATGATTGTCAACGGTGAGAGATATTCTGTGCCATTTCACACGCAAAACATAGCCATCAACCTTGTCACGGAAGAGAGAGAGCTCTCGTCTGCACCACAAACAAATTCTTTTGCATGCAAAAACTAACAACACAATTTGCGATAACACAATTACCACCCCTTTGTTCCACCCCTAACACTAGAGCCACCCTCTGAGTGTGGCATGTAGTGCTACTGTGTATAGTTGGAGATGAAATGTGAAAAATACATAAACATGACGTGAATTTTAATAGGAGATTTAGAAATCTACAGAGTGACGCGTGACAGTGTTTTGTTTGAGAAAACGTTAAGCTGAAGATTGTCATTTAATATATTTGATGGACATTCATGATCTATTCAACTTTGCAGAAGGAAAAGTTGCACACAGATTGCGCTTTCCCAGACAGGAGTTGACCATTAAGAGTTAGGACGAAAATTGGGAATATTCAGCTATATTCAAATTCATGTTAAACTTTTAAGTGGAATTTCAAACTACTCTGCATAAAAAAAATATTTGGTAATTTAAGTGGCACACACAAAAACATATGTGAAGTGCTTTATAGAGGATAACGCTTTGATCTCACTAGTTATCGCACATTTTCAATTAATTCAATTCAATTTTATCACATTTCGAGATACACATCAAACCAACCGTGATGGCTTTCAATCAGCAAAAATTCATTGAAAACCATGATGGTGAATAATGAAAACCCCGTTTAATGAACATGATGCTCCTGTCAAAGCCACTTGCAAAATGAAACTGGAAAAATAACAGGATATTCACTGTATAAAACTGCATATATAGCTTAGCGAATAAACAAGAGAAGATAAAATTCTTCTCCTGAATTTTCTTAATGACCTCCATCACAATGTTTTGATTCATTTGGGTTTCCTCAAGACATGAGGTGTTTGAAGTAAATAAAATTTTAATGAATCCCCTCAGGGTGACTCACTCCTTCACATTCTAACAAAGACTATTCATAATTCATAGGGGAAGAGGTTTTGGTGGATATAAATTTTCATTGAAGAATTTTCCTCTTCTTTCCATCCACTCATTTTTCGCATTTCTTGGCATTTTGTGAAAACATCCCTTTTCCCTTCCCACGGGAGTTGAAGATTGAAAAGTAATCCAGCCAATGTTATTTTTTACAGAGGAAATGAGGTTCGTGGATACACCAATTGTACAGCTGGCACGTGAACATCGAGACGCTACAATAAGATGTGAGGTCAAAGGTGATCCAGAGCCTCTCATTTCATGGGATTACAACGGAAAACCCATACAATGTAAGACGTATAAATCATCTTATTTTCGTGGGGTGAATTCCACGGGCAAGCGACACATTTTGGAATACTTTCGGTAAAAAATTCTCAAGGGGGAAAAACACCAATCTTATCTAGCACTCCCTGGCAATTGATATACATTTCTGGAACACTTTTTTCTCCCCCTAGACAGCCCAGCTACAAATTCTACAGACAGAAAATTTATTTCCTGCATTGTGTGTCGCGATTTTCGGATGAAATTTCTGACCGTGAAATTCAGTTTTTGTCGTCAGGCTGTTTTCGATGCAAATAAATTTTCTCCTCACACTCCACTAAGCCCCACGTTTCGCGAAATAGGCCCATGAATAGGTGAACTTGCAGCAGATGGAAGGGATTTTATTGGAAACGGGAGAGATTGAATTTTGCATCGATTCGGATTGTTTTGTGAGATATTAAATCACGGAGTGAAATGGAAAAAAATGTAATAGAGTTCGGGTGAATAAGGAACAAATAAAGATATCCCCATAAATATACAAAAAGGGCTCGCATCAATGAAATGCTTAGAATGATATGTGTAATATTTAGTAAGGATGAACATTATGTGAACGTGTAATTGATATTTAAAATCGATTGTGGTGTAATTAATAGCCAAAATCCGGAACAAGCTTCCAAAATTCGGATGTAATAAAGATCAAATGTTCGATTAATGCTGGTTTCTACAGCTCACAACGGAAGACTCTGTGAGTGTTCACCTTTGTGTATAATTAAATAATAACGAGCTTCTATTAAATGGATAAATGCTTCCCGTATAAATGCGAACTTCTGCCTCTTCCGTCTTTTTTGGCGCAAGCATATGACTCACTTTTCACAATTTATGACAGATTTTCGCGTGGAAAGCACACCACCATTCACATATGAAAAGCACACATCATGAGGAAGAAAGACTAATTTCTATTGAAGTTTATTTTGGCGAGCTTAATTCTGCGAATGTGGAATTGAGTGAAATAAATGGATGAGATTTCATATGAAGAGTGCGAGTTCCACTCATTAATTACGCTCAATATAAATCTGCTCGTTTTGTTGAGGATTTAACTCTCGAGGGGTGAGTAATTAATTGGTTGGGGTGCTTTGACAATTTTTCAGGTGCTTCGCTTGAGCTGCGACCAAATATTCTATGCTGGCAAATTGCACGTGAGGGGGAGATAGAGGGTGAATAAGCTCAGAGGATGCGAGAGGTGTTTTAAAATATTCTCCACACGCTGGAGGATTTAAATTTATTATCCACTTCGCTTTCACATGCATCGAATTAAGGGTCTTTCAATTATTGCTGGTGAATTTATTCCACTGATTTTGTATTCTATTTTGTGCGCAGTTCCACACGAGAAGTACATCAAACTGGCTGATGGGCTGTTCATCAAGAAGGTTCACCGAAACGACAGCGGGGAGTACACTTGCAGAGCATTCCAGGTACGACTAGCGTGTAGAGATAGGGATGGAAGAAAACTTTCCATTGAGACGCTCGGACTATGCGTATTTACGAAAGGGGAAGAACAAAAAATCTGAATTATTTATTGACTTGTTTCTTGAACAAAGTGAATAAGCACCCTTTCCTGGAGATGAGCAGAAAATTCCATTACACTCCGCCACAATGAAATTGCTGGTATTAATTGCGAAACCGCTGAAAATTAATGAAACTTGGTAAAACTTTTAAGTTAGTTTCGAAAGAAGGGCGCACAGATGAATCTAATAAAACACAAACTTAATACAATACCCCAAAAAAGCATGACTGTCTGGGCGATTTTCACAATTCTTCATGGAGATTTACACTTTTCCTTTCAGGTGTCCCCTTCGATAGTCAACAGCAAAGAGCAACGAATTCGACTCAATGTTCAGTGTAAGAAATAAAATCCCCAATGTGAGGTCGAACACACTCAATAGATATTCTCTCCGCAGACAAACCCATCCTCCTGTCTAAGGAGAATATTCAGTACATCTACAAGAATGGGACGATGAATCTCACATGCGAAGCTGAAGCCGAACCACCGGCAAATTTCACATGGTTTCGTCACGGAGAAAATAAAATGGTAAAAATCGATCCTGCCCAGCAGACAATCCACGTGGCCCTGGGCATTTCCCAGCTGGAAATCACTCTGACAGAAGCATCGGTTCTCGGTCAATATCGCTGCAGGGCGATCAATCCTCTGGGCAGAGTTGAACATGATATCTTCCTGAAGGAGGGCGTGAAACCTGATCCGCCGTCGAGCTTTGAATTGCTCGGCAGAAACTCAGTCGTGCTGAACGTGGATGTCGGAGCTCCGAGACAGATGGAGTCCCCGGAAATGAATATCGTTGGCTATCGCTTCCAGATCATGCCCGTGAACGAATTTGAACTTCGCGATCAGGATTGGACTTTAGCGCGTCAAATTGACTTCTCCGTGGAGAACAGGACGACCTATCTTCTGACTCAGCTGGAACCCCAAACCAGGTACATCGTGAGGGTGGCCAGTATAAATCTATCTGGACTGAGTGATTACACGGATCCGAAGGAGTTCAGCACCGTAAGTCACGGGGTGTCGAAGGCCTCCGTCAACCTTCTGGCCTCATCCCTCATCTTCCTCCTTAACTTCGCCTTCTGTCACTTTCTGTAAGCCTCATCGTCATGTTGTCGTTGCATAAAATCGTCGCTTCTTGTGAACCACACACACCCCATAATGTAATAAAAGTGTATTTAAGTACTTAATAGTTTAATTTCATATAGATAGTCACAGTGAAATTATGTATAGAAATTAGCCTTACATGTAGTCTATCTTGAAATATACAAGGAACATGAAAGCGCCTATAACATGTTATTATTTCGCGTCTCATCCATTAATTGCTCCATTAAGACTTAAATCACAACTCATGTCCTCCTCCGGGAATGCCACGCTTCGGATTTCGCCCACTTTTCGCCGCCCAACAGCGTCGTTTTATAACCTCTTGGAGGGTATCCAAGAGAGCCGACGAAGATATCATCTCTTCTGTCATTTTCCCCCAACATTTTTCTCCATTCTTGTCCTTCATGAAACTTTTCGAGATGGTTGTCTTCTTCAACAAAATATCTATTTAATGAGTGAACACACCAGCGTCGCAGTAACACTTCTCCACAGCGTTTTCAGGACTTAAAGTAAAGAGCAACATATCACAGTTGATACAATTAAATTGTTATCTTATTGTTTTATGGCAGCAAACACCAAGAGAAGCACTACATGCTCACAGACTATTCAATAAGGCATGCGAATAGTTGCCTAACTTTTAATCAATAGATAGTACACCGGAAATTTCTACAAGATTGTTGATATTTTATGCATTTCCCAGAAATTCTACATATTTACACTGCCATTTCCACGCGTTTGCCACACGATTCTTTGCGTTTCATTCACCTTATTTATAGAAGAAACAACTTATTGGATTCTGTCGAACCATTCAAGATTTATGACAAATAATATACTGCAAAATGAATGCATTCATATTGACTTGTGAAATTGCAATTCCATGCATCAATAAGAAATGTAAGTTCTGCAGGTGTTACTTTATTTCTGTGAATTCATTTCTCCAAGGCGAAAGAAGTGTAATAAGATTTTCAGAAAGTCCAATTTCATATTCCACGAATCAAAATGCAATCAATTTTTTCCGTTAGTAGAAGAAAAAGAATTGAGCTTTCCACACTGCATAAGCTTCTCGTAAGCAGTGAAAGCACGGCAAATTGAAGAAATTTCTCCAGTACACAAACCATTTGGAGAAAAGTCTCGCGTGCTTGAAAGCTCTGCTCACTGGAATGCACTGGAAGTTGTTGTTATTCCAATGAGCACTCTCTGTCTCACTTTTACATCCAGTGTGAATAACACATTCGCAGATGACAATTCAGCAAATCATTTGCCACTGATAAGACTCGATGTGTTTATATCTGTTGTGAGAGACAATCTTTAAACTGCATAAATTGAGAGTGGTTGTGTGATAAAATGCAAGAGTGATAAGATATTATGATAATACGGTGCATGAAGATTTGCTGTGCAATTCTCCTGAGTTTCCTCTTCACTTTCTCACTGGGCAAGTTCGTCTTGTGTCTGTGGGACAAACTCTATACCACGGATGGGGATCTGGCCCTGGACGTGGACACCTGGCTCGAGCAGAACCACTTGGGACAGTACAAGGAGCTCTTCCGCCAGAAAGGTGAGTCACCCCGTGAGCTTTTCCTCGTCACTTGTCATCACCCTCAAATGTGTCCCGAGAATCCTTCCGACTTCACCGAGATTCCGTCTCAGGATAAGTGTGCGGTGGACTAATTAGATATCCATTAGAGTCACGCCAGAATGTAATTTGCAATTATGAGGGCACGGCTGAACAGAAAAAAAGTAGTCACTCACGGAATCCGACAGGTTGGTGGCCCTGGGAAAGGGTATGAGGATAGTTCCGTTCAATTTGCAAAACAATGAAAATGTATGTATCACTTGGCAGAAATTCATGTGAAAAAAGAGTAAAGTGAGCAAATCATAATTTTGTCTCACAGTGGGAGAGAAGGTGGCTTTTTGGTGGAGGAAAAAGTCTGCACGAAAGAGGAGAAAGTCAGAAAGTTCTGCTGCAAAAATTCCCTAAAGGGCCATTCATTTTAATAGTCTCACACAGAACAGAGACCAAGATGTGCCATTCTTCTTCAATAATTATGTGCATCGGAGTATACGAACGATGTTATAGTATAGAAATTCAGAAATAAGATTCTATAAGCTTTTTTTAATTCCTGACATGCTTTAGCTTTTTAACCTATTAAAACTTTGTTGGATTTTTTGGCACAAATTATTTCCTAACAAAGCAATATTTGTCTGTGGTCTTGAAAATGATAAGACTCTTATCCGGACTGTCCCAATACACAATATTGGTGGATTAAAGCACCCCAATTACGTAAGTGAGCAATGGGAGAAATGCTGAATTGAGTGCACATTACACATGATTGATAATCCCCTTTGTAGCGTCCTACGCTGAGGGGAGGAAATCAATTGACCACCGCGAAAGCTCATGCGCATGGGAAATGTTGACATGGAATGCTCGCAGCTCGAATGTAGAGGGAGAAGAGTGATTTATTTTGGCGGAGCTGAGATGAGCGATTGTGGATTATTCCACAAGCAGTCTTATCAAGACGTTCTCACGATAAGCTTCAAATGAGAACATCGTGCTCATATTGTCCAAACAGTGACACAGAAATAACGTCCGATAAACACGTTGCGCGTCTTTCTTTTTCCCGCCAGTCACAGGCTGGGGAGGTAGGCTGGGGAACCTCAGAGTCCCACTCGATACGTGCACGAAGCACTTTGTCTCAGTCGTGAGACATTGCTCTTTAGCTACGGATGAACATTCCCCCTTAGCAGTTGTTCCGTTCTCAATTCGTTTACATCACATTCCTCCACGCCCCCCTTTCCGAGACAGAACACCCGCGATTCACCTCTCAATTGTGTGTCTCTTTGCCTTTGTTCGTGACGAATTTCTTGCTTTTCTGTCCCGCGTGTTTCCGGGACTTTTTCCCATCACCCATTTCCTTAGTGTTTTTCTTGCGGAACGCAATCAAACGATTTCCAGCAAAACTCAATTATGTGATAGAAGACAAAGGGTCATCACGCGAAGCAAAAATATGTGCTTGTATTGACAAGAAGTGTGAGGAACACTGTGTTTTCCCTCTCAATATGGTAAAAAGCTTTATTGTCCTCTTTGTTGTGAGGTGAAGAGCTTTTGTCGTGACACTCGAAAGCTTACACAAGAGCCAAAGCACCGAGCCATTCCCAGTGTGTCTCTACAGGGAGCCAGAAGACGCGAACGTTCTCCCTGCTTTTCATTCACTTAAAGTGAAATAAATTCTCGTCACACGACATTCAATTTAACATCTTTTGTGGTGATATCATTAACACTTTTTAACTAACATTTCGCGTGAAATCGTGTAAATAAATTTCCCCACTTCAAAAGCCATCAGCCAGCCGCCAACGTCACTTCCCAATTCGCGTAGTTTGCAGTTGGGTATAAACGACTTAAGATCAATTACTAAATATGCTCAATAATAATATAAATTCGAAATAGACAAATAAATAAATAGTGCCGTGATTCTCACCATATCATACAAGAACGAAATTCAACAGAATAAGACATCGAAAATCGTTTATTTTCCTAATGAGTTACTGACGCCGTTCACGAAGGGAAAATATCCTTTGTAATCCCATCCATTTTTGATCAACCTGTGACAAGTGTGACAAGCAAACGAAATGGATTCTGAAATAAATTCCATCGGAATGACAATGATGAGAAATTCAATTTCATCTTCATCAGGTACGTTTAAGTTTATCTAACTTTCTGCTTCTTTGTGTCGAATTGCATAAGGATCGTGTTGGTAAACTTTTCAAAAGTCTGCGTCAAGAACAATTAAACATTATAATTTAAAAGAAAATGATTTTTATTGAAACTCTTTGTGTGTTCGCCAGGCTATAATTGACCTTTTTGCTTAGAAGAGTTCTTGCAGATAAAAATCTGCCTTTATTTCCAGTTAAGGTCAGATTCCAGATTATATAATCCGAGATAAATGTCCACTTTGCTAAATCCCCAGCTGAAATTACGCAATGGGGTTATGAAAAGGTTGCCACGAAAAAACATCATAATTAATGATGATGCGAAAATGTCTGAGATGCATGAATCAAGTGAAGCTTTTTGCGGCATTTCGGTTGTGATACATATGGTGAATATCCATTTTATGTTCAAAAATTCCATTTACTCTCTCCCCACCCTCCCGATGGTGAAGTTGAAATCGCTTCCACACCCACATTGGCCTCTTTCTCGCCCGAGGGTGGCAAAATTGCAAATTTCAGCACTTTTTCTGGAGGCCATTTAGATTCACTGAATGTACAGCAAAGGCGGCCAGGAAACACTATCAATCAGAGAGTGGATTCTTGCCTGACGAAATTCTTGGCTCGTGTTCGTGCTATGCAGTCCCCATTGTTGGCGTCAAAAAAGTCCTTTCTTTGCCACTCCTTCCACTTCACCATGTCAAAGAGCATTGCAACGGAAAAGCACACTGCAGGAGATAGCACGGCTGGAAAAAGTGTCGCATTATGCATATTGTGCAGTCGGGAAACTTACATAATTACTTGGCTGTATGGCTTTTGCTTGTATATATTTGGCCAAATAACGAGAAATGGAGCTGTAAACAGTGGTAATTCCATTATCTGAATTACTCTAATAAATCCAATTTAATTATTAAGCTGCATTTCACGCCAGGAACACGATACCATTCCTTGTTCCAGCATCCCACACAAAAAAAATGATAACTAATGGGCAGAGCATATGAACTAAACAATAATGTGACTGTGTTACTTTCAAATGTATTTATGGGCACCACCTGAAACTAAAATGGAACTTATTTATGAGGCCGCTGCCACACAATAGGACACAGTTCTGAAAATTTATGTCGTGGAAACACACGAATTTCTGTTTACATTGCAAACTACATCTAAACTCACAAATCCTCAATCATATTTCCAAATGTTTCAAATTCATTCGCAAAACACGCTCTAAATCGTTTTCATAAATACTCTTTTTGTGCGCACGTCAGCAGAATATGAAAGCACTCTTCTTATCTCTCACTTTGCTAGGACAATTGATCACAAGAGGTGAATAGTTTTGGTCAATATTGCGATCAATGAATAATGATTACATTGTATTATGCCGAAGTGATAATGAGAATAAATACAAGAAGATGCTTATCAATTTCAGACTCTATCATAAAATAAATCACAATTTACTTTGTGTAATAAATTGTCACCATGATATTAGCAGGGAAAGATAACAAATCTAACACAAATTCCAGCAAAAATGTTGACAAACATTTGAGGATTTTCAAACTAGAACTAGAGTAACTCTACCCAATAATTTGAAAAATTTTTATGTGCGTAATTTAGACATAAAATAATTAGAGCAACGTGTTCTTATCATTCGTCTTCCGCTGGAATGAAACAGTTAGTCCACATGGAACGTTATGCCTCAAATTAAGTATTCCCTCTAAAGTGTCACATCTTCCAGAGACAATTAGCGAAACAACTTTATAGACATCTTATCTCCCTGAAGATAGTATAGAACTTCTGATAGCCATTTGTTTCAGCACTGAGTGTCAAAAACCGAGAGGTGCAATATTTCGTAGGTTTATAAGGAAAAATGATCTCATTCTCAGAATAGAGACACTTATAAAGTTCAATTGAAAAATCTCACGTGCGTTTGAAGTGTTCAACAACAAATGCTTCAAACCGATCCGCTTTTTTCCGTACCATAAATTTCAATTGATTTAGACATAAGATTTATTGTGGGATTGTTTCGGTGCTGTTTGAGATAAATTTTTGACATGTTTCAAGTATTGCAAGTAATTTTCTTTCCAAAGACGCATATTTGCTTTAAATTTTGTTATAAATTAGCCATATATATGATCAACAGAGTCTTATTGCTTCAAATTTGCATATATTCCACCATCGCCTTGCCTCGCAATGTCATTTCATACGTCCGAAAGTGGAAAGAAAAAAAATGAGGACATTCCCTTTTGCTCAGTTCAAATTTCTAAGTCAAATACAATGTTTTATCATGCGTATCCTAACTCTCGTTGTGAAGTTATTTATTTTATGGTAATTTTATCTGTCTCTCGTGATCTTATTTTTCCCTCGGGTTTCCTTTTCCCTCTCAAACTTCGTACTTTTATTTCACATGATTAAACGCTTTTAGTTTTCACAGAAAGTTGTGGAAACTTTCCCCGGGCAAACTTTACACCATCCCATCGAAAAGTCAGAGATTATCCCTTGGCAGTGGAGAAAGATAAATTGGCTATTATTGCTGTATAATTATTTGATGATTCAATTGCAAATGGTGTCTTCTCGATGGTTTATGTATGCTATGTGTGTACACAGATCTGTCTCCTTTTGCCTAGTAGCCTCGTGGGAGTCTCATTGCCGAGGATGTCGTGTGTGAAAAATTTATCGGAATAATTGCCCTTGAAGGGTGTTTCTGTGCGGAAGAAGTACTGATGGAAAATGTAGATATCCACGACAACTTTTTCCACCTGTAAATAATTAAAGCCGAGTAATTCTCAATGACATTGTCTCACGGACCATATGGTGTGCTTCTCCACGTGGAAAAGTTCATGAGCCATTTTCCTGTCGCTGCGAGTAATTTATTAATGGGACAACTCCTGACTTTTCACGTAATCAAACAACATTTTCTTGCAAAGTCCTAAGCACAAGTGAGCTTATGTATTTTCTCCTTGAATTGTTGTGGGGAATTTTCAAGGGAGTGTATTATTAACAGTGGCAATTTGGCGTGGTTACTAAGTGCGCGGCACACAGAGAAACTAATATCTCAGAATTATTGTAAACTTTTGCGTCAGGAATTATTATTAAATTGATTTGGGACTTTGGTTTTGATTGCCGCAATCAACGCTGAAACTTCAGAGAGAGAGAGTGAGAGAGTTGAAGAAACACCCTTCATCACGGTGAAGTTGTCTTGAGCAGGAAACAAATTGAAATTTGCAATTTAGACGATTTTCTTGTAGCACTTGTGAGGCGAAATAAAGCCAGAAGGTATTTTCCTCCATGTACTCATTAAGTTGTATACTGTTGACTTTCGCTCAACACGAAACACCAGAGCGGTAAAGCTCAGCGTTGATTGTGTATTGTATGTAAGTGTTGCAAAGTGTGGAGCTCGGAAAGCTTCTCGCAATTAATCAAATTAAGCATAGCCAGTAGGCAAGAACTATCGTGAGATAATGGAATGGCTAAATAAGCTCCTGCTCCGTTTGTGTGACTGTCTGGAAAATTTGGGCCATCCTCTTCCATATGCAAATCCATCCAGCTGCTGCGTCTGTTTGCTCTGATACCGAGATACAACTCAAATTGCGAGACACACGTCGAATCACTTGCGATTACACAAAACCTGCAGATTTACTTATTTCTCCACACGGCGAGACCACGGCACTTTTAGCCTCGTCATCTCTGTTCTGGGTATTGTTTGGATTCGCTCTTTTACTTCTTCCTCGCCAAATTATTAATTTACACACACGCCTCGCATTGCCCACCATGACAACAAAGCCAACGCCGAGGCTCCACACAGCCGAGATGGGAGGCACAAGACTGCGAGAAAATTGAAGCGGAAGGAAGATGGATATTCAAGGATTCAGCCGTCACGAGCCCGGATTTTCGTGTTTGAGGAAAATATTGCGTGTTGAGAATTTTTTTCCCACACTCCTTCCATCACCATCGTATTCAAGTGAATCGAAATCCATTTGCTTAATAACAATAAAACAACAGAAGCATCGGCTTTTATAGCTCGCGATCCTTTCCACCACATAAGCTTGGAATGTGTAGTGGGCGAGGGTGGTTTTCTGCAATTTCTCAATTTGAGAGCGACTGAAGGAAAATGTAGCGGATACTCACTCTCATGCAATGTTAACCATGATTCATTATACAATTGCTTAGGAACGTCGAGAATTTGTGTACTTTTCAAAGTGATTAACATAAAAATCCTCTGCAATTTAAAATCTTATTTTTATATTTAGACTAGACGATTAAATTGAGAAATGCTTTATAAATTAAAGAGAAAGAGGTTGGAAGTTGAGTGCATTGCAGAATTGTATTTTAATCTCCAAATACAATTTTATCCACAACATCTAAATTTTAAAATATAAATTTTCAACTAAGCACTCAATATTTGACATGTATGCAAACAAAAATAACTATTCAAACCTAGTGTGCATGAAAAAGAAACCGCAGTATTAATTGATTTTTCCATTTGATACGCCCTATCGCATAAGGATTCGAAATAACCCTCTCATAGTGAATAACATTTAAAAGTCAAATGTCAGGGTGGGTGTGGACTTTCCACCCCAGCCCATCGAGGCAGCACGAAGAGTTTATTGACAAACTCACCGTCATTATTTTCTCGTCAGGGAATCTCTCGCATTTTTTCCCGCGAGGTGTTTTTCCACTGAGAAAGTGGAGCAGATTTTAGATGGGATTTATGGCATATTGTCTGCGATATTTCACTCCATGGTGCATCATTTAATTTTCATTTGGAGCCCCCGTGGCACCGTGATGGGGATTACATGGGTTTGGTGTGCGAATTGGCGCGAAAGAATGCAAATATTGGTTCGCAGAGAAATTTATTCCTCAAATTGGATACATTAATATTCGAGTGAGATGGGGCCATTGAAAGGGAAATTGTGGCAATTCATTTTCATGTGCCATCGATAAACTATGTTATGCACAAGTTTGGGCACTGTTTGCTGTGCAGCATGCGAGGTGATGCACCCAAAAACACTATATGGGCAGAGTGCCGTGAATGGGACACATTTATGCCAATTCGCCCTAAAGCCCAATTGGAAATCAATACAACAGTGGAGTTTATTTAATTCCCTTGTATAACCCCACAGGAATATCATCGTTGTCGAGCTGTGGTGACCCAGATCGACTGCCTGAATTGCCGCCGGGCGATGAGAAAAGATTGCAGAGAGCTGCATTGAGTTTGCAGCAAAAATTAATACTGAGGGAATGGCTGAAGGAGCACAGGCTCCAGCATCACTATTCGAGGTATGTGTCACTAACTCAATAAGCCCCATCCCCATCACCCTTGGGTGACTTTCAATAAAAGGCCTCTCCCATCAGTGTCAGAATAGTCTATAACATCCAAGGCATGAAAAACAGCCATTGCAAGTGTTCGTCGTAATGAATTTTCCGGGCAATTAGTGGCCATAATGGTCTTTTTTCACTTCCCCATCGAACAAGTTTGTTCCATTTAGAGTGAAAATCCACACAGTCGTTACAGACATCTCACTCGCCGCAACTTTCTTCCTGACCACCGAATGTGTTGGGGGAAAATCGATAATTATTGATGAAGTGGCGATACAATTGCACGACTTTGCCATTACTTCTCCAAAGAGAGCAAGAAAGAAAATTTCTCCCAAGACTTTTATCCCCCAACCCACACACTACTGAACATGCTTTTGCCACCAATCATGGTGCTTGAGCACTCTGATTCGAGAAACGATGTGTTTCATTGCCTCAAGAGCTCACACACGGATTTCCAATGCAGCACTGAGAGAATAATTATGGCTGATATCCAATGCTTAGGATATTCTTCACAAAGAACTGAACATGTACATTTTCACATCTTCACGATAATGCTGAATGATTCAAATGTTGAAAAGTCCAAGATACACCTCCTCCAATTGCTCACAGCGAATAATCCTTGATAAGACTTGAATTATTTCAATATTTACTACAAGATGATATATTGGGCTTTAGCCGTCTTATCAAATCAACCATAAGTGAGTGAATAATTCTCTTGCAGGTGTGAAATTCCACTCGGACGGATTTATGCAAATCTAGAAGATTTCTATTTTTCTCTTACAATTTGACCAAAACTTTTCAGCAAACCCTTTATTTTATTTGCATTTTTAGCGTGAATTGTGATGTCAGAATCTTATGTAAAGACTTGCAAGAGAAACTAGATTTGCTCGAGAAATTTCAAAATAATTTTCAAACCCCAGGAAATTGTTCTGTTTCTGAAAGTTATCCCTACAAATTTCTACTTCGTCGAGTAATGTAGTCACACAAGTCTATAATATCTTGAGATTAAGGCAAATTCGCGTAAATTGTGCAATTTAACGAGTAAAACATCTCTATTCCCAATCTACCGCAACAACACTAATGGGCTCATTTAGCAGGGTGCCTTTATGGGTAGAGTGTGAAATTTACAGCACTTTTAGTACTTAAATTAATAATCTTTAATCAAGATTTTCAAATGTTCCACCAGCTCTGGTCGTGAAATGCGAGGGTGGAGAAAAAATGCTAATTTTGACCTGAATTTACTTAATTTCCTCGTAGATTGGTGGCCATCGAGGTGGTGTCACTCGAAGATGTTTACTGGCTGGAGGATCCGCGTGCTCGGCAAGTCCTGGGCAAGGATTGGTCAGTGTGGTCAGGAGCCCGTCAGAGTCTGCCGACGTCAAAGTCTCAGCTGGAGACATTGAAGGCCAACCTGTGGTCGACTGTTGTTAAATCGTCACAGCATCAGGATGCCTGGACGTGGGGCGGGATGCTAGTTGTGTCTGTGTCTGTCGCGGGCCTTGTCACGCTGGCAGCGATGACGCAGCCCTCATTGGCTCCAGAAGCACGGCACTCCCTTCTGCAGTACGTGACGGGGAAGTACCTCCTGCCGGCCAACTGCAAGGTCCAGTTTGACTGGAGTGATCCTCACGTTGTTGGTGGCACCATGTGCTTCACCGTGCGCTTCTACCAGCGCAACGGACAGCCCTATCCCATCTGCGACACGGATCAGTTCTTTGTGGAAGTGTGCCAGGGCACGAGGAAGGTAGTGACACTCAACTCATTAGGCGGCACAGATCCCAACAACGCTAACATCGCCAAAGTCAAGTTCACCGTTCGTACTGCTGGACAGTACAAGATCTCCGTTCTCATTGGCTCTAGCCACATTGCCGGCAGTCCCTTTCTCAAAACCTTCATCCCCGGAAAGATGGACGCCCGACGATCACGACTCATCAGACCAGCCAACACAGTCGTGTGCTCTGCCGGCGCTCCAACTCTTTTGCACATTGAACCTCGCGATGAGTTTGGGAATGCTTGCGTCTTTGGACCAGACGACGATCCCGTGCGAGGATACAAGATCGACCTATTTGATCTCAATGGTCAGCCGGCCGAGAAACTAATCAGTGCCCTAACTATGGCCTATGACAAAGTCAATTCACGCGTCACCGTCACGGCGCTCTTCCCGGAGCCTATCTGTCTAAAAGCAATATTCCACTATGAGGACCAGAGATTGCCCAACGGGGACTTCGATATCATTGTGCTGAGCAGTAAGTATAATGCACAAAGTTCACTTTAAAAATTCAATAGACTCGCAAATATGATAACATTCAAAATTGACTCATTCAACGCATCCAACACATCATTTTGGTGTGCATATTAAGCGGATTCATTACTGAATCACTTCTAAATGCATATTCGCTAATGAACCTTAATTTGGCACAGATTTCATTGCTAATGTGTTTTTATTAAAAAAAAAAAACATTTCATCATACTGAATTCGACCATGAAGCTTTACAGTTTCAACAATAAATAAAAAAAATTTTGACCCTAAACAAAACTTTTCGATAATCACAGTTCAGTGTGTAATTCAACGAAATTAAGATATACTTATTAGATCAAAAATACTATAATTTTTCTTCAATTCACCTAAATATCCGCTTAAATGAAAGTTATTGCCCAAATATGACTTTCAATCTAAATAAGGGCAGAATCAGTTTAATTCTGACGCAATAAAAGTAAAGTTTGCGCTGAATTGAGGGATAGTAAAATTGATTTTCGATTATCACCCACTTTCAGGCAGCGATACAACCCTCGTGCACAAAAACATTGCGTCCAGGAAGCACAATATCTGCTACGAAGCGAAATTAATAAGTATTTACGGGCAAATTAAGACAAAACCACGCAAAGTCTTGTGCTACGTTGGACCAAAACAAGTGAGTATTTCCTAACAAATTTTCAGCTAAATATATTTGAAGCCCATTTCATGTTATATATCTGCGCGGATTAATTTTGTGTGGTTGAAGATTAAACGATTAAATGCGATTTTGGCGTTTCCTCTCGTGGTTTTCCTCGCAAATGAACACCGTAATGATATTTCCATGCAATTTATCTCAGTATGGTATAGAAAAAGCTTAGTTGCATTTCTGCTCGGCAAATGGCAAGACTTTTTCGACAAAAGCTACAACATTTTGTTCACTATTTGGTCCATAACTGAAAACTTGTGCATACACCAAGTTAAGATACAAGCTTTCACTTCAACATACAACATTGAAGCTAACAACCAATATAATGTTGCGAGCTTATAATGTATTGAGAATTCTAAGAAAACTCATTTCCTCGGTGAATTAATTTTTCACCCACAATAGAAAGCATTTTGGATAGTTTTCACTCCAACAAGTTTCACCATCGTCCAGTCATTGTGTCTTTCATGTCTGTTATATTGAAGATGACTATGCGAAAGTCAATACATTTCTCCAAAACTTCTTTTCAGATCACAATTAAGGAATTGATTTTGAAATTCATCCCCAAAAGAATTGCCACTTTCCGTCTCTGTCCATCAACTAAGGTGAGTGTATTTGAGATAAATTACTTCCTGCTGTTCATTCTAAAAAGTTTCTTTTTCTCATGTTGCAGTTCCATTTCTTACCCACAACTACTGGGCAAAACCACGGATCGGTCTTTATCATTGACGATGGATCACAGCCAAGAATCGAATTGGCATCGCGCGATAGGAATGTCATTGCAGCCACATTCACCCATTTTCTCTTGAAGAACATTGGTGGTTCTGAGACGTTCAAGGATAAGCAGGACTTCTTCTACCATGAAGTACGCAAATTCCACTCTCACTATTATCACGAGAAACTAGCTCTCAAGGTGCAGCGCGATAAAATCCTCGAGTCCAGCATGAAAGCCACCAAAGGATTCTCCGTTTCGGACTGGTGTGGCAACTTTGAGGTGACATTCCAAGGGGAGCAAGGAATTGACTGGGGCGGTCTGAGACGGGAGTGGTTCGAGTTGATCTGCAGCGCCTTGTTCGATCCCCGCGGAGGACTCTTTTGCGCTTTCCACGACAAACGCCAAGCTCTGGTGCATCCCAATCCCAATCGTCCGGCTCATCTCAAGCTCAAGCACTTTGAATTCGCCGGAAAGGTGGTGGGCAAGTGCCTCTACGAGAGCGCCCTTGGCGGTTCCTACCGTCAGCTGGTGCGTGCCAGGTTTAGCCGTAGCTTCCTAGCTCAGTTGATTGGACTACGAGTTCACTACAAGGTAGATCATATCCTCCAGTGCGTAAGAATCCAAAGTTTAATTGTTTATCTTCTTTTAGTACTTCGAACAGGACGATCCGGATCTCTACTTATCCAAAATCAAGTACATTCTGGACACGGATCTGGATCAAAGCGACAGCCTGGAGTTGTATTTCGTGGAGGAAGTCTATGACTCGTTAGGCCAATTGAGCAAAACAGTGGAATTGATTCCGAATGGTGCCAAAGTTAGAGTGACCAATGCCACAAAGTGTCAATATCTGGATGCCCTAGCACAGCAGCGTCTCTGCAATAATGTACGCGAGGAAGTTGACAGTTTCCTGAAAGGCCTGAATGGGATCATTCCCGACAATTTGCTGAGTATCTTCGACGAGAATGAATTGGAGGTGAGTCAACGATCTATTCTAATGTCTCTCTTTGTCAGATGAATAATAAAATTTTGCAATATTCCAGCTCCTGCTATGTGGAACGGGAGAATACTCAATTGCCGATTTTCGCGCTCATCACATTGTCAACGGCAACTCGGCTGAATTCCGTCGAGTCCTGGGATGGTTCTGGGCTGCAATCAGCAACTGGAATCAAACTGAAATGGCTCGATTGCTCCAGTTCACCACCGGTTGTTCTCAACTGCCACCCGGAGGCTTTCAAGTGAGAGCTTTGCTAAAGTGCAGTTGACAGGCGAACAAAAAGCTCACCAAAGCTCCTTTTTCCATTTCCACAGGAATTGAATCCTCGCTTTCAAATAACAGCCGCACCAACTTTCGGAAACCTCCCAACGGCTCACACGTGCTTCAATCAACTCTGCCTCCCAGATTATGAGAGCTACGAGCACTTCGAGAAGGCCCTGCTCCTGGCCATTAGCGAGGGCACCGAGGGCTTCGGGATGGTGTAGAAATGCTATAGAAATGACTTGACGGAAAATGTTGCCACAGAAATTTTTGGTCCCTTTTTAATGTTTCAAATCGCAAATGAATCGTAGAGTGTATTAACAAAATTTAGGCCTGTAGAATTATTTGCTTTGTTGGAGGAAGACAGCAATTATATTTCCGAGGAGTTTCATGTAGCAATAAATTGCATATAACATATTTTTAAAAATCGTTTAAGCGAGAACAATATAAGAAAAGAAAACTCATTTGAACTGCCTAGAGAAGTAGAAAAGTATTTGCCTTATAAATTTCATAATATAAAGAAAGCAGCAGAGAGTCAGTGAAGAGATAACCCGAGACATTTCATTTATCAGGCAAAACATTCATGAGCAAAGGATTTATTGTAAGGAAGAAATAAAACTAATAGAGGAAGTTGAAATTGTGAAAACCACGAAGATTATTCTCTGTGATATTATCAAGAAGGAAAAAAAAGACAAAACTCACAACAAATACAGAAGAAAATCACTTATTGATGAAAAAATAAACTCTTTCTCGAGCGTTTGAAGAGATTATGGAAAAGAAGAAAAAAAAGATTTTCCCCTCCCCCCATATTGAAGAGAATTAACTATACAATATTAGATTGTAGTGGAATATTTATTGAAAAGATGAGAAATGAAGATGAGAGAGAATTACTCAAATAAAATATTGTTGAATCGCGATAAATGGAATGTGTGTAATTAATTTCACAACAATTCGACACCCCTCAAGGTGGGATGACCGTGTTTACGATTTGAGGCTTTTCCACGAAAAGGCGATCAATAAGCGAATGGTAAAAGCATATTAGAGGGAAAGGGTGCTCTTGGCCCGGCTGAACGAGTTTTAGGTAGCACGACAGGGAAGCGATTCGTAGGATTATCGAGGAGAATCTGAGTGCTATTGAACTCAATTGAGTGCAATTCTTTGAACGCTCGTTCCAAGTTAATGTGAAGAATAAATCGTAATGGTTTCAAAGAGGGCTATGAATACAAAATGCCGACGAAGTTCTATCGACTCACTCTTTCCTGGTCACTTGGAAATCGCGTGATGGTCACCTGGGCTGTCTCACGAGGTCAAGGTTAAACATTGAACTTGCCATTAGTCGGCAGAAGGATCGATTGCACAAGTGTTCCGGCGAAAGCACTTTGGAATTCCTTTTCCCATTGTTGGCAATTTGATTAATTTTCACACAAAATATTGAAGTCACATTCCATCCAGCACAGAGTGCTTTACCACCACCAAAGTGAGGGGGCAATTTGTGAGAAGTCACGCAAGATTCCGAGGAAAAAACAATCACTATGAAAAATGACACAAAAGCTCAACTCAATTGAATTCTAGGAATATTTATTGTACCGAAAATTGAGAGTTTGTACCATTTCCATTTCTCGGAATTGTCTGTTGTTCTCCTGGGAAAATTCTCTTGGGAAAATGGATGCAACCACGCTCGATGTTGGTTGATTTCCCAGAAATATTCGACTTCCATACGCCAGCATGAAAATGTTTGATTTTCCAGGACATTTCTGATAGCAATCACATGGAATCGATGTTCACATCACTGAACATCACCTGCCAACCAATGTTTGGCCCGGCAAAACTTTTGGGGCATTCTGCGCTTCATCCCTTAAAGTGCTCCACGTCTCTTCAGCCCTTCAATTAGTGAGTCACGGAATTAGTTCCAAGAAATGTCTTGTGTTCCTCCCCCACATTCTCGAGACCTCATGCGCCACGGGGGAGAATCACCCCCCGAATGATTCGCATAATCCGCAAAATTTCACCGAACTTCCAGCATCTCTGATGTTGTTTTCTCTATTAATTTCTCTGAAATTTTTAATTTTTCAACCTAAACTTCCGGAAGGCTTTTAATCTCTACTGCAGTGAATAATTCATGGGAAGAAGGTGGAAATTTCTGTTCGACGAAAATCACCCCCAAATTTCGGGACAAAATGCTGTCGAATAGAATTCCAAGAGCAGCAACCCCTCGACATACACCCTTCTCCCGCACATTCATTGGTATTCAAGTTGATGGAAGTGGCTTCACAATTCGATTCGTGCCTGAACGAGAGCGAATTCTGGGAGGGTGTTTGTAGAAGAATCATGCCATTTGCGGTGGTGCGATACTTAGGGAATGTTCTTCTCGATGGGGTGATTTGTTTTTCCTGGTAAAAAGCTCACTTCAATAGTCTGAGTCATCTTCGACACCATCAGACCACACACACAACGAGCTTCCCCGGAAGAAAATTAAATATGCTGAAAGTTGCGATCACAGAGCGTGATTACTGAACCCCATGAGAATTTGCACGCGGAAAACTTATGGCGTGATTCCGTCGAATGTTTCCGATAGTTTCAGTTTAGATAAGAAATGTCAAGTACATATACACAATCATCTGCTCCTTTAGAATTCCACGGCCGCGGAGCTTTGAAAGCTCAACAAAGATGACATCATGTTGACGCATATTTTTGAATTATTCGCTGTAGCCATTTATATTCGTTACAGTTCACCCTTGTATATTGTATACTTTTCTCGCAATAATCTTAAGCTCGCCCTTATATTCTTCTTTAATGCATGAATGAATCATGCTGAGGGTGGAGTAAAATTGTAATGAATGGCAGAATTGGAGAAAGTGCGTGAGAATTTGGCCCCGCATTGGCGTCCGGTCACCTCTCTTGGCATTTTCAATGTTGTTTTTTCACCACGCCGTGCCTAACGATCCTCATTAACCCCTTTCGGGGTGTCACATTGCTGAAGAGGGTTGCTACCTGACTCACCCGACTTGACACAGCGCTTGGCGCCAAGCTCTCGGCTTGAGGTAAAAATTGCGGGCGACAGACTGACTGTTTCACGCCGCATGTACGCCTCTAAGTCGTAAGATACAAAATGACTCAATACGAGTGATATACACCAAAGACTCAGACAATCTGATGAAATTCACGTCAAATTTGAATGAAGTCGCGAAATTTTTAAGAACGCAATGTTCTCTTTGCACTGAATCTTTTTATGTATTCAGACAGTGTGTAAAGAAATACCAAATTGGAGAGCCATATACACAAATCTTGACTTGTTTAATTAAGCAAAGATGAAGTTCAAAATTAAATTTCAGTAAATATTTACGGGAGAGAGGTGCTGAAATGCAATAGAAGAGAACTCAATTAACATCTCTATTCAAGTTCTTAATGAATAGACTCCGGCAAAGGTCACAAAACATTAAATATTCCATCGAGAACAGTATTTGACGCTCTCACAGCATATTTCTCTTTGACTCTATTGAAACATGCAGTCTTTTGGACCCACATCTGTGGCCAGATCATGTCGCAGAAGAGTGAAACTGTCATGAAATCTAATTTTAAGTGGATGGGAAAAGGCATCGCCCTGAATGAATCACTTCACGAATTTATTCACACTTTTCACTGCTTTCCTCCGAAATCCTCTCTCACTCTCTCTCTCTCTCTCTTGTACTCATTTTCCTCTCACACACATTCTGTTTCTCACACACACATGCACTCGCAAAGCGGGGTGTTTTCTCTGTGTTTTCCAAAGAGAAAGAGCGAGAGTGGAAGAGAGCTTTTATGCGTGGAGGCGCCGGGTGATCGAGGGCGATAAAGTGGAGACGCCTGGTACCAGGCAATGCCAATCAGTGCAGGAGCTTCTTCTCTCCCGAAGCGGCATTTCCCAACGCCTCTCTCCCGATGATTCAATCAATTCGATCTTTTTTTTTGGCGTATGTGTTGATTTCGGCGCCTGTGTACGCCTATTCGTTAGATAACATGTGACTGGGCGCGCTGGTGTGTGTGAGAGTGAATTTCCAGAGAGTCAGAGCGAGGCAAGTTGGGAAGTTTGTGAGCCATCAGCACGAGTGAAATATCGCAGAAAGCTCGTGGACAGTCAGAGTGTATGGACGTCTCTGTGTTGCGCCTTTTTCATGTGGAGTGTCTCATTTAATTTCTAACGTCTTTCCGTTGTTGAATCTCCACGAAAGCACCTTCGAGGAAAATTTGTTTAGTGTCACAGTTCAAAAGGCTGGATAAGCTGTAATTGTGCCAATATTGGGTCTCGCACAAAGACCTGTTGAGTTGTTGTAAGAGGAAAAATTGTGAGCGATTTTTTTTTGGGAAGTTTGTCGATTCCGGTTGGGGGAATTTTGCAACATCAACTACGTCACTATTCATCATCTCCGTCTTTAACATATCAGCAGAGAAGTCAGTGTATGTTTTACTGTGAACGAGCTCTATACGAAAAAAAATATCAACCTTGACTGTATACAGAGTTAACAATTCTCCAGCTCTATTGCTCAGTTTTTTTTCTCCTTCTTCGTGTGGACTATTGATAGACAAATTCCACCAATACAGTGCTTTCTCAGTGAATTTGTGTGTTGTTTTGATAAGAGAAAGCCAATATCCACGACTTTGATGACGACACGCAGTGCTCGCTGTGAGGTACTGATTAGTGCCCAGTAATAGCTTCGCTCTCCGCCTCGCCGTGACCGCCTCAAGTTCAGGGGGTGACTAGAGAATTCCAAGATCCGTGGCAGAGTGTCTCGAGCGTCGAGGAAAACGTACTTTTCGCCTAATGAGCTATGTAATTGGCAGGCCTGGCTTAATGGAGAGGCTGCCCTGAGTAAATAGCGAAGGCGTGCAGTTGTGTGAGGTGCCACAGTGCCCGGTCGCAGTGTTATCGGCAGTGACCGAGTCCACCATCTGATCGACAGCGTACGCACACTCGATCGCGACTCTGCCTCGCGGACACCGATTGCCAACACCTACGAGCGGTGGGAGCCGATCAGCGTGTATGCGTGCCACGGGGAGCCGCATAAATCCAGTTGAGCGGGAATATCGCTGAAAGTTTGTGGCAGAAGGAGGTAAGTTGCGATTGTTTTAAATGGCAATATCTCTCACACACTCCATAATTTTCCCACTGGGCCACTGCATGTGCCTCCGTGTGTGTTGGCTGATGGTGTAAAAGTTTGAATTAAAAATATGTTTATAATATCGATGTGTGCTTGTAGTTTAGTCAGTTGCGATGTGACGATCGGTGACGAGTCAATTTTCAGTCTCGATTTCTCAACAAGTTTTCTCTCATATTTGAGTTTTTACGCTTCTTTCTCGTCAGTTTTGTTGTGTTCCTTGTGTCATATCGTCGATGCACTCTTGCCCAAAGCGGCCGTGCGTGAAAAATTATTCATAGAAAAGTCAACTCGTGTGGTAGATATTTTGACTTGTGACCTCACCCTGTAAGTGATTTGTTTCTTGCGCTCATCTCCTCTGCGACAAGTGAATTCCTCGGGAGCTTTCAGTCCGTGACTGGGAACAGTGTGTTGATGCGAAATGATTGAATGGGCCAGAAGAGGAAGTTGGGATTGTGTGTGTGGTAAAAGTTAAATCAATTTTTTCTCTCTGACCTCTCGAGGAGACCTCCATCGGCATAGCCACATTGTCCACAGACACAGGGCTTCTAAGGATATTTTCTATTTATAAACCACATGCTTGTTCAACTTATTTTCTTCGCCCGCCCTCCACACTTCGTGTCAACATTTAATATTCAGAGCACCATGAATAGAATCAATTTTCAAAGGGTACCACCAACCGCAGGTATCGGTCAGGGTGGCGAGCGAGGGGTGAACAACATGCAGAAGGACATGGAGTGCATTCTCCCCACCATTCAACACACTTCAGCAAAAATTTCACCCAATATTTCGCAACTGTTCACCTGTGCTCTCTCGAGCATTTCACTTTCGAGGCCACTCTGGCTCTCTCTGTCTCTCTCTCGGTCGCACCTGCAACATTTTGCAGAACAATCACAGCCAATTCTGTCAATTTCCCTGGTGCTGCTGTGCAAAAAGCTAGATGTACATATTCTCCCTGCTTTCTTCCAAAGAGATCAATACACTAATGGCGAAACACTTTCTAAAAACATTTCTGAAGAGTGGCGCCAAAAAAGGCGATTAACACCCATGCATGGCAGTGAACTTTAATTTGTGCATTCCATCAGTGTAGTTGTTTGAAATATGTGCAGAAGTGCTCAACAGGGTACTTTCGTACCTGCTGTGCTGGATAATTTACCTGAAATTGCCGAAATGCCACTTCCAAACTTCTCATTCTCATCCCAAACCGCCAACACGAGAGGAACAGTAGCAACAATTTTGCGGTTCTCGCAACATAAATAATATTGAATTTCTCAACTTCTTTCCCATCTGATCATTTTTCACAATTAATTGTATTAAAATAACGCAGACATGCAATGTTGTATTAATTGTGCGAACCGATATAATTACTAGCAGTGGATTTTTCTTCGAAAATATTATATGCGTGCTCTGAAAAAATAGAGAAAATACTGTGTCTACATATTTGTTATTAAATTCCGCTGTTACGCTTTTATTGTAGACACACGTTAGAGTCTCGTAGATGAAGCGCGTGAACAGTGAAATTATAGAAAAAAAACAACATCCATGGAATTCTGAAAAGCCTCACCTTCAAATTTTGGCTATAAACAATTTGTTATGATTTTTTCGCTTAAATCTTGACGACACATATCTTGACGCAGCGCCATTTATTCATGCATCCGTATACTTGTTTGACGAGGTTCGGTTCAAAGGTATGGACACGTGGTCAATGAGACAGATGCGATGTTGTTCCCCAGGTTTTATATTCCAACGCGGAATCAAAACATACATCATATCTGCTAGCTGACAATTAGTAGTGCAGCTATATTTCCTCAAAATTTCCTCCTTCCTTGTCAAAATGAACTTGTCCTCACCTGACAATTTTTAAATAGATCTAGAGAGATCAGGAATTGTGCTTAAATTTGAATGATGTGCATGTCATTGGATACAATTTCGTCTTGGGCTTAATTTTGAAAACCACAACATTTGTGATTTGTGGTCTCGGAGAATTTATATTGCGCGTCTTGAAGTTTATCTCCACAGTTGAGAGGAAAAACTTGTCCTCCTCTAACCAGTAAATTTACATTTTATGTCGAGAGATTACTCTGCTTATAATCACGCAGAAACGGCGCTATTAAGTCTTATGGGCACTCCAGAAGCCCTTTCCGGTCGATGTGATTCGTGTTGTTTGAAAAATGGACTTCATATGCCGGCAAAGATGTCCACATCTCGATTCTATGACAAAAATCTGACCTTGGCTAATCAAATACAGTGCAGAGAAGTCTCTCTAATGTTACCTGACGACACGTGCCAAGTCCTCCGCGATAGCAGAAAAATTTATTTACAGAGAAATCAAAATTCACAGGCTGAAAGCAATGGATCATGACTTCAGTCTCTGTCTCTGGTCAGTGCCAATGGTATTTCTTGGAATTACTTTTTGCAGTACTATTTTTCCACTCGGCAATATAAACAAAAAGGCGTGCGCGCTTCCAAGACGACGTATAAAGGGAGTGCGAAAGAGAGAGACTTGTATGAAGCGATTAAGAATTGAATAAAAATCCCACCTCTTCTTACCTCTTAACACATTGATGAACTTATTCGCGTTGCTCGTCACTCGGGTACAACTTGAATAAATAACCTTGCAGTAAATTTTTTCTCACTTCCACTATACGTGATTTTTTTGTCGTGCTGCCGCATTACATTTAATAATAACATACACACAGCATCATACAGCGTCCAATCATACTCTTGTCGAATAGAACTGGTTAATATTGATGCTTTTTAATTACATATACTTATTTTGTTGTTATTGTTTCACAATAGCGTGCTTTATCTCTTGTTTTATGTTTCTCTTGTTTTGGTCTTTTCTGGCTCTTGTGTGTGCGTTCTTGTCTCTTTGTGATACTTAATAATTTGGCATGTTGAATTTTTCACATGGATTCAGCAATGTTAAATTGATTTACGAACATTCTTCCAGCCACTGATACTCTTCGAGAGATCGGCAAGAAAATCAGACATTTTTTGGTGGTGGTGCTTCACATGTTGGATAATTACACTTTTTAAATGTGAGCCGCAAGTTAGAATTGTTAGACAAAAGTGCCATTTTTACGTGTGTTTGCAAATGTTTAGACTCTGTTCTCGTTGTTCTCGCCTCTAATTTGCCATCAAATTTAGAGGGTGATGAAGCAAAGCAAAATGAGTGTTAATTTTGTGATGTTGCTGTAAGAAAAGTTTATCGTGATACTTGAGAAAGAGAATCAAGACGTGGTAAAGGAAGAAAAAAAATTGTTGTCCAATTTGTTGGAGCTTTGTTACTTGGGATAGAAGTTTTGGGTCTTGGTCAATAGTTTGAAGCTGCTCTCTTACTGTCGCAAAATCACCTGAATTTCCGAGATCATCTGCTCAACACAAATCACAGAGATGGATCAAGATGAAATAGGTACTGTGACTAAGTTTTTACGTTTAGTAGAAATACAAAGCGAATAATTTCCAAAATGCACAGTTAACAAAGTCTCTGATGCTTTTATCTCTACAGTTTCTTTATCTCACTTTATTTCCTTCGATCAAAATGTAAAAGTTGATTATTTGCATAAAATGTGTTTATTGAAGCTGTAAGATACACGAGATTATATGCAAGTGTCTTTTATTAGTTTTCTGCGTGTAACTCTCTGTCTTTTTCTCACACGTGCAAATTCTTAGAAATCTGTACGTGCTATTTTATAATATTTATAATTTTATATTAGCACACCTCCATACTTTATTAACCATTCATTACTGTTAAGCGTCTTTAAATGCATGAGAACAACTTTTGTGTATAACATCTACTGCATGCAATTTAGTACTGGAAAAACTTTTGTAGCAACGTTTTGCACCCACGCAAATTTGGAACTCTGCTTAAGGATCTTCAATATGAAAATTGGTTGTTTTAAAATAAAAATTGTTCAAGTTAGGTTACAGTGCAAGGCCATTTAGATAATTAAATCAACGTGCTTGTGTATAGATTTATTATGAATGGGTAAAAAATGAGGAAATATATTGTCAAGAAATTCAATCCAACAAACGTCATAACAGCGAATTTGCATTGGAAGTTTACAAAACAGAGAGTTTGAAAAGCCCCTTTGGCTCCAAATCTGTCGCACGAGCTCCTAAATAAAAATTCTGTGGATATTATCGCTATTTTGGAGTCTCCAGCCGATTTTTTTTATTGCCTCATGATATCAAGAAGGAGCAAGAAATCGGGCCGCTTTTTGCTCGTGTCCACTGTTTCTTACGTCTTTAGGAGAGAAAATTATGCGTGGAGGAAAAAATTAGCATATCACAGTCACAGAAATCAGTGAAAAATTACCGAAGATCGGGGTATTCCCCATTGAAAGACCCGATACGTAAACACGGTTTGGCCAGAGAGGCAAGAAATCATACATAAAAGTGTGACTTTACAGACAAGTTTTTTGCATTGATGACGACATTGATAGAAAATTGATGGGAAATACAGAAATTTACACATAAAATGTCCAAGCACGCCGCGCAGATGTTTTTTTCCATGTTCTCTTGTGCTACATAGCGACAGTCTTGGACAATTCAGTGTGAATCACCTTTCTGGTGGAGCAACTTTCAGGTGCGAGAGGCGATCCGAGACGCTTGTCCACTTTTGATTTTCCCCAAGAGTGGCTCACTTAGCTGAAATTATCATTGTGATTCATCAGAAGCCCGGCAATTTGTATGTTTTACATCCATCTCTTTGCGTGATTCTGTCTCGCGTTTTCTGTCCAAGGGTGCTCTTTTTTTGTGCCAAAGTAAATCTCAATAAATGCTCGCACTCACACGATTTCCTCATGACGAAAGGCCATTTGAGCAAATTTCCAACGAATTTTCTGGGCGTGTTGGCAGACGCACGTTTTTGTAGTAAACTTCCCAAGTGATGTGCAATTTTCAAAGTGAAACCTTCGTTGTGTCATCAATTATATGGACAAGAGTAGAGACTTGTATTTTTATTTATAACCATCGAAAATTGAGACCTCAAAATTGCGATGAATTTGTTGTTCAAAACACAGAAAGTGTCTAGACGTGTGAAGAATAAGGTTTTGATGGATATGAAAGGGTAGTAAAGGTCAATAAGTATAATTTATTTAGCTGCAGAAAATTTAGTTTGTACATAATATTCTGTCTCATGTTGTTTGTAAACACCTTCTCAGGCGATGCATTCATGGCTTTGTTTAAATAATTACTTTATAACCCAATCGACCTTAACATATTCATGCGAAAATATCTTCAAAACAACCCTTCAACTTTAAATGAATATGAATTGCATTATAATCTACACGTAAACTTTTGCCGACAGTCAATAAAACTTTTGCCATCACTATTTCGCGCAATTTTCACCATTTCTCTTGTTATCCCTATCTTTTTTTCTCGCGGAAATAGATTATGCGAGAGGAAGACATGTAGCAAAATAGAAAAGAGTGAGAGATAAAGTGTTAGATGTTTCACAGAGAATATCTCAATTTCTTTCATGGCTAAAATTCCCCTCTCTCTCTATTAAATTGCTAAGTGAATGAGAGGAAAATATTGAAAATTCATGGCACGATCTTCGAAAAATGCCTCGGCATTTCTCTGTCGGTTGAAAGTTTGCGTTCTGTGCGTGTGTGAGTTTGAGGTGTAGAGATGGGGAAAAACGGTAGTACAATTAGAAGAGTGACGTCATGGAAGTAAAATCTCGCTAAAGGTTGGCGTGAGCGCGTCGATGTGCGAACGGTTTTATTGTGATTTAATTACTTGTATCGCTTCCACGGAAGATTTCAATAGCGCCATGCATCTTGGCAGTTCGGTGCGGTTATGATGCATCATGAGCAGCTGCTGGAGACGCGGAGGCAATTTATTAGGAAAGAGCGCGCGAAAGCCTAGAAATTCTGCGATTAATCACAGGCCAAATGGGTCGAGAGGGTGACACCCGGAGGGAGGTAATTTATTCACTTGAGAACACTACGAAGAAGTGTTATGTGAGCGGGATATCGCCAATTTGCGCGCGAAATTGGGCCTCATTTTCCAAATTCAATATTTAACATTGCACGCAATCTCACAAAGTTTCTCGTCTGCGCTGGTGAACAGGGAAAACCTACACACTCTCAGTCTGTGTATTTCATTAATTTAACTTCTGGCTATCATAAAAGACACACCACATTATTATGAATACCAAGATTAATTATTGAGGGATGATTTCTCATTTAAGAGCCACACGAGGCATTTCAAAAGGTCCTTTGAAAACTGTTTGTACAAAAGAGAACGAAAGTCCGTTAATGAACTGAAGGCTTGACTGAAGGAATCCGACAGGATGATATAAAATGCACTTCCACTCTATTATGTATAGATCAACTTGAGAATTATGAACTTGTATCTTGTTTTGGGGCCAATGCGCACAAACTTTGCACAAAATTCCTTTAATCTGGTAAATATTCAATTGGAAGCTCTTGAGATTGCATAGTTAAGGCAAATTGAACAGAGTTTCTGAGTAATTATTATTCTGTTTGTCTTCAGATTTTAATTATCTCAGAAAGTGTTCAAGTCAAATTTATGGTAAAAGTTTATACACCTCATTAAAGATTGTACAAATGTATGTACATATTAGGCAGAGGCAAGGAATCTCTCCTTTCATAATCATGATTCGGAAACAGAAATGTTTAGAGTAATACCTTCCGAACTTGAAACACTCTTGATCGGAAATTACTGTTTATCTACGAAAAAGTACATAATTATCGCGTTTCGGATACACTTAAATTTCCTAAAATTCCACTCTGTATGTTGCTTAAAGTCTAAAGTATATTGTTTTATGTCAGTTTTATGGGACCAATTATTACATCAAGTGCATTGGGGAGAACGTTTATTTGTGCAGAAAACGAAATAAAATTCATTATTTAGCATTGAAGAGGGAAATTATTTTTCTTGACTTTTATTAACTTTTCTTATGCCTTCACTTTACAAACAATTGTGCATAAAATGTAAATTAAACAGTGTTTGCTTGAGATTTGTGAACTTTGTCTCTTGTACAGAGTATTTTTCAGGGCAAAATTAAATAAAAGTTGATCCTCGATTTACGACTTTGTCGTGTAATGCGGCCGGGATGAAAGATATTTCAGCGTTATTCTCACAAATGAGCCTTTTCGACTAAATCACATCATGAATTTTATCTCCCATCGCATTTTAGCGAACGTTTTAACACATATTTATTAATAGCGCGTGTTAATGACTTCCAGTGCTGTTAATGATATTAATATGCTTCCACTTTTTGTTCATCCTTTCGAGCTCTTTTTCCACACTTAATAATGAGGAATTCTGAAAGTGTGTTTAAGCATCCAGTATTTCTGGATTTTATCAGTATTTCTGGGTGGTAAAATTTCAATCGGATATTAGCTAACGAAGAATGAGAGAAAATGAAGTAATTCGAATTATGGAAGGAAAGAACGTTCGCAGGGGAATTTATTCTTGTCAGTGATGTGGAAGAAAGTGGTGAATAGCAGACCTTCTGTGTCACCAATCAATCATTCTGTGGAGTTGGCGAAGAAATTGGCACGATTTCCCAATTGAAGCATGCCACTGACTTTTTCTTCATGAATAGAATGCTATTCAAATTGCTTTTCCTCCACACATTCTTCAAGACAATTTAATATAATTCAATTTTGGCTGGCAATGATCGCCTTTATACATTTTTGGATGCGTACTATATCTTTTCACATCTCAAGTGGGTGACAGACTGTCGGAGAAATTCCACCGAATTGTATATTCAATAACAAATCACACATGTTTTCCAACATTTACATCACTTTTTGTCTCTTTGTCGCACATTCTTTCTCGCAATTGCGCTCATCTTTTCAGAGAGACATTCAACTTGTCCAAACTATAATTAGTAGTTGGTTCGTTTATTTTCATACGCTAAATCTGCACCTGCTGTTGAAAATAATAAACGCAGTGCGAAATAAACATTCTCTGAAAGATTGTTTTGGAGGCAATTTGATGTTTTGCAGATGCTGCATGAATTTAAATTGTATCGGGCTCTCCAACTCCTGGAAAATGAACAGTTTTCGCATCACGGGCGACTGCTTTCGTCACTAAAAATCTCCATTGTTGGCCATCGATGGAAATTGAATGGTCCGTTGGGAAAAATCGATAACGGAAATTAGAGGGGTTTCCTCAATAAACCACAGGGGAGAAATTGTGTCACAGAATATGAAAAATCATTCGGTATACCTTTTCTGCCATGGCGTATGGCTTTTGTATAAAATCCACCCAGGCATTTGCAAAAGGTGTTCTCATTTGCTGAAGTGCTTTCCAGCCAAATGGCAGGAAGAGATGTTGAGACGAGCAGTTCTTTCAGCTTTAGTAAGCATGATATTTTGCAGAAAGTTCCCTTTTGCCTGCAAAATGACTTGTCACAAGCGTAGAATTGCACTGAAGAACTTTAATTTCGCATATCTAATCCGGAGAAGCTTTTCTGTGGCTCTCATGAAAATTAAAACCAAGAGAGAATATTATGATCGAGAGAAATGCGATGCCTCTTGCTTTGCTCAAAGAAAGAAGCTTACCCTCGAGTCCAGTTTTAATTAAGAAAAAAAGAAAGAAGGACCTATTGTGGGGGTAATTTTATGTAAAATATGGCTTCACCATTCATAATTCTTTACATAACTATACATACAATTCTACAATTGCAATGGGAAAATTATTTATTTGCAGAAAAATAGCAAAACCGCTATTACTTTTCGCATTCTTTCAACTCCGTTGCTGTACACGTACATAAAGGGAAACTGTATCAGATCAATTTCCATTTATTTCTCAGGCAATTTCCATCAATTCCTTTTCACACCAAATACACCACAAATGTGGTGTTTTCCTCTCAATTACAACAGTGAAAATAGTGTAGATGAAATTTGCAAGGAGATAAAATAGAACATGTGCAGATGATTGTGTTCTTTGAACAGACAGGAGGAAAATGAGAGGAAAAACTCCTTATCTCAAAATAGATAGTCACACCAAGGAGTCACTCTTTCATTTAATGCACAACAAATTGATCGATTAATATTTAATTATACAACCAGAGTCAATTTTAAATCATCTCACGAGAAGAGCAAGGGTTACCACACAGGGGATTCACATGATATTCTGTCCAGTGTGAGGAATTTATTTTTACACCAGATCGAGAGTGTGATTGGCGAGAAAAGGGGTCTTTTGTGCTGAACGATTGTAAATTATGTTACTGCTTCGTGGTTATATTTAAAACGTACGTGGAGGGAATAAATTAGAGGCAAGTGTTTTCAGTGTGCGATTTTTTTTGCACACATTCAATTACACTTTCACGTACAATTTTCATGGACTTCGCATCCACCTACAGAAATTCTGTAATTTCTGTCCAATTTTATCTCTCATGGCTGAGGTGGTGAATGTGGAGAAAAAGCCTCAAAGTGGTGTCACGTCCTCGCACCCTTACAAATCACTCACAATCCAAGAAGAAAAAAGAGGAAAATCAATGTTTTCCCCTCAAAACGTTTTTTCTTCATTTCAGAAACATCTCTATTGAGGGAAAAAAATCCATTTTACATTTTTTCCGCGAAAGCGAATGTAAGGAGAGGCATGAAATAACGACAATTTGAAATGGCAGAATGGAAAGATAAATTTTATTGACATTTTCCATTTTTAAAATAAGAATATCTTCTTCCACAGCTTTTTCCATGTGATGAAGAGAATCTGATTATGAAATGTGAAAAAAAAGACGAAAACTTTAAGCTCGGCATCACACAAAGTTAGTCATTTTCCGCGTGAACACCGGCAGATGAAACACTCCATTGGGAAAGTAATCATGATGATTTCATTCATAAATATTTTGGATCACATTCAAAAATTTTTATGTGTTGGCTATACTTCTGCCTGTTCCGCTCAAACATAATCCTGTCATAGGAATCCGCATTCCATTGGTGGTGTTTTTGTTGATTTTCACCCGCGCAGAAAACATGTGGCGGTGGGAAAAGCCATTCTGCTGGGGAAATTGATGAGAATTGTCTCTCCCTCGGGAGGTGCGGTGCCAAAAGATGGAAAATCATTTGAGGAGAAGCAGTGTCAATGAAGCCAGCAAAGATAATTTCTATCGGCGTAAATGTTTTTTTTTCACTTGAGAAAATTCAACAAATAGGAAAAGCCAACAAACACCCTCTTCGATATTTTACCTTTCCCGGCATACAGCACTCCTCCACAATGTAAACAATTTTCACGATGAAGTCATGGGCGGGAGAAGGGGACAATTTAAATGTCGAGATGAAGACGCCTGGAATATCCGTGTGCTTTTGTTGCAACACATTATATTTTCTTAAGCAATTCACTCGAGTGTGGGTGGATGATAAGAATTTTATCACTTCGCCAATTGGATACACTCTGTAAAACCCGTGTGCCTCTGGTTGTGGGATATAATGTGAGGTTTTTATCGATTTTATCCTGCCATAACACAAAACTCAACATTCCCTAATTATTCACATGCATAATATAGGTATATAGAGACTCCAAATGACCCAAATACTCACTTTGTCCCACCACAAAATTAGCTCATGAGAGGGAATTACGGGAGAGTATATCCATAAAAAAAATCTCTAAAGCTCTGTCCATGTAAAATAGCTGGATAAAAAACAACACACCCTTTGCCCTTCTCTATCCGCTCCCAAAAAGTCCTCTTTAAAATATAATAAATTCAATTTTGCTTCTGTATCAACAAAAGAGATGGCTCTTTTTTGCTCCACATCCATCACCAGCCGTCCCACACAGAATATGTTGGGTCTCTTCTTTACTGAATCATTAATTTATTCCAAGGTGATGCGAAATCCACTTCGCCTCAGGAGGATCTTGACAAGAAAATCGATACACTTTCCTACTTCAGAGTAATTTTCGTAAGAATGCAATTGTTTCCATAGTGCATAAAACCATAATTTCCAACAGAGATGCAACTATTTCCAAGAAAGTTGAGTTTTTCCCAAGAATTTTACAAATAATATGAATATAATATTCGCAGAAATCCAATCGATTCTCTGAACTTTTCGGATTGTTCCATTTTTTCCTCTTGACATTCTTTACTCACTCTCACCGACTTTAATTGATGGTGTTTTCCTCTCTTGCTGAAAAAAGAGGAAAGAAAAGCGACACTTTTACTGCTCAATTTTGAGAGTGAGTAATGAGTGAGGAATTCCGAGAATGCATTTCACTCTAAGACAACACATTACTCTGCTATATAGCAACTGTTGTGGGTGGAAAAGAAGTGAATGTTTGCTGTACTCGTTAACTGACCGACAATACATAAACTCACCCCCTTGCTTCCACATTCCTGGCATTCTTTCAATCGCCCACTTCCTTTGGGGGTTGAAACATTTTCCATGAAAATTACCGACCATTCTAGAAACATTTTCCGTTTAGTATTATGCTTCCATAAGCCAAAAAACTGAATTATCTCCCATTCTCAAGCGTCGATTTCGGGGATGTTTTTATCTTAATTCAAAAATTGTCGGCGAAAGTTAACCAAGAAATTGTATTACATTGTATTGCAATAAAAGAGACAAGCGCAATTTCTTGTAAAGCAAGAATTAGACTTTTTAGTATTATTTAGAATAAAATATCTCTTAGTTTTAAAATTTGCCGCTGTCGTCCAAGAATTTACTCTATCGATATGATTCAATATCGAAACTTGCGGTCTTGATTCTTTGAGTTGTGAAGACTCGTTCAATTTACTTGTCTTCAGTTGCTTCACAGACGTTCTCGCAGCACAGTCAATCGCTTTGTTCATCGCTTGTTTAAAGTTAACATCGAATAGTACAACTCTTTCTCTCTAAAATAAATTCATATGTATAGTATTTATGTATGTATGTGAATTGTGAAAATCATATACAAAGCTTTTGGATAATTGTGTATAATATTGTTGAAAATTTACAATATTCCTTTCCTTCTCACCTTCTCCTCTCCGTAAAGAACCATTAACACTCTGCGGCAGTGAAGCTCGGGCTGTTGGTAAATTAATGCCGAAAGCGATATGGATCCCTTTGTGAAAACAATTGAAAGTTGAACACGAGTGTATTCTCAAGGCTAGAATCACACCCACACTTTTTTCCACCTTCCTCAAATTCTTCGCATTCTCTCTAAAGATTGGGATACACGGAGCTTTAGGCAACTTATGAAAGAAAACACCCACAAAAATATTTGTATTCTGACTGACCTAATTCTTTCTTATCTTTCCTCTTTTTACAGGAGACGTTCCACTTAACTTGGACAATGCAATATATCTACAGGATGAGAATTCACAGATCAATATAAGTGATGTCAGTAAGTATCGATTTTCACAAATATCTCTCCGTCGGCTTATCCACGCCATGTAGGAAGTCATTTCCAGATACACTATTTGAAATTAATTAGCACCTCTTGTCCCATGTCTTGAGTGGAATTTTGCCGAGGCAATTAAGAATTTTACACCTCAATTTCCTTCGACGAATATATTCATGTTTTTCGCGCGCAATTCTTTGTCTCCATGGCGATTAGTTAACGTAAATTAACTTTTTATTGTCGATAGGGAGCGATAAGAGAATTTGGAGGAAATAATCAGTGCGAAATTTCTCATGTGAAACCATTTATTTTTCAACTGGATTGAAATTGATGTGTAATTAGTAAAGCATATACACATATGTATCTATTTCCCTGTTATTTGACTGCTTCCACGTGTTTTCTGGCATAATCTTTTCCAAGAATCGAGGAAAGAACTTTTTTTCCTCCCCGAAAACCGGATGGGCCTCTCGATCAATTTGTAAAATAATCAGTGATACTGCTTGCGGCTTTATTGTTCATAAACATTTTTCTTGCACACCAGATAAATGTATGTGTGTAGAAATAATTGATATGTATGTAATTGCTAATCTTAAAGTATGACACAACGATTGCCATACCCTGTGTTTTCCCCCTTAAAGCTGAGCTTTGGGTTTTTTCACACCCAGGGTTTATTGATCTTTCAGTGTAAATCAATCAATGAACAACCCCCGAGCTCCAATAAATTAGCAATTGACAATCGTGGGAGATGGATTTTCCCATTCACTACGTCACTCAATTTGAGGAATTCCGTCTGAAAATAGCCAGACGATAAGCAACAATTCAGAAATTAACTTCAGGAAAGTTTATCGCATGCCATATACATATAAAAAGGCTATGCATGTTCGCATTCTTGGGCAAAAGAGTGAGAAAAATTAATTTATAGAAAAAAACTACGATAAAAGGCAAAATGTGCCGACGACGAGAGCACAGACTATGAGTGGCGGAGATGAAGAGGGTTTATTTGGGTACATGTTTTGTGTTCTTCGCTTTTCCCACATTTTCCTCCAGGCATTCACTCTCTTTTCTTTCCCAAGCCATAAGCTTTTCTCTCCGTTGGTCTCGATATCAATTCCTTGACGTCATCAGATCCACAAATACATCACCATTTCCGAGGCGCAAACTGGGCCCGGGATAAAAAGTGTCAGTGAAACACAGTGAGAGTCTGCTAGTGAAATTTCGTGGCTTTTCCCGCGGCTCGGGGGAAAAATGCGTGAAAAACAATTGGTCTATTTATAGAAATGCAATTAAATGGCGATAAAACAAACAGGGAGTGCTATCTTAAGCGTCTTTCCACTCCAAGGAGCAAAACTCACAGTCGAATTCACTGTTGTGATGGGTTCACGAAATGTTCTATTTTGGAGATTAGAGGAGACTTTCATGTCACAAATAATGCCACAGAATATTCATCAATTGGCTTAAAGAGATGCCACAACAGAGATGGAGTCAAAGAAGACATGAAAAGGGCAAATTTTGTGCTCAGAAGCACTCAGATTGTGTCTGTTACATATTTTCTGCAGTATCAGAGACAAAGGGACCCGTACAACCTGAATATCAATGAAATTTTAATGAAAGTCATCTAATTTTGTATTACATATTTGTCTGGCATAAATAGACTTTCGGGTGGGGAAATAGTCCAAGTAAAGGTTCACTTGTAAATTATTAAGAAGGCATTACTCAAAAATCCATTTTCATGCATAATTTAACACGGTTGACTCCTGCGATGTGTTTTCAAATCAAATACACTCCCACGAAATTGTGTTCGTCCAATTTTTTGCTTCAGGGTCTGAAAGGTTAACAGAAAGTTGCTTCTTTGCAAAATACAAGGCAATAAATTATGGTACAAGTGAATTCTTTTCGTATGATATCAAATTTTATGCTCGATTGTCGTCATTCGGTCACTGACCATGGCGAAAATTACATGTCTATGCCTAATGAGTATCCGTACTTATGAAATGAGTGAAAAAATTGGAAACTTCTATGCTGAGAAATCGATATTCATTGCCAAAAACAAAGTGTGAAAAGGCATGGAATATGCTCATCATTGTCCAAAATTGATTGATTCCCTGTTGACTGGTTGATTCCAGTATGAGATAAACGATGTCTATATTCCCGCAACCCACGTGGCAATATTTTGGATTTTCTTATCTTAGCGGAAAACCCAAGATTTCGACACCTCATCTTCCACGTTCGCCGGGTTCCTTGGCATGGTGATCTGCCAGAGAATCAATCAAGAGCTGAACTCATGAGCACAGCCAAGAGTTGAGAAAAAATGATATGGGAAAACTTGGAAGCAGTGCCGGTGACATGAGAGCAAAAATAACCCAAAAAGCGATGAGCGAATTCGGCGGATGGCGATTTTCATCGCGCATCTGTCTTGTTCAATCGCAACTGTAATTTAAAGGTCGCGATCGAGCCGCTCAATCGAGAACCGTGATCATGATTTCGGCCTTTTTGCACGCGGGAGCTTTCAAAGTGGACGTAAATCACCCAATTTTTTCGGGGAATTACCAAAATAATACCATGGATATTTCGTCAAAGATACTATCAAGTGGAACAAAGTGGCTGATTGAAAAGAATTAAGCATCTAAAAACTTGAGTGAGAGAATGAGAAATTAGATTTAAAACATACACACAGTCACAATCTCCACCTCATATGATTACCCATTTGCAGAGATTCTCAAGGATTTTCTTATACAACTGAGCTATTTTTTTCCACACTTACTAATGCCTCTTGGTGAACTCTGTATTTCCTCGCTTATTTTCCTATGACTTCTTCATCATTTTATTCCCTTTTTTCTGCTTACTCCACTGACTCTTTTCTGAGATTCCGAATTTGCGTCAGAGGGACAAAAAGACCAAGAAAGTGTCAAAGACGAAAAAGCCATAATTCTTTGTTTTAGTCTATTAAGTTGTTGTTTCTTTTTCTTCGCCGACAGAAAAAAAGTAAAGTTTTGGGTAGAAGAAAAGCCATGAATAATTTTTACTTTGATGAAACATTTAGCGACTTTGTCGATATATTTGTGATTCAGGAAAAAAATAGAGAATAATATGTATTCATCGAATTGGGATGACTTGAATTTTTGGGTATTTTAAAGCGCAAGGATGCCTAAGAGCTTTCTGTAAAAAGAATTGATAAGAAGTTTTTAAGTCTTTCCGGCAAATTTCCATGTTTCCTGACAATTGAGATGATATGTTCAATTTGTTTGATGTCAAAGACAAACTTGGTCCGGAAATGTTAGAAGTTTAGCAAGACTTCATTGCTGATATGAAATATTTAATTAAAACAAAATGCAAAATCATGTGCAATTTCCGTCAAAACGAGAACCACTTTCACAATTTCCAACGCCATTTAATTAAATTTCAAACTGCCTTCATTTTCACATCGACCCAATAAAATGATTTGAAATTAATTGAAAATGATCAATGCTCCTGTAGAGGTTTTTAGGCGTGTAAGAGTACAAGCAATCTGTGTCAGAAAAAACTCTGTGTATAATTTGCAATTCTCGCCCTTCCTAACTTGATACACCTCGTGCCGATTTAGGTGTCAATTAGTGTCTGCAGAGGCGCGAAAAAGAAGAACCAAATTTGCGGTGTGAAGAATTAACTTCCAGAAATTATTTTCCACTCTCAAATCAATTGTGAGCTACAGAACAATATGTGAGAAAATTTGAAAATAAACTCTGTTTATATATCAGATGGAAAGGATGAAAAGAGAAATATAGCAAGAGAAAACATTAAATTCACCAGGCGGCTCCACTACATGTTCACACGCGGATTTTTCACTCGAGGGGTTCGTCAATTGCCCTACCAAGACCCCCTTTAGGTTTCTTTGTGGGAAACTTTTGTGCGGAAATAGAGTATATATTATCATGTCTATCTTCCTTGATATCCGGAATGGTAAAGTAAAACACCCATTTGGGGCGATAAGATCGTCTGAAGTTTAAGGTCATCTATGGAATACTCAAGAAGGTCACTGTCAATAGATAGAGATCGACTCGATACGGTACAGTGACTACTTCATTGACTTCGAGATTGGGTAATACAAAGCGGAAGAGTGAAATGGTGGAATTCTGAGGCTCGTGGATGAAATGCCGAAATATGAATCTCCCTCTCGGCGATTTTGACTGCGGCATGAACGCACACAAGAGAAGTGCTGGTTACGCAAAATTGAGATTTTATAAATAGACACTGTGTAGCTCATAGTTGTGAACACCACAAAATGATCTCAAGACTCAAATTCAGTTAATTTTCATATTTTACTCGTGGAAGGATCCAAATTTCTTCGTTTTTCATCTCTTGCTCATTGTGTATCGTGTGGCCCGGGGGTGACACTCAGAAAAGGTTGATCCTCATTTAAATCATCTCTAGCATAAGCAATCGTGAGTCATTTGTGGTTTTTCTTGGAAGAAATTTGCCGAAGAAATTGAGCAAACGTGAGATTTTTCGGGAAAGTGTGTAGAATCAGTGTGAAATGACAAAGGATGTATATAAATATTGAAAATTCCGTCGATGACACACTTTTCATGGCACTTTTCCAAAAGTCCCACGGAAGAGCGATTTGGAGTGCGATAGTGGTTGATATTCACTCTTCCTAATCAATCTCTCTTTTTCCACTCTTCTCACCCGCAATAGTTGAAGTTATCCAAACAACGGATCCTGCATCAGCATCAGCAATGTTTAAGAACGGGGAAGGATCGTCCCAGAGACAACAGTCAGTTGGCAATAGTACAAATACAACGAGTCACATACGGCAGAATGCGTATGTGAAGATCACGGAACAGCCGGCCCCGAAGGCGCTGCGGTTCCGATATGAGTGCGAGGGCAGATCGGCGGGCTCGATTCCGGGTGTGCACAGTACACCCGAAAATAAGACATTTCCCAGCATCCAGGTGGTTGGGTATCGTGGCAAGGCTGTCGTTGTTGTGTCATGCGTCACCAAGGATCAACCCTACAAGCCTCACCCGCACAATCTCGTGGGAAAGGACGGCTGTCAGAAGGGTGTGTGCACACTGCAAATAAATGAGGATACGATGAGTGTCACCTTCAGTAATTTGGGCATCCAGTGTGTGAAGAAGAAGGACATCGAGGATGCCCTTCGGCTTCGCCAGGAGATCAAAGTCGATCCGTACAAAAGTGAGTTACAGAAGAACCCCAATATTTTCTCAAATTGCTTAACCGTCAACATTTTTCTGCAGCTGGATTCAACCACAAGGACCAACCCTCAAGCATCGACCTGAACTCAGTGAGACTCTGCTTCCAGGTGTTTGTACAGGTTGGTATAGAATCAAAAGTCTCATGTGGTGGAAATTTTTCGTTTTAATTTCCACCCCACAGAAAGACCCGAACAAAAAATTGAAAACACTAACATTCGACACTTTATTTCGCACGCTGTTTGTGCAGCAGGATGATTACATAGCTCTCCCACCGGTTGTGTCGGATCCCATTTTCGACAAGAAGGCCATGTCTGATCTCGTCATCTGCAAACTCAGCCATTGCTCTTGCAGCGTGGCCGGTGGTCAGGAGATGATTCTCCTGTGCGAAAAGGTCGCCAAGGAGGACATCCAGGTGCGCTTTTACGAGGAGAAGGACGCTCAGGTGGTGTGGGAGGCCTTTGGGGATTTCCAGCATACCAATGTACATAAGCAAGTTGCCATCACGTTCCGGACGCCACGATATCGTCAGACATTTGAGGTGGATCAAATAGTTAAGGTAGGAGCAGTACCATTTCCCCAAAGACAATGCTTTAATATACGACGCATTTTCAGGCATTTATCCAGCTGAGGCGACCATCCGATGGAGCTACGAGTGATCCGCTGCCATTCGACTACGTGCCCCTGAATTCAGGTAGGAAAACCTTCTGGTCACTGCACCAGGGTCTGAATCTCAACAAGAGGAAGACCACAACCTCTCTGGAGGAGACTTTTCAGCAAATACTCGCCACGGATCGGGAGATGTTTGGGGAGAAGGAGTCCAATGGGACAGGCGGGGAGGGTGTAATTGTTGACACGCCAGTGGTGGAATCTCCCCCGGAGAATCCCGTGGAGCCGCCAATTAACGTGGAACAGCAAAAGATGGCCAATGAGAAGATTGCTGAGTGGATGAAGACTAGTGAATTTGAACAGCCGACTCTGGTGAGAAGCGACACTGTCCGAGAGGATGAAGATAAGACGCTCAACGAGCTTCTCGATCAAGTGGCAGAGCTCGATGAGATCTATACTGATCATCAATTGAGGCAGCAAAGCATTATTGAGAATGAGCTAGCTTGCTTGGACAATTCCTTGCCAAAGTTGCCCGGGAAAGAGGAATCCATGGACATTGATGATATTTTCGATGATGCCGCAACTTATACAAGCCTCCAGAAAGCCTTTAAGAATCCCATTTCTATCCCAATGGATGACTACCCTGTGCCTCCGCCTCGTCCTCCCCACTCGGCAGGCTTTTACGATCAAGTGGAGCCTATGATCATAAATCCCCCGGCTCCGATAATCGATGTGAGCCCGTCAAAAGGGGACAAGGACGAGGGCGAAAAGCTGCCTCCGCTGCCGCCCAAGAGGGTGAAAAAAACTCCAGGAAGCACCCCAATTCACGATCCGCAGGACAAGGAGAATGATTCAACCAAGTTTGTTGGATCGGACTTCGAGAGTGGACTCAGTAGTTTCTCCAATAGCCGACGGAGCTCCACACGCTCCTTGACACCTCGACCACCATCCCAGATCATCATCATGAGGACCCCAGAGCCCGGCCAGAGGCCCGCAAGTCCCGCTAGTCTGTCCAATACGTTGCCCAAGCAGAAGAAGTCTGGCTTCTTTTCTAAACTATTCTCCAGGCGCAAGAGCAAGGGTGACACTGCATCCCCGTCCAGCAATCGAACATCCCCCAATTTGTCCCGCGAACCCAGCGTCACAAACTTCAGCTCACACGATCCGAACCGATCTTCCGTCCGCTCCCTCAAAGTGCCCACAACCACGCGGAAAACCGGCAAGCCTGTGGCCCGCAGTGCCAGTTCGGTGTCCGGCAAGAGGCCTCACCTCACGCCAGACATCGTGCACATCCCTCTGAAGGGTGAATCGTCGAATTCACTCAATCTCCGTAGTGGCAGCGGCACGCACCTCTCCTTCCCCGGTAACGATCTCTACGAGCGCGCGTCCACGATCACGCTCAACAACAATGATCGCAAGACCATGTCAGCCCTCCAGCTGGCCGACTTGCCCCTGCAGGACGGGAATATGGAGCTGATCGCGATCGCGGATGCGCAGAGCTTGCGAAATCTCTGCGACGGACAGTATGGTGTCCAGCTCGATCCCAGTGTTGATCTCACTGAGGCTGAGCACTATGCTCTGTACACTTCCGTCGCACCGCACGCTACCCAGAGTGAATTCGACGAAACCTCCGCGTACTACGCACCCGTGGAGGCGGGAGAGATCCTCACGCCGGCCGAGGTAGCGCGAAGGCTCACCAACAATCTCTAGAGAGCTCAAAATTTACATTTGTTTTTGATGTTTGCCGAGAAACGTGTGCAGTGATCATCCGAGCCTCGGAAGTTCTGCCAAAAGTGTGCAGAAAATCCATGATCACCTTGCAAGCGTCCTCATTGCTTTTTTGACGGGAAACTTACGATCCTCCTCTCCCGGAAGAGTCATATCAAATGGGAACATAAGATCTAGCTTTTTACACTTGATTTTCTTTTCTTTTTTTGTAGAACTTAAACATAAGCGACCAAAAATTGAGAACAGGGACATGCTATACAAAAGAACACAAGAACACAATTTGCCCAGGAACCCCCAGCAAACCCTCAATAAACCGGATGGCGGTAGTAAGTGTTTTCCTCTTAATTCTCTCTCACATGTACTGTTTGGGGGATGACGGGGTGCTTCTGTCCCTTATTCTCACACAACTTTCATGGTGGTGGACTCAATTGCTACATTTACATTATAACATTTTATCATATATACTGGTGGTGGAATTTCGGAATTACTTCACGATATAGAAAATATTTCGCTCCTTCTTTCGCAGATGGATGAATTCATTGTTCATTGGGAACTGTGTGAATATTTTAATGCATTTTTGTCTTTTGAAAACCAAAGATATTTCAGATGTGGGACATCTTGGCGAAATCTGAGTTTACATTAGTTGCAGGATTGTTATAATGAAAAGCCCTGAAGTTGGAAAATATTTTTGCAAAAATGAATTGTATGAAAAATCTCAAAATCTTGTTAAAAAGGGCAAAACATTAAAATTGTGCATCCTGTAATTTAAATTCAAGATAATCACAGATTAATAACATCTCTCAAATGAATCCCACTCTGGAGAATTTTCTTAGTTTTCGCTCTTGTCCTGACGACAATGACGCAATTTATTGATGAAATTTGATAAGAAACTTGCTCTTGGAAAAACTTAGAAACTATTTGTAAGAAGTGAAAAACCAAAATAGTATTTTTTATAACAACCAAATCTATCTAAAAAGAAAAAGTCGATAACCAAGATAAGATATTTTTAAACGGAGATGAAAAAAAAACATTTGCACTCATATCTTGAAAAATTTTAATAAACAAGAAGAAAATTGTAATTTGTACGATTGAAAATCGAATTATATTTGACAAAAGATAAAAAGTACTTTGAAATGAAAGAATTTTAGGATTTTCCCCTTTACTATGTGGAAAGTTATTTGTTGATGAAGTTTTAACATGAATAATAAATGAAAATTGTTTTTACTTGACAAAAAAAGAAGAATAAAATTGAAAATATTGTACTTAGACAGAAAACAAAGAATTTATTAATATTATGAAATAAGAAGGCAAGCAATTCTTATAGTGTTATTTAAATGTTATAAACAAATTTAGATGAAATTATTATAATTAAAAGAATTAACAAATTAAAATATAAACTCGTACTTGAGCAGTTTCAATTCATTTTATTTGATCACATTTTCTACGACTTGTTATCAAAGCGAATTATTTAGTGAAACTAGAGAAAAATTGAGAATTTCTCAGAAAAGGTGGGAAATCCCGTAAGTCTTCGATGTTGTGTGGAATTTTGTGTTTTATGCTCGATTCTGTGTTTTCTCACCAATCTTTATCTGATATTAAGTAATTCTGTGTGCATAGATAACATTTAGACTTACTTTGTGTGAATGTAATTCATTTTAATTTTCATTTAATTGAACTAACAATTCGCTTCTGAGATTTAGCATTTAATTGGCATCACTAATTATTTTGTGTTTGTCTGTCACACTCATTTCGTAGGGCAGAACATGGGCTTTCTCAATATCCCTATGGCGGACCCGATCAAGAAAGAGCCGCGGGGTAAGAATGACAGCCACTGAGTGCTCCTGGTACATCACTAATAATTCTCGCATTGATCTAATCCTCGGATAGATCTGTCGCCGGGAAACCAATACATGTTCCCGGGCACGTACAGGAATCCCCAGACGACTCCGTCGCCTCAGCCCATGTCACCGGCCACGCCGAGTACGCCGGCATACCAGGTGCCCAACGTTGTGTCTTCATTTGCTCCACAGACGCCGCACTTGGCGCCCAACTACGAGATGGACTTCGCTGGCAACTACCCGAGCCACTTCCAGGGGCCCTTCCCGCCAGTTCAGCCCTCGCTGCAGCCTCAGTGGAACGTCCTGGGCGTCCCCAAGTCGTCTGCCAGTCAGCTAAACAACTTAGGCATTCTGACTCCTGCGCCTCAGGCCGCCGAAGCCGTGCCCGCGACATACAACGGAGACTCCGCCACGAACCTCAGCAATCTACTCATGGACATGGATAGTCAGCAACTCACCCAGCTCAACTCCGCCGAACTGTCTGGTCTCTCGCTCTCGCTCCTGGACGGCCACTTCCCCGCCTCGGCATCCGAGGCGGCGGCCGCCGTGAAGCAGGAGGCCGCCGCCCGGATGGACGCCGACCAGGACAACATGACTGATAGCTTCACGAAACTGACAACGGCCACCATCGATGAGCTGACCAATCTTAACAACATGTACAACCGGAACAACAACAACAACTGACGCCCGCAGCCGCACGAGAACAAATGTGAACGCAATGACACAGTGTCTTTCTATTAATTAATTTTAAGCTAATTAAACTGTCCCTTTTTATCTCGTTAGCCATTTATGTTTTGCATTAATCTGAGATTAAACGGTCCACGGTGGTTCCGCAGAAGAGTAATGAGCTATGGTTTTATTTATTTAGACTCGACACGAAAGACACCCAACATCTAATTTTCAGACAAACACGCGGAAGGACAATTTTTGTTTCACGTTAAGGAATTTAGGGAGGAGATAAACGTGATTACAGGTTCGTATTCATGTTACATATGTACGTATATCAAGGCTATTTATGCTTGCGGGTCGAGGGGAAGAAATCCGGAAAAATATTACCATTGCGCGGTATAATTATGACTGTATTCACAATAATTTTATTGAGTTTTCGCTCCCCCTAAAAATCAATACTCAATTGCTCTATATTTGAAAAGTCTGAGAAATTAAATTAATTTTTCCTGATAACAACTCAAAAATGTTAATATTTTCGCCAGAAATCCCAAAACATTTTGCGAAGACAATTCTCCGAAATCAAGATATTGAAATTGATGCTTACGGGGCGGAATTTGGGAGAATCGCCCACGCTGAATACGATTTACTGGAAAATACCACCTCCACACGTTTCTCCAATTTCAGAGAAGATTCTTGCATTGAATTTAACATCTCACAGAAAATTTAAGGCTATAAAAACTCACCAACTTGTGCTCGGAAGAACTTCATTGGATGCTTCACAAATAATTATTTTATTGATAACTCGCCTCACTGAAATAAGTTCGCGGATTCTGCCTGGGAATCATGATCTCAGAGTGTCTGCTCACAGACTTAGCGACAGAAGTAGGGCTGCCCGAGATTCTCGTTTTTCTCATTCTTCATCATGCGAAAGAATCGTCGAACATCCTCCTCAGTGACCACCTGGCGATTGGCCACAAATGTGTGCAGATACTCCTTGAGTTTTTCCCGCATTCGATTATATGCTGAGATAGCGTCGATTTGCCTGGTGCGATCCATGGAGGAAAGAGCTCTCATTCCCCTGTCATAGTCAGATTCCTTGGCCTTGTTCTTTCCATGCTCCTCGTAGCTCTGCACAGTGTCGTCCAAGTCCAGGAGGAAGACCACCTTGAGCTCAGCATATATCTTCTGGCACTCGCTACACTTGCAGAGCTGCTCACGCCAGTTTTCTGGCCAGAAAGTGGCACCGCGCTTATGAGAGAGCTTCAATGTCGGTCGTTTGCATACATCTGACTTGTCCTCTGGAATATCCAACTTCGCCCTCTTAGCCTCTGGCTCCTTATCATCCATGGAACTTGTTGACTGTTCTGGCTCTTTAGTCTCCACAACTTTCTCCTTTACTTCGGTATCATTTGTAGGCTCAGAAGTTCCTGATTTATCCTCACTGTCTAATTTTTCCTCCTTCTTCTCCTCAGTAGCTGATGTATCTTCAACATTGAGCGCAATTTCTGGAACTGTCTCACATTCGTTCTCGATTCTGCCCACAGATAATCCCAAGTAAAAGTGCAGAACATCATTCTTCTCGCTGCATTCAGCGCAAATCATCTCGAAGAAGGTTTGCCCAGTGGGAACAGCGATTTCCAGGTGGCGACAATGGAGCCAATCCTCACAAATGATGCACTGGATCATCTCATCCTCAATGGGATCCTCGGGATCCGGATACGGTCGGTGGCAAGAGCAGTAGAGTCCCGAGAAGTTCTGATTGTAGTGATTCTCTGTATTCTCTGACCCCTTCTCTGGCTCAAGGGAGCACTTAACATCCGGCATACGCACTCCGCCACAGTCACAGCGGAAGTTGCGCTTTGTATACAACTCCACCAACTCGTGGCCCTCGTGACAGTGGTAACTGCAAGCCAGGCAAACTCCAGCACACTTTGTGGTGTCCGTGGAGGATTCCGGAGAGCATGTCAGACACGAATACAGCGCCTGTCTCTTCACGTAGCCCTGCGAAAGCAATATGGATCATTGACAAGACTCCTGGAGAGTGTTTTTAGCGGAAAATCACCTTGGAATATGTGCAGAACTTGTCATCAGAGCCCCCAAGCACTGCCAGACTCTCTTCTTCCAATGCTTGCTCTTCGTCCAGAACGTCCAGCATGGTGACGCTGGATTCATTAAGTGAAGGATCTTGTTCTTGAGCCATTGTATTGTCACCTGAGCACTTACAGATGAAATTTAAAGCCGACTGGAATGGGAAAATGGAAAATATCTATTCACGAAACACAACGGAACAATGCCTCTCTTGATGGATTGGCATCACCGATTTTCACAATCGCAACCAACTTCACACAGTAACACCGAAGGACGCTGAAGAACGCGGGAATATCCCATGAAAGTTCCTGCTGAATTTTTCTTCACCAGAAATTCACGAAATACAACTCTCGTACACCTCCACTGAGTTGCAATATTAACATACTGTGACATAGAGATTTTTATTAAAAATTTTCAAATCAAACACTCTTCCTCAAACAGTTACCATTTTCTTACACATGGTGGCTCTGCATGGATTTCGCTCGGGAATTTTCGCCTCTTCTCGGCTCCTCCGCATGGCAATACTGTCGTGCCGAAAAATATCCGGACAGTTCGGAGAGAGTCTCGGTGAAAATTTTTCAGCTCATGAATGTTTTGTGCCTAGAAAAGTGACAAGAAAACAGTAAATTCCGCTTGGAATTGCAACAAAATTGCATCCCGTTGCTTCGATAAAACCGTGGAAATGTAAATTAAATGGTGAGTTGTCCGTGCACAAAGGAAACGGTACCTTTTTTTCGTCGCACTTTTTGTGGCCCCATTTGCAATTTTTGCGCATAGTCGCCATTACACACTATTTTTGGACTCAACTTTTCCATCGCACTTTTCTGCCACTTTGCCTGAGTTTTCGCAGTGGAGAATACGCGAAAAGTGTCCGCGTTTCGTCATGGATCAGCTTTAGGTAGGATTTTCGTAGAATTATTGAGTTGTTGAGTGAGAAAAGTGGGTGGAAAGTGGGGCAATGTGGGACTCCGGGAGAGTGTGGGAGACCATCGATTCCGGAAGAAGTTTCTGGAGCACGAGGAGTGTGCCAAGAAAGTGGATTTTTCCTGTCTCTTATCTGATCATTGACTCGCAATAAATGAATCGCAGTTGGAGACGAGAGTCGCGACTTTAGCCAGTGAGTGGCAATTTGGGTATTTTGGCACCTTGAGTGTTGTTTATTTTCAAACAAAGAAAGTGCGAGTTTCTTGGCTCATTTCGGCATCAGCTGCCTCGGGGAGACTCACTCGATTCCCGTGGACACTCAGTTCGCCACATTGCGTCGGCCCAAGGAAAGATTTTTGCCCTGAACATCGCTTCCGGATGTCTTACACAGGGTGGAGACTTTCCTCAAGGTGAAGGACTCGTGCGTGATGGACGAAAATGTGTCCACCTGATCATCCCCAAATTGTGACCTCAGTGACTGATGCAAATCCTAAGCATATCGTAAATTTTATAGTGATGCAATCTGCGAGTTGTCTGAGCTGACGAAGTCCTTTCCATAGGCAATAGGAACCAAACAGATCGATAGGCAGGCTAGAAAAATTGACCTTGACTGTGTGTCAAGGTGACATCGATTTTCTCATAAGCACCCCCAGTGAAAATCACTCCTAAACTGCCTGCGAAAGACAATTTATGATAGCTATTCCCAGTGTGAATACATATTTTATGCACAAAACTTTACGGCCGCACGTCGCAGTCTATTATATCGCAAGTCGGCCTTAGAAAATTCAATGTGTCACTCTAGATAACAGTTTGGAGACTATTTTGGGAAACAATTGATTGTTGTTTCATTTCAAAGCCTACTACTTCTTACCCGTGATAGAATGGAACTCAATTGAATCCATAGGGAAATGTGTTTTTTGGCAAATTCACGCCAATTTACTCAATGTGATTGACGAAAGATAGGCTGGAAGAGAAAATTTAAAAATTTCTTCCCTCAAACAAACAAGTATTTATTATGGTGAAAAGAGAAAAAAGTGAAAACAACATTGTTCCCAGTAGTGAATTTGATATATCTCAGTGATACAGAAAGAAATTGATAAAACGAGAGAAGAAATGAATTATAAAAAAAAACAAGTCATAAAATACAGCAACTCAGCACAATTGAAAATAAACGCATGGGTAAACAAATAATTTAGTGTTGAAAAAATTATATACAATACTAATTAAATAAATATGTAAACCTTAAATTTATAGCAATAGCGACAAAATATGGATTACATAAATACAATTTTGAAGCACCTTCGCAGGAAGGAACGAAGAGAAAAAAAACACATAGGTTAGGTGCTCTATGGTTGAAAAGGTTTCATAATGTACGTATAATGTGGTTGTCTTTCGCATTCTTTTGTCTCTGACAAGAAACAAGAAGAGAAGAAAAAAAAGCGACACAATATAATGGAGAAATATAAAACTCATCCATTAATCCAGTTTAAGTAATACAAAAGTTTATATGCGCAAAAGAATAATACTAAATTTATCCTGTCCTTCACGCAAAGCATTTGACTCTCACTTGGAGAGGCATGAAATAATCGGACACCCAATGGAAAAAAAATGTTATAATTTCAATAATTGTGCATAAATTTGCTCTTCACCAATAGATGTTGACAAGTTTAGTGAAATTTTATTCATGTTTACTTCCTCTGGCGTCTGTTTCATAAGCGGGCGTATAAGAGGAATTTTCCTAAATGATTTTTCCAAACTTGCACGACACGACGGAAGAGTTTTATACATACAATTGTGAAAGAAAGTTTCCACGGGTTTTCTATCGCAACAAATAAATAACAAACCGATTGAGAGACATTTTAACCCTTTTGTTGGATCATTTGAAATGGATGGAAAAAGGTGAAATAGAAACTACCATGAATATTTATTGCGGTACAACTTTTTTCTTGCTCATTTGGAAAATGGATTCACGCGGAGGCAATTGTATTGGTTAGTGTTTTCTTATTAACCCATTCGTTGGAAAAAGAGTGTTTTGTGTTCATTTTGTGATTGCATATGAAATGTTCATATATAATTTATTATGCAATGGCACAATGATTGAAGAATGATGTGAAGACAGTTTAGTGAGTTACGAGGCAAACTATTATCCTCAGGCTAAAGGGTTAATGGTAATTGTGCGGTGGAAATCCAGAGGTGGGAAAGACAAACCAAACGACATGAAGCAATTAATGAAACTTCTTATTAAAACGTATTTAATTCATATCTCAATTAAATGGTTCCGGTTTTCTTTGCAAACTAAGCCGCACATGTTTCGCTGTGTGTTCAGTTTAGCCTCTGATCATGAAGAGGTGCACATTTTATCCGAGTGTCATTATCAAGTAATCAAATGATTAAGATGGGGACGGCGTTGAAGATGATAAAGACGTCGCCGAAGAGAGTGAGAGAAGGATTCTGAGGAGATGTCAGAGAGGAGATATTGGAGAAAATGGCAGCAATAGATGAACGTGTGCGATAGCGGATTAAAAGGTCTGCTTTTCCCACCTCAGCTGCTGTGCCTTGTTAATTTTGCGTAATTGAATGGCGCAAGGAAAATGAAGATTCAATTGGGCATTGTGCCAATTTAATTGCATTGTCTTTTCTCTCCTTTCACACTTGACATTTTCGTGACATTAATTAAAAATTATTTGTTCATTTTCTTTTCAGCAGAAGAACGAGAGAAATTACTGCTCAAACTAATGCGCTTAAAAGCGTTTTAGGATAACCTCAACACCACCGCAGCAGAGTTTTTGAGAGTAATTCTGTTTAGTTATTTTTAAGTTTTTCTTCTTTTCCCCACACCTTTTCCTCTCTTTCACTCCCTCTCTGTCTCCCCCTCCCTTTCTTTCCGGATTGTGTAAGTGGAGTTCAAACGAAGAAAAAAAGAAAATTGTGCTTAAAAGTGAAACGTGAAAGAGTCAGAGAGAACAGCAAGTGAAACAGCAATAGGATATAAACCATCATCTTTCGACTTTCATACTTTGCCGCATATTGTTTTTTGTCTCCGCATCTTGACTGTCCAACGAAAAGATACGACGGAATATTCTACAGAGTGAACATCGAGTTTTCCACCCACAGTCAAGGTATGGCAGATGGCTTTTTTCTGGTCTTGATTTTAATCTCGTGCTTTGGGCATTAAAAATGACAATATAGAGAAAAAAAATGACGGTGAAAAAGCACAGAGAGATGTGTAGTTTTTTTGCGTGTGCGTATGTGGAAGATGAAAATGAAAAAAACACGTGTTTTACTTCACTGCGCTCAAATGAAAATACTCTTGAAATTATAGATGTATTGTGAAAGAATTGCTGAAATAGACGCGCTTGGCGCATATAATGTGTGATTGAAAATTAAACACACACACTTTTTATTTTCCCGTGGCGTTTTGACCCATTCGTGCTATCACGAGACACTTTTTTTTCTCCTTCTTTCTCACTCCAATGCGATGGTAGAAGAGAATGCTCAAAGTGTACAACCAGTGTTATCTTATTGTTTTATCTCTCGAGCATCGCATATCATTAAACATTTCCCCTATCAAACACCACGTAAAAATTTCCATTCGTGAAATTGATGAAGTAGAAGCAATGAAGAGGAGAATACCGTAAAAAATCTTAGTCATATTGCTGATTCACAAGTTGGAGTTATTGTAGCATTTTGCAATATAATGTAATATTTCACAGAACGTTGCTACACTGACTATTTTCCTCACCATTTACTCTCTATTGATTTTCCTCGTGTGAAGTTAAGACTTTTTTCCTCATTGTCAGGCGATAAAAATGGTTCTTAGCCTGTCAGATTGGTTTGACGTTACAAGCTTCATAAAACATTTCCACGTTGTGAGAGAGAAATTTGGAAATTGACCACATATCTCTAATGTTCGAGTTTTCCCCTCCAACTGAAAATGAAATAAATTGTTGCAAATGTAAAAGTTCCTTCACATCATTGCAACTTTTTTCTCTGCGTGACGTTCAGTAATTTTTCCCATCAAATTGCCTTTATATGTATAAAATGTAATCTTATCACGGGAATTATAAATTTAATATGTGGTGAACTCGACTCAGACCACAGAAAATGTCACTAATGAGTGAAAGAGACAGAAAAATATGAGAATATTGATAACGAGGCATTGGTTTTTCACTAAGTGGTGGGATTAAACCGATTAAACAGGAAGATTTTTGTGAAATATGCCAAAATAATAAAGATAATGTTTGTGCTTTTTCAACTACGTAAATGGATATTTAAAAAAAATAATTGATGTATGGTAAATATAGCTTGGATTTACCAGCAACAGTGCGAATTGAGAAATAAGGAAACGAGAGAAAAAAACACATGAAAAGACTTCTGTGAAATATTTATAATTGAAAGTGAACAGTAGACGAAATGCGCAGCAATTGGATCGTGTATAAAAATTTGCAAGATTTTTTTTATTCGTCACCGAGCGATGTCTATTTAAGCGATTCAACCTTGATGACTGATGTTTCTGCTAAGAAACGCCCACATCATGATACATTGTACAAAGACAATATTTTTGTTGTTCCTTTGGAAAAAAGCGTGACTTGTCTTTAGAGTTTTTTTTTCAGTTGATTTCATGCGTTAGATTTTGTGATTGAGTAATTTGATTACATGACTTTAAAATTCAAGCTGATTTTTGCGGTTGAGCCAAGCGAAAAAAGTGATTCATAGTCAGAAAAGAGTTGCAAAGAATTAATGTGCAATGCGATAAGACTATTTTATTTTGATCAAATATATTCCAGTGTAGATATTTTGGTATTCGTTTTGAGTATAATTTTCCCCATTTTGCGTGTGTAAAAGATGACGAAGCACAATTTGTTCAACGCGTGTATTGATCTTTAATGAATTTCATCATAAATTGGCCAACTTCTCTGGCAGTTTTCATCCAATAGACACAACAACGCTGTGTTTGCGGAAGAAATAAGATAAGATGGAATGAGTAAAAAAGCGAATTGCATTAATTGACAAAGAAAATGTACTTAATTACATAGCATCTCATATACACACTCTTGATTTTAAGAGCACATCAAAGAGATCCTCTTTTATTATTCCTTCTGAGTGCCAATGTATCTTTCGTCTATGATTCTTGAGAGCAACTCAACTTTGAGGAAGCAGCGAGTAGGAGAAAAAAGCACAAAATTTAGAAAGTTTATCCATTATTGAGTTGCTTTAGCTCTCATGGTTTAAGCATAATATATTTGTTTGAAAATAAACCTCTGACGGTGTGTGAAAGAGAAGAAGTCAACTTTGTGGCGTTGCCCAGTGTGAGACACAAAAATTGCCACACGACAAACATGCAAAGCGCAATCGCAGATGAAGAAAAAATATATGTATATATTCACAACTAAGAAAGAAATTGTGGGGAGAGAGAAAGAAAAAAAGCTCAAAAGTTTAACAAATTGAATTTTTGGCAGTTAAATTAATTTATGAATGCTGCCTTTGAAGTGTGTGATTTGCAGGAGTGGAAGAGAGAGAGAGAGAGTGAGAAAGAGATCATGAGGTGGGGAGAAAATTTGGTTGAACGTGAACGAAATAATACATATCGAGGTATTGGGGAAATATGTAATTTGTCGAATGACTTTGTGGTGACCAATAAGATGATGTGGAAAGTCATCAACATGCTTGAAAATGTCCATTAAAGTGGATTAAAGGCAGAACTTTGATTCATTATGGTGAAATATATGCCATTAGTGTCGTTAACGCACACAACATGAAGCCTTTCACGAACTCTCAGTGATTTCACGCAATATTGGTAGATGAATGTACACTTTGCATACTTCTCGCAACAGCGAGCTCAACAGGGCTATGGATTTGTCAAAGTTTTCAAAACACCTTTTAATTGCCTTAGTTAGATTAGGAATTTGTATTATATTTATTTAGCTGGGATTTTTTTTCCATGTCTTGTTTAATTGATTCGTATTTGAAGCATGAAATTGTGTGATGTTATAATTGATTTCCAATTTTTTCTTTAATCTACTCTTTCAGATGGGAGACGTCGATCCAGAGACGCTCCTGGAATGGCTGTCTATGGGACAGGGAGATGAGCGTGATATGCAATTAATTGCGCTGGAGCAACTCTGCATGTTGCTCCTGATGTCAGACAATGTTGACAGGTGCTTTGAAAGTTGTCCACCGCGTACCTTCCTTCCGGCACTCTGCAAGATATTCCTCGATGAGTTGGCACCTGAGAATGTGCTGGAAGTCACGGCACGTGCCATCACTTACTACCTGGATGTGTCAGCTGAGTGCACCCGCCGCATTGTGGCCATCGAGGGAGCAATCAAGGCGATCTGCAACCGACTGGTTGTGGCCGATTTGACCAGTCGCACCAGCCGTGATCTCGCTGAGCAGTGCATCAAAGTATTGGAGTTGATTTGCACTCGCGAGGCTGGGGCTGTTTTCGAGGGTGGCGGACTGAACTGTGTTCTCTCGTTCATCCGAGACTGTGGATCTCAGGTGCACAAGGATACGCTACACTCAGCCATGGCAGTTGTGTCGCGTCTTTGCACGAAAGTGGAGCCACTGAGCCCCACAATTCAAACATGTGTCGAGAGTCTGAGCACACTCCTACAGCACGAGGATCCTCTTGTGGCAGATGGAGCGCTCAAGTGTTTCGCCTCGGTGGCAGATAGATTCACACGCAAGGGTGTTGATCCAGCACCATTGGCTGAATACGGACTTGTGACGGAACTTCTCCATCGACTGAGCAATGCCGCAGGGCCTGTGGCGTCCACATCTGCAGCAGGACAGAACCTCCAAGAGGGCGGACATGCTGCTGCCGTACCAAAATCCCAAACTGCCGACACCACACGATCGAGTCAATCGATTTCCACTACGATCTCACTACTTTCCACCCTGTGCAGAGGGTCTCCAACAATAACTCACGTAAGTTAATCCTGTGCTATAAAATATTCACATTGATTTAATGGACTCTCCTTCTCATGCAGGATCTGCTGAGGTCAAAACTGCCGGAGGCAATAGAGCGAGCGCTCAAAGGTGATGAGCGATGTGTGTTGGACTGTATGCGCCTGGCGGATTTGCTGCTGTTACTCCTCTTTGAGGGTCGTCAAGCGCTAAATCGAGTGGGATGTGCACAAGGGCAATTGGTGCCGCGAGTTCGCCGCGCGGACTCGAGTGCGGAGCGGACACACAGACAGCTGATAGATTGCATTCGGAGTAAGGACACGGAGGCTCTGCTGGAAGCTATTGAATCGTGTGGAATTGATGTCAACTGTATGGACGATGTGGGTCAGACGCTGCTCAACTGGGCGTCGGCATTTGGCACGCTCGAGATGGTGGAGTACTTGTGTGAGAAGGGTGCAGATGTGAACAAGGGACAGCGCAGTTCCTCCCTCCACTATGCTGCATGCTTTGGACGTCCGGGTATTGCAAAAGTGTTGCTCAAGTATGGCGCCAATCCGGATTTGAGGGATGAAGATGGGAAAACACCCCTCGACAAGGCACGTGAGCGCCTCGATGAAGGTCACAGGGAGGTGACATCGATTCTTCAGTCGCCAGGCGACTGGATGTCAGCCATTCGGCCGGACGCAAAGGCGGATGGTGAGGAGTCTAATGAGCCAAGGGGTGATCCTGAAATGGCTCCCATCTACTTGAAATTCTTTCTGCCAGTCTTCTGCAAGACCTTCCAGAGCACAATGTTGGCGAGCGTGAGAAAATCGAGCTTGGGTGAGTGTCATTTTCCCCTATAATATTCTCAATTCCACCCATTTTGGCCTGTGTTCACAAAATGATGTCACGTTTTGATCCCAAAAGTGGAATTGCTAATGAAGCATCACTCTCATTCCACGTTTTTACAGGACTCATTAAGAAGATGGTCCAATATACCCAACCGGAATTACTCTCGACACTCTGCTCCACCCAAAATGACCAAAATCTGGGCACATTGCTGGTGGAAGTGGTTGCCAGTGTGTTGGACAATGAGGTAAATAGCTGAATAATGTATTATAAGTCTCTCCACACATCACTGAAAAGTGGGGGTGGTGGGAGTGCTTTTTTTCACTATTATATAGCAATATAATTAGTGCTGTGCTTAGGCTATATAAGTTGCAATATTAATAATAATTGTGGCGATGAAAGAGTATCATGGGTATAAAAGAAGTGAATGCGGAATTTTCAGATAAACTACAGTTGGCCCACATTAAATTTTCAACATCCCCTCCGTAAGGGAAAAGTGGGAACATTAGTGAACAACATAAAACAGCATCAGCACTACAACCTCTATATAATCCCACCTCAGCCACCAACGAATAATCAAGTGGCGGTAAAATTCATACACTGAGTAATTTTCTATTGAGAGGCAGAAAGGAAATTTCTTCTTTTCTGCACATGAGAGAGAGAGAGAGAGTCTGAATAGACAGATAAATATAAATGAGAGATATATGAATAACAAGAAAATTGTTTCTTTCATTATCTACATTGCATTGTGTTAATTTTTATCCATTTACTTTTTTACCTTAACATTCTTAAACCAATTTTCACTTGTTTTTCTTTCAATTGTGTCTATTTCGTTATGAAATCAGTCGCGTGATTTTGTACATTTTTTTTTTTAATTTACTTTTTGTGTCTCTAACGTTTTTATATTTACGTTGTTTTTCTGCTAACTTTTCCTTTTTCTTTTATTGAAAATGATTCATGTACTCGTCAAAAGTTGCATTTGATGAGAGAATCTCGAAGAAATGGATACAAAAGAAATTGTGTAGCTTTTCCAATTTGCCCTGACAACAAAAAGATAAAATATTTTACTAAAGAAGCGTTAATTTTTATGAAAAAAAAAACAGTAATGGAAAATATATTGTGTTGCTATTTTTATACTTTTACGAGTAAGATTTTCGTTTTGCGGAAACATTGAAGTAAAAGTGCAATCATGAAAATCGACGCTCTAATTTCCTCTTTCTCGAGTAATTCTCTAATGAGATTTTCCTTCCTAATTGCAATGCAATGTAGTTATTATCACTTGTATGAATTTTGTCTGCTGCATTGAAATGAGTTTTTTTTCTTTTCTTTTCATTTTCAAAGCAAAAGATGTTTCCCAGCATTTGTTGTGCACTGTTGAGATACTAAATTTTTTTTTTTGATGTCTTGTGTAGATTTTTTCATAATGAAACTAACGTGGATGTTTTTCTCCACATCTTTTTCTCTTTCTCCCGGGATTCTCTCTGTAGGACGACGAAGATGGACATTTGGTGGTTTTGACGATAATTGAGGAATTAATGTCAAAGACTCACGATGAATTTCTCGATCATTTCGCGCGTTTGGGCGTGTTCTCAAAAGTGCAGGCACTGATGGGTCCATCCGGGACTACGGGTGAGAGTGGTGAGACTGATGTGATAAAATCCCAAGAGGAGGGCGCCGCCGCGTCAACGAGTCGACAGCAGAAGCTGGGAAATACTTCGGGTGCCGTGGAGCAACTGGGCGGCGAGAGTGTGCTGGAGGATGCCAAAGAGATTTTGCCTGGGAAGGCTTATCACTGGCGAGACTGGAGCATCTGCCGTGGCCGTGATTGTCTGTACGTGTGGTCAGATTCGGCGGCTCTGGAGCTATCGAATGGCTCGAATGGCTGGTTCCGGTTCATCCTAGATGGTAAACTGGCCACGATGTATTCCAGTGGGAGTCCAGAGAACGGAAGTGACAGTTCAGGTGAATAACCATTTAATTGTGACTCTCTTTCAACTCCTAACAAGAACTTCTCTTACAAAATTACAAATCGTAGACATATTGTCGCTCTTTCATTTCCCTAATATTCAATCATGTGTTCTTAACTCAGTCATCTCAAGATGTGGAAGCAATAGGTTTCTTAATTGTCCTGAGTATAATTACAATTGTAGTATAATAATTTTGCAAAAATTGGGTAGTTTTCCCATCTGAAAAGCCTTCTCCTATTTTGTTACTTCATTCACTCATCAGACACATTTTGTGTTAATTTCTGTTTTATAGGCAAAGGGCATAGCGTGGATTCTATTTCTAGTGAAGGTGAGGCCATTTTTGTCACTTATAAAACAAATCATTCTTCTCCTAACTCTCCCATCTGTCTCATTTTGTCCTCGTTAAAACTTCATTTTCAAATTAAGGCGAAGATATTTTGCGAATTCTCTTCTTAATGTGAATGTTTCTTCATGTTCAAATTAGTTTCTTGGCAGCTACAACATTTACATTTATATGTTATCTTACACCACAAATTGTCTTACATGTTCTCTTCTACTGTGGATATTATACATTTCAGTAGTCAGCAATGAGTTAATGTAGGCTGATTTATGTCTTATTGCAGAGAATCGTGGAGAATTTTTGGAGAAATTACAGAGAGCTCGCGCTGCTGTTCGCCAAGGATCGATATCACAGCCAATTTTGTCTACATCCACATCAACAAGACTGATTGTTGGCAATTGGGTGTTGCAAAATCAAAAGGACAATCAACTGCATATCCACAATTCAGAAGGTCATCAAGTAAGTGATCTCAATTAGTGCATATTATTATGATAAAATCTCTTCTGTGTGTAAAACTGTGAATTTTTCACATAATTGGTCTTTCTTAAGATCGTGTGAATTTTCCCAGGCAGTCTTTGAAACATTTGTATTGCAATTCACCTTCGTTTTGTTTGCTTTTTACAGGTGACAATTCTTCAGGATGACTTGCCGGGATTTGTGTTTGAGAGCAATCGTGGCACAAAGCACACCTTCACGGCTGAAACGACTCTGGGTCCGGACTTTGCGTCTGGCTGGTCGAGTAGTCGGAAGAAGAAGATGCGCTCGAAGGCGGAGGCACAGAAGTGTCAGGTGAAGAACATGGCACGTGACATCTACAATCGTCACTTCAAGGCAGCTCAGGCTGTGCCACGTGGCGCTGTGGCCACGTTGGCGGTGATTGTGAGAGAAATTGAGACCGCTCTGGAGGAGCAATACTCCCTGACGCTGGCCAGACAGACGATGGAGGCTGGTGCTGTGGCGGAGATTTGCTGTGAGAAGATCACATGGCAGGAGAGACTCAGATCAGCACTCAGCAATCTCGCAACCCTTCTCCACGTGGATGGCGTTGTCAGTGCCTATGAGATGCATAGTTCAGGCCTTGTGCAGGCTCTAGTGGCACTTCTGTCAAAGAACTACTGGGAATCGGGACTCACAAGGAATAAGGCTAATAAGCTGCAGAAGCAACGAATTGCCATTTTTAATCAATGCATACAGGCGGGTTCAAATGTCGAGGCCACTGATGGAGCGAAGTGTAAGAGCACGGCGAGTATATTGGTAGCAAAACTCGTGGCAGTGCTGGAGAGCATTGAGAAATTGCCTGTGTATCTTTATGAGTCTCCTGGTACGGGATATGGCTTGCAGATTCTCACGAAGCGTCTGCGTTTCCGCCTGGAGAGAGCCTCATGCGAGACCACACTGTTTGATCGCACTGGAAGGCACTTGAAGATGGAACCGCTGGCCACGGTGGGCCAATTGGCTAAGTACCTGTTGAAGATGGTGGCAAAGCAGTGGTATGACATGGACAGATCAACGTACTTTTTTCTGAAGAAATTGAGAGATTGTGGAAAACAGATTGCCTTCAAGCATCAGTACGATTTCGATGAGAATGGACTGATTTACTTCATCGGCACGAATGGAAAAACAACTGAATGGGTGAATCCAGCTCAATATGGTCTCGTGACAGTCACGAGTTCAGAAGGCAAGCAATTGCCGTATGGGAAGCTAGAGGATATTCTCTCGCGTGACAGCATCTCAATCAATTGTCACACAAAGGACAACAAGAAGGCGTGGTTCTCCATTGATCTGGGACTCTTCCTCATCCCATCGGCCTACACGTTGCGACATGCCAGAGGATATGGTCGATCTGCGCTGAGAAATTGGATGTTCCAAATGTCTAAGGATGGCGTCACATGGCAGACGCTGTATACTCACACGGACGACAAGAGTCTCGTGGAGCCTGGCAGCACGTGTACATGGGCCATTGAGTGTTCCCCCGAGGAGACAATTGGCTTTCGTCATGTGCGCATTCAGCAGAATGGGCGCAACGCTTCGGGTCAGACACACTACCTCAGCCTGTCTGGCTTTGAGATCTATGGAAAGGTGGTGTCGGTGTGTGAAGACTTGGGAAAGACGGCAGCTAAGGAGATGGAGGCGAAGATTCGTCGTGAGAGACGCCAAATTCGGGCACAATTGAAGCATATCACTTCGGGTGCAAGGGTGGTGCGTGGTGTAGATTGGCGCTGGGACGATCAGGATGGGCATCCGCCATGCGAAGGAACGGTGACGGGAGAGATTCACAATGGGTGGATCGATGTGAAGTGGGATCATGGCGTGAGGAATTCATACAGAATGGGTGCTGAAGGGAAATATGATCTCAAGTTGGCCAATTGTGATAGTTTGATGATGGAACCGGGAAATTCTCTCATTCCGCTGTCCACAAAGAAATCAACGGATAAGACAAGTGTGTTAACTAGCAGAAAATCAAGTTCCACACCAAGTTTGCCGGAAGCAACGACAGAAATCAGAAATTCCGTAGCATCAACAGATCAAGCATCATCGGCGGATAATCTGACATGGAAGCAAGCTGTGGAGGCAATAGCTGAGAATGTTCTCTCATCAGCTAAGAGTGATATTGTCAATCCAGGAGAGATTCATCCCAATCAAACGGAGGTTTCAGTGGTTGTGCATACGTTGAGAGACAATCATCCAGACTTGTCAGCTATCAACAATTCCACACAGACTATTGCGTCGGATTTGGCAACAATAACAGAAAATCTTACGCTAAATACACCAGAGCCGACGTCCAGTAGTACTGGAATTCCGTGCTTCGTGAGACAACAGAGTTATCCAGAGGACAGCAAGATTCTCAATGAGGCCAACAACAAAATCAACGCCAGCAATTCCACAAACAGTATCGCATCCAAGAGTCTCTTGAGCACACTCAGAACGCAATCTGGTGGGGTGACAAAGATGACAACAACTGTGAGTCAGGGAGTGGATACGTTCCGAAATAATGCCAGCAATATTCTCTCTTCGGACATACTGTCCATCTCCACAGCAAATATGCTCACGCCGGCAGTGAGGATGACACTGCAGAAGTCAACGATTGCTAACACAACCACAACGCCGAGCAGTGGTGAGAAGATGCAGACAAGCAGTGAGGAGCAGAATTTCAAGATGCGTAAACCATTGCATCGTGTGGAGAAATTGCTGCAGATCCAGCAACAGCCGGAGGATATCTACCTGCCATTGCCGCCGTCAGTGGCGAAGGAACGTGATACAACGAACAACTTGAAGAATAATCTCGTTGCCACATCCACGGCGACTCAGGGCACTCCCACGACAACAGAGACGCTCGCCCCGGCAGGAGATCCCTCATCAACGAGCACCAGTGCTGATGCTGTGGTGGTGGCAAATCCAATGAGTGTGTCAGTGCCCAATTTGACAACATCAACCAGTGAAGTGGCAAATCCCATTGAACCGACAACGCCACACGGTTTGCTGGAAACTTTCGCCGCCATGGCGAGACGAAGAACATCGCAGGGAAGTGGTGGTGGTGGCAGTGCTTTCCAGGCTAACAATCAGGCCATGAACACGGTCAACACCAGCAACAATCAGAGCACATCTGGATTCTTTCCCCGCGGACCCAATTCTGTTACCAGCCTCGTGAAGTTGGCACTCTCGAGTAATTTTCACACCGGTCTCCTCAGCACGGCACAAAGCTATCCCAGTCTCACGAGTTCCGCCAATATTCCCCCGACAACTACAAATTCAGGAACTACGGCCGGTGGCATCACGACATCAGCCAGCAGTGGTCAGGCCGCCACATCACCATCACCTGCTCTCAATCCCGCCTTCACAATGAGTCTCACCTCAACGAGTAGTGACAGTGAGCAGGTATCGCTGGAGGACTTCCTGGAGAGCTGCCGGGCGCCGACACTTCTCGGTGATCTGGAGGATGATGAGGACATGGAGGAAGACAACGATGATGAGGAGAATGAGGATGAATATGAGGAGGTGGGCAGTACATTGCTGCAAGTGATGGTGTCTCGAAATCTTCTCTCATTCATGGACGATGAGACGCTGGAGAATCGTTTAGTGGCAGCGGGCAAGAGGAAATCATGGGATGATGAGTATGTGCTGAAGCGGCAGTTTTCAGCACTGATTCCCGCCTTTGATCCTCGACCAGGACGCACGAATGTCAATCAGACGACAGATCTTGAAATACCTCCGCCTGGTTCAGAGAGTCAGTCTCAGTCTGTAGATGTCACACTCATCCCGCAGCCATCGCTGCATCTCGTGCTCAAGGGACCGAATTTGGCAGGTGTGGGTGATGTGGAGATTCCTCTTACCAATCCTGACTGGACAATATTCAGGGCTGTGCAGGAACTCATGCAGATGACTAACATGAATAAGACAGTGAGTTGAGATGTGATGATTTAAATGATGTTGAGCAAATTCTAAGGTATTGTTATTGAATAGGAGAAGCTGCGAAAGATCTGGGAGCCGACGTACACCATCATTTACCGCGAGGCCACCAGTAAAGAGGACAACAATGTGAGCAGTGGTGAAGGAAGAACAACTCCTGTGGTGTCTGTCTTCAGTTCAGGTCGAAGTGGAGGATCAACTCTGTCACCAAGTTCACCTCTTCCAAGTATGAATGCCATTTGTGTGATCAATGTTCTCCTTTAACTCTCTCTCTCTCTCTCTGCCTTATTCAAGTGACTCCATCAACGCTCCACTGCTCTGTGGATGATGTGTTGCAACTTCTGTCGCAGCTCAATGCCATCAATGGCCAACTTCTGGCGGCAGAGAGTGATAATTCCATCACACTAAGCGGTGATCTGTTCATGAGCAAAAAGATTACAAATAAGCTGCTGCAGCAGATTCAGGATCCATTGGTGTTGAGCAGCAATAGTTTGCCGTCTTGGTGTGAGAATCTCAATCAATCATGTCCGTTCCTGTTCCCCTTCGAGACACGTCAGCTGTACTTCAGTTCCACGGCTTTCGGTGCCTCACGGAGCATCGTTTGGCTGCAGTCGCAACGTGATGTGACTCTCGACCGGCGGATACCTGGCTCGAGTCCGCGACGCGATGAGCAGCACGAATTTCGTGTGGGGCGTCTCAAGCATGATCGTGTGAAGGTGCCACGAAGTGAGAATCTCATTGAGTGGGCGATGCAGGTGATGAGGACTCACTGCACGAGGAAATCTGTGTTGGAAGTTGAGTTCATGGGCGAGGAGGGCACCGGATTGGGTCCCACCCTTGAGTTCTATGCTCTCGTCGCGGCGGAACTGCAGAGGAGTGATCTGGGCATGTGGCTTTGTGACGACGAGGTGGACCAGAAAATGGATGAAGCGACAGAGATTGACTTGGGTGAGGGTGCGAAACCTATTGGGTATTATGTGCGTCGTCCGGCTGGATTGTTCCCGGCGCCGTTGCCTCAAGATTCGGAGATCTGCGAGCGAGTGTCCAAGTACTTCTGGTTCCTGGGTGTGTTCCTCGCCAAGGTGCTGCAGGATGGTAGGATTGTGGATCTACCGCTGTCGACGCCATTCCTTCAGTTGCTGTGCCACACCAAGAGCACCAAGTGTCGCAACATCTCAGCCACGACAGGTGTGAAGTCAAGTGAGGACATTATGATGTCGAGCATGATGTCGGAAGAGAGTGATCGCGAGACAATTGACAATTACTCTCGGATGCTGGGCGCCAGATTCCCGGCCTCTTCGTGGTATGACGGTGTTCTGGGCTGCGATCAGTTGGCTGAGATTGATCCAATCAGGGCGGAGTTCCTCAGAGAGCTGCAGGATATCGTGATGCAGAAGCAGAACATTGAGCAGAACATCAGTCTGACACCCGATGCCAAAGCCCAGATGATTGAGGAGCTGAAGTTAACCACCAAGTGTGCTGAGGTGAGTCTTGAGGACTTGGCGCTCAGCTTCACATACCTGCCCAGTTCCAAAGTGTACGGATTCGCGAGTGCTGACCTCATTCCCAATGGCAATCAAGTGGATGTGACGGTGATGAATGTGGAGGAGTACTGTGATCTCACCATGAACTTCTGCCTCCAAGATGGCATTGCTAAGCAACTGCAGGCCTTCCATGAGGGATTCAGCCAGGTGTTCCCACTAAACAAGTTGGCTGCCTTCACGCCCGATGAGGCGCGCATTATGATCTGTGGTGAGCAGAATCCCGAGTGGACGAGAGATGATCTTCTGAACTACACAGAACCGAAATTGGGTTACAGCAAGGACAGGTGAGTTGATGATATATTTTTGGGATATATTCTGGAGAGATTGTTGATTGCTGTCCTCTGCCTTGCAGTCCCGGCTTTCTGCGATTCGTGAATGTACTTATGAGTCTCACGGGTCCGGAGAGGAAGGCCTTCTTGCAGTTCACAACTGGCTGCAGCAGTTTGCCGCCGGGCGGCCTTGCCAATCTACTGCCGCGCCTCACGATCGTCCGGAAGGTGGACGCGGGTGAGGGGAGCTATCCGTCTGTCAACACATGCGTCCACTACCTCAAGCTACCTGATTATCCCACGGAGGAGATCCTCAAGGAGAGACTACTCACGGCGACCAAGGAGAAGGGATTCCACCTCAACTAAAATATGTGCGCGCGTAGAGAAAAAAAAAATTGCAGATGAAATTTTTATCAGTCACACAAACACACAGATTTCTCTCCAATTTTCTAAAAAGAGAAGCTCTATCGAGATTTCGAGGGAAGAAGAAACTGTCTCTCAAAATGTTTTGATGAATATGCAGAGAAAAGAAAAGATGATTTCACTAAAGAATTTGGATATTTAGGACAATATTTAATCACAGCAGAGAAGATATTTTAGACGCGAAGTAAATGTAGATGTACTTTTAATTTTTCTTCGTCTCTGATTAACTTACAAAATGTATAATTAGTGTGATATTCAAGTAACAAGAAAATGATGTATTGAGTGAGTGGAAGAATATATAGAGAGAATAAAAACATACAATAATTTTAGTACATTTCCTTTGAGGATTCTGCGCGATTTCTGTGTTTGCGGGGTTTGCGGCGTTTACGGTGATGGCGTGCAGAGGTCTCTGGGTGGAAGTTCGAAAAGCCGAAGTTTGACAGTGAAAATCAATGACAAAGAGCGGCCATTTTGCGTTTTCCAGCAGGAGAGTTTCTCGATTGGGAAAAGTGTGATTTGGTGTTGAAGAAGCAGGTAAAATAGCTTAAATATATGGTCCTTAATGTAGATTGACTCCCTCTCTCACCACTGAACATGGTACAATCGCTAGAGATGGACTTGATAAAGTGCAAAATTGCCTCGATCGCCACAGAAAATTGTTCCCCACAAATTACATAATGATGGCGCTCAGGGGCTTCTTGGCGAGGGACTCGCAAAATATTCTCTTTTCATCCCGGCGTGATATATCTTGAAAAAGAATGTCTAATCCACATTGAAAATGCCTTGCGTGGCTGCTATTATACCTTCTCAAGTTATTTTTGTAGGAAGCTCTCAAAGGTGCCCAAAAATTGCCATATCCTCCCTTGGATGTGTGTGTTCTCCATCAACGTATCGTCGTATGGTCATCTTCCGCCCTCACAAAATCATTGTTGTCGGCGGGTAAACGTAATGTAGCACATTTTATCTCACTATTTATTACTCTTGACATCTATTTTTTTGCAATTTTGACTCGAACCTCAGCCAAAGAAGGCGCTTTTGTGGGCCTCCGAGCGGAGGTGCTTCTTTGGCATGAGCGTTCAGAGTTTCTCTCTTTTGCATTTTGAGTTTTCTCTCTCGCATGGTGGTTCTCAGCGAACTTTATCTAAAGCTTGTGTAAATCCCCACTTGCAGATTTAGAGAGAGAGAGAGAGACAGGACAGAATACACACAGGAGGGATTGAAGAGTGGGTGAGTGACGATGTCGCATGAGGCATCCGACTACAGACGCTCGTCCGGATCGCGATATCGCGAGAGGGACGAGAAAGACAGCTACCGAAGGAGCCGACACCGCGAGGACAGTCGCCGGAGTGAGAAATACCATCACCATGAGGAGCGGAAGGGTCGATATTCCTACAGTAGTAGGCGAAGATCCCCGTCTGATGACTATCGTGAGAGGCGCCGCGATAGATCACGAGACCGTTATCGCTACAGTGTCTCCCGCTCGCGCTCGAGATCACGCTCCAGAGACTATCGGCGTCGTCGCAAGGACAGCTACAGTCCCGCTGAGAATCCACCGTCGCCTCCGAAGTTCTCCCGGGCGGATTCGCGCGAGAGTAGCGAAGATGACGCTTTGCAGAGTGTCGAACAGCGTCCTGGAGAGTTTGGCGAACGCAACAGCCAGGCTGCTGATGACCTTTCCGAGGAGTACTTCGAAGATATTGAGGCAAACAAAGAGAAAATCCATCAGGCCATGGAGGAGCGCCTGAGACAACATCTGGCCGCGCAGGGGAAGGTGTATCCACCTCCAAAGCCTGAGCCACAGCAAACAACCATGTTTGCCAATGACGGCTCCTTTATGGAGATGTTTAAGCGCATGCAGGAGCAGCAGAAGACAGAGCAAGCTAGTGGGAGTGGAACGTCGGGGGTGAAGAAGGCTCCGGCTCCACTGTTCGGGAAGCGCCGCGGTGGCAAGATCCTCAAGACGGGCATTGTGGAGAAGAAGAAACCCGTCGAGGAGGCCACGCCGGCGCCTGGGTCCGCCGATGCCTGGACGCTCTACATGGCGGAAGTGAAGAAATACAAGAACTTCTCATGTGATATCGACAACAACTCGCGACCACTCGTCAAGTGAATCGACAGAATGTCTGCAAATGGCAAATACTGCAATTTATCAAATTCATCCTCTAGCGATTGTCTCATTTATTCTGTAGGCGAGAGAGAGAGAGAGAGAAAGAGAGCCACTAAGGCGGCTCGATATTCTCTTATTATTTTTTTTTTTTACAATAATCTATGATAGGATATATTTTTCCCCATTCGTAGATTCTTAAGCGTAAGTCGCGCTAATTGAAGCAGCGCACAACTCTTGAGAAATTTGAAGAAAGAATTGATAGAAATGCCTGAAGTTCATATTCCGGAAACCCTGGGTACGGCACCCTTCGATCCGCGGTTCCCCAATACGAACCAGACGCGCTATTGCTACCAGAGCTACTTGGACTACCATCGGTGCCAGAAGCTCCGCGGTGAGAAGTACGAACCGTGCAACTACTTCAAGAGGGTCTTCACGTCCATCTGTCCCCATGCGTGGGTGGAGAAATGGGACACCCAGAGGGCGGAGGGTATCTTCGCGGGAAGTATTTAAACTGCAATTGTAGACACAATATTTCCTCCCTCTTCGCCCAAGCGAATTACAGTAGGCATCATGGATAAATTCACGAGAGAGAAATAAAAAATTACTGAGTAAAAGCTTCCGAAAATTTTTCTAAGTAAAAATCCCTGTTGATTTTTCCTTATCAAACGGCAAAATTTCAAAAAGTTAACCTCAAAAGTGGCTCATCAAGTCAAGAAAATTCCATGTTGCATCATTTCTACAGGCGGGAGAATTATTTATCTGACCAGACAAGTACCACAGCATGTTCCGGTGAGAATGGTGAGAAGTGAGTCCATGACCCCGTGTCGCACGTGCACAGACTTCAAGAGCTGGAGCAAACAGATGAGCATGCCATCGACTGGGAAGGTAAGAAAGATCTTCTGCAGCGCATCCAATTGCCTCATCTTCCTCTAATTCACGCAGGAGGGTCAGCAAAAGGCACACAGGACTGACTGTCCCCTCGATAAGAATGAACTAGGACGCTCTACATGGGGATTCCTGCACACAATGGCTGCCCATTATCCAGAATCCCCGAGTCAAGAGGAAGTGCGCGACATGAAGAACTTCTTCAGCCTCCTCTCGAGGTTCTATCCCTGCGAGTACTGCGCGAAGGACCTGCGAGATGAGTAAGGAGTTTTTGTGGTCTCTCTCTCTCGGGAAAGCCTTATCTCAGCAAATATCCCTTTTCAGACTGAAAGTCGATCCCCCTAAGGCAAAGACCCAGAGCGAACTTTCCCAGTGGCTGTGTCGGCTGCACAACAAAGTCAATGTAAAGCTGGGAAAGAAGGAGTTTGACTGTGCGAAGGTCAATGAGAGATGGAGAGACGGATGGCTGGATGGGTCCTGTGATTGATTCTCTGCATGTCTTGTGCGTGGAGGTTGAAAAAAAAGTATTGAGGAAATTTTTTGCCCAAATAAAAGAGTTTAGAATTTATGAGGTTATGTCACCCCATCTTGACATTCAATCCGGGAGTTTTCCGTAGTGTTGCTAGAGAATGGTTGGATTTGCGTAGTAAATTGCAGGTAAAAGTGGTCAGAAACCATCGTGAGCTATGGCACTGTGTCTCAGGAGTTTGCCAGCGCGTTTTGTTCCTATTAATGCGATTATTTGCACAACAAAACCGCATTTTGTACAGAAGCAGGATGAACAGTGGTCACCTGCAATGGTGAGTTCAGGGCTACCCATTGTCATTTCTAGTCTTTGGAGGTGTCACGGCACCACAAGGAAAAGGAAGAGAGTGGCAGGAAGTTGAGATTTTCATCTTTCTTTTGGATGATGTAACCTCACAATTGCTTTATTTTCCAGAAAATCCCATCAAAGCTCCGGAAAGACGTGTCGCTGCTTGGTTCCCGAGATGAGCTTTTGAGCATGTGTGATAGGACTTATAAGTATTGCGCACCAAATCCCATTGAGAAGTTCGCTGAAGCCCCAGGAGAACAAAATCATCAGGCGCCGGGTGGCGAACATCCTAACAATGAAGATCTCGCAAAAATCTTCAATGTTCTGCGCACAACTCTGCCTAAACTCTTCGTCCAGCCCATGGATTACTCAATTTACGATGTAAATCTGATATTAGAAAACAATATCACGGGGAAGCGGACAGTGTGAGTCTCCCAAAGCCCACCAGGTAGTTTGACATCTGATTTCGCAATGTCTTTCTCAGGGGACTTTTTCACTATGTGAAGCAAGTGGCTCTCCTGCGGACTGTGGGGCACTTGAAGTTTGCCTATGTAAAATTCGATGTCTTAAAAATCACACAGCATCCAGAGGACTTCACGGTTCGTGTGAGATGGCGTATCAGTGGGATTTCCGGCATGAAAGTCATGTTCACGTTCTGGAAGTACAAATTGTGGAATTTGAAAGAAACGTTCGATAACATGGAAGCGTGAGTACATTGAGAATAGCCTGGAGTTTGAGGAGGCTCATGATAACTTATCTTTCAGGTGGTATGATGGTTTCTCCACATTTTACATTGGCAATAAGGGTGTCATCGTGAAGCACGTTGTGGACAAGGTGAGTGAGAAATCAATGCTGTTTTCTTCTGTTTAGTGACATTGTGGGCTTACAGATGATGCCTGACGATAGCCGGGAGCCGAACAAGGTGCAAGCGTTCCCCATGGTCGAAGGAAGACCTGTGTAAGAGCATAGAAATTGTTTATAGTTGAAAAATAAAATGCACCGACTAGAAATTTAGAATCCGCCAACCTCCCTGAACGTAGCCGAAATGCGGTTTGTGTCTCGGCTAGGGTTGTAATTCGCCGCACTTCGCCACCAACGGAGTGTATTTTGAATATCTCTCGGCTCAGAGTTAACTTCACGCCTATAAAAATGCTTGCCACAGCGCGGCGCACCAGTCGGCCACTTGTCAAAGCAGGGATTCGCCACCAGTCAGTGAGCGAAGGAAAAACCTTGGGAAAATCAAGAATTCCCCTCAATTTCTTCCCTATTTGTCGCTCTTCTTGCACTTCCTCTTCTCGCTATTGCTCAGTGCACAAACTGTGACTATCGGTGTGGTGTTTGTCTAGTGAAATTGTACAGGAATCTAATAGGAAAAGTCGACTCACCTTGCATGAGTGTGAGTGGCGTGGAAAATGAACTTGACCCGCACAAGTTAAAGTATCTCTCTGAGGAGTCCCCAGTTTTTTTCCGCCTGCCATTCCGCGAGCATTTGCACCCGAACACCACCGCGGGGTGACAGTGTGGCGAGGCGGTTCACGCAGAGACAAATGTTGAGTGTGCACCGGAAGAAAAATTTGCGTGTCTATTGTGTTTGCTGCCGTCTTAATTTTCCCTGACGCGTCAAAGGAGCAGCTGAGTAGAATTTTTTCACACCTCATTTCAGTTTGACTTGTGTTTTATTTTTTCACCTTCCTCTACCTGATTTTCCCACTCGCTGAGAAGTGATCGTGTGTTTGGTGTGTGACTCCACGGAGGGAGATCGGGAGAGCCGTAAAGTGTCTTGTGAACCGTGAGGCAGGAGGGTCAAAATGCGGTGGCTGCAGAAGGGCAACTCCACAGTGCTGTGGCTCTTCCTCTCCGCGCTCGTCCAGATCACAGTGGATGCCCTCGAGACGAGCGGTGATCACATCCAGGAGGACTTCGAGGGGCCCCAGCGCGCCCACACGCCCAGCCCGCCATCCAAATTCACTACTGCAGAGCCTGGCGGCACTCACATGCCCCACAGCGCGCCCCCGCCACATTTTGGGCCCGCGCCCGCAAATCCAGCTGGCGCAGAATCTCGCAGCTCATACGCAATGCTGAGCCAGGCAATGTCAAAGGCTGTTAGCCATGAGTTCAGCGGTAAGTACACACCACTTTTTTCCTCTTTCCACACGCCACAGTCATGGGCAGAGATAGTGTAGACAATAGACCTGAAAATGTAGATATTTGCCGAGTTAATTGGTATTCTCAATGTCCCAGAAGAATAGTCCAATGGTCAAGTTGTTCCAGCGTTTTTGGCGAAGATTGCAAAAATACAAACATTAGTTGATTAGCTTTGCAAAAGTACGTTGACCGAAATATTGATCACAGATCCGAAAACGAGTTTTTCAAGTATTGAAACCTCAAATTCACTGAAAGCTATTCGACTGTGTATAAAAGTTTACATCATTACAGCACATTGAACCTTCCGGGATTTATATTTTTCAACTGTCATTCCTCAGAATTACTTGCCTTCAATTGGGTTTCTCTTTGCAAATTTATTCATGATCTAATTGGAAAAAATTATATACAAAAATTTGTGTGTTTCGAAAAATTTTCGCCATTCAAATTTGAGATTTGCACTCATTTACCAATTATTTCTTTAACTTAGTCTATCTCTTACGCATTAGTAAATCATTTTATAGCATAAATCATAAAATTTTTGAGAAATCGAGACATATATTCAAGGTGGCCAAAGTGTGCACAGATTTGAAGATGTTTCGCGTTTCGACTAATGGAGAATCGTTCAGATAGCAAAAGTAATTGTAATTCAATTGAGAATAGCGTCAACAATGCCCATCTCTGCAGCATGTGTGTATTTTCTCCTTCAATAGCACAATAATTAAGCAGCAGCAATTCTGTGGGCGCGATTTAGGGCAATAATTCAGCGAGATGTGCGGCGTGAGGATGAAATAGTCGAGAAGAATGGGGAATCAATGAGTGATGATGAGATACTTTCACTTGCAAGGCGAGAGAGTGGGCAAAGAGTGTAAAAAGCGAGAGAGAGAGAGAGAGACTGAAGTGGAGAGGAAAAAAACACATTTCAATACTGCGAATCTCTCGAAAAAGATATGAAAAAATTATAAATAGATTTTCTCATGATTTGATCTGTCGTCAACGACATTTTGCATACAATTGAGCATCCGTCCCGCCCGCGTTTGGCTCTTTCACACCTGCCCCAGCGTGCCTGCATTAATTTCCTTTCAGTACCATTTTCCTCAATTTTATCGAAAGACACACAAGCGCGCAACGCGCCGAGTGCGAGAGTCATTTGAAAGCCAAGTACTAAGGACGTTTGTCGAACTTGAAAATTTCAATATGCAGCGACACTCATTATATCACTTCAATACAACACATTCAATTGCCCGAGAGAGAGATACAGTGTAAACAATCGTGTTGTTTTTATTGGGTGCGAAAAAGGAAGGTAAAGTCGCGATAAACTGGATTTCTTATGTGTTGCTTTGGCAATTTATGGGCTTACAGTGAGTTTGTCGGTGATTCTCCATTTTGTCTACTTTATCACTAAATCCCTAGAGAAATATTTACTCCAGCTTTATTGCTCCATTCAAAAATGTTTTTGTTCTGATAGCGATAATAGAGCAATTAAGTGTTGGTAGAATTAAATCTTAATTGCATAGATTCAAATTTTCATGTATAGAAATGATTAAAGAGGATATTTTGTTGCTTCACAAGGAGTGACTCATGAAATTAGGGCAACATTGACAGTATTATTACATCTTCTCATCAATTTATTTTATTTTATTCATTTGCAGAGTTTTAACGAATTTTCCTACTGCCAATTTCGTGTGTTTTTCTTTCAACTTCTTCTCTGCTTAATTGTGAAACCTCGATGAGAATTGAATAGAACTCTTCATGTGATAATTAACAAATATATTCCCTCTTTTCGTGCCACGAGAATATTTTTAGCGTATATTAACGCAAAAATGGGCAAATATAATATTTTTCTTCCCCTTCTATCTTTTTTATGAGTTCTTCATAGTCGATCTTTGGTTTCCTTCGTCTGAATATTCGTGTGAAATTGTGAGGAAAGAATATTGATTTAGGTGTGATACTCTGTGTGTCATGTAATTTTATCGAGTTAGGCACATTCAATTGTTTAAGTGGATTGATAAAAGTCATGTAAATCAATCAATTCTTCACGGTATGTGCCTTCAATACCCTCAACTTCTCTAGTGTCTCATAACGACACATATTGCTCGATGAATCGTGGCGCAAATGTTATTGGAATGATTGTTGTGTTGTTGTTTTTTCCTTATGATCATATTCAATAAAGAGCAGAATTGTGATTCGCGTCGCATTGAGAGTTTTGTGGGAAGAAATTTTCCTCAACACCTCGGCCAATCGTTGATCAATTGAATTCATATGATCAATTTTTCACATATTTGGGATGTCGGGCGTATCAATTGGTTAGTCAATTAAATTTTTGAAGGTATACGTGAAATATTTATAGAATCAGCACTTTCAAATGTGCTAATTGAATGTTAAATATTTCAAAATTACATGTTGAGGCGTTGAGAGGGAGGGAGAAATTCTACTTATGCGAACAGCCTCTTCTCATCAATTCACACACCAATGGATTCTGGATTGGACTGCATATGATGATTCTTTCCTTGTATTGCAAAGAAAATCATCATTCGTCTATACAAACATTGGTTGTTCGGAGAAAGAGAATTGATTAGGAATCCACACACTGGCAATTAAGTGAACAATTTTTTTAGCACATAATTTAATGAAAATTGCCACGGGTTGTTGTAAAGTTTGTGAGATAAGACATAACACGAGTAAACTTGAGCTGTAGTTGGTTATTTATTTTCTTTGGCTGCATTGGTGAAGCATATCATTACAATGTTCTCAGCATTTTCAGCAATTAATATCAGACCTTATAAATGCATGCACTTTACCATATGTAATTTCTGTGTATGCTCACAAAAAAAAGAGCCATAATTGAGAAAAATGTTTGATAATAGAGAAGAACAAGCGCTCTATTGAACTGCAAAGTGCTTTAATTGACAAGGAATTGTGATAAAAAAATTTATATGTCTCGTGAACATGGGAGGAAGGAATTGATCATAAAATTGTCATTTGTAGGGTGATAAATCAATTTGGAACATATTAATCGGATTTTAATGCCCAATTGAGAATTGATAGGTTGGTTTTTCATGTGAATCAGTGTTTTCTTTGAAAAATTCGTAACTTTTTTTCTGAAAGAAGCATGAATTGTTCGATTCACCATAATTGCTCTGAACGTGCAATATTGAATTGGAAATTCAGTACAAAGTGCAAACTATAATTCACATGTTCGATCTCTCTATCATCTACAAGGTATTTCTGGAAGTGGTTCCCCCGATGGATCGTGTCATGCTGATGATCTTGACTGCTTTGGTACTGTTCACGATCGCCTGGAAATGGAGGCTATAAGATCGCTGCATCAGCAATTGGACGATGATGACAATGGGAATATTGACATTGCCGAATCTGATGATGTAAGACCGTAATTTCCAAACTTTTTCCTAACATACAGCGAGCGTCAATCATTTTTATGTGTGTATTTTTGCTAATTTATATCTATTTTTCATCAATTTTTGCTATAGTTTCTGCGTGAAGAGCTTAAATATGACTCAGGATATGAGAAACGCCACAGAGCCTTTCACTACAATGACGATATGCACATCTCAGTGAAGGAACTCTGGGAAGCCTGGTTGCGATCTGAAGTGCACAATTGGACGGTGGAGCAGACGAGCGAATGGCTGGCTCAAAGTGTACAATTGCCACAATATGTGGAGTTGTTTAAGCACCATAAAGTTGCTGGAGCTACATTGCCGCGGTAAGTGTGTAGAATGGAAAAACAAGGCCTAATTCTTATACAATTGGAAAAAAAAATTCACTGATAGAGAGCAAATTCCAAATAGTAAGAGAGAGAGAAAAAATGTGATAAGAATCCACTAAATGACTGGCTAATTTACCTTCAATTGTATTAATTTTCATATAAGATATATTCTCATTTTTCTCCCTCCAAAGTCTGCCTTTTTCTCTAATTTTCACGTGCCACAATCACGAATATTCATTGCACACACACAATTCATATTATTATATATCATGAAAGAGGAAAAAAATGTATTGCTTTAGTAGATCTAAAACTCGTGAATGAGTTTTCCAAGTAAATGTTTATATATAGTGTAAATAATGTGTAGATGAAATCTTTGTAATAGAAATCTCACAGATGAGATAATTAGATTTTTGCGTGAGATCGATATCGAATGGGAGAACAGCGTTTAACCAAAAATGTATAATGATTCATTTACAACTCATGAATGTACAACGCAGATCATCTTGATAAACTGGCTCATTATTGCAGAGCAATGTTTATAAAATGACTGCAAATGCAAGTGTTTACAGATCTGTGAATAATAAAAAGTACACTTTCAATCCTCAAATACAACAGTAGTTGTGTGAAAATTCATAATCAAGTAATTGTCGTACTATTGAGATCTTCGAGAGATAGACATTAATATGATGTGATTTTAGCTGCTTTATCAGTAAATCTTATCAAGTAATCGCAAATTGTGTGAATGACTTTACTTTGGGAAATTCTACAGTATTTTTCCGCTGCTGTGGAACAACTTTCTTCCCAAAAAAAACAGCCCGCGCAAACACATTTAACTCATTTCACGATAACAATATTTATGATTACTCACTCACACAACTTAATAATCCTCTCCTTGTTCCAATATACAACACCTCATCTATTTACACAAAACATTCTCTTTCTATGTAATCAACCAACATTGAATTAGAGTCTCTGATTGAGAGGAAAAAACGCAACATCTCTTTTTGCAAATCTCCCTCACTCTCAGTTGGACATGCGATTTTTTCGCTTGATGCTAGAGAGAATTATCTGAAAAAGAATTATGTAATAAAATTCACCTATTGTCTTCATTTATCTCTCTCTCTCTCTCTTTATTTTCCGAATCGTGTGCTGCTGGATCTCAATTTGGCTTGAACTTGCCCTGACGCTGGATAGATTGGCAGTGAATAACATGCACTACGTGGGCAATGTTCTGGGTATCAAAGATCCAATTCACAAACAGAAGATCGCCTTAAAGGCGATGGATGTGGTTCTCTTTGGTCCGCCACGAGGTAATTTGTTGTGATAAAGGATTGTTTTATTGTGCTTTGCCAAGTGTGTGACTCATGCAAATTGTGTGGTTTCTTCTGTCTCCAGAGACTGGAACACGGTGGAAAGACTATATTCTTGTGACACTACTGTTGAGTGTGATTTTTGGATGTTGGTACGGATATCAGCAGAATAAGAATTCAAAGACTCATCTACGTCGCATGGCGAAAGATATGGAGGGATTGCAGAAGGCTGAACAGGCTCTCCTTGAGATGCAGAAGGTGAGAGAAATAGTGACTTTTTTGCATTAAAAGTTTATTCCCTGTAATTACACACACGGTTTCTCTGTCTTCGCAGGAGCTGGAGCGTGCTCGCATGGAGCAGGAGAATGTGGCGACTGAGAAGATGGATCTTGAGCGACGTCTCAAGGAGACTCCGTCTCTCACATCATCGAGCTCGGACCTCGAAGTGCAGGCACTGAAGCAGGAGATTGAGATGCTTCGCACGGAGCTGTCGCGGGCAGAAATTGAACTGGTGGATCACTGTTGGTCACCACCGCAGGGTCTGCAGACGTGGCTGCAGCTCACGTACGAACTGGAGAATAAGAATCACCTGGTGAAGCGTCGCTCGGCGGAGAAGCAACTCCAGGCGGCCAGGGAGGCCTGCGAGAAGCTGAAGAGGAAGCGCACGAGCTTAGTGGGTGCTTTTGTATCTACACACGGGAAGAGTATCGATGACGTTGACAGGAGTATCGTTGAGGCGCGAAATGCCCTTGGCGAGGTGACAAATGAGCTCCAGGAGCGGATGCACAGGTGGAAGCAGATTGAACAGCTGCTCGGCTTTAGCATTGTCAACAACAATGGTCTGCCGTACCTCGAGAGTGTCCTCTATGCGCGCAACGGTGGAATAACCGCCAAGTCAGGAAGAGGTGAGAATGATAGTCAATTGCGAGGATAAAAAAAGTAAAATACAGAAAACATCTGACAAGACAAGAAGACACACAATCTTATCTATTCCCTCAATTGACCTGGATTCAGTTAGCAATAGTTTCTCTGTGAAGCCGATAAATCTTTTCAACAAAGAATAAAACACCGAAAAGCCTCTGTGTGAATTGTTGATGGTGATTGAAAAGTGAGCATAACTATTAACACATTTTCATCGACAATGAAAAGTTGTGTGTTGAGGCCAATTAAGATTCAATTATTCTTTTTATTCGCCTTTTATCAAGTGGCCAATAACTATTGGTGGAAAATTTAAACTCGGATGGAAAAAATAGCACGTTTTTGCTGTGAAAGAGACAAAAACAAAAAGGAAATAGTAGAATAAAACAGCTAAAAATGAATTCGGTTTGTTAACACTTCGGGTGGTAATGAGGTGATGTGTGTATGTGATTCACAAATGGGTTCAATTTCTTGTGACCCTCACTTTGATATAGCGAATTTTCTCACGATAATAATATTCTCTTGCCTAAAAGATGATTTTATGCAAAATCACAGAGATTTACGTGCGCTAATTGCTAATTGAATTCTTCAATTTATCTCTTTTTCGTGTCATTTCTTAAGTTTGATTTTAATTTTTATTATACACTTTTTATTACCATCTTCTTGCTACGTGTTCGCGTCAATTGATGTTGTGTATATGAAGAAAAATTAATTTTCATGCGAAACTAAAAAGTGTTCTCTTCTGCTCTAGGACGCATCACAAACAGTCAAGATGATTTGGATGATGAGTCCACACAAGGTAAGGTCATCCCATTTGACAACTTTTCTGTTTTCTCATCGGAATAGAGAATCTTTTGTGACAATATATATATATCTATATATAATTATACATTTTCTATTTAAAAGAACCTCACACTATATTGTCGATTCTTAACGATTTTACACAGTAAAATAGAGATAAAATGTAAATGAAACCTTATGGCAGTTATATTTAAAGTATAGAATTAAATATATAGTTCTTTTTTACATAAACATGAGAATTTCCTAACCATTTTGAAACTACCATTTAATGAATGCATTAACCTTTGTATTTAGTCAGTATGAACAAAGGCTAATTGAGAGCAATATACTATATTTTATTGATTAATTGGGTGATGAAAGTAACAATTTATATTGGCTATATTCTTACTTAATATGTTTAAAAACTTCCTTGGTCACTCTATTATGTGAAATGAGTAGTCAAAAAGTGTAATGATAACGTACATATATTTTAACTATATATGCAACAAAAGTGAACATGAAAAACCCCAGACCGGTGATAGAATTAAGACAGAAAATGATATTTGTAAATAGCTTTGCTTTCATATTACTTCCTATTAAGTGATCCACGTTTTTTCTTTTACATTATGTCTAACACTTTGGAAGATTTTACACACATGAAGGATTAAAGAAAAAATCACAGCAATCTTTTATGGCAATTCTTACAATTAGGAACATAACATTTCATCATGTAGACAAATAATAATGGATAATAATGAATGATGACTTAAAACCAAATGAGAACACATTTAAAATCTTGGTAGATGTTCGTACTTATAGAAATCACACATCTTTCATGAATTGTTCAGAAGAGAAAAGATGATTTAAACAAAAAAAAAACATAAAATCCAGTCCGTCTTCATTCTCTTAATTAATTATTATCTTGATGAATATTAAGAGACACACTAACACCCACTAATATTTATTTTGATATACCTAATTATTGAATTCACTGTATGCTCTCCTCAGAGTGTTTTACTGAATGAAGAATGACTTTACGTTCTTGCGCTTGAATTGCACAATATTTTCTACTTTTCACAATCTCTTTCTCTCTCTCTCTCTCTCTCTCTCTCTCTCTTTCTCTCTATCTTTCCGGAAGATCTTTTTACAATGATAGAATTAGTGAACAAGCAAAAAGAAATATCCGTCACATTGAGAGATTCTCTGATTTTTGTTTATTATTAAATTACTGTTGCAAAGTGACAATTAAAGAGAACACAATTATAAAGAACAATCAGTAGAGAAAAATCAAGTAGAAAATAATGATGAAAAAAAAGACTTGTGTATTATTATTTATTGTTGATTTTTCATTTACCTATTTTCATCAAAATAATAATTTGTTATTATGAATATCTGTGTTTTTTCTTTGACTTTTCTTCCTCCTCATGGAATGTGTGTTTTTTCGTCCATTGTGTCCTTTTTTCATTTGCTCTTTTATCCCCTTAGCAGTTTTATTTTTGCAAGATAAAAACTTTAGTAGTGTTGAATTCTCATAATATGGAATACCATATCAATTTTTCGAAGGATATTTATTACACCTTTTCCTAGCTAGTTAAGTGATTTGTTTTGGCATGAATTTTGTATCAATTATTACATTTCATTAGAATTTAACTTCCATAATTGCCTTATATTGTAAATTAATTTGATAGATAAAAAAAATGGGACAAATCATGGTGATAGATTTTCCTTATGCCACATTTTAAAGAGCAAATTCCAGTGATTTTTTCCTAAAATATTTTTTTCTTTCTCTTTGCCTCTTTTTTGCCAAAACATAAAAAATCTGGGCTCTTCAATCACCTCTTTTGCTTACTGTCCCAATGGAATAATTTGCAATACGAAAAAATACCTCTTTCATCGTACAATAAAGGACGAATGGACAACTTCGATCGCATGTTCGATGATTCTTCAGCGAGTGAGGATGGCGATACGAATCCTCCTGTAAATCCAGTAAAATTCACTGTCGGTTCCGGATCACCCACACCACAATCATCTGGCTTCAACTCCCTCCACAATATTATTAAAAATGCAGATAGGTATTGTCTTGAATTTCCTAGATGCCATTGTTGTTGTGTATGTATAAAAAAAAGAGAAATCTGAGGAAGAGCTTTTGCCTCATGCGACAGAGAGTTAGAGCTTTTCATGTTGTTTCTCGTGTTTTTTTCTTAAATCTTTTTTTACCATTTTTTTATGGAGAAAATTGTGACGCGCGAGGAATGTGGCTTACTGTTGTTAACGCTTTTACCAAAAAGAAAAATCCGAAAAACTACCTTTCTAGCTTGGCATCGCTAGCGTCATTTGAGGAGACAACGAATCGACACTCTTGCGAGAGAATCCTTCCGCGTGACTTACCGCGTGTGGGTAAAAAGTTGACGTCCGGACAGATTCCACCACCGCCACCGCCGCCAACTTTCATCACCGGAAAGGCTCCAATGCCGCCGCCGAGGAGAAGGTTTGTGTATCGCATGGCATTGCTATGTTACATGTGCATTGAATTGATCGCCTCTTGCCGGCACAGTTTTGCAGCGATGTGCTTTGTTTTACCTGTTTATTTTCCCTCTGTGTTCTTTTCAAATGGGTGTTAGGGTGTGTCCATTGAAGGAAAATTGTAGAATCCTCGAAGCCATCCCAAGATATAGATAGCCATTATGAAGTAGCTGAAAATACAGAGTTAGCATTAATAGTTCAGCTCCAAATGACCTGCATAAACTCACAGAGTGTTCCTTTTTCAGCAATAACTCGGATAGAAGAGAATGAATTATGTGCTTTCAGTGCAAACTTCCTGCAAACTTCACCTCACGTGTAATCACAATTTATTGTGAAAATGTGACAATGGTCGTAAATTATGTCGTGCTGCTTTCTCTGACCGCTCTTAAATAAAGCGATTAAGCGGAAATTAGTAGTAGCAATTTTTTCCTATTTAATGACTTCGCTATTTTTGCTCCCTCAAACTCATACTTGAGATGTTACTCAATAATATCATTTTCATGTGTGTGGTTTTTCCCCACCGAAGATCTATCCGAGTTGTTGCTGAATGGAAATTTGCGTGAATGTGTTAAGGAGATTTGGCTCATGGCTTGTGTGATCTCTTGCAGCCTCAGCAGCTCCTTCATTAAGAGGTCTCAAAGCACAGACATGGTCCCCGTGGAGTCCCCAACATCAACGAGCTCTCTTGTATCGTCAAACAGCACCATCACGTCCACAGTCAGCGAGCTCTCCTCCACATCTCACGGCCAGCAGCATCACGAGACCGACGATGTCACGCCACCGTCCACGGACTCATCAATTGTTGATGATGAGTTCAAGAAGCGTCGACGAAAACTACATTTCCCATCGTTTGGGCGAAAGTCCACCAAGAAGTCCGCCTCTTTCACACACTAATCACACCGCGAGTCTCCTGAGTTTGGATTTTTCCGTGCGAAGCAACCCCTTCTGACTCTTCTTTCGGCCACTCTTGAGCGCCATGCCCGCCGAGATGTGTGTTGTGGAAGAGGAACACGCTAATTGATTGAGATAGGGCAGAAGCGGTGTGGAAAATAATTGCAATAATGCACCCTCACGGAGGCGTGGGAGGTGTAGAACCAATGTCAATTACGGAATGATTTGAAGATACAATGTGAGATAGAAGAGAGAGAAAAATAACAGGAAAAGCAAATTAATGCGGATTATTGGATGATCACGCGCGAAAAAATGTGAATTCATAAGCAACAGATTTGAGAGGCAATAAGGAAAATCAATTGTGGTAATATTGCAAAACAGAGTAAATCAATCAAGCAAATGATGATCGGAAATTGTCCGCAAGAGTATTTTTTTACCTTTTAATACGGATTAATTTGCAGATGTGGTGAAAAGTTGAAGAGGCAAAAGAACACAATATAACATGGAAAGTGAGATGAAAATACTTAAAAAAATATATAATTTATGGGTATATAGTGAATTTTTTTTAAGCTTTAAAGGGTAAATAACAATTTCACTTAATCTTGTGTAGACCACTTAATTTTATTGTTCCCCAAATTAGCGCAAAAGATAGCCCATTGATAAGTGAAGCACGTGACTTTATCTAATCTTCACAAAAGTTTCTCTTTTGTGATATAAAATCTGTGTATAAGCTGCAAAGTCCCTCGAAGAGAAAATAAAATATCCATTCCCTGTTATTTGCAACACTTTGATAAATTATATTCAACTTATAGTGCAGATTTATATAATTTGTATTGTGAAAAGGAGGCAGAATGAGAGCTTTTTGTACGGGGAAAAAGAGCCACTCCAAATTCAATCGAAATGACCTAACTTGCTTAATTTTTTCGATAAATGCGACTTTTCTAAAAGACTTGCCAAAATTTTGTATACACGACAAAAAGAGAGAGAAAAAAAACAAATAGGATGTGAAATTATTATGAAATTGTATAAACTTCCTCTCGTAGATAGGATAATTTTTATTGCAGGTAAATTGATAAAAGAAATTGTTATATAGAGAAATATGGTGCTGCAATTTTGTGAGAAACAATGAATAAAAATATTTGAGAATTTCCTTAAAAAAAAGCACCACACTATCTTTCACTGATTTTGTAATCTCTGGCGACTCTACCTTTTCCTCATTTGCAACTGTGAAATTGTTGGAAAAAAGTCATACAGCCGAAAAGTCAGGTAAAATTTCATTACGTCACTCGCAATTCAGTGATCACAGAAAAATTTACGCTCAATACAGTGGCGACGAGATGTTTGTAATCACAGATTTCTATTCTTAATTTATGTTCTAATTATTATCTTATTTTAATGTATTGAAAATCATCACACATTGGCTAAGGATAAATTCTGAAATAAGTTTTCTTTATTTCCAATACAACATTTGGTCTACTATCAAAGTCTAACGTGATTTGAGCACAATTGCAATGAGTGTATCATATGTACTCCAGAGAGATGGAGTGGTGGTGAGGAGTGAGAGAGAGGAGAAAAAGATTGTGCCCAACAGACCGCAATTCCCCACCTTTCTGTGTATCTGAGCCGTACAGAGGAGTACATTGTATGACTTTTTGTGTTTAATTCATTTTAGTGTAAATTCTCTGTCCATTGTGCTCGGAAAATGTGTGTAAAAAGGTGTCTCAAAGTGGGAGACGCAATTAGAGGCTCTAGTGTTATTCTGGATTTTGACAAAGTTGAACATATTTCAACTTTTTCCACTACTCAAGTCACAAAGTTTTCTTTCCTCTCCCAGTGAGATCTGCCGCAAGATAGATTTGTAGAATTCAAAGTGGCGTGATAATTCCAGTGATAAAAAAATGTGCAATAGTCATTCTAAATTGAAATTTATGTGCGTTTGTGATGAGTTTTTGGCGCGAAAACGCCCTTCGTGTGTGAAGAAGTTGTGAAAAACAATTTTTTTTCTCCACTCTGGCAGTTTTATACCTCTTTTTGGGTGAAAAATAAACACAAGTATTTTGCAAGCAAGAGTGAAAGTCGGCCGAAAATGCATAAATTTATGGTGGTGAAGAAGTCATCGCGCGAATTGGAGCAGGACGCCTCAACGTCCTCCCACAGGAGAAACCCCGCGGAGAAGCTCAAGTCATCTGACGAAATGCCTGTGATCAAAATGTGTGGATACTTGAAGAAGAAGAGAAATGTGAGTGTCCATGAAAAACCACCCAAAAATGTCCTCCTTCACACAAAAAAACACACACAAACACACAAATTTCAATGAAAGCCAACAATTCTTTCTAATTATAGCGCGTGGGCGGTTGGCAAAAACTGTGGTTCATTCTTCAAAATCAACTACTCCTCTCCTATAAATCACGAGAGGACTATGAGAAGAAACTGGCACCCTTCAGAGATGTTCTCAATCTCGTTCCCGGCACTGTGATTCGTCCTGCATCTCGAATTCGCTTCACCATAGAATCAACGTCAAATATCATTTACACGTTTGTACGAGAAAAGCCTTAAAAAGCAGCTTTTTTCTCTCTATTTTTGTTCTTCAATTTTTGTCGCTCTCTTTTAGCGCTGCAACGACACCAAAGAATGCTCTCAGTGGATCAGCTCAATTGTCGATAGTCTCAATCAGCAGCACGGCTCAAATGCCAGAGGCTTTGCATTACTTTCTACCCCGATGGAAAAATGCGCAAGACTCCCAAAGTTGCCAATAATTAAAAATACTGCGCGTATTCTCAAGTATCGTGATTTTGACGATGAGACCTATTCTGACGAGGAGGAAGATGAAGAAACTGAAATCACAGAATACGTGAATGCCGTTATTCAGTGAGTTTTTTCACCTTTTTCTACCACTCTGCTTCCCATTTAAAGCATTTCAACTCATCTTGATAAATTCTTCTGCCCCTCGATTTCGACATTAAATGCCACGCTCTGCTCTTTTATTCCTCACGTAAAATGTGTTATTTTTAAAAATAAAACACCACTTCTAAAATTAGACTAAAGGAAAAGCGGGTCGTTATGTGTTCTCAAATGCTGGAAAACACACACGCGCGCACATTATATGACTAAACCATTCCTTTCGGGGAAAATAGTGCATATAAATAAAAATCATGACTCGAAATCTTATTCACTAATTTCTTGGCCTTTGCAAAATAACACATTCCGTCGTGTGTTGGGAAATGTGTGTATTGCCAAAAGCAAGTAGAAAAAAAATACATGCACTAATGACCAAAATAATATTTTTCTTTCCATCTTCAATCGTAAGCAACTTTAGAGCATAAATAAGAATTTCAATGAGACTGAATTGAATTCGCAGTGTTTTGTGTGTGTGTCTATTCTTTCAAACTGAATCCCAAAAGACCGTGAAATATCGGCTGGCTGATTTTTACAAGATCTCTTTCTGGAACTCATGCAAATCTTTCCTTATTACTTCTTGAAGAGTGCAAGCACCCACGATTATGCTAATGAGCAGTACCAATTAGAAAACATGAAATTGACCACCCATAAATATTGGCACCAAATCAAATACGCCCCTGATTTCTTGCATAGGACAAGCCAGACGAACTATAAGGATAAATTGTGATATATTGTCTCACCGCTACTCTGTTGTTTTTCCTTCGTCACTGCGTGTGCTCTGGAACCGACACACGCTCGCTCCATAGGGATTCTGGACTGTGCGAGGGAAGCAACCCGAGCCGGGGAAATGCAGTGAATCAGTATCTCGAATACCACCGCAGTGGAAAGATGTTTTCATGCACCATGAGTGCATCTGCTTGCAGTGTTTCCCTCCTTCGGAACTACATGCACACCGAGGAGAGAATTGACGAAGACATTCTCGAGGGCGACGAGGCGGCAGCTGAAAGTAAACAGGAAGATTTGTAAGTCACCCAGATACACTAATACCGCATGACTTTCTTCTCTTTTAATTGTCTCACATTCAAATTTTCGCAGTGATAGCGACACCGAAGAGCAAACTCTCTGCATTTCTCTGGACGACAAAATTTCCCTGACATGTGACGATGAAAGTGATACTTTACACGAGGAGAAACCATTAAAAATTGACGAGCCAATTTATGCTGCTGTCGACCTCAAAGATAAGTACGCGCGAAGGGCCAAGCTGAAAGAGGAACAGGAAAGGGTGGTGAAAAGTGTTTCTAGTGATTATGAAGAGGTACTCTAAGGTTCAACACACTCTATCCATTATTAATGTTTCACTTAACCTTTCGTCTCCCTTCTCTCCCACCCAAGATCGTTAACTTGCCCACACTGCCGGAAAATCGAGAGAAAACCTCCGAGTCTGACGAGGAGGATAACATCTACGAGCCTGTAAGAGCAAAACTTCAATAAATAGTCTTTTGCACATCATGAAATTCACCGTTTTCCTTCTCACCTGCAGATTGAAATCGCCAGTGATTTGTCCAGCGACAGTCGAGACGGACGCAATGGGATGTGGAAGTACTTCTCCAGTCGCATCAACATGGACAACTTCACAGACTTCGCGCGAAGGCACCGCCGAAGGGACGAGAGCACATCTGAGCCGACCACACCCTTTGTATCATCCCTGGCGGAGATTCGGAAGAAGTGGGGCTCCCATCGGAACTCCATCAAGAGCCGCATGAAGCGCATCTATAGCCGGCGAATGACAAAGTCAATGCCCGAAGTGGGTGGAAAATCGCCAAATGAAGAGAGGAAGCTGTTCAGAAGCCTGTCGAGGTTCAAATTTCCACGGGCGTCGTCTCTTCTCGAAGATCTGGCGTCCAGGAAGCGACTCGTCGAGGAGCCTCCGCCGAAAGACACTGTAAAGGAAGAGGATGCCAGTGAATTGGATAAATTTCCTGGCGGAAAAGTCGTGTGCCATAGCACATTTTACTACTAAAGAGCATCATTTCATCTGTGAAGGGAGTTTAATACAATATTTCATTATCATTCTCCGCAATGATCTTCTGAGTCTCCCTGTAAAATTCATTGACAAGATTCCGAGAGGGTTCAACACAATAAGGCTTTCTCAAGATTTTTGTCATCTCAAGTTCAAAGACTGTTTTCAAATCCTTTTTATCATAGTTGCTCGACGGTCCAAGAAGAGGCATTTCCTCATCCGTGGAATGATTCAGCTTTGCATTGGACTCCAATTGGTTGAAAAAGTCATCAATGCTGTGAAGAGAGTGTAATAGGGGGAAGATTATGGGTATTTTCACACAAAAAAAGCGTGGTTTACCCAATATCAAAAGGTTCCACTGGATTCTCAATGTCAATACCAGTTCGTTTCAAAGATTCTCTGTACAATTCCATTCTTCGTGTCTCCTGCCAGTCGCTACCTTTTCCTGTAGTGTCATCCAGTCTTGGCTCTTTCGGATTCGGTGCTTCCAGATCCTGAGAATTCACTGACAATGCTGTGTTTCTCGCCATCGTGGAGAAATTCTGTAAGTACTTCTCTTTCGGATCCAAAATCAAATGCACATCAACGCCCACTGTGATTAAAATCATTAATTAATTCGCTCAATTCATTTTCGAATAACAGTATAGAATACAAAGAGACAGACTCACCAAGAGAGAGATGAAACAAATGGATATGAATACTGGAAAATTTAGTGTCAATATCAACAGTAGCCTCGTAGTTATTTCCGCTTTCAAATCTGCAAATAAACATATCATTTTACTCTTCCTCAATAACTTATAAACACTCCATTTCAGTATCATTTTACATATTTCCCGCGAAGAATAATAGCGAGTTGCTTTCTTCATCTCCAACCACCAATGCAACGGATTCGTCTTCATTCCTGCGATGTTCATTATTATTTTGCTGAGCCTGCACGATAATCGTCTTAGTATTTGTCCAGAAATATTTCACAGAATATTGAGGAATTCTTTGAATGCTTTCAACGATTGATTTGTTGATTTTTGAATGTTCAGGAAAAAGCTGAAAAAAAACAGACATTAAACTCAGTATTTAGAATATCTAATTTGCACGTATTTTACTTCATTCAGTTCACGATAATTAGTTCGCCTTAGAGCTTCGAAGCTCTTGAATCCACTATCAGCTAATATTTGAGCCAAATTGCAGTCATTCTGTTTCACTTCTGGCAATTGACTGCAAACAAATGGGGAATTCTCCCACAATTCTGCCGTGAAACATTTCTGGAGTGTGAGAGCGCTGAAGAAGGCGGAAAACTTCTCACTGTGCATTATCTTCAAGACTTCCAGCACACATTTTATGAGATGATTTGCCATTTTCATCACTTTGTCACTCTCATCGCGTAAATGTGTGCTCTTAATATCAAAACATCCTAGCATCGCTTGCAGAATACTAAAAAAAGAAAATGACAATAAATTATCACGTGCAGTGACTCACTTTGTGGTGATGTTTTACCATGAAACTTTCCCTGTGATTGAATTAATTTTTCCCGAGATTGGAAAACGGATTTGTTTGCTTCGTCCGGCGGGATATTCATCATCTTCAGTGATCTTGTGAGATGTATTCCATTCATTCAAGATCTTCTTGTCAGTAGCACGAAGTGTAAACTGCTGAAATTCTGAGCATTTGCATACAATGTTGAAGAGTTGCATTATTTCTTCTCTGCCAGTAATCTCCTATATATGAGAGAAAAACAGCACATTAAAGTGATTCTACAGTGATATAAGTAGATTCTCGTCAGACTTGTATACCTCTTGAAATGCTTTTATAGTTTCCAGATGAAGAAAGTATCGCGCCATCAGAGATCCATAAGCAGTGGAAGATAAATTGTGCTTCTGCAGTGATTCCTTATTGCTCCTCTTCTCACACACAAGTCCCCTACCTTTGAGACTCTCCAGCGTTGATTTGCACAGAGCTCGAAAAGAATAATTTGACGATAGTTCACAGACGGCATTTTTGAAGCCATGCAATAATTGTTTCACCAATTACTCATCCTTAAGGCATGACGGCACATGTGTTTGGAGAGGAAATTATTTATAATTACACCCGATATTGTTTATATAGGGAAATATACAGTGGAATAAAACCAACACGAATCGTGTCGTAAAAGCCTCAGCAGACTGGAGAACAAACAAATCAGTTAAATCATCAATTATAATAATTACTTCACTTTAAATTTTCACATGAAAGACACACTGGTTAAATGACAGAACAATAATCAACCTGTCCACTGGATTGTGGCAGAAGAATTCTCCGCATCGACTCCTCATCGACACATTCCAATATTAGTTGCAGGGGGGAAAAGTGTAAAACGTTAGCATTCACAAAAGTCACACAGAAAGGTGAGTATTTGCACATCTGGCAAAGTGCATCAGCAAATAGTAAAAATTATTCAATTCATTTTTCATCAAATGTTCTCATATTTCTCCATACAACCTGCACCTTTTTGCACTTGCAAGACGACTAGAAAGAATGGAAATTCTTCAATATTTCACTGAAAGGGAGAAGAAAAAAGGGAAGTGCTTTGTCTGGATAAAAATAGCTGAAAGCTGGTACTCCACAAGTTTGCCAAAGTCTCCAATTAGTGCTCTGCTGTTGTTCTTTTACAAACTCCATGTGGCACACACCGCGTCATTGCCAAAGAAATGGTAATTGCGTTGAAGAGAATTACTTTTTGCATCAACCAAACTTCACGTGCAAACTGCTCTTTAAGACCTTCTCAGAGAAAAATATCATTTGACCATAAAATATACCTGATAATTGATTTTCAACGGTGTCCTCTTTAAATCCATAGTGGGTGGGATTTATGTGCACGCGCACGTACAAAAATGACGATCTTATCCACTCCATCGCCGTGTCCTCATCACTAATGTTCCCCGTGAAGATCTCACAGTTCATGTAGTCCTGCAAATTCTCATGTAGATGCGATTCAATTGGAGAAATTTTCTGCCGCATATTTTGGTACATCGTCTGAAAAGCAGAGTGAAAAAAATGCACGTGAAATATCACTTTCATTGCAGTTCTCAAAGCAGAGAGGCTCTTATAGGGTCAGTGTCACTCACTGATGTACACTCAAATATATAATGTTATAAATTGCATAAGAATTTACAACATTAAGCACTGCTCTATTGCATACTCTTCCCATCTCACTCTCACCGCAGCGCGAATGTTTTGTAAACTTGTGCTGTAATCGACGGTAGTAACACACAATGAAAAATTGTCGTTTTCGTATAATGCCAATAAAATGACACTCAATGCAGAAAAGGTAACTTATTTGTACATAAATAAACATATTCAAGAAAATACACAAGACAATTTTCTGCAAATTTCTTTGGTCATTTGTTGGTATTTCGCATCAATGAGTGTCGATGATCTCTATGCAAATTTCAATGGAAAAAAAAAACAATTCTTAATAATTGGTGAATTAAGAAGAAAAACACAGGAACAGTATATTAGCGAATAATATGAATTATCCGCGAGATAATCTAATTATCACTATACCTGCCCAGTAATGCGTGATAATAGGAAGAACAAGCATCATTGTCTGTAAGTAGCTTCATTATTATTATGGTTTTATCTCGTAATGACATTAAGCATCCAGTAAAATTATGTTATAATGTTTGGAGTACATAAAAAAGCAGAAAATGAGGATTACTCATTAATAATTTATGTGCATTATCCATAAATATCATGCGATTGTATTAACATTTAATGTCAACAAGATTTTCCTCTCCATCCACCGCACAGTGCATCTTCCATTTGATTTATTTCATTGGAGTCTGTTGCGAGTAATGTTATATTATATGTTGTCTCTCTCTCACTCACACTCAATCTTAATTTTAGCAAGTATTGTGGAAAAATATTTTCCAATATTATTATACAGTATCAATCAATTTGGAAAAAAGAGCATTCAACAATCTTCTATATTGATGAGACTTCTTAATAACATTTAAAATTTTCCACCCATAAAAATATCCTCAATTGACGAGATGCATTTTGATCAAACGACATTGCTGAGGAATTCTTTTGCCAATCAGCGAGAGGAGCAGCAGCGTGCAGAAATTGCATCTTGGAAGTCACTCTCTCAACACTGGAATTCTCTTTGGGTGTGTGTGACCAAGAACCACGGTGAGATAAACACGAGAAGATCACACATTTTGCTCATCATCAGTCCAAATAGGTTAGCAACGTACTCTCCCATGTACACTTCAAGTCACTCAAGCAAGCAGGTCGCCAAGCGGCTGCTCAGTGTGTGCACTAATGCACCAATGCTGGATAGTCTCAAATATATGGCAATCGTGATTGATCAAATGTCATGAAAATAACTCGCCACAGACCCAATACAATAGAATGCTTGAAGATCACATTTTAACACGCGAGAAAATTCGATGAAATTTGCATTTCAGACTACCTCTATGAATTAATTTACCGACTCTCGGTACTTGGGAATGTCCAAAAAGACGACTCCTTGTGCAAAATGCTTCAATTACCATTTTGCCTTATTTTATCAATTGCACAAAATTGATGGGATGGAGTCAAACAATCAAGTTGAGATCATGTGAATTTACCATTCCTCGCCTCTTTGTTCCCATCACAAAGTCAGCGTATATTTTTGTGCGTGCTAAAACTAAACGACACCGATTACCACGTTAAATCATAATTAATTGCACAGCGTAGAATAAATTTAAATAGCAAAAAGAGCACCCACTCTAAAAAGCAAAGAGCGAAAAATTCGCACGATATTTCTTCTTCAGGACAAGGTATTTCCACCGTTTCCCGCCAAGAAAGCGGACAGACCATTTGCTCTCAATACCTTGACCATTAATTAAAATTTAATTTTAATACAAGACGTTTCAGGCAATCTTACACAATTTTGGGGGGAAAACCATTGTGTGACCACTGTGTCCATATCTCTCTGTCTGCCGTCTTTTTCTACCCTCTACACGTGTGAAGTTGCTAGAAATTGAATATCTCAGAAAACAACAAGCAAAGGTGGGCATAAAGCGCAAAAAACTGATACAATAAATCATAAATTAGAATTTTTAATACATCAGAGAATATTCTCAACAAGGTCACACACCATTCTCATGACATCCCCTCCGCATGGTTTATCACTTTTAATTAATAAATTATTTATAACAAAATCCTAACTTTTTGTTCACTTCACACTATGAAAGTGAATCTTTTCCTCTGACACAAGATCGAGTTGAGGAACTTTATTACTAATATTCATTATGAAATGTGATTCTTTTTCAATAAAAATACTCTATATGCATTTCCATAATTTCACACAAGGGCGATCACAAAATACAGATGTCTGAAAAATGTACAGAAAAATAAACTATATGAAATGCATTTAATATTCATTAAATCTCTAATCTATCTTTCACAAAGAACTACAGGAGAATTCTCAGCACAATCCACGGAAGGGGAACACAAGCTGGAGAAGCTACAGGTGGGGATTTGTGACTCGAAAGAGAACTACCTTTGACCCAACATTTCATCTTCTCCCCCAGCACACGCTCGGCAAATTGTACTGCGAAAAAGAGAGACAATAGAGCATCACGGTATAAAAAGCACAGAAAGTCAGCATCTTGTCATTAGTTGCTTTTCGTCTCTTGTAGATTATTTATCAAATCGCACACCAGGAGCATTTTCAGAGTAGTGCCTGAAGTGAAGTATTGAGTAAACACGGGCAAAATGTGGAAGATCCTGTTTGTCGTTAGTGCATTTGTGACCCTTGTGATTTCACGGCCTCAGGGACCAGGAGAGTTGCCTGAACCGGTAGTGATTTGATATTTTGGCAATGTGCTGAGGCATATCTAGAAATGAGCAATTTAATCATTCTTGCAGTACGAGTATCAGTACGAAGTGAAGGATCCGGAGAAGGATTTATTTTTCGATAAGAGCGAGAGTGGCGATGCCACGGGAAAAGTCACTGGAAGATATAGCGTCCTGATGCCAGACAAGCGACTCATGATTGTGACATATTCCGTTGAAGGTGAATCAGGATTTGTGCCACAAATAACGTTCCAGGATAATGCCAACCCATTCTAGTGGATAGTTAATACCGACGAGCATTCTTGATCTTTCAGTGGATAATATTTTATACATCATGCCCCAATCAATATGATTTATAGAATCTTAAGTTATTGAAATTGACGAACGCCATTCGATGGAGATATTACCCTATTATACATATGTATATAATCAAATATGCAATAATTAAAGAGATGAACAGAAACGCCACTTACTGCATGACACGTCCTTGTAAGAATTACAGCAACACCAGCGTGAGTCGTGAGACCAACGCGGCCTGCGCGGCCGATCATTTGAAGCATTTCTGTGACTGGGACTGGACTGGGCGCCTTCACAATGACCAAGTGCGCTGGGAAATTCACACCCATCGCTAGTGTCTGAGTGCACACGAGAATGGGAACACTCTCCCTCCTATAGACATCCTCCACTATCAGGCGATCCCCCAGAACGAGTCCGCCATGGTGAAAGGCAACACCCTTTCTCAAACACTCCCTCAACTCCCCATTTTCGACCTTCGCCGCAACATTGTCCAGCAATCTTCGCTCATTCTCATTCAGTTCTATGCAGAAATTTCGCACAAGGTACTTCGCCGTGCCCTCCGCTCCCATCCTTGTGCTGCAAAACACTATCGTCGGTCTGCCCTGCCAATGTCTGGTTACAATTCCAGGCAGCCAAGAGTTCATAATAGCGTCTACTTTGAAGAAAGACTCCTCCTCGCCCAGGGGCACGCTGATGATCTTCTCCTCAACCGTGCTGCCGTGTGAATCTGTGGATATTGTATAAGCTTTCGTGTTCGCCTGGCCAAACCACTCTGCAACATCCTCCACATTGGCTAATGTAGCCGAAATGCCAATGAGTCGTATGGCGGTGCCAATCTCGCGAGCGCCAATTTGGATGCGGCAAATTGTTGCCTCCAGGGCAGCGCCACGACGTGCCTCATTGAGTAGGTGGATCTCGTCAATCATCACGAGTTTCACGGACGTGAGGAAATTGATATATTCGCGCCATCGCCTCGACAGCGAATCCCATTTTTCCGCTGTGGTCACCACTATGTTGTACTCCGCCAACTCCTTCAGATTCGTCACATTTGTCTCACCAGTCACCTCGCAGCACCTCATACTCAGCCTCGAGAACTTCTCTTTCCACTTCCCTAATATCTCCGAGCAGAGAGCCCTTGTCGGTGCCACTAAAATCAGATTGAATTTAATGTGAGTAAAATCCACAAGGTGGCGGACTATCTCAGCTTACCATAAATAAATCGCAGTGGATCGCAGGTCTCTGGCCAATTTGCTTTCATCAACTCCCGCATTATTGACAAGAGGAAAATTGTGGTCTTCCCACTTCCTGTTGGGGCAGTGATCACCATTGAGGAGCCCGAAAAAACACAATCATTGAAGAACATTGCTTGCATCCTGTTGAACTTTTCAATATCACTGAAAAGTGGTCGATACTTTTCAACGATGAGAGAATTCACAGGTAAATCACTTGCTCCGATGTTTTGTGACAAATTATGTGTGCCTAAACCGTGAAGTAATTCATTCTTCTCCATCTCTTCGGCAATTCCCAGATCCGTTGATCTCGTGTCGAATCTACAAAATATGCCGCTTCAGCTTCTACTTCACTATGTCCACCGTCTGTGGCGCAGCCTTCGTTTCCAGCGAATTTTTGCCACTTTCGCCGGGATAATTCAGCTGATTGCAGGCGTGATTTCGCTCTTGCTGCTGCTTTGTGTTTATTATTGTATAAAATTAGTGCAAAGTACTCAAATAATGTCCGAGAACGAAGGTAAGAGACCTAATTTGAAGGTAAAGCATTCAACTAGACGGATATTCAATTGTATTTGTGTGTATTTGCAGAGAAAGCGCCCGCTGTTGAGGTAAGTGGTGCGTCAAACGCGTCAAACGATGAGTCAAGGGACAATCCTGATGGCCCAACAATGCAGAAGATCGAAGATATCATTACAATTGATCCAGAAACGTATGAGTTGGATTTGAATCATCAGCGAATAGGGAAGATCGAGGACCTGGAGCCTCTGGTGCGCATCGAGAGATTATGTTTCCGGTGGAATCTTATAAAGAAAATTGAGAACCTGGGCACCTTGACCACTCTCAAGGAGCTGGAGTTCTATGACAACCAGATCACAAAGCTTGAGAATCTGGAAGCTCTTGTCAACCTTGAGATTCTCGATGTGAGCTTCAATCGTCTGGTAAAGATTGAGAATATTGAGATGTTGGTGAATCTTGAAAGGCTGTTTCTGTGCGCCAACAAAATTCCACGCATTGAGAATCTGGATTCTCTGATAAATCTTACGATGCTGGAATTGGGGGACAACAAATTGCGGAAGATTGAGAACCTTGATGCCTTAGTGAATCTGAAGCAACTCTACCTGGGAAAGAACAAGATCACGCGCATAGAAAATCTTGAGAAACTGACCAATTTAACGTGTTTGAGTCTCCAAGCCAACAGGATCACAAAGATTGAGAATCTGGAAAGTCTCACGGCTTTGTCGGAACTCTACTTATCTGAGAATGGTATTGAGAAGATCGAGAATTTGGACAGTAACACGGCAATCGAGACCCTCGACTTGGCGCAGAATATGGTCAGCAAGATTGAGAATCTCTCACATCTCACCGATCTCGAAGAATTTTGGGTAATTTTCTATTTTTCTGTAGAATTTAAATGCAGTTAATAATCCAAATTTCTCCTCTCTCACAGCTCAATGATAATTCCGTGTCCGATTGGGCTTCGGTTAATCACTTGTCCGGGAACACTCAGTTGGCCACAATCTATCTGGAGCGCAATCCTGTGGCTTCGGACGTTCAGTATCGCACGAAGCTAAAGCTGGCCATACCGTCACTCACGAAGATCGATGCTACGCTCTGTCGCTAGTCGCCAGAGAGAGAGAAAGAGTGAAGAAAACACATCCGCTTAGGAAAATATCAATACCTTTGATAGGAATGAGAGATAATATATGATAAATCGCGAAACAATAAAACAGAGTCACTTGGGAATAACGGACATTCTACTTGAGAGCATCATTTGTTGCGCCATTGGGATTATCATCAGAGTCATCCTCGTCAGACGCCTCGTCAACTTGTGCCCCCAGTTCCCGCAACTGCTGTCGATACTGCTTTATTTTGATGTCCTGCAACAGAAGAAAAGGATTTTAATTCACACTGTGTCGAATTTCCATCCACTTTTACACGTCGTATTTGATTGTAAGAGCAAAATAAACCATAGTGTAGCTCACCTGATCTGTCAGCATTTCCAATAGATCTTCCTGGTCCTTTCTCAGTTTCTCCATCTCAATCAATTCTTCAGTGAACTTCACTTGGAACTCCCTCAGTGTCAGCGAGAGTCTCTCAACTTCTTGCTGGAGTCTGGTATTCTCCGCTTGATACTGCTGAAGATGGGGATTGTCGTGTCCATGTGGCTCTTGATGTCCATTTCCCGTAATATTGAGGGCTGCCACGTGATTGCCAATGTGATTGACCTGACTAGTTTGCAGCTGCTGTGCGAGGTCCGTGGCAGCGGCCAGTTGAGCTTTCAGCAGGATGTTTGCATCCGTAAGTTGAGCATTGGATGCCTGTGCTTCAGTCAACTTTCGCCTGGTCTCCTCCGCATCTCTGTCACACCTATTAATCGTCGATTGCAATTCTGCAATCTTCGTGTCTTGCTCTCTTATGATGTCCTTGTACTGTCCCACAATCCCCGAAGCCTCCTGACTCAGCGTAAGTTCTGTGATGTTCGTGCCTTCGGTGCCAATAGATGTGACTGTCTTCACCACGATCGCCTCGAGTGCTTTGAAGAGTTTGCAGAACTCATGATCCAGAAGGACTTCTGTGGGTGCCCTGAAGCGAATCTGTGGCTGTTTGGCAGCCTTGCTGTAGCTCTCATGCTTCGACACTTCACCGAGTTTGGTGAGGAAAGTCTCACAACTGATGCGTTTCACGACCAGCTGGCACAGATCCTCGCGGCGGTAGTTGGTCACAGAGTTGTCGTTGAATTGTATGCAGATGCCCATGAGGAAGGCACAAAGTCCCTGGATGAGATACTCATTCTCGTCATGTTCATTGGCACTGATCTGGGCAATGAGGAAAGCCACACTGTTTGGCGCTGATAGAAAGGCCTTAACGGCCAATTGGCAGTGACAAAGCCATGTGCAGATTAGCATAAGAAGACCAATTTTGCTCTGCACTCGGTAGTTTCCCTGTTGCAGCAGGGTTGTGCATTGTTGCAGAAGAGACACCGGAGGACTTCCCATGGCTGTGGCCAATAACACTCGCAGGAGTTGCTCCTTTTGCGCTGGATTCTCAATTAGACCGTGCATCAGAGCCACAGCGCTAAACCAGTTGGCTAGAGCGTCTGTGCTAAAGAGTCCGTCGCATAAGAGCTGCCCCTGAGTAAGACTACTCACTTCTGTGGATGACGGCAGGAGAGTCTGTACGAGAGCAGTCTGACCAATCTCGTTGCGATACAGGAAACACTCAAAGCAGTATAGAACTGCACATCTCAGTGACAGTGGCTGCTTCTCATTCACCATTGACATCAGGAGAACAACAATTGCTGGCCGCGGAGGATTGCTGGGTGCCATGACAAGGCTCAGGAATTCCTGGTTGTTCATATCTCCCCGAACAACTTCTCCCACGGTGTTTATTGTCTCAGTGAGGATGTCAGCCGGAACTCCGCTGCCCATAAGCACGCCACATAGCGCCTCCAGGAAGCCACAGTTCCTCATTGTCTTCTGACACGATGCGATAATTTGATGCGAATTCCCGGGATAGACCAGAGATCTCACCACTTGAAGCATTATTTGAATATTGGATACTTTCTGTGGAGTCCAGCCGGTCTCTTCCAATTCAGGTGGCATCTCGAACATCGGCGCCAGGCGTTGAATATAACTGCCTTCCTTGAAGAATTGCTGATTGCTTGAGTTGTTCTTTAGAAGATTCAGCATCAGAATCAGGCAGTCTTCCACAACAATGCCTCCATCAGAGCATCCCTCTTCCCGAATCACGTCAAAGAGACGGTCAAAGGCATTCTCAAATGCCACAATTTTCTGGATATTGGCATTTCCCTTTGTCAGCTGAATCAGCAGCAGGAGAGCATCGTTTCTCACCACTTCGCGACTGTCACTGAGAAGATCCATCAACTTCGACACTCCCATTGGGCTCACGAGTACAATCTCCTGCAGATCCTTGGGTCGGTACTCCAGGAGATTCGTGAGAAACTTTATTGATGGCCATCGCACGCGGAAATCGTATTCCTCCAAGTAGGAGAGAACAAGGCCCACATTCTCGGGATTCTTGATGTACATCTCAGTGAATTGCTCTCCAACATTCACTGAAACAGTGGGATTTTCCATTTCCTCTTCAAATTGCTCTGGGGCAATGATGTTGCACAGAGTATCGAGCGCATAGCCGATGATTTCGCAATCTGCCCTATCAGTCTCCAGGATCTGCACAAGAGCCGGCATCCCTTGGGCCCCAACCTCAATCCGATATTTCTTTGAGAGGGCCTTCAAGGCACGGCAGGCATCACGTCGGTCCTCAAGGAGCGTTGACGATGACACCCTATCCACCAATTTTTCCACCTGAAACAGAGGCAAAGGTATGTGAAAGCGCCCCAAAAACCCCCTGAAGTGTCAATTTCATGCCATGCAAGCACAACTCACAGTTTCTGCTCCACTAGGCAATTGGCCGGCTTCCGGCGCCCCCAGGACACTCTTGAGTCCTCTCTGGAAGAAATCCATGGCGCTGTCTTGCGGAAAAGTGCCCAAATTTGCGAGTTTTTCACTGTTTTCTCAGCATTTTGCACTCACGAACACGTCACTGCTTGTTTTCGCCGCGTTTCGCCGCGGAGGGGGGATGACGGTTCAAAAATCGACCGAGAAAAGTGCATTCAGTGGTGCTTGACAGAAGGCGGTGCGAAAAATAGCTGTTTTTACCGAAAATACTCCCAAAATTCACCAACCCACTCACGCACTTGAGAGCAGAACGCCCAGAGAACGCAATGTCAGATGTTCAGGTACTCTTGGATATGGGATTCACCCGTGAGAGGATGTGAGTTGCATTTAAGGTTAGGGTAATGTTTATGTTGCATTGTTCATTGAATTCCGGGGCTTTCTCTGCAGCGATCGAGCTCTCGCGGTGACCAACAATAAGGGCGTGGAGCCGGCCATGGAGTGGCTGCTGGCGCACGCCGACGACGATCTTCCCAGTGAAGTTGTGACCAGTCCTCCTACCGGCGCGGTGGAGATTACTGAGTCTGTTCCAGAGTCTTCACAGACCAACGAGGCAAAGCCGAAAGAAGAAGGTGAAACTGCAGCAGCCAGTAATGACGATGCTGTAGCGAAGTCCATCAAATGTGATGAATGTGGCCGACAATTCCGTTCGTCTGTGGAGGTGGAGTATCACGCAGTGAAGTCTGGTCATTCTAGCTTCTCGGAATCCACGGATGAGAAGAAGCCTCTCACTGAGGAGGAGAAGAAGGAACAATTGGCACAGCTGGAGGAGAAGTTGAAGAAGAAGCGCGCCGAAAGAGAGGAGAAGGAAAAAGTGGAGGCACTGGACAGGGAAAAGAATCGTATTCGCTCGGGGAAGGATTTGCTTGAGGCTCGCCGAAAGATGGAGGAAATTGAGATGGCTAAAATCGTGGAGGCGCGCAAACGGGAGAAGATTGAGGAGAAATTGGCCAAGGAGAGAGTGAGAGCACAAATTGCGGCAGACAAGGAGGCCCGAAAGGCACGAATGGCTGGAGACACAGGAGCTTCGAGTGCTCCGCCAATTGAGCAAGCCACGCCATCATCTTCCACGTCAGTGAATAGTGTTCCATCGAAGAAGTACTCCAGTACAAAGATCCAAATCCGCCTTCCGGACGGCAGTTCTGTGGTGGAGACATTCGATGCCAAGGAGCAATTATCGGCTGTGCGACTCTTCATTCAACTCAAGCAGGGCATTGAAGTTCCTTTCCGCCTCATGACAAACTTCCCGCGAAAGATTTTCGACGAAGAGGACTTTGAGAAGCCGCTTGAAGTGCTCGGTAAGTCTTTTTTATTTCACTACAAGTGACTTCGTCCACCCAGGGCATCCCTGACTAGTTTCACTGCATATTTTGCCGTTCCCGGAGATGTAGTCACTCCAGATCCGCCATGACCATAGTTATGAATCACACTCATGGGTTTTCCGTGCGACGTGGGGAAGAATTCCACTTCCACACGAACAGGGTCTCGATGGGGACGCAATCCCACGGACTCGCGAATAACTGGAGCTCCTCTGAGGCTGGGTAGGAGGTCTTGGCAGCGCTCTCGAATCGAAGCCGTGTCGTACTTGCAGATATTCAGATTGTAGGAATCGAACTGACGCGTGCCGCCCAGAGTAACACCTTCAAATCCGGGGATAATATAGGTGTCGTAGTCTCCATAGAAGGCTGTCTTGACCCAGGGAGCTTTCACCTTTATAATTTGCCCACGAATGGGTACCAATTTGTTATCTCCCAGCATCCACTTCGATCCCAATCCTGTACAATTGAACACCAAGTTGAAATCCTTTTCCAAGTCAGTCAATTTGCTAACATGTCGCGTTACATATTTTCCTCCATTGCCGAGGAATTTCTTCTCAGCCCATGGCTGAAAAGTTCTGAACTCGGTCAAAAGTGTTGAAAAGAATGATCCGTACTTCCAATCTCCTGGACACATTTTCAATTCATCCTCTGTTGCTCTGCGATAGAGAGGCAAAAGCTTTTCGATGCGAGAATTGCGCACAATTGCGGGATTTGTGGAGGAGAATATGTATCCAGAGAGATTACAAATGCCAACTTTGGCACTGCCCTCTCTTTTGCGAAGTTCATCCCAGTGAGCAAAGGCGTCGTCAATCCATTGCTGTGTTATTTCGTCAGTGGGTCCAGCGAAGGAGGCTGCTGGTCTGAAGATTCCCGCAGCGACAGCTGATGTCGTTTCTGTGGCCCACTTATCAGCCACAATAGTCACTTTAGCGTCCCGGAATTGACTCTGAAGCTCCAGGGCTGTGGTGAGCCCCACAACTCCACCTCCCAGCACTCCGAAATTCATCCTGGCCACTGCGTTAGGTCACAAGACAAGTGTCACTGTCGGGCAACAATATAATCTTAAGCTTATTTATAAGGCAATTCAGCAAGTAGGGATGTTGGGCGGGACAAAGAGACACTCAATTGGAAAGATAAGCTTTCGGGCACTCGGGTGAATATGAAGGCAGTATATGGCGGTAAATGATCAGACACGAACTGGGGTCACCTTCCTATAGTAATATTTTCAAGTGGTGCGATAAGATAGAATATGCAATGCTCCTAAATTTCTTGACCTATCACGAAACTCTGTTGTTCTTCCTATTTGACTTCCAATTCTCTATTAATATGGAATTATTCCTCAAGCAGAAGTGTTTCTTTCTAAAAGCTCATCTCCCCATGTGAATATATTTGCAGGTCTCGTTCCGTCGTCCGTCGTGATCGTCACTAAATAATTAGGTCGGGCTTCTCTCCACCTCTTAAGGACCTCTTCAAGACATGTAATCTTGTATGTAATGCTAATATTATCCTCCTCAGCATATGAATTCAAGGTAAATTGTATTAATATAGGACTTTGGTAATAAATCACACAATATCATGACTGTGGGGAATGTTTTTGGCGACGAGCAAAGTCAGGGGGCGGACAACTGACGCCCCGCGAGTGCGCTCGTCTTTCACACAAACAGTGCAATGAGTAAACACTATTTACATTTTCCCAAGTGGAGGAATTTTATTGTTTTTCCGCAAGTGGCTCCTATAAATAGCGAAGAAAGCCAATCTTAAGCGCTAATTGCCCATTGCAATAAATCAAGATGCTTTTTGTGTGTGGGAAAAGAGCCTTGACGCGATGTTTGACGTGCAAATAGGGAAAACTGGTAGATCCAGAGTTGTGGCTCTCCGCTGGATTTTCCTCGTGTTTTTTAGATGTGAATCGTGTGTGCGGGAATGAAGTGGTCCGGCGGATAATTGATGTATAATAGGTGGCTAATTTAATTAAGAAAATAGTGGAAATTGAGCCGAGATTGAATGGGCGACCGGTTTTCACGATGGAGCCGCGCGCGAGAGAAAGGGGGGCCGATTTGACACTGACAGTTTGCGCATGAAAATCACTGTCGCCAGAGGAAAAAAATCTCTCGGGGGATTTTCTTCGGTCTCCCTGCCAAATTTTCCTGTGTTTACCAAACAACAGTGCTGTTGGTGATAAAATGTACACCGTGGTGATCTATTTGTGCCAGTGAGTTGTGCAAAAAGAGCAGAAAAGTGGTGATTTTGGGTGGGAAACGGTGAGAAAAGTTGGGAAATAATGAGAGAGATAACCTCAAAGGGGAAGGAAAAGTTATCTGGTTGAAAAGTTCTGCCTCGTCTCGCAGCATCCGGGTCATCTCGCAAGAAAATCTTCTTCCAAGCAGGAAGGATGTCTTCGGAAGCCCTGCCAATTCTCCTCATAACAGCCAACGTTGGGAGTGTCTTTGAAGATGTGAGTTCCCTTCTCTTTCTGCGTCGCTCGGGAAAATCGATATTTTCTCAAGGGAATACCCCAAAATATCTCAACTGAAAATACTCTGCTGTTCACCCTCGTAGCCGTCAAAGCTGCTCAAAACATGGGTGCAGGAGTTTATGGGCGTCATCAGGAAGTGGGAGCCGGTTTTTCTGGCTGTGCACATGCAAGAAGTCGGTGGGAAGACGTACGAGAAGTCCATGGAGTATGTGCAGGAGTTCATAAAGATTCTCTGTGAAGCCAGCGAGTTGGCGAATTACGATAGAATCCGGATTTACCTAGATGAGGACTACCAATCTGCTGAACATTTTACCGTGAGACATTCAGAAAACACTTAATCAGTGGAATTGAGAACTAATTGTGTGCACTTTTTCTTGTTATTTTCAGGCCTTGGGAAATCTCTACTTTGCCAGAAACTCCATCAAATCCCTGAAGATCTGGAACTTCCTCATTCATGAGTGGGAGGATGTTGTGGGCAAGAGCATCCACACGGGCAGCATCGAGAGCATTCCCACGAAGGAGAAGGCTAAGTTTCCGCAGAACTTCTTTCCTGAGTGCAAATGGTCACGCAAGGGCTTCCTGCGCACCCGCTGGGACATTGAGGGTAGTGTCATGGATTTCGTGAATATCCACTTGTTCCACGACGCCTCCAATTTGGCAGCATGCGAGGAATTTCCCTCCGTGTACTGCAAAAGTCGACGACGGGCGCTCGTGCACACGCTGGAGCGCTTCGAGAAGGACTCGGCAAATTCGCGGACCCCCTACTTTGTCTTCGGTGATTTCAATTTCCGCTGTGATACTGAAGGGGTGGTGAAGAAGCTTACGGAAGCCCTCACGGCACACCGAGTTGCCAACAAAAATGCCGACAGCGTGAAAATGCAATACCGCGATTCTGATGGACAGAATGTACTTACAGTGGGCAAAAAGGAGTTCACCCATGCCGATCATCAGACGCAGTTCAAGGGAGAATGGCTGAGGAAGTTCGACAGAGAACTCGATCCACTGAGGGAGATTCTCTTTGAATATCCCGTAAGATCCTTTTGCAATGAGTGCTCTCTGTTGTTTCTGACTCAATTACTGTGTCTTTCAGGTTTCATTCCCACCGTCCTACCCATTCGAGGAGGATCCAGAGATGCCGCAGAACTACATGAACTCTCGCTGTCCAGGTTGGTGTGATAGGATTCTGATGAGTCCCTCGGCAAAGCAGTTAATTGACAATGAGAACACAAATTACTCATTGATTGGGGAGGATTTTTGCATGGGGGATCACAAGGTGAGTACATATGCTTCATACAATTTATTGGTTTACCCTAGAAATTGCACTCGGTTTCAGAGGCACTAAATTTTTGCGTGAGCATTAAATATTTACACATTAAATTACTATACGCTACACTGACAGAGATAAGAATGGGTACGCTTGACAAAGTTTTCAGTGGCAATGTGGCAATGAATGGTTTGTGTAGAAGGGAAATCATGTTTTTTTTTTTAAGAGAGCGCTGAAAGTGCTCAAGATGCACAAATTGTACATACACGAAAGTGTCAAATATGATGTTACCTAATTGAAATGTCGTGTGAATCTCTCTCTCTTGCAGCCGGTCTATCTGCAATTTCAGCTGAAGCCAAACCAAGGTACGATTCGGTGTAGTTGCTCTCCGCATGTGCTAATGAAAAAATCATCATCGTTGAGTTGCTTGTCATGTAGTAGACGTTTTGCACAGAATCTTGTAGAGTGTCAAAAGTTAGATAATATTCCGTACAATACGTTGCTGAAGAAGCAACCAGAGCCAATTGCTCCACCACTCAATATCCAAATCAATGTCACGGACACGGAGAACAATCTCAATGTGTGCATGTGTGCCTTCTATGAAGTGCCGGGTGCACTCACGGACTACCAGGAGGGCAACACCATCTGCCCACGATGCCGCAATATAATCAGCCAGCAGCCGATGGAGCACAGGCGTGCCCTCATTTCGCAGCGACTCACGCTGGCCAACGATGTGATCGTCAATAGGATAGACACACAGCTCCTCAATACGTTCAGCAGTGCAGCGATGGGGGTTCGACCGGATCCTTACACGCCCGAGAGCGCAGAGTCGCGATCGCCAGTGATCGATCGCAGTGCGCCGGAGTATGAGGAGGCTACAGTGAAAGCGCTGGCCAGGAGCGACGGGATGCCATGTGATCAGGGAAGTGTCACGAGTGGTGGAGTCAATCCAAATCAGCTGAAATCTCGCCTCGAGAGATTGCAGCAGAAGAGTCGTAGTGACGATGACTGCGATAGTTTTCTCCAAAGACAAAATAATTGCTGCTCTTGTATTATCACTTGATCTTTTCCCTTTATCACTTAATTTTTTTTTATTGACTTATCCTCTGTATATAAGTGCACGCCCAAGATTGTGATGATTGCGATTCAAAGACTTATCACACTCTTGGGTGCACCTGCATCACTTTATCTGTTCATTTTCTAATTTTAGCCTTATTATGGTTTATTATTTTCAAGTTCCAAATAGCAGATCTTGCAAGTGTTTTCGATGGTATTTGCTAAATATTGTTCCACCACAAATTTCAGCACTTGAGTCAATGGTTAATGTTTTACTTCCTCTTTATTTTATTTCTAAATGGATTTTCGTTTAAACTCATAGAGAGCATCATCACACCCAATGTTGCTTGAGTCATCTGCATTTCCCTCAATGTTGTCGTAGATTGCTGGAAATGGAAGATAAGTGACAGTGGGAGTGCCATATGATTTTGCTCTGGTGATCATGAAAATAAAAAAAAAAGATGAATTATTAGAGTGCATTTGGAATGCATGGCATTTTAACTCGAATCAATGTGTCTAATTTCGTTAAATTTAGTGCTGATGAATAGCGTCTAAATGTGGTTTTATAATCTCATATCTCTCTCTATCCCTTTGTGCTCTCGCAAAAAACCAAAATATTGTCACAGGATCTGTGGAGAGTTCCCGTGAGATTGGAGAAATAATTGCGGCAATAAATGATATGATTGAGAATGAATTTGCAAAGCAATTGGATGTCAAGAGACACTCGTACATCCAAATAAATTCCGGAGGCGACGGTGATGTTCTTTTGAATGGTCAGGCAATGATTTTTCGCGAGACAACCGTGTAAAGAGATGTTCAAGATATTTTCTAATCAAAATATTTTATAGATATTATTTTAATCTACCTCCGTCCCGATTTAATACAGCAGTATTGTTTTGAAAGTGTATTGTAATGCGATTGTTTATTTTTTTGTAAAATGGGAATCAAGCAAAGCGAACCATAAATGGGAGAGTTTGAGCGGTTTTTTTGTACTTTTTCGGGGAACATCACAATTCCAAGTCCTCCAAAATTGTTTAATGTATTTTAGACGAGAGTGAGAAACATGCTCCATTAATCATGTTTTGCAGCAGCATCACGTATTCATGAAATTGTTGAATATTATACAGCTAAAGGAACATGCAAATTTGATCGCGAAAGAGTCATTTTTAGATATAATTGTTCTAGCACGTAAGACAAGTTCTTTGAAACATTTAATTCCAACATATAAAATAATACATAAGCTAGTCAATTTAGACATAAACGTAGTACATAAAGTGTTACTCTTGTTGTACTCTAGAGAGACAGAGAATTTGAAGAAGATGGAATTTTAGTGTATAGTTGAGTGTATGTATGTAATCGAGTAAGGAATCTTTAGAGGACATCTTTTGTCCATTTGTCACACCCACAAGCAATGGGACACAGAAAGTTCATAAGAGTAGGATTGGAGTGTAGCAATAGAAGGCATCTATCATGAAAAAGAGCTTCAATTTTCATTCTATGTCCTGTTATTTGAGAATTAAAGTTCTAAATAAATGTTGACGATGGAGATCAGTGTGTAACGATATGAGTTTTCAAATTTCGCTCCCTCAGCGCCACGTTGCGGTGACTTCGAATAGCGGCACCCACACCGACGCAGCGCTTTTCGAAATGTCATTGACGTGTTCGTTTTGCTCCACGAAACTGTGTTTCTCTGGAGAAAAGTCCCTGTTTTCCTCGGTTTTCGTGCGTGTGAGGTGCATGGTGTGTTGATGGGAAAATGGGTGGCCAAAAGTTCGAATACGATGAGAGTGGGAGCACGTTTTTTTACTTCGTACTATCATTTCTCGGTCTAATTCTTATTCCATGCACTTTCTACTACTGGCCACGGAAGAAACGTGAAGGTATGTTTGACACTGAAAACACTTATTAAGGTTACCGGATTTCCACGTAATTGCGACTACCTGTGCCATATGTTGCAGACCCGAATGTGGTGAAGGAGCAATGTCAATGTCCCGAGTGCATGTGCAAGCGGGCGGTGTTGCAGACGTCGGAGCCCTATCGCAAGCTGAAGTCGCTGCTCATCAAATTGGTGCTGGTCGGCGGCTGGGCGCTGCTCTTCTTTCTCGCCTACAAAGTCTCCCAATTTGACTATGAGATGTCCAACTTTGATCCATATGAGATCCTGGGTTTGCCACTGGGCACTTCTCAGTCGGAGATCAAGCGCGCATATCACCAGCTGTCGCTGATACTGCATCCGGACAAGCCCACCGGAGACCAGAAGGCCTTCATGAAGCTGACGAAGGCCTATCAAGCGCTCACGGACGACGAGGCGAGGAAGAATTGGGAGAGATATGGGAATCCCGACGGCCCAGGAGCCATGTCCTTCGGTATTGCTCTGCCAGCGTGGATTGTGGAGAAGGAGAACAGCATCTGGGTCCTCGGGCTCTACGCGCTGATCTTCATGATTGCTCTTCCGACGGCGGTAAGACAATCAGACATTTCCTTTCGTCATTACCATTTATCTTTTGAGATAATTTATTCAAGCGCTGAATGAATGTTCCAGAATATTCATTTCTGATGAAACTCACATGGCTTATGTTTGCTTATCATCATATTTGAAATCGATTGTATTGATTGATAATACCCTTTAATTAGTAGCTCTTCTCCATTTCATCTGCAGGTCGGGATGTGGTGGTACCACTCAATTCGCTTCAGCAGCGACAAGGTTCTCCTGGACACCACGCAAATGTATTTCTACTTCTTCCACAAAACACCCCAAATGGCGCTCAAACGCGTGATCATGATTCTGGCCGCGAGTCTCGAGTACGACAAGAGACACAACTCGCAAGTGGTGGAGCGTCAATCGGACAACGAGGAGGTGCCATTGCTCATCCGGCAGCTGCCGAATCTCAATGAGAAGTGCAAGGAAATGCCTCTGTGTCGCATGTACTCCATCAAGGCGCGCGCTATTATGCACGCCCACCTGAGTCGGATCCCTCTGCCGCCGGACACTCTTGATCGCGATCGCATGTTCATCGTGAAGAAGTGTCCCTACCTCATCCAGGAGATGATCTCGTGCGTGAATCAGCTGATCATGCTGGCTTACGCGAAGCGCAGTAAGTAGAATTTGCAATTGTAATTGACACATTTGACTAATTGATCTGCATTTTGCAGTATCACGACTTCCAGCGATTGAAACCATTGAGAACTGCATGAAGCTCTCTCCTATGATTGTCCAGGCAATGTGGGAGTTCAAGAGCCCTCTGCTGCAGCTTCCCTACTTGACGGATGATCATCTCAGGTACTTCGCCACGAAGAAGCGTCACATCAAGAACCTCCAGCAATTCGCGCAGTTGCCACTGGAAGAGAGTCGCGCCATCCTGAAGAGCTTGACTGATTTTGAATACAGTACTCTGATGAAAGTCCTGGGAAAGATGCCTCTCATCGACTTCAGCTTTCGCTGTGAAGGTATGAGTGAGAGACGACGTTGATTTCAATTATATTGGTTGGCTTTTGGGGTCGTTCATGTGACATCTTTTCTCGAATAACGGCACTAATGTGGTATTTTCTCAACAGTGATTGACGATGAGCATACGAATGTTGTGACTGCGGGAGCCATCGTGACTGTGACGGTGACGCTGGAGAGGAAAAATATGAGTGAATTGTTTGGTGACACAAGTGCCGCAGAGAAGCCGAGTATAAGGTGATTTGTTACGGGTATTTTCATCTGAAGTGGAGCTCAATTGACGCTTTTGTCTCACCATTAACAGGGAGGAGGAGGAGGATCAGGAGAATGAGGGCAATGTTGAGAGTCAGAATCAGGTGAAGAAGCCAATCTGGGCGAAGCAGGGCAAGAAAAGCCACAAGGGCGGGAAGAACAAATTCAAGAGTGGAAATGTGAAACACAAAGTCACATCAAATCCATCCAATGCGGCGGCGGCGGCAAAGAGTGAAGAAAAGCCAGTTGTGGTGAGTGAAGAGAAAATGTTTAATCAGAATTTTCTCTCCCGTGAAATTGCCTTTATCGTCACTTTTATGGGAGGAGAAATTACAGGCTTTTAATGTGTTTGGCAATTTCTACGAAATGGACTATTTTCTACCAATTGACTGGGCTTCTAAATGTGTTTAATTGTGGTTTTTCTTCTGGTGTAGAAAAAGCAGAAATCGAACGACGGAGCAGAATCCGATCTGGAGAGTGGCCTAGAGAGTGATGAGGAGAAATTCTCATCGGACGATGAGAAGAAGACAGCTGAAGATGATGACTTCGAGTGGGAGAAGTTCCAACAGAAGTTGAACAAGCGCGAGAAGCTGGAGGGAAAGTCGAAGCTCTCGCACGCGGTGCACTGTCCCTACTTTCCGGAGGACAAGCAGGAGTACTGGTGGACATACATCTGCGACAGGAAGTCGCGCACGCTCCTCACGGCGCCGTATCATGTGACTAATCTCGTTGATCGCGAGGAGGTGCAGCTGAAGTTCACGGCACCGCGCTGGCCGGCGCTCTACACGTTCACGGTGTGCCTGCGCTCGGACTCGTACATGGGCATGGACCAGCAGCTGGACATCAAACTGGATGTGAAGGAGGCCACGGCCATTCCCACCGTGGAACCCCAGTGGGAGATTAGTGAGTCGGAGTCTGATCAAAATCTTCAGGGTAGCGAGTACACCACCGACACATCCGAAGGCGAGGAGGAGGATTGAGGAGTGTTGTGAGAGATACTGTCTTTATTTGGCATTCTGTGCAGTGAGTATAGTTTTCAAATAAAATTAACAAAAATTTCGTATGTATAATTTATATGCTGATCCTCACGCATGGTCGCGTGAGTTTTTCTAAAAGATCTGAGACGATTTGAGGGCCGAAATTCGCAATGCAAGATTTACCTAATTTCGTGGTATCCTCTAGACTACCACAAAGCGGAAATCTGAACGACTTTTTGAATTGAGCGATTTTTCAGCGACGGAATGCCCCCTCTTGACAGCATGAGCGCCTCTGGCGGAATGTCAGCAGTGAAAGTGGCAGAGAAAAGTTGACATATTGGCGCTTTGCTTTTCACTTTTATTTATTTGGGTGTTTTCTCGGTGAAAAAGTCCCAAACACTGGTGAATTTTGTGCGAATTGCACATCTGAGCATTCTGCAAGGCGGTACAGTGCACAAGCGTGAGTAAATAGGCCGAGATCGGAGCTCTCCGGAGGGGGTGACGCTACACACAAAGCCAGGGTGGAGAACCCGCAAAATCTGGTGTACTTGTGTGGAAAAGCGGCCGAGGCAGTATCCTGGGACTCCAGTGGTGAGCATGCAGTGAGATTGATGCCAGAGGAGCAGCGGTGATGGGGATTTTGAATTTTTGCAGAGACACTGTATGATAGACATAACCTCAAACTCTCTCCGTCAATCTTGGGCGACCTCGGAGTGGTGAGACGCGGGAGAGAGCGCCCCCGGAAGTCATCTCCGTGCGTGAGTTGATGCGAAGCGGGGCAACATGTCGATCGAGACGATTAAGTGGAACCAGGTGGTGGAAACCAAAGGACCCCAGCCGAGGCCGCGCCATGGCCATCGGGCGGTTACAATAAAGGACCTTATAATAGTGTTTGGGGGCGGCAATGAAGGTATAGTGGAGGAGCTCCATGTGTACAATACCTCCACAAATGGATGGTATGTGCCGTGTATGCAGGGCACGGTGCCGCCGGGATGCGCAGCGTTCGGAATTGTAGCTCTGGGCACGAGAATACTCATCCACGGCGGTATGATTGAATACGGCCAGTACTCAGATGAGATGTACGAGCTGCAGGCCACCAAGTGGGAGTGGAAGAAGCTCAGCGTGAAGCCGCCCACTAATGGGCCGGCGCCCTGCCCTCGCCTGGGGCACAGCTTCACACTCGTCGGCGAGAAGATATTCATGTTTGGCGGCTTGGAGAATGAGAGCAACGATCCGAAGAACAACATTGCAAAGTATCTTAATGACTTCTACACTCTGGACCTTCGCAATGAGCAGCTCCAGTGGGTGATGCCCACAACCTTTGGCGGAGGCCCGTCGGCTCGCGAGAGCCACAGCGCTGTCACGTACACGGACGCCAAGACACAGAAGACCAGCCTGATCATCTACGGCGGCATGGACGGACGTCGTCTGGGAGATCTCTGGATGCTGGACACTGAGTCGATGCAGTGGACATCGCCACAGATGTACGGACCTGTGCCCGAGCCACGCTCTCTGCACACCGCCTCCATCATCGGATGCAGAATGTTCATCTTCGGTGGATGGGTGCCGCTCAGCTACCCCATGGCCACTGGTGAGATCGAGTGGAAGTGCACAAACACGCTGGCGTGTCTCAATCTCGAGACGATGGTGTGGCAGGACTTCTCGGGCATCATGAACAATGTCCTGGAGAATGTGCCTCGCGCCCGAGCCGGACACTGTGCTGTGTCTATCCACTCGCGCCTCTACATTTGGTCAGGACGCGATGGGTACCGCAAGGCGTGGAACAACCAGGTGTGCTGCAAGGATTTGTGGTACTTGGAAGTGGAGGCGCCGCCGCAGGTGCCCAAGCTGCTTGTTCGCAGCGTCGGACAGGAGAAGATGGAGGCCACTTGGTCGGCTGTGCCCACAGCAAAATGGTAAGTTCTTTTTTTTCCTCTTTACACATTCTCTCAGAGTCTTAATGCAAAGCAGTGGAGCTTTTTTTCTCCCTAACATCAACCCTGGAATTATCAATTCAGGAAGTACATCTGCTCATCCACACTTGTGGTACTTCATCCACAATCTACCGAATAGTTTCGTTACTTGCGCTCATTACATAATCAATCTGAAAAGTTCATTGGTGATTTTGTGGCGAGCAAAAAAATTGGAATTTCTTTTTCTTTCCTTTGCTCGTTGCGGGATAAATATCTTTGTGTAATTTATGAGGTACTCAATGCATTTGTTTTATTTTTTTCCTTACTATAAATTGTGTGCGTGGCTATGCAAATATTTCAGTGTCATCAAGTAACATAATAATAATGTTACCAATTTTTTTTTGAACGGAAGTATTCGTGAGTTTGCATTTTTCATACATACATATCTACGAATACGATAGCTATATTTTCATAACGCACATGCATAGATACACTTATTAATTAATTCTATACAACTGCTGAAAGGAAATACTTCAAAAGAGAATAGCAAATCGACTTCCTAATTTGTTAGAGAAAAGAAGATATTTATTGAGGTAAAAAAAAATCCGGCTTTTTTGGCTCTATCCAATGATGCGTATTACATAAATTGACTGTATAAAATGGTAACTTATGCAATGTTTTTGGCCATTCTGAACTGAAAAATATTTTCCATTTAAAATTTGCATAATTCAGTGCCAGAATCGCATTTAACAAAGAGCCCATTGTGAGCATCTGTGTTACTTTGTAAGAATTCCAAAATGACTCATTGTAATTAGGGTCACGATTCTGTGGAGCTTTTTTATTGATCCAGTGGCTCTCGCTCCTTCTGTTGCAGGTACGTGCTGGAGATTGAGCGAGTCCCCGATGCGCCACCGCCGCCCAAAGTGGAGCCTCCGAAAATGGTGCCAGCGAAGGTGCCTGAGATTGCGGCGCCGCCAATTGTTGCGCCCATTGTGACGCGCACTCCCGTGAAAGTGGCTACGGTGCCGACGGTGGTGAGTCAGGGTGAGGTGGTGTCTGCGCCAAAGATCGTCACGCCCAGCCCCAAGATCCAGATCGTGCAGAATAGCGCCACAAGCAGCGGTGCCACGAGTGTGGTGCAGCCGCAGATGGGAACTCTGGTGCAGACGAGTCAGGGCATTAAGATTATCAGGACGGGAGGACCGGCCGCGAGCGTAATGGCCGGTGGGAAGGGCATAATATCCACAGTGGCTACGCAGGGTGGCACTACTGTCTTCCCTGGGAAGGTGTTCAAGATTGCGACTGCCACACAATCCATGGGAACGGCGGGCACCACAACAGCGGGTCGCAACGTCATTTTGTCAGGACAGCGTCCGATCATTATCAAGATGGGAAACAACACTGCGGCCACGGCTATCAGGCAGCCACAGATAATTCCAGCTTCCAGTGGTGCTGGGACGAAGACGTTCACGATTCAGCTGCCGCAGAGTGTGGCTGGTGGCGGTACAACTATTGGCACGGGACAGCAGAAGATCATAATGATTCCGGCTCAGGCAAAGACCACAGCGACCTCGGGCATTGTCACTACTATTGGTGGGCAGATTGTGAACAAGGTGGTGACGGAGGCGGCCGCGAGCAATCAGGAGGTGAAGTCCGAGCCAATGGATCAGCTGGACGGGGCGTCGGACTGGATGGAGTTGATTGAGCGGAGTCAACGCCGAGATCAGGGGGACAGTGGTGCAAATAGGGCGCGGAAGACGCACAAGAGGTGTCCGAAATACGTGCGCGTTGGCCTGTTTGGCGGCGGAACGTCCCCAGGTGGACCGAGTGCTGATGACGCGGACACACAGCCGGACAATGTCACGGATGCGACCAGAGTGAAGAACTCATTGGATGCTCTCGCCTCTGTTGCCGTGGAGGCTTCCAGCACCAAATCGGACAGCAAATGGTGTACCGTGGGCTTCTACACGGAACTGCAGGCGATCCTCACCAACTACGTGGACTTTGGTGAGTGGAACTCAAGTATGCTGGACAAGGTGACGGATGACAATGTGCCGGATCTCTCCACGAAGACCAGAGTGCCCCTCGAGTCGGGCGTATCGTACCGCTTTCGCGTGGCGGGGATTAATGGGTGCGGCCGCGGGGAGTGGAGCAAGCCCGTGACTGTGACACTGGGGCTGCCGGGTCCGCCCACAAATATTCGCGTGATGAAGACGGGCTCTGGCGCGTGCCTGGCGTGGGAGGTGCCGCCGGCCACAGAATCGGACATTCTCGACTATTCCGTGTACTTGGGTGTGCAGCCAAAAGGGCCCCCGAAGCCCGCAACTGTGGCCAATATTCCCTTCGTGAAAGTCTACTGCGGACGCGAGAAGACGTGCCTCGTGTCTAATCGCAGTCTCGCCACCGCCTTCATCGATCGCACCAGCAAGCCCTCAATTCTCTTCCGGATAAATGCGCGCAACAACAACGGTTCAAGCAGGCCCACGCAGATTCGATGGATCCAGGAGGATTTGGCCAAGCTCACTGGCACCGGAGCGTCGTCTGCAGCGCCCCAGGATGGGGGACCGGCCAGTAAACAGCGCCGAACTCTTTAGAAACACCACCTGAGGTGCAAGATCCCTTTAATTTTCTCCCCAAATTTGGTACTTGGAATTTAAGTTCCATTGAATCATTTATTTGAGGCCCAGAATGTGCCTTTTTTTGTCCCCCCAACATAATTGATTTTCTTTTTTCCAATCCATTGACCGACGAGTCAACACTTGATTGTGCTCCACACATGAACTAATTTTGATTACTTGCTATTTTAGATAACTTGAGAGATGGTATATGTAACTGGACATTTTCTACTACATTAGCAAAGCGTTATAATTTTTTTTCTCGAGAGAATATAAAAACACTACAATATTCTTCAATAAATTCAATTTTATGTAGAGAATAATTAATAAAGAAATGTGTAAAATAACTCATTTGCTCTTTCGCTTTCGCATCTTCTCGCTACGCTCCAGATTGTCGCTGTAGAAGTTGGCCTCCTTGCGTGCCATGGAGATCTCTGTCTGCAGTCTCTGCTTGTACACGGCTTTCTCGTAGGTGAGCCTCTCGCTGAGATGGGCCCACGTGAAGCCAGACAGATACTTGAGGTTCCACAGAATATCGCAGAACTTTGAGCGCTTCCGTGTGGTGATTGGCTTCCCGTTCAGCCTCTGCACCAGCAGCTTGGCCACCTTCTTGCTCTCAAACTCTATCCATCCCTCTGTGTATCTGCGATGCTTCTGTTTCTTCTTTGGCCGCTCGTCGTCTGTAAGCAGAGAGGAGAATAATTAAGATCATCTTTTTCATCTTCAAACAAACATTTTAGGAACAAGAAAGCTCACCATCTTTTCGGTTATTCTGCAGATAAACCCGCCCAACTTTGCCAAACTCTCCAATGAACTCCTTTAGAATTGCTACATTCATGTACTTGGGTATTCCGGAGATGTAAACAATTCCTCGCTTTCGCTTTTTTGGCGTCTTCTGGGGCGCTTCGGATGATGTTTCCACATTTTCCATGTCTTTTCCTAACCTCACAAACTGTCCAGCATTGCAATTTTCACTTTCACTACTCGACATTGTTGCGCTTCTTCTCCTTCAGTATGTATATTAGAAAGAAATCTTCAAGTGATTCCAACTTAATTCACTACTCAATTAGCAAGTAATACTCCAATGGAAGCGCTGCAAAAATTCTTGCCGCTCCATGCATTATTTGTTTACTTTTTTGTTGTCATTCAGAGTTTCTTTGATATTCCGCATGATGCCATCGGCGCTGGTATCGCCCAGACGCGATCGCGAGCGCCTCCTGCCGGAGAAGACGTCGTGGAAGAGACGCCGTTGACAGCGAAAATCAGTCTCACTTTGTCTTTGAAAGCGTGCAGAGAGTTTCCTTTCTCTCCCCCAGAAGCATTCCATTAGACTTAGAAATTCCCCAAAACAGTCTTCACGAGGAGCCTTTGGTGCTTCAGTTGCCCTCAGAGTGAAATTGTGTGAGGAAAAGTGAAAAAGTAAGTGGATAAGTGTGATAACATATGAAGCTGAGTGGCGGCCGTGAACTAGTCATAGAGGGAATTTTCCTTGATTACTCGCATTTCCCGCAATTTCATGGAGAGAAAAATTGTTTGTCCTCTCCTTGAAGTTCCTTTGCGACCGCCACTGGGGCTGCGTGTTGCGATTCGGTAATTAGAGAGTGCCAGGACTCACTTAGAAGGACAGGATAGCTGCACACACACACACCTTTTGGAAAGCCAGATTTATGCTTATAGGAAATGAAGGATCATGGTTTATTTACATTCTCACGGGATGTAATGAAGACAATCAAAGCGACAGAGAATCTCCCGTGATATTGACTCCCAGAGTGAAGAAGCTGGTGGCTATCTTTACCAGTTTGGCGACAAGGGAGCAATTATGAATAACCTGCTTGAGTAAATTGATGCATATGAGCAGTTTAATTGTCGGCAATCGGATTAAATTGCGCCGCGAACGCAAATTATTCACAGCCAGAGTGATTTGAAATGCTGCAAATGGTGAGAGTGGAGTGACCATAAAAATGACGCAATATTCCATACATTCCAACTCGCCAAACTCGCGTTTCCTATTCATATTTCCACATAAGAAATCGCACTGAATCCGAGGTATTTGGACTGAAAGTTGGGGAAAAAATGATGGGACAAGGCCTCCCGGGAATTGCGACCAATAATTCTGACATTTGCTGCCGATTGAGTGGCCAGCGATGGTCTCCATAGAGACAAAGGTAAACAAATTGCCGTGCGAAAGAGGAGCTCAGCACACAGTCGCGGGCATTCTGGGTATTTCGCGGTGAATAATGTGGAAGTGGAGGGAGTGACTATTTGTCTGAATCACTCTCGCACGCCGCCAAGAGAGATATTCATAAAGTGCGAGGAGACGTGACAAAACTTCTTTTCGGCGGAATTGCGCTCGCGACGAGTAAGGGGACAGCTATAGCTGCAGGACAGCCTGGAAAAGCTGCAGTTGCTCTTCCCATCGGCACATGAGACCGCTTGGAAAGACTGTGAATGCTTCTGAGAAAAGCACTGTTATTAGTCAGCAAAATAATTATTTCAAAAGGAAATTATACTGACAATTGAGGTTTTTGTTGCTTTGAACACTTTATTGACTCTTTCATTTGCCTCGATAGCCTCGAAATATGGTTGTTTATCATGGAATGTTTGGAATGATATTAGCAATGCTCTAATAAGAAACTGAGAGACGAAGTTATTTGTCACGGGTTTACAATAACTTAAAAACAAATATTTATTCGCACGTCTTAACCTTACCTTCCTTTCATACATGAAAAAATTCTGGATACAGGAAATTGTGTTATACTCGTTATACTTCATTTACAGAAAATTGGATCAGCAAATTGAAAACATAAACCATGTTAGATGTTTGTTCTTTCAATTAAAAGCATGGAAAATCGTATCTGTATAAGGAGATTACAATATATTTTCAAGATAAAATTGTAGCGCAATTTCATGGAAGAACAGAGAATGAGCTTCTGTGGCAAATTGCACTATCAGTTGTACAAAGATAAGATGCTTTTCATAGAAAGAATACATGTGGATAAGATTTTGGTGTGAACACGTTTAGGAAAGTTATGCAATTGGCCTACGTTGACACCTTTTCAGTTGTTTGTATAAGAATAAATTCACATGTTGGTGAAAAAAATTATTCGTGAGTAAGTGAGGAAAATGGCAAATTCTTGTTCCATGTTCTGCTTTTTCATACAATTTTGCTCGGTGGATTTTTTACATAAATCAAGGGCATAATTTTGTCGGTGTGTTTTCCACATACATATTTCAGAGTGATTACGTCCTGAAGACGAGATTGTTCGGTCACTGGTCTCTTGAGTATGTGTGCGTAGCGAGAAAAGACTTCATTCTGACCTGTCCTTCAAAAGCACGTTTTTTCGTGGTTGATTTTCTCTGGGGAGCTTGAGATCTCTTGTGTGATGAAGATGACTAAAATAATCGAAAATGTGTTCCCTTGTTGAAACCACACAAAACACTGTATCTCTCCTTTTATTCTATTTCATTTTTCTCTTCTCTCTCTCACCAGGAAGATCAACAAAAAATAAATAATACTTACTCTGTGGTATGTGAGCATCAGTCAACAACGAAAATTCTTCAGGAGACAACGACAACGAGACGAGAATATAATGAGAATGCGTGAAAGAGAAATATTTCTCAAGTGTGGCTGAGGGAAGAGAGATGTGGGCAGAGAGGAAGAAGAAAAAATCAGTGAAGAAGCCGGGTGAAAAGAGAAGTGTATTAAATGAGATTATTGAAAGAAAAACACCTACGTGTAGAATTCAGGCGAGCAAGAGTGTGTTTTGTGGCTCTTAATTTATTCTATAAATCGAAAGAACTGAACGAGCAGCGCAAGCGGAGCATGAAAGAGTGACAAATACGAAAAAGTGTAGGCACAATTTCTCAAGTACTTTCTGGTGGTTAACAGTGATAACAGGTGCAAAATGAAAGTGACAGTGTCTTTTGGCACTTGCCGTGTGGTGGTGCCCTGTGGCAATGGGGATCTCCTTGTGAAGGATTTAATCGACGAGGCCATCCGAAGGTACAAGAAGGCTTCCGGAAAGGTGAGTTGATTAGCCAAAGCAGCGCACATTTGCCTCATTAAGCACCTGAATGAGCGGCACATGCGCCAAGAGATGGGCGAGAAAAAATTCCCACCGTCCAACCTAGTCAGATGAATGGGATAGATTAAGAAGTCTGAATATTATAATTTTTTCTAACGGAAGATCCAATTGAAAGAGAAAGTCTGTGGAATATTCTTGGGGAATTGTTTTGTTTCTTTACCATCTTTTTTTCTTACTTCTTATGCTTGCCCCAGTGAACACTGTAAATTCAGTGAATTTCATTTGAGCTTTTAGTTCTCGCCAGACTTGTTGGTGGATTGTGCAATAGTGCTTTTGCATAAATCGTCTCTTACGAGAATTATGTAGTGTTTCGCTGAGTATTGTCTGACTGAAGTGCTTAATTGGCTTCTTATTTTCACGCAGAAAAGCACTGCGTGACAAAAAAAGAGGTGGACTTGAGTGGAATGACAGTGGCTATTTTTGAGAATAGACCAATTACAGTTTGCGAAATGATGATAGTCACAGTTTCTACTGTGCGAAAAAGAGACTTAATGGACATATTTTTCCACTATACACTGTATATAGTATACAATTCGTTTAAAGTGAATGGCTATTTCTAAGGTTTCCACCCACTAAAGTTGACTTCAATCCTCCCCCTTTTTTAGCAGCAAAAAAGCAGAGGAGAGAGAGATGATAATGCTTTTTTGCGACTTGGCATTATACGTGGAATAAAAAAAATAAAGAGCTCAATAAAAAGAATGCCAATAAAAATCATGCGAATAAAGTTGTGAAGGAGTAAAATTAATATTCACGTCACTTGACATGAGACATGGCAAATTCTCTTGTGGCATTCCTCCCACAGTTTTTCCTTGGATTATAATATGCTATATATAAATGTATTATTTTTGCTGATATTTTCCTCTCAACTTACACTTCTTGCGAGAGTTCGAATCTTGAGGCAAATTGCATCGTGATGGAATGTGAAATTTGATTCAAATGGAAATCATTGCTGCTCTGTGTATGCAAAAGGCAAATGCAAACATGTGTGTGTGTACTATATTATGCATTTTTTTATCAGAAAACTTCTCACAATTTGCAAGTAATAATTATGGCGAGTGTATATTTCTCACAGAAAATTTCCAACGCTGAAGCGAAAGATCAGAGTGCGCAGAAAACATCTCAATTGTGCGTTTCAGTACACACACGCATTCTTCACCATTGATTTTTCCTGATCCGTTTCGTTGTTGATCAAATAAGGTATTGGCAATGGTTGTGTACCTTCTGAACAACACTTCCACAATTGACCTACAATGTGATTCTATTTTCGAATTGTTAGAGATTATTTGAAAAGTGGAAGAGCGAGAGAACGGAGAGAACAAAGAGTGAAGCAAGTAATAGCGCGCATTGAGTCGAAAAGTAATGTACAAAATACATAAAGTTTATTTTATTTAACAATCACCTGCCCCAAGTCCGTTGATTATTATTCCACAATATGCTGAAACTAGTTCTTCACCGCCGTTGATGTCGTGCTCGGCGATATATTGAATCGAGAGTGGAAGTCTCATGCTCGACTGTGTGTATATGTGACGGTTACAAAAGTACACACGGCGCGAGAGAGGGAAGGCATATGTTAAAAAAGAAATGATAAAGACGAGAGCTAAGCCATTCAAGTGAGTTATTCGTCATCATGGGTTGGAATTCTTGAGAAGTCATTGAGGTATTTACTTCATTATAAAACACCTCTCCGGGATATATTTGTAGGAAAAACACATCCGTGGCTTTTTATCTTTGGACTTTATCAGTTCACCATTGTGAAATCTTTAATCATGGCAAAGCACACAAATTCCCTGCTTGTGTACAGATGGATTCAATTTATTTACAATTCATCTTAATAGCACGGTATCCGTGGTGTTGCTTTAACACAAGTATCTATAATTGTGTTAAAAGCAGTCTTTTTTTGCGAAAGAGTGATGCAATTTAAAACATGTTTCTCAGCTTAAACAAACAACTCTTAAAGTAAGAGACTGTGAGACTCATCTTATTAGAAATTGCCTACTTTTCGGGGATTCTTCTCTCAATTCTTATTGACGGATTTGGTTTCATTTCTTGAATATCCGACTTTTCAAAATTTTAATAAAAAACTATAAATACAGTTGATAAAAATGATAATTCTTGTTTGACTTTATTAGTATTTTGCTGGAAAATTTCTCCTCTAAAGTTGTCGTAAAGGTCGTGAGAGTCAACCTGAACAGATTTCCTAATTGTCAAATAAACTGGTAAATTTTTTTATTGTATAGAGATAATCTTATTTGTTCCTCAGGAATCAATTAAAGCATAGTTATTTTATTCTCAGTCCAATAGACTCACTTCCGTCTCTTCTCCGAAGGAAGTCAAAAATTAGTTTGATTGCCCTGTAATTGGACAATTATCCGCATTTTTCTTGGTCGTCCTGAACCTGACCTTTTCCATTGAAACATGTTTCTTCTGAATAGCATTTTACATGCAGTGCAACTGTATCGCAGCGTTGCAACAGTGTTTCCCATGACTTGGTTATTCATGTGCTTGGGTAGCAAATGAATGGGTGTAGAGGAGTACAAATTCCACGCAAGAATTGCCCAAAAGGTGAATTTTCAGTTAGAGAAGAGTGTAATTTCCACAGACTGAATGATTCTTCGGCGAAGAGTTTCTCCTGCGCGGTGCAACATAAATGTGTGATACCACAAAGATCTTATTATAGGGAATTGGAGCTTATAGAGAGCAGTGTATTTGCTCCACCTTTGGCGTATTCACTGGGTCGGTGGCCACATAGAGAAGATAGCAATTCTTGTGTATCAAAAGATCTCTCTTTCTATCTTACATGTGTTGACCACTATTTCCGGTCTCCACGATCGGTCTTCTGTGGAGAGGAAAGATTCAATGGGTGAGATAGAATACAGGAGGGGAGGTCAGAATAACAAAAATTACTGTCGGTATGTGATGAGATGAAGAGAAGGTGCTCAATGAATGAAAATTCCAATGGGAAGGAGGGAAGAAGATGAAGAGAAATAACGTTGGGAATTGCAATTAAATGATGATTAAGTGACAACCTTGAAAGTTACAATAAACGGAGGCACACACTGCAGAAAAAGAAAAGTAGAAGACAATTCTGGTTTTAACTCACTGTGAAATTTATTTCTTCGTCTCTCTCTCTTGCGCGCATTTTTTTCTCATGAAAATCGTTGAACTTGAAAATATAACAAGACCATGAGTTACTTTTTCTATCTCTCTAGAGCCCATTCTTCTTCAAAGTAATTGCATTGGAGAGTAGAAAAAATATGTATTTTCACATTTTCCACCACATATTTTAACAAGTCATTTCTTTTCTATTGTGAATATTTCGAATAATCACAAAATCAACATGGGAAAATGCCTGAAAAGTCAATCTCTTGGTGTATACTTCTCCGTTTGAGATAACATGAAAGTGCAATTTACACTTGTGGGAAGTGAAAGGTGGTCTTTTTTCTCATTTTCTATTTGTAATGCAAATACCCATTTCCAATTATTATTGGTATCTGCAGCATGGGAAAGAATGCAAAAAAAGTTCTCTCAAATTTCCTCTCAAGTCTAACCGCACTAGTGGCACTGGTTGCTGCTTGTATACTGATGTTTTTCCCTTTAGCTTTCAATTAGCATTCATATTACTCTAATTGAAACACTATCCGGAGGAAAATATTGTAATTTAATTGTACAATGCAAGAGAGAGAGTGTCTATGAGCGATTGACTGAGAAATTCTCTTTATGATAATGAGAAAAAAGTACTTGAAGACGATGATGGTGAAAATTATGCTTGGTTACATTACAAAATAATATTACATGAGCAAACAATTGTCAGCAAAAAAGGTGCAAACAATACTGAGGAGAGTCTTTTTGCGCTTATGTGGAATTTCGTATAAATATTTGAATTACACATGGTGACTTAAAAGTTGCTGAAGAGTTTCTTACTCGTATTGTGCACGATAGTGTCACAAGGACTTGACAAGTACTGTGTGTTTATATGCTTTATCTCCGTATTTATCTGGTAGAGACATGAGCTACTTGATATGTAACAAAAGAGGAGAAATGTGGGAAAATTGCTGGATGACCGAAGAAAAAAGTATCGCAGTGAGAAATCTATCGTTGAGTTTTTAATTAAATTATAGATAAGATAATTCTATCACGAGCAATCGTGTACTTTGGAAAGAACAATAACAATATTGAGAGTCAATGATGGGGGCAAGAATACTTTGTCCATGACTTGTGTGCTCTGCAGAAAATTGTATAATCCCCGCATATAGAGCTCATCTTTGGATCTGTCTTTCATCATTGCATTTTCCATCTGCCAATCGAATGGTTTTCTCACTCAAGGAGGCGTAAAATTCGATATGATGTCGAAATTGTTATGCCAAGACAATGAGTGAAAATGTAGGAAGACAGTGCATGCGCAGATCACGAAGAGATCATAAAAAATTTTGCATCACTTCCCTAAATGTGGATGCTTGCACTGTTTCACGGCGTTGTTGGAATGTTTGTGGTGTTTTATTGGTTTTCGTGTCTCCATTCGTCTGTGGTGGAGTAAAAAATTGAATTTTCTCCTAAAGCCACAGTGAATTGACCCAGGAATAATTACCTCGCACATTAATTGTGGTATAATTTTCATTTCTGTGCATTGCTAATGACTTCATTGTGAATTTAATTCATCTCATTGCGGCGCAAAGGCGATTTGGAGGAATTCTCTTGAAAATGCATTCATACATCGCCTGCCGGTGGCCACGTAACAATCGTCATCGTAGATTCATGTTTATATATATACGTGAAATGCTCAGTTAGTGTGTGAATTCAAGTTGTGGGTCTGGCCATTTCGTGGTGGTGGAATTGAATGTATGGCGAAGGCAGCCAGGTAACGTTTCACTTCAGTTGTATACTGAATCACCTGATTGTCGGTTGTACTGCTTGCGCCTTCTGGACTCGAAATTCGCTGAGATAGCTGAAAAAGGTGTATTGTCGGGTTTTTGTGTGTTTTGTGAAGAAATTGTTAAAATTACAGTAATGTGTGATGATTTTTTGAGAGTAAACTTTTTTCTTACGTCGAAGAATTTTGTCTCTTGTCTTAGTTGAGGGAATTTATTGGAGAGAAAAGTGCCAGTTAAAATAGCCAATCCATTAAATATGTTCCAAAGCGAATATAAAAGCAAAGTCTCTTCTCTCTATTTTTGGGTTAAAGAGAGCAAAATATATATAAATGGTGTGAATTTTTTAAAGTGATGAACTCTTTTTACAATTTTTCACACTCGTTTTTTTTTCACCTCCAATTTCACGAGATATTTCCCCATTTAGCGAAGGCAATTGAGTGGTGATGATGATTGAGGTCAATAGTGTTTCTTACCTGGGTGTTCTCAAAAATCCAAGAAAATATGTGGCTGAAGTGTTGCAATTGAAATTCCTGAAATTTGTGCAAATATTCAGGTGTTTGTATTAGTCACAATATTGCAAGATAAACCTTTTATCTCTGATGAATATTCAGTTTGCACATCATTCTAGCTAGAATTCTCCGTTTGAATAACGTGCAAATATTTCAGCAATGTGAAAGAGGCCCGCAAGAAAAGATTCCTTTCTATTTATCATGACTGTAATCACATGCCAATTATGGATGGTTTAATGGTGAAGAAGCTCTCCTCATTAGCTCTCTAAACTCATTGCTTTGCATGAATTTAAATTGGCACATTTGATGTGGAAAATTTACTTCTGAAGAAGAGCCAAATGGCTCTGAAGAGGACTAATAAAATGGAGTGATTTGAATGCGTCAAATAAAAAATGAGAACATAAAATCTAAATTTGAATCGGATTTTGTGGGGTAGAAAGTCAGATATTGCATTTCTTCTATGAGAATTAACTCTGCTTTGTGAAGTGATTATTTAATTATCATTTGCATTTTGAGGTGAAATAATTTCACAAGAAAAAATATAATATTTGTGTATCACGAAAATGTACTTTTTCAAAGTGCAGAAAACAAGTGAGGAGAAGTTTGAAAAGTCAGTCAAATGTGAAGAAATCAGCCTCTTCTATTGAAAATTCCCTCATTACACACACAAAAGAAGATGAAAGAGAGGAAAAAACATAAATAAAATAAGTTTTCTCAGTGTTTTTAATGGTATTATGTGTTGCTGCAACATGATATTCTCCCTGAATCTCTCACTCTTCTACTCCAACTCATTCTAATTAAATTTAATAGTCATGGAGAATATATGTTTGTATACACAGTGAAAAAATCTCACACGTAGATTCTTTTGTGTTTATATTTTTACATTCTCAATCCTCCTGACTTTTGAAAAGATGTGTGCAAAAGAGGTAAATTCGAAAAGTCACACGTCGGCACTTTTCTCTCTGTGTAAAAATTGAAAATGTGTGCAATGGTGGAAGAATTTTCTGAAATAAAATATATAAATTAAAATACAACGAAATATTTCAATTTTATTGTATCACACAGTTGGACAAAAGTGAGCAAAAAAGAACATGAATCGAACAATTGTAAATCTAGAGCATTATGATGCCATTTCCTGCAGTTCTGTATGAGTGGCAATTGTTGGGAAAAAAAACGTGCGTAACACACAAAGTGAAACAAAAAGAAAGAGTGTTGGATAAAAGTGCAAGAAGAAGGTGCTCAATCATGGGATAATTAGCAGAATATCGCAAATTCTTGTGAAATTTCGCAAAAGTGTGTCTGCTGTTACGTTGGAAAAATGTTCGACTTACCACCCAAATGTCCAGCATTGGCCAATAAATTGACTGGAATTTTTGGTTGGCGTCACACATATCGTGTTCAGCAGAAGCACAAGGACTTGAATCACCTGAAGAAGTCCTACTCTCTGAGCATTCCGCGAAAGATAATTGTTGAGGTGAGAAGATGAAATGCTGGTAAAGTTGAAGTACTTCGCAAACGTGAAAATTGTCGAGCAATCTTAATTTCCTCTCTCTGACTCTTGAAATGGTGAATTGTACGCAATAAAATCTGAATGAGACTTTCAATAGACAATTTTTTTATTGTGGCACAATCACAATTTTTATGAGATGTTTGTATGTGCAAAAAAAATGGGAGAACAGCAATTTTCTAGTGTGTCAATACTCTTGTTTCCCTTTGTTCTTATCATCGGAGTGGAGTAGAGATATGTATTTAAAGTGTGGGAGGGCGCAGAGGCAAGGTATACAAAGAATGTCATGAATTTGTGAATAATACAGGAGAGAGATAACATTGGGCGCTGTGAGGTGTGGTCTCTAAGAAGTGAGAAATTAGTCAGACAGGCCAAACTCTGAAATTGGATCTATCTGTAGGTTTGCAGGGCTCGGTTCTCATGAAAATTTAATGATACTCGTTTGGAATGCGGTGCTGTGCTCAGTATTATTTGATTGAATGGCTGTTCCGTTAGTAAAGAATTGTGGTGTTTTTTTTCTCTTTCAGGATCCACACTCATGGGTCGTGGTGCATCATTTACAATCTCAGTCGGGGATTCTCGATCCGGATGACTGTGTGAGCGATGTAGCGGATGATCGGGAGCAAATTTTGGCTAGCTTCGATGACTGCCCAGAGCCAAATGTGCCTCAAGGTGGCGGCGATGGAGCCAGTGGGAGTTCCGTGGGCACTGGGAGTCCCGATATCTTCCGTGGAGTCAATGGTGGGAACTTGAAGAGGGTGTATCCAGAAGAGCCCGGTGCCCCCGTCAATGAACTGGGAAAGTATGGCGATAACACATCTAACAGCAGTCGAACGCACATCGAAGTAACAGACAGCGTCAGTCCACTTGGTCTGGGTCTTCAAGTTCGCCGAAGCAGCGATCCATCCATTCCTCAGACACTTGCCCAGAGCGAGTGCAATCAGCGGAGCCCGCTCTGTCAGTGCCCCACACACGATAAGCAACAACAGGAGTCGATGAAGAGGTGGTCAGCAGCACCTGTCTGTCGGCGCGATACAGACTCTCCGGCAGAGAGGATTCTCGCAAATGTGGCGAACAATTCAACTAATTATTTAGCTCCACCTGCGACTCAATGGCCACCAAATGCGCCAAATGAATCAGTGGAATCGCAGGGCACGAGTCCCGGGACGGCATTCTCACGGTCTGGGAGATTATCAATGCAATTCCTAGGTGAAACAGCGCCTGGCTATCGATGGATGGAAGCCGCTGAGAAGGTGGCAGCAAATATGAGTCAATCCAATGGAACGTCATTTAGTTCGAAATCCTTGCCGAGAGATCTGAAGCGAAAAGAACCTCTTGGTCAAGCTTATGAGTCCATGAGAGGCAAGAGAGACACAGAAATGCTGCTGGTTATCAATGAACAAGGTGGAGGACCACTGGGCTTGACCGCAATTCCTGATCTTTTGAATGGGGGTCTCTTGGTGCAGTCCGTGGAGCCCGGCAGCCGTGCTGAGCGTGGTAGACTTCAGAAGGGGGACAGAATCCTTGAGATCAATGGCACAAAGTTGGCCGGTATGTCTGAGGCGGGTCTTCAGAGTTATCTGAAAAAGAGTCTCACGTCGTCGGAGCTGAGATTCAGGGTTTTTACAGCAAATAGAAGTATTGCGAAGAGGCATGAAATGAAGGATGTGTGCGATGGGGAAACTAGGATCCCTGCGAAAGTCGCTACTGTGTCTCCGAATAGGAAAGTTGCTGGAGCCCCGGCGACAAACAGTCTTCAGGCGGCGAATACGAGAAAATTGGGACGTCGGATAGAGATTACATTGAAGAAGGGTGGCCATGGATTGGGATTCAGTGTGACGACACGAGATAATCCCACAGGAGGACACTGTCCTATCTATATAAAGAACATTCTGCCAAGAGGTGCTGCTATTGAGAGTGGAAAGCTAAAGCCAGGAGATCGACTGCTTGAAGTTGAGGGAATTGCCATGACAGGAAAGACTCAATCGGAAGTTGTTAGTATACTGCGTGCCACACAATTGGGAGCAACAGTGAAGATTGTTGTGTCACGTCAGAATGATCTGGATGAAATTGATGAGCGTGAGGTGAGATATGAGGTGGACAAAGAGAACAATGATGGAACTCCTCCGAAGCCTCCACCTCCAGTTTTGCCGCAGAAGCCTCAGAAGTCTCCGTCTGTGAAGAGTCTGGGCCAGTCGGAAGGGAAGAACTCCGTTGGAGGACACAGTACAAATTCATCGTCAGCCGAGAGCTCAACTGGGACACTCTCGTGGAGGAATAGGGAGATTCTCACGCTTCACATTCCTGTTCATGATAGCGAGAAAGCAGGCTTGGGTGTGAGTGTGAAGGGGAAAACAGGATCAAGTGGAAATAGTACGTTGAATCGTCAGACGGATGGTGATTTGGGAATCTTCGTGAAGAGTGTTCTCCATGGGGGTGCTGCTTCCCGGGATGGACGTTTGAAAATGAACGATCAACTGCTCAGTGTGAATGGAGTGTCTCTTCTGGGACAGAGCAATGCTGATGCAATGGAAACCCTGAGGCGTGCGATGTTGCATACGGGAGGGAAGTTTCCTGGGGTCATTACACTGTCAGTGGCGAGAAAGATCTCACGACCCAGCAGCATGGGGGATCTGCTGGAGGCGACAGGAGCTGCGGAGAAGGCTAACGCAACTGTTATTTACTTGAACTGTGAGCCACAGAACAGTCAGAAGGAGGACAATGCCATGGAGATGTGGAACAATCCCGTGGTGGAGAGACTCACTGGGGGTGTGGAGATGAAGCAACAACAGCAACCCATGGCCTCATCCTCACCCTATGCTGTGGCAGGACTGCGAAATGAGAGCTACTACATGGCCACCAAAGACACGACATGGAGCCCTCTAGCCGTCAATAATAACCACATTAACTACAGGAACAACTCTATTCTGATCGAAGAGGATTCAGAGCCCACATCACCGTGAGTCCCTATCGATTTTATTACACTTACATACTTTATAATGCTGATTTCGTGCCAGTCATTGTGTGAGGCGTTGTTTGACTGATAGCGTTTACGCGAAGTAATGTTCTATTAGGGAATTGCTAAAGAAAATTACAATGATTGGAACCTGAGGCGAGGTATTTTGTAGCACAAGACTTTGAGTAATTTGAATTTGCTCATAATTCGCTCATTTTTACAATAAGAACATTGTGCAATGGTTTTATGGTGGAACGAAGAAGGTTGGATTTCGACATGATAAAAGTCAATGCTTTACAAAATGTTGGCAACTCGTTATGAAACTTTTGATTAATTCACATGAAAATGCTTTTAATAGCTAATTGTTTTATTTATTGTCTTTTTCTTGGGGGTATGCAGAACAATCCCGAATCGTCCTCAGTATCAGTCGATGGCCTCTGCAGACTCCAATGCGACTCTCACGTCAGGTGATGTCACCTATTCGAGTCAGCTGTCCCTTGAGCCACCCTCTGGCGAGGCTTTCAGTCGGGATGCCATTGGACGCAGGTCGATTTCTGAGAAGCACCATGCAGCTCTGGATGCTAGGGAGACAGGAACATATCAGAGGAACAAGAAACTGCGTGAGGATCGCGAGAGGGAGAGAAAAGCCGCAATTGCTGCCAGTAAGATACTCTAATAACTCTTTATTGTTCACAAATCACTACAATTTGTCCTAATGCTAATTACAGGTGGGTCAGTGGAGTCTCTGGGGAAGATGGGTAGAGATGCAATGGCGAAGAGGAAGAAGGGCAGCAACTCCAATGTGCATGCGGCTGAGGCGTTGGATCGTGTGACGGATCTTGGACCATCTCTGGGATTGAAGAAGTCATCAAGTCTTGAATCTCTTCAGACGATGGTCCATGAAATTCAGATGGCTGATGAGCCACGCGGCCCCATGGCTCTGCGGACGCCACGTGGGAGGGGCCGAGAGGAAATACTCAGGGCGGCCGTGGAAAGTCCTCCAGATGAAGGTGAGACATTATCTCTCTTATTATCAAATTAACTTTGTGAGGCAGTATATCAGAGTGGATGAAAAGTCTCAGCATTGTTCTTGATTCAATTCTTTTCATGGATCAACAATTTCATATGAAAAGAGAATGGTCGCAGAGAAAAGGTCTTGATAGCCTCTCTCTTGCTTCACATGAGATTGATGCTGATTACAAGAAATATATGGTTTAATGTATCAACATAAATAATAACGTCAATGACAGTGTACGCTACTTAATTACATGTTTTAATTGCTTTTGCAAAAAAGAGATTGAAATCGGTGATCGATATTATGAGACTCTCGCACGTGAAATTATGAATTAACTGTTTCCACGCGCAATGGTTTTTTCTTGCTCTAAATTTGAGTTGTATTTGGTGAATATTAAAATTTACATCATTCCAACAGATGCAACATCGGCTGAATCTCGCAAGAAGTGGCTTTTAGACTACGATGGTCCGGATATGCAGGCAATGGTGAATCGAAATAGTCCTCTGCAATCTTCGATGAATAGTGGGAAGCAGAAGAGGAGTGGCAGTGGGAAGAAATCGAGTCTCCTGAAGGGAATCGGTCACATGTTCCGCTTCGGCAAGCACAGGAAGGATGGAATTGCGCCAGCGGAGACAATGAGTGCCCTCAATGAGCCACAAAGGCAGATTGGACACAAGCGAGAGGCGCCGGCGAAGCCCTACAACGGAGGAAGACCAATGGGAGGCCCGCCGGGATATCAGCCTCCTCCGGCGCCCGGATCTGAGGCCCCCACGGTCAGCAATGATCACTTCTTCCAGCGCTACCGACCCGGCTTCAAGTACGATGATCAGCAGGAACAAATGAGGTGAGCCGGAGACTTTCCCAATGCACGTGAAAGTGCTCCGAGATTGAGAAGAGGCACTCTTGTGTGTAGGATAAATGTGAAACCATTATGTTATGGCATGAAAAGAATCTTTTCTCTCTTCCATTTTCACGCTAACATTGTGTGTTGTGATTAAAATGCAAGACACGGGGAAAGATGCACGGATTGTCTCGTGAAGATATTGTGTTCAAATCACGTGGGACTCTTCTAAGGTTAGAATTAATAGGGCACAATTGAGAGATGTTGATGTCTTACCTTTTGGTGTTATATAAATATTTATTTATGTTGGTTAATCAGAATGTCTAATAATTGGATTGAGAGCAATTTAGTTGGAGTTTGAAATGTCTTTTTCACACATTTAATTATCATCTAACTAAAGAGCATCGTCATCATTTCCCTCCAGTTCTCCCTCTTCTGACCAACTATCTGAATCTACACTCACACAGATGAGACAGCAAGTAATGCACCAAAGAGTTAAAGTTGAAGAGGAAAGGTAACAATTTATTCCCCTTGACATTTTGCTAATAACTCTGCGCATGGAGAGTGTGTAGTGGGTGATTTATTAACAAATACAGTTTGTGTGTAGCTTCATTAACAATAACCAATTAACTTTTTTTTCGCACAATTTCTCCCGATTGTCTATATAATATTGAAGTGCTATTATTGGAGAGATTGAATTATGCTACTCTTTCCAATTAATATATTGATGATAGAAAATGAAAAGCTTTCGCTTTTCAATTCCATTCAGCATTAATATTAATTGATTCAATCGAAATTTATGCTCTTGTTGAGATATTAGTATTTTTCTGCGTTATAAAATCAAGAATAATGAATTAGAAATTGAATAACTGTCACGATTTTGAAGCCTAATTTAGAAATATCGCAGTGAAAGTTTTCTGGGAAGTGTTGAAAATCTTGTAATGCTTGACGCGAGATGCAAATCGTGTGGATAGAAATGAGCTCTGTGTAGAACGATTTTGAAGCCTCCTTTGCCCTTTGCAGTCGAAATCACCAGCAGTATCAATCACAGCGATCGGTTCGCACAGTGAATGCGTATCCGGTAAGGCAGAATTCGCGCCCCATCTCGAGCTACTACGAGTACGAGACGCTCCAGTTCCCCACGGACAGTCGATCGGAGTGTGGCTGGAAGGGCGGAGCGGCGATTCCAGTGGCGGGAAGAGGCAGGCAGTGGAATGGTGTGGGCGGAAGCACTCGCAGTCGTGGTCCTTTCGTCACGCAAGTCACCATTCGGCCGCCTCATCAGCCCAAATCACAAAATTCCCAGCCATCGTCGAAGGTGTGAATGAAGAGGAGAATTTGCCGGTTCGATTTAGCCAAGGATCTCGTGAGTTTTTTTTGTGTAGGTGAAGTAGTAAAGTTTTTTTAGAAAATAGTAAGTGAAAAAAAGTATGTATAATTGAGAAATGTAAAAATTAATTCCATCATTGCATTCCGTCTAAATTCTTTCTTATTGGAAAGATCTGATTTTTAGATCCGAAAACAGTATTTTTCAGTGTTTTGCTGAGAAAATAGCTGCTGAGAATATCAGTTACAATTGCGGGTACATGTTTTGAAATGAAAATGTGTGCTCACAATTCTAGCATATCGAATCAACAGTGCTTGATGATGCAAATATTAAAGTTATGTATGCGAAAAGATTTTACTAGCTGTTAATATAGGTATTTCTAAAAATATATAGTGCTATATCCTATTGTAGGAATTTGCATAGCTATACTTGCATATCCAATTGTTGATCAAAACAGGAAATCAAGCATTTTTCTCAATAACTATGTTTAAAAGAAATTTATTGTCAGATGAATAGCTAAATAGATCGATATATTAGTACTTAAAGTATTTCCAAATGAGATTAACAAGAGTTGTAACTAATTTTGTACTTAATAATTGTTCATTTATCCCCTGACAAATAGATACATATATTTATAACATTTGAATTGCGCTAAAGTGCCTCTGAAGAAATATGAAAAAATGAATAGAATTATATGATATTGTAAAATCTCACATTGTAATTTATCATTACTTGTCCATTGATGAACACCTTTGCCTTAAGAGTTTTTCTTGTACTGTGATCGAAAAGAGCTGAGCCGATGTTTTATATCGGGTCTAATTTACCAGTTTATGAATTAACTTCCAATCAGTATATTGAGAACACTAGAGAAAGAGAGGAATTGTGAAAAGACATTTATTTGTAGAACAGAACAGAATGTATTTTCAGAAATAATTATATTTCTATATCTAAAGAAATTCTGAATTTTCTTTGCAATTGACAGGACAATGTTCAATTGTTATACTAATGCTGCTAACATTTGTATTTGAAACACTTCAAGAAGTATTTATTTGCAGTGTTTTTCCACTCAACATTTGGCAGTCTTTGAGCAGTTACGCATATAATAGGTTTAGCATGTAACATTTAATAGGACGAATTCATTGGAAACCCAGCAAATGTCGAAGATTTTCCGAAAATAATTGAGGGGAAATTCCCCTTTTCAAAACATATCAAAATCATAGAACCAATATTCAAACCACCGAATCGCTTTAAATGTATAATTCAATGTTTGAAAATAAGGATTAACATCTATTTTTGCCAAATCTGCTATAGAGAAGATAAATACTATGCTTTTTCGTTGTAAAAGAGACTATCAGTTAAATTGTGCCTCAAAGAAATTCTATGTCTTACTTGTGAAAACTTATGTGATATTTTTAGCATGTCTCTCGAGACTTTTTATTCTATTGGCCATTGCACAGCTTGCAACCAAGATTTCATCTCATAAAAATTTGCTGTCTGTCAAATGACGTGATTTGCACATATTGTCCGAAAAGTAATAAATTTTTTATCAGAATGAGTGAAGCTGGAAATTCCGTCACGACAATCGCGGCAAAAAAATTCATGCTCTCGAAATGGATACAATAACAGGAAAAAGAGATGCAAATTTTATTTCCAACGGAATTGATTATTCAGGTGCATGGGAGTGAACTTTAACTCGGAATTCAGCGGCGCCGCGTCTATGGCAAATATTTTCAAAGTGTATCCAAATAGAACCACGAAATTGGAGAGCATTTTTTCCAACGCCCAAATTGACTTTTGATTGATGGTGGCGATGGAGAGGCCTTTGTAGAGCGCGAATTGTGGCTTAAATGTTGGTGGAATTTGGTCAATATTGACCCAAATAGACCATTCAGCCCTTTTTTTTGACACAAAGATTGCATGGAAATTTGGCTGAATTTGATTAACTCTCCCTATAGCAATATCAATAACGGACGCATTGGTAGTTTGCAGTGCAGAAAGAACGCAGCTGGAATGTTGACGTAAATTCAGGTGACAAATAATTGACACAACAAATTTTAATTTCCATCTGTGCCCTCAGACAGCTTCCGAAGCCAGAAACTCATTCAACAGCTGCAAATGGGCAAAGTTTCCCAATTATCTCCTCTAGACTCTCCTCGGAAGCACTCTCTGGCGTGTGCGAGAACACACAATTCCATCCATTAAGCACACGAGCCACACAATTTTACTTAAGGCTCTTCCATCCATTTTGCCAAATTTTACACCTCAGAAGGAGTTTAGGGAGCCAAGGTATACCTCCTGGCCACGTTTTGCCTTCTAAATTGCTCTCCTTCACCCCACGCCGGAGGTGTTTTCTCGGGAATTGTTTTGAAAATTAATATTTTTCATATTCATTTGGCTTTTATCTCGCATTTTTCCAGCACGATTTTGCATGCTAAAGACTTTTTTCCTTGGATTCACCATATGGACAAGGAAGGGAAATGATTGGGATGAGGGCAGCAGTCTTGCTTTCATTTTCCAGAGCACAATAAATAATAAATCGTTCATATTAAACCTTATAAACTGCACTCGTGCGAGATAAAGCGAATAAATAGAACGCGCGATGGCGAGATCAGGGATGAGGAGTCATCATTCCCTTTCTTCCCGCCAGCGAGAATGAGAATGTGGAGGTGTTCGCTGTTGGAGCCGTCGAAGAAAGCGAGAGGAGAGTTGAACAAGAGAAATTCCCTCGGCCGGAAACACCTTTTTTGTCATCGGATCTCTGGCGCCGTAAATAAGAAGATTTTCCGTGTTGTCGGACGAAGGATTGCGGGCGGTGAGACAGAGTGGGAGAGTTGTGGGATGTGGGCAAACTATAAACATATCGAGATTTCCTCCCTAATAATCTCTCCAGCCACCCACATAGATTCTGGCGCGGGAATAAATTCCTGCAGGATAAGGAGGACGTGTGGCTGTGGCGGAAGAATCGAGCAGCACACAGAGCGTCTAAAAGTGTCACAGCTCAACATTATGTTTTTGCAACATAAATAAATGGAGATAAACCAAATGCGGGAAGACAGAGAGAAAATCCTTGCAGCTTTTCACTCCTCATTTTTCACCGTGATGTATAGACAGCAGGAATGACAAGTCGGTGGCATTTTATGAGACGGAAGGCGAAAAGAGGAGAGAAACAATCACATCCGTTCTTCATTTTTTTCCCACAGCCGCTCTGAATGTCGCCATCCATTATATGTTCGCGAAGAAGTGTGTCTGGTTTAATTTCCCATCGTGATTTCTTCAGGAAGACGCGACATGAGAAGCACGATAAAGCGGAGAAAATCTGCAGAGAATCTTTAGATACATATTTCATATTTATCTCATTTTTTACATATCCCAGCCACTCCCTTTTTGTTTAATACAAAGCCAGAAAAACTCGCTCTTGATCCTTTCGATTGAAGAATGGTTGTGCGATTTGGAGCGCGGGGAAATGATTTAATTCGAAATGGTACACGAGTCACTTTTGGCTCTCCTCCGGCCTTCATTCCAATCCGAAAGCATTCACAGTAGGTTGGAAAAGGATCAAAATTTGTCCCGTCGGTGCTTTATTTTAGGGAATTCTCCACAAATCCGATGTACGAACGAATGGAATTTGTCTGCATGTTTGAAATGACAAAGCACACCTTAATAGGGATAAAAGGGGGATGTAAAAGGTCAATAGGGTCAATTTCAGTCATTGGCTTAGCATCTTCACAAAATAAGCTTTAAAGATCTTCCACGTGGACTGGAATTCAAGACTTCTCCCCACCTCCACCCACAATTTCTGGTACAATTTATTAATTTCATGTCACGAAACGTGCAATTCCTCCAAAGATTGCTCTTCAGTATCAATTTGACTTTCAAAGTGAATTTTATTGCAGTGAGAAAGTAGGAATTGTTCAACAAGAAATTTCATGAATAAATTACACTTTTTTCCCCTGTCCTTTGACGGAAAACTACTTGTAAATCATTAGTCTGTGCTATTCAAATTTCCACTGCACCAGAAGGCGGCGAAAACAGAAGAGATACGCCAATTTTGCTAACAATGAAAATGTTTCTCGTGCATATAGTGCAATTGAAATGCCATCAATCAATTTGTTGATCTCTTCGGGCGTCCTTTTCTCCGCGCTGCGTGCGGAGAGTGTCTTCCCATGGGCAATCGATTGCTCTCACGTGTCCTCCTTTCGTATCAAAATTCATCCTGTGCGCCATTCCGTCCTGTCCTCCTATCCATGAGAATTACCATAGTTGAAAACTTTATCATCATTTATGCATTTTGCCACCCATTTGAACTTGCCCGAGTCGAAATTGGTGTCGGAGGGAGCAGATGCCATGAATACATGGGCCACGACATGGCATCAAGTGAACTCGATGATGGGCATGTAAATTGGCCTGTGGTGGGCTTTGCGCTAGTTTTAAGGTGCCAACATCCTGCAACTTGTCCTCCGAAGAACTTGCGCTGCTGATCGCCCTGCTCACCCACTCACTCATGCTGCCACTCGCCTTTTTGCCAATACGGCTCGAGGAGAGTGAGAGGCATTGGATTGGATGGCTGGCTGACTCTGGCCTGGAGAGTGCTTTAGCCGGTCTGATGCACCTTTTCAACAGGGCTGAAGATTAATTTTCCACTCATAACAATCCATCAGCAAGCTTCCAACAGTTTCAACACACCGAACCCATTTTATGATGCTCTTCACATAGCAGAAATGTTGCTTCGAGGGAATCTTTTTCTCTTCTGAAAAGCTAGAGCATTTATGTGTCTATTAAAGCTTATCATTCAATTATTTATTTTACTAAAATATATACCCTGAGATATTATGGTTCAATGTGTTTCTACACCGCATTCTGATTGGCGCCAAAAGACATTTTCCTTCCCACTGGTCAGCATTCGACAATTTTCCCAGACGATTGAAAGAGAAGGGCGAGAAAGTGGAAAAACAGCAAAATTGTCACGTTTCGCTGAACACACGAATCAGAAGATGATGGTTCTGGGAAATTTCACGTGTCAGGAAAATTTATGAATTCCGAAAGAGATTGCTTTCACTTGAATTTTTCATGGGAAAACTCATGGATGAGTATCACGTCATCCTCAATTGGTCTATGATTTTCAGTCAATTGAAATAAAAAAGAGCAATACATTGATTAATACATATCCACGCTTTATCTCTGTTAACAGCAAATGTATTGTAGGCAAATATCGGAATTTATATGCTTGGCATTCTTGAAGGATAGACACCTCCTTCCACACACATTTCCTTCCTTCCTTGCCTGGGCGCTATCGAGAGATAGCCATTAGTGTTGTATTGTCTATTGGCACATCAAATTAATTTCCTCCGGGTGACAATCTTGTGGCAAAAATGACGAGTGTATCGATCTGATGGACTCCCACGAGGAACCGAGAGTTTGTGTGATTGGCAGATGGTGTGCATGATGTGTTCTGGATTGTGTGCCCGACGGCAAAATCTGCTTATTTCTATTATTCCCTCATCAATGAACAAATAGAAATTGTATCTCGTTACCTCGTTCAAATGTCAATAATCTGGACGTACAAAATGCCACTCTTGCATTATATCCACACAATGATATACCGTGTGGCATTGTTCATATTCACCTTCTCGCATTGTCCATATATTCAGTTGATAGCATCATAACAGAATCCATTAGCGGAGGGATAAATAGATAAACCGTCTTTTGTATAAATAGGGTAACTAACGGGCAATGTCATCGGAATATCTCTTCACTACAGTTCTGTATGGCGCCAGGAGACAAATTCCTGGAAATCCATAAATCCACTCAAGCACGCGAAGTCACCATGCAGTGTAAGGATGGTATCCGAAATCTCCACTCTTTGTGCATTTTATTTAAAAAAAAAAAACATCCCCACGCAAAATGGATGGCTGGGAATTTTTTCACATTTTGCGGTATGATCGCTGAATGGTGGATGGGAAGAAAAATTCATTCCATTTATCACGGTGGTTTTTGGTCCATTACAACTCCACTTTTTGCCGCTCGTCTCCGTCTGTGGGCGCATCACACTTACGCTCCATTACGTTCCGGGAGCCACTTCGCCACCGTGGCTTCTGCCTGGCCCCATAAATATTTCATGAGTGACCGAGCGAGCGAGAGGACACTGTGTCACTGGCTTCTTAATTAATTACCCCGTGTCCCACTCACGCCTCACAGACATCTCCCCGGATGGCGGTCAGGGGGTGCTTTCCTGGGGGTGACCTGGAGAAATGACGGCTCACTTAGTGAGCATCACGCCACGACCCGCGCACAGGGCGGACAAATGCGGCAAAAAGTACACTGGCTTCTGCAAATCCTCCCTCATTTGGCGACTCGACTCGCGGACAAATTGCAACTCCAACTTGGACACTTTGAGTGATAAAATTGTCCCTTCTTTCCGCTGGCGTAATTAAAATTTTCATCAAATCATCTGGAATTCATTAAAAGTTCCGCGGCAAATGAGAACAAAATGCACAGGGAGGGAAAAAAGTTGCTAACTCTATCGTGATGCACAAATCATATGTATGTGAGAAAAATTGTAATTTGTCTCATTTCACACATAAAATGAATTATTTTTACCAACGCCACAATGAATCGTTGTGGCGAAAGAGGATACAATTCACAAAGTTTTGAGGTTTCAACCCACAGAATTGATTCAATTAACTCCAAAACACGATTCAAGTTGCTAATTTTCCGCAAGCTCATCCGAAAAATCCACAGGGATGAGGAAAGGGGATGGTGAAGAGAGACTCTTTGCAGACTCTTTTTTCAAGCTTAACCCAATTTTCGGTTTTACTCGAGAGACTCCCCTCATTCATGTTCTCCCACACCCGACGACGCCAAAAACGGGGTTTATCCCACAGCAAGAACACACTTCAACTTTGCGCTACAAGAGCAATTCGCGAGAAACATTCGGTTTGAGGTGCGGAGCAAAGAGGAACCGTCGTCAGGGTATAGATCCAGTGGCAAATAATTTGGTATTTCTTGTGAAAACCATCTATTGTGCTTAGTTTTTTGTCACCCCTGTCAGAGAGAATGATTTAGTGAAAATCACTGAATCATCTCGGGAAACTTTCGAGAAATTCTATTGAGTGAGAACGATAGCAAAAAGTGAATTACTCATGTGAAATGCGCTCTTGCTTTCTCATTTTTTTGTACAAAAACATTATTCGCAACAACACGATAACACTACAACCGAAAACTATTAGGTTTTAGATCAATACCACACAAATTGGCAAGAAAATTGGAATATATTGAAATGTTCATGTTTGCTATGGCAAAATAAAATATTTCTGCAAAAGAAGCTTTTTGGGAAAGCTTTATTCATGAAGTTTTTCGAATAAAATTTCTCTTTGTGCTTTTATCTTCAAAAATGTAAACTAGCAAAATTCTGCATGAGTTCTCACGACATTTTTATACGTTTGTTTACGCTAGTTATTTTATTCAATCTACCGATAGAATCGAAACGTAAACACTCCATTATAAATTCATGTTTAATTGAAATTATTCAGCATGTTTGAAATACAATTTTCCCCAACGCCAGTGAAGTGTGAGAGGAAAGTGACGCAAAACATGGATTTGGTGGTGAGATTTTAATTTGTGGAAATTTGCAAAATGAAATCTCTCCCCCGTCTTATTGGGTAGAATTCTACAATTTTCAGCCCTGAGAAAATCAATCCTCCCCCACCGAGCAGAAGATTAGAATATGATACAGAAGATAAACAATATTCTACTCCTCGAGGCCATATCTGGAGATGAACCGAGTGGGAGTGACTGGAAGCTCGTTCTTGTTCCGCACAATCGATTGATGCCAATATCTGTAATGAGAAATACGCTTTATTCACTACGGTAACATGAATGGCATGGGCGGGGAGTCGAAGAGGGTGAAAATCTCCCTCATATTTCATATGCGCTCATCTCCGGCGGCAAAATCACACACAAACTTGGAGTACTAGAGACACAAAAGTCGAATTGATTCCCTTAGTTGAGTTTGCGGGCGTATTGAGAAGCTTTCAAGAAAATTGAACTCAAAAGATGAAAATAGACGGGCTAATCAGTTGCCAAATTTAGGTGAATTCAAACACAGTGTTGGATTGAATGGTTAAGTTGGATCTATTTGTTGACATTATTGACTGCCATGGAAAATGGGAAGTTGAAGAGCGCGCATTGTCGTGTAACAAACACAATGAATTTCCATGTAACTCAGTAGCGAGAAACCCCCAGATGACAATCGACAAGTTGTAGCCTGCGGAACGAAACTTGCTTGTTTTCCCATCCATGTTCCGAATAAATAGTATATGGAGATGATAGAATTTCCCGTCATTTTTCAGGCCCTCTTCCTCCTCCGCCATTCACAAGCTTGAGCATCGCGTTGGGAATAGCTAATGAAAACTCTTGCCGAAATGTCTTTGGGGCGTGGAAAAATTGGCGAAAGCGAGAAAAAATTAATATCCTCAATATATCTCACGGGAAAAGTGATTCTCCCTGATGATTTTCCTTCCAATTATCCCAAAATATTCTACAGGCCTCACCAGTGGAGTCGTGAAAATTAATGATGGCAAATTTAAAGTTGAAGATAAATGAATAATTCACACTGGCATTGTGATATCTTCATTAATTTTACCATGACATTAATCTGTTAGGGAGCAATATTTCTAATTTCACGGAAGTAATCTCTCAAAAAACACCAACCTCGGCGCCATCCGCGCAAAGTTGTGTAACACACTTTTAACGGAGGAAAGGCATCTCTGCGGAGTTTCACCTTTCATCTCTTGTTGGGAAAACTTCTCACAGAACAAATTTGAATTTCTTGAAGCGAAAAATATTTGACCCGTGTTAAATGGTAATACGAATCTCAACGGGATATTGGGGACTCGACCTGTACATGAGTCACAATTATAGATGTGGACCTTCCGTCTCTCGCTGAGGTTGAATCTACATAATGAGTAAAGCGAGATGTCAAGGGAAATTAAGTGGACGCACTACACAATGTATTAGGAGAAAGTACAAGTTTTTCCGTACTCTGCGTGAATTTTGAGTCCATTTCAGCTTTCATGCTTAATTCATGTTAATTAAAAGAGTGCTTATAGACGTGACTTCTGATATTCCAGGTTTTTCACCCTTCTGGCTTTTCAAATATTTGCCATATGAGAAAAATAGCTCAATTTAAATAAAATTTCTACATTATGTTTTTTCATATTGCGAAATAAAATACGAAGCTATGTCCTGGGGAAAGACATAAAATATTAAATAAATGTGGGAAAATGCAACTCAGTTTGACACATACAATATGAACTTGTAAAGTATCATAGTTTCACTCCAAAATACTGATAAAATGATGACATTATTGCAAGTTTGTCTCTAAAAGTTGTCTATAAGGCTAAATTAATAAATTCAAAAGATTTTATCGAAAAATTATTCGACAAATAGCAGGCGAGAATACATGCCAAAAGAATCATTGATGTGGGAGAGCAAGTCAAGCGTGATGCAAGTATAAAGAAAGCTATCTTTATTGTTAATATGCTGGCAAAGTTTTCTCTCAATACTTTAGCGTTCCTGCTCAATGAAATTCCGTTGGCATGACGACAATTTTCCCATCTCATACTATTATGATTATGTAAAGACACAGGAGGAGTATTAAATGCTGCAGTTACCGTGAGACAAAACTTCCTCGCAAGTTGTAACGGCTCCCATTTCGACATCACGTACCACGAGCAAAGAGGTGTATGATCGCAACGTAATGGCACTTTATCTCTGCCAATTAATGAACCAGAGCCATTTCCACGCAATTTACACCACAAAACTCACCGGAATTCTCTCGCAAGGAGTGTTCGCGCCAACTGAGAAAATTAATACGCGGAATGAACCATAAAATCAAATGATTTTCATATGCGGAAAATGTGCCAGGCGAGAACTTTTCATACAAACGTGGGAGCTTAAGGAATCCATGATGAGATCCACAGTCGGAAATTTGAGTCGCTAGAAAAGTACTTTGTGTTGCCACTAATCCTCCCAGACATTTCCTTTTTATTTTATGCTTCTGCAAATTTCAATCTATCCGGATATGGAAACACTTCTGGAAATTAATAGTCTGTCTCCAGTGCACGTGAGCAATTTTGGCGTTCAAGATATGGGAGATCAAAGAACCGATATGGAATGTGGGAATGACATTTTTCTCGTCAGTTACTTTCACATAGGAGTGCGATAAGTTGATGGCACAAGAAAGTTCTACTCAATTGTTAATTTAATGGTGTGTGCGCCCGGGCAATGCTGTGATCCCCTGAGAGGCGAGAGAGCATGAAGGATGCATCGGGCAGCCATAATCGGCAACTTGGGGAGGATTTTCACGTACTGTGTGTGCGGGAAATGTCTCTGAATAAGCTCTTGATTGCGGAAATATAGAAAGTTTTCCATTGATTCCCGGTTCTGACTTGTCGATTCGATTAGTGTTGGAAAGTCGGAAAATTCTGCTTTTGGCCCTCACTCCGCTGCATCCCAGTGAAATTTCACAAACTTGCGAAATTTATGTTCTAGAAATGCTAAAGGCAAACAAACTAAAGTTTTGCACAACCATTTCAACCTCCTTTGCTCCTGCAATGCATGTTCTCTAGATTCTAGAGAACATTTTCCACGGGATGCCGTGGGGTGGACCGATAAAATATCTCAAATCAATTCCACTGCAGGGACTTTTATTGCCATGCTCGCGGTACGAGATGGAGTCATTACAGAATAAACATTTCGCTTCTGTGGCCTAAGCATAAATTTGGCAATTCATGTGACAATGGAAATTGTAGTCCAATTCCATTAGTTTGGGATTCTGTACAACACAAACTGCACGATATTTCCCTACGACACTTTTCAATAACATTTCTCCACAATTTATTATTTGCTCTCTAAAATGTATAGAGGAAATAAACGTAATCTAAGGTGCTTCACCTCTTTTGGCAAATACTCTCAATACATGGGCCCATTTCTGTGGCCGATAGCCGGAATGGTAAATTGGATTTATGTTCTCTCCACGAGGCCGAAATTGATCGGACATCTGCAGCACCTAAAAAAATCGCAAGAGATTGATCAATGCCAAAATGATTGGTTTTTTTCGGCCATCCTTTTGGGAATTTGTCTGTGTCACAGTGGAAATTGTGAATTCCAGAAAATATGAATACCCCCATACAGGAAACATACGACATCGCCATCAACGGTGAGGTGATAAATAAGTTGAGAGCGAAATTTTTGCTCCACAAACTGCACGAGGATGAAATTTGTGATGGTTCGCTTTGACTTCACACTCCACCACTTCCTGTCACCCAGTTGAGGCGATAATGGGTAGTAAATGACGGAAAACTTCCCTTCAACAATCAAGAAGACTCAACTGTTCGCTTCAAAGTATTATTATTTTCCTGTCGCCATTCTTGCTACACATATATGTACCTATTGTTTCTACCACAAATCCATTTGAAGAACACCATGGAAATTCCTGCATAAAGAGAGAATAATAATGCAATTATTTGCATGAATGTATGTGAGGAAAAATTCAATTAAATCACTGTATCCGACAAATACTTTAATTGCCAATTCATATACAACTTCCGTTTGAGAGTATAAATATTGATGCTAACAAAATCATTATCATTCTGTATGCGTTGAATATTGATTCAAAGAGTTAATTTATAGTAAGCAACACTGGACAATTATTCTGTTCTGTATTATTTAGGCAATAAAATAATGCGTTTTTAGCCTGATAATACCAACTATTTACTTGCAATTAAACTATCCTGAAAACATTGACATTTAATTAGTGAGCAAATTAAATTGCATTGCACACTCAAACAAAAATGCTTGTTCTTCAATTACATCCTTTTGTGTATTGCATTTAATTGTGTTTTCATAATCAAATACAATTTTTTTTCATTTGACTTTATGAATTCGGAATAATTAATTTTAAAAGTTGAATACAACTGAAGGAGTGAAAATGAACATTCTCATTTTTCGGCAAGCTTTTCAACAAAACTCCATCAGACATGGACAATTTGGGACAACAAAAGTCCTTCAAAAATATTTGGTCACCATAATTAATTATATCATGAGGATTCCGGATTTCCTGCTAAAATGTTGCATAATTGCAAACCAGGAATGGCTGACAGTAATATTAATAATGCACGTCCCTAAACTTTGAAATCGCGACTGTGGTTGATATTCTGCGAAAATGCCATCATAAAGTAAATTGTGTCAGATGCAAGGCCAGTTTTTCCATATACATTGCATAATCATTTGCGAAATGTGTAACTCATTCTCCCGCCCTCTGAAGTGCAACTATGTAAAATTTATGCAGTGTGCATCCTAAGGGCATCCCATTTCCGGGGCTTCGCAATGAGAAATTCGCGCTGGCGGATGCGGGTGTTTTGTTATGATTCAACTGGAGAGCATAACATGGGCAAATGACGACCGAGGGTGTCAAGGAGCGGAGGAGAAAATGATTAAATGCAGTGACTTGAGAAAACGACTACAAGTGACTTCTTATTTTTCCGTCCTTCCAACACTTTGCCACACACGCTCTCAGGAGTCATTCCGCCACCAGCCCTCCGCCTATCTCAAGTGAGTCATCAATCAGGATGGTGATTAATTGCGACTCCGTCTTGTTGCTCCTGGGTATTAATACCGAAATGCCCTGAATTCCCATGTATTGCTCTCCGGCATTCCGCAGTGCGAGCTTTCGCCCTTCGTGTCATCATCACTCGCCTCTTCAATGCAAATTTGGACAACGAGGCGCAAACAAGTGAACACCATCGGAAGCATTTATTACATTTCGCGTTTGAAATGGGAGGTCTCGTTTGTTTTGTCCACCCATTCGCTCCTCACGGGAACACATCTCACTCCACACTCAATTGTCTCTAATACCTCACACTCCTACCACGGAACTCTCTCCCCGTAGCCGGAAAAGGGTTGCTTTTGAGGCGAAAAATCGGGAAAAATTACAAAAATTCCCACAAAACATTGCCACTTTCAGTTTGGACCAGAAAGCATGCGAAAGTATGTGAATACTTTCCCAGATAAGTTTCACCAGTAAAAAATTCATAAAATAACTTAAATTTCTCTGTCCTTAATGCGATACAATAATGTCATGCTGCAAGTGGAGAAGAGGATTTGCATATGCACAATATACAGGGCAAATGTTTACTCCAATATGTTTGAAGCGTTTGGCATCAATTTCGCCATACCATCATCTCCACCTTTTATCCCCAAACATGATACCCAAACCTCTTCTTCGGCGAGCATACGTAGTGTCAGAAACGCTAAAATCAAAGTGATGAATGTTGCATGCAATTCCATGGCGTGATTGAAATTCACGTATGGAAATTCGGTTACTCCCTTTTCTCTCATTGAGATATGCAATAGCTCCTTCCGGAAAATCATCAGTCCCAGTGAGCAGCTCGAGTAAAATGCATGAAGCTTACATGAGTAGTAGAATTGAGATGTGCAGAGGAGTGTTGAAAAATAGAACTTTGCGTAATCTTCGGAAGCTGAAAAGCTGCCGGTTTGCAGACCATTGAATTCATTGCAATCAGTTCTTGGTTCGATACATACATTCAAGCAATACCCAGTGAAGTGTATTGACTTTATCTCTGACTAGGAATCTAGTCAATTTACCATTCGGTGTCGCTCCACTTCTGCGGCATTCACTCTCGTGGCGCTGGGGATTTCATCTCGTTGTTGGGCTGTGTAGTATTATTCATAACCACAATCCAACACTGCCTTCCTTGGTTGCTGATGGTGATGCTGATGTCTCCTGAACAAACTCAGGAGAGCATTTGTGGTGGGAATTATATGTCATCACAGCGGGACACCATATTGCTCAACTAATTGACACACACACTCGGCAATGGGGCCAAATGGGCGGCCGCATCCCAAGCTTCTCGCCCTCGTCCTCTCCGTGGGACACCCCGTTCGTGTCCATCCACATAGTCCAATTATTTCGTCTGTTTAGACCGGCTGCCGTACACACAAGACCCGATTAAATTGCTATGCAATTTGCATAATAATTAGTCACTGAATTTTAGGTGAATCTCTTCTGGCGAAACTCGAGCGAAATGGCCAAGAACAACTTTCCTCATGATTGAATTATTTGATTTTCCTGGAAATCGGCGAAAGTGATATTCCACTGGAGACATTATGACATTTCTCCCAGGCCAAAGAGGGAATAATTAAGCAAACGAGAACTGAGTACTTTGTATTGTGATGTATGTATAACAATGTAATATTTCTCGAGGGTGCAATTTGGCTCTTTCTCCTTGTGAAAACCATCAAGGAGATCAGATCGAATGCGCACGATACGTTCTATAGTCTTCTTATCTCTCTAATTATCTTTAACTAAACTGTTTATTGAAACTATATTGAATTGCTGGTTTACGATATCGATAACAACAATTAATCAATCTTCAATTTCCCATTATTTATCTCAGATATCATATTTCATGTTTCCAACTTGCTTGCACGAATCAAAAGTTAGATAAAGTTTTCTCAATGATACTTTCCAGAATTAATATTAACTGTGTAATAAAAGTTCTATGAATGCAGAAAGAGAACTAACGAAGGACTTTTAAAGTCTAATTTAGGAAGAATCTTCTCAATAAGTTTGCAGTTTAACTGAGAAGTTTATTTTCAATTATAACACTTTTGTATCCTACTTATCACATGAAAAAGCATCTGATTTATTTATTTTGCAGAAAATCGTTCTCTTTTGCTCTGGTGTTTCCACTTCTTTATTGGACGAAAAATGCGATTGCTTAACAACTTTATAAATAACGGGGAAAGTTTGCGCCACAAAAATTGCATTTCAAAGTTTTAGTGGATGTGAAAAGCTCATGCTCTGAAGTCCAAACATATATAGTGTTTGTGGCAGGTATTAGTAAGTCTTCTTTTCACTTGGGTGTACTATATTAAATTGTATTGCATTTCCACTACACTCATGTTTCTTCGTTGAAATAGGAGGAAGATGAAAGTAAATTCCAAAGTGCATTCGCAACAACTGCAAAAGAAAGTCAGCCAAAATAAATATTTCACAAGTCTAGTGGGAAAGAAATAGTGCATGATGGTCGTGTTGGGCAGAAGAAAAAGACAATGGCCAGGGAAATGGGATTGATGCCGTGGCAAAATCCAATTTTCCCACACCGATGTGCACGTTATAAATTCAGTAAATCCAATCTAACACTTAATCATGTGGAAATTTTGTGATCATTTCTGATTTTCCATATTGAAAGCATTTTGCAACACTTTGTGGTTAAAGTTTTAATGTATTTTCCATAATAATTACGTATTTCAAGTTTTCATACCGTTTCCTCCTTTCCCATAGTCACACGCAGCCCAAAAGTTATAGTATGTATTACATTTTAAGCACAGACATATCCTATTTATATCTTTAGATGCTTGTGTATACATATGTACATACATAACAAAGACATGAATCTCTCATAGGAAAATCTCAAATTACCTTTATACGGATTTGTGTGAAGCACTTTTGTGTGAAATTGAAGGTTTTCGTATGTGATGTTCATAAGATTAATTTGAGAAGAAGAACAACCCTAAGATTATGAGGTATTCTCACCTTATGCTTAATGTGATTACATATGGAAATCAATTTCGTACTACTTGGATAAACACGGAGTGCACAAAGAAAATAATATTTGTTAATAGTCTGATGGAAGCTCTGATGAAATTACTTGTTGCTCTCGACATTCCCCATTTACTTCAACCCTCACAGCAACACTAGCTATTTGCGATATGTATTACTCGACAAGATGAAAGCTTTTGTAGAGCTTCTGAAGCAGCATTTTCGGTATTAACATGCAGCCTCAATGTTAGAATCCACTCGAGCACGGCTAATGTATTGGGCTGTAGTCTCTCTGCAATCCAATAAATTAGTCAGATATACAAAGTGGAGGGAAACCAAAGTTAAATCCAGAGTCTCTCAGTCATGTTTTGAAATGCGTCATTATAGATTTACACGATTTACATACCAACTTTACTAATCTTGCAGATTGTAAGGAAAATAATTTCAACCAAATTGGCATCAGAGAAATTTAATATGACCAAAAATAGATTGAGGTATTTTTCCCCCGAAAATGCTTCTCTTTGCCAGCCAAAAAATTACAATGTCCAACAAAATACATTTTGCTGAATGAACTATCCCACAATTAAAGCTGATCGGGAGTCGTTCGGCTTTAAGTGTTTTAGCGTTAATGTAGATGGAATGCTTGAGAGGATATATTATGAGCTGATGTAATTAAAGGTATATGATTCAAGATCAAAAGAGATTCATGAGAACAAAGAACATTTTTGGCACAATTCCAATATTTCTGGAATGCTGAAAGAAAATTATGGTAGGGAAGCAATTCGCGCTTAATGGAATGTAAAATTTGCAATTTTGTCCACGAATCGACAAAAGCGAATGAGGCAGAGAATTAGCTCTACAACATAAAATCTCAGCATAACTGCATTTCACCTGTGCGGAAAGTCATTAATCTATGAGGTAATTTTTCCATGAGTAAATTACGTGCCCTAATAGTGAAATTTATGGTGAAGTGAAACAATATAATACGCATATAGAGTAACCGCTTTTTAATTGAATCAAATTTTAATGCGATGAACAATACTGAGAAGAGAGCTAATTTATAAGCTCATAAAATAATTATCTGCTCGCCAAGGTAATTAGAGAGGAAGGGTGTATTTTGTATTTATAATCAAATTCACCTTGTTTGCCCTCCTGGGCATCCCTTCCCAACTTTCATAATTTATTTTTGCCCTCGAATGCAAATGAAAGAGGCTTTCGGGATGTTTTGCTCTTCTCGCTCTCCATAGAGGCGGGTTGTTTTTGGGATCCTGGCGTATTATTCAACATGCTGCTGCTTTTTCCTTTCCCCTCTTTTTAATTCCACTCAATTTGCTCCACATTGTTCTGTTCAAGCTGAAATTAACTCGTAAAATAGTTGAAATCGCTCCACAGCCACAGGAATTCTTTATTAAAATGCTACTGAAACCAAATCAAAAAGTATTATTTCCAGAGCTTTGTAAAATATTTTCTAAATGGCACGCTCAATATTCGTGATGAAAGTTCCTGTATACTGTTATGGTACAGTTATGAGTTAATTGAATCGAATTGAAACATGTGTAGCATACATAACAAGTAGTATTATGCATTTCGTGCATATCGCTAGCATTATTTATAATCATGTAACCTTCAAATTGGTTGATACTCGCTTGACGATTACATTTTTGTGCCGAACAATTCAGTATCGAATTCAAAACTACAAATATCTGATTTAAAGTTAGATTGATACTTTAAACTCTCCCTTAGTATTGCTTTATTAATGAAATCCAATTTAATTAGAATAACATTTCACAACTTGCTGCAAGTGTGATCAAAACCAATTAAATCCTGAGTGATATCGGAGATTTTGGAGCATCCACTGACAGCCATAGCCACATCGAATTCGGTCTGAATGATCTTCAGGACATCTACCACCCCATCCTGTCCGCCCACAGTGAGGCCCCAAATGATGGGACGCCCAAGAAGTACCATTTTGGCGCCAAGAGCGATGGCTTTGAATACATCTGTTCCCTGGCGAACACCTCCGTCCACAATGACGGCCACTTTGCTTCCAACTGCGGTCACTATTCCGGGCAGCGCGTCAATTGTGGGTGGCACAGAGTCAAGCTGGCGACCGCCGTGATTCGACACGATTATCCCCTTGCAGCCACATTCCATCGCCTGGATGGCATCATCAGCACGGAGGATTCCCTTGGCCAGGACCGGCAAACGAGTCTCTGACACGAGCCACTTGATGTCCTCCCAAGTTAAGCATCTGAGCGGAAAGGAAAGTTTTTCAGGAAGTAAATCATGTGAGATCTCATATATATGGGTGAATACAGCAAGAAGTTGCTATGAGAAATGCCATAAATCATTGAAGGTTTTCTTTATACTAAAGAGTTTTATATGCTTCAGTGTGGAAAAGTATAAAGACTATCAGAAAAATTTGATAAGTTATTTTCAATCCAGAAAAACGTATTTATGGGCATTTCGATTCACCAATAAACTTGCTAATAAATTAAATTTTGCAGTGAGAAATTTAATTTAACTACCTGTAGATGATGTGGCCTTTCGATAAATAAGTACCGAGGTTGAGATTTTCTCCCGCCTCTTTCAAGTTCTGAATACGCTCCGAGGTAAAGTTTTCGAGGTTCAGATGAGGCGGGAGAGACAAATTGTTTTTGGGTCGCCTAAATCCAAACATTGGTGTGTCCACCGTAACGACAATAGCTCGATATCCAGCTTTCTCGGCGCGTCGGATTAAATTTCTTGTGAGATCCCTGAAAAAGAAAACAAATTTATGTTTATGTATTTGGTTATTGAAACAGAAAAGTCAATAAACAATGGAAAATATTGCAGAAAAACAGGTGTGGAATGCAATAAACTGTGAGTTTTGAAGAATTGCTCCAAGTGTGTCTATAATTGGTAGATTGTGGGTCAATAGATAAGACAGTAATTTATAAATATAAGTGAGTCAAAACATGTCATGTACTCGTGTTTATTTGATAAGGATTACTTTTTGTTCCAATGCCAGCTGATGTAATATTGACCTCAAGAGTAGTTCAGATTTCTCACTGAACTACTTAAAGGATGTCCTTCACGTATGGATTTCTAACACTGAAAACTCACCTGTCGATGTAAATGTACAGCTGGAACCACTTGGGGCTGTTTGGGGTGGCGGCGGCGACTTCCTCGAGGGACGTGGTGGACATGCAGCTAAGTGTGAAAACGATTCCCGCCTCCTGAGCAGCCTTGGCACTGGCAATCTCACCTTTCGGATGCACCACTTTCTGCATCGCCGTTGGACTTACACCCACCGGCATGGGCATATCAATGCCCAGTAAGTGGCACTTTGCAGAGCGCTTTGACACATCCCTGAGGCAGTGTGGGTAGATACGGATTCTGGGAAGGAGGGGATGTGAAGAAAAATGCGAATAGAATGCGGAGTGGCAGCAACCACTTTTCCCGCTCACCTGTCGTAGCTCGATCTGTTCCACTGCAGCGATAAGCCCTTGCCCGTGCCATTGCGGTAGTAATTGAGGGCATTCTTCGACAAGCTATCCCTCGCCTTCTCCTCGTATTCATCTAAATTCTTGAATTCCATAGTTTGAGGAGTTTGAGAAATATTCTATCAGTTACTCTCGACGCCGAACAGAGACTGATCTATCAGCTCGCCAGAGAAGACACACAAATCACTTGAGTCGTATCTGCTATGAAATACCACGCGATAAACGAGCATAAATCGCTAATTCGCCCTAGAAAACATAAATAAGCTGAGAGAACATACAGTTTGATAAAGCGAAAGTCATAGTCAAAGACACTTTCAGTTTTTAGGAATCTCGCAAGATCAAAGTTCATCTTTTCGTTGAATGTTCTCGAGATATACAAATTGTATAACAAATTATACATAGAGGAACAACTTGAGTTATGAGTGTATGTATTGGAGATGAAATATGGCATAAATGATGCCACTTTTTCTCGCAAAATCCCCCTTCGAGTACTTTAAAACTCGTTATGAACTCCATACGGAGTTGAGCTGGCTCGGAAACGCAACTCATTGGCTCGTGTATGGAGGAAATCAAGGATGAGGATTGCGAAACACCCATCCTCTTGGCAGACGCCACAGTGCGATATGTTGCCATCATTCGAATTTGATTTATTCTCCTCGGGAAACGTGCCGGGAATACTTTCCTCTCAGGGTGGATGGCTCGGAGGTAATCATCTGTCTGAGAAAGGGTGATGGCAGCATTCAATGAAAGATTTCCATCAAAATCTCTTTCCGCCTCAAATCTAGTTTAAGTTTTTATGTACCTTCAATTATTTATTACTGTGCAATCATGGAAATTTCTGCTTTGCTCAGCTATTCACCTTCAACTTACGCTGTTGGTGTAAAATTAAAAAGTCAATAAATTCAAAAGTTTTCTGCTGTGTCAGAGCTTTGCTGTGGAACAATGGGAAACGACATGATAAAAGAGAGCTACAAAAGGTTAAAAGCTGACCCAGAAGCTCATAAACTGGAATCGTTGACAATACGAATACAGTATAATGTACATGAAGGGCTAGATTTAATGCAACGATTAATCATAAACTCGTTTTAGCGTTTGAATGTGTATTTTGCAAATTTCATCATCAATTGCGTCCAATTTTCCCATTGACTAACCCTTTTGTGCTGCTCGTAATTTGCATGAACGATTTCCAAATTAGATAATCACTCTGACCACATCATTTACCGCGCAACACTCATGGCGGTGTTAGAATGCTGGAGCAAATTCACGAGATTAGCAAAATTAAGCCACAAGCTTACGTTTCCGGGGATGGGGTGTGAAATGGATCATTAATTATGATACAAAATAGCAACAAAATTTACATGATTACTTTAGCACCAGACTTTCATTCACGCATCCTTCGCAGAAAGTCAATTTGTGAAATGGAAGAAAAAAGCAGAATGGCAATTAATATTGTGTCTTTGTGGAAAAACAGCGGCGCAATGAACAAATTAAGCATGACGGAATTACATTCGTATTTTTTCGAAGGCTCATATTTTAATCACGTTTAGTTGTCGGAAAAGGTGGATGGAGACGACAAGAAATGGGGGAAAACGTGAAAGAAGAAATTCCAATATTAATGAGGAAGTCACTCGAATGAGATAATAATTCGTGTCACGTTCTCTCTGTACCTGTGAATTTCCCATAATCATCAACTGTTTGGTCCTTTCCTCTGCTGCTCCACCGGAGTTCCTCCACTTCTATAGGATTAAGACCGAGGACCCGGTTTTCGGTCGTTTACGTGTGAATTTAACATGGAAGTGCTACAAATTTGGCTAGCAGCGTTCTACATAACTTCTTAGCTATTTAGTGCTCTGACAAAGCTTGGAGAGTGACGGCAGGGAAAATTATTTCTATTTAGATTCGGTAGCGTGGCTACTTGAGCCCGTCAAGAACTACATTGTCTACCTTCCTAGCACGAAGAGCCATCCAGTCAAGGGTGAGAGACGACAAACCATGTGTAACAGAAGCATAAACGAGGCAACCAACAGCAATTTGCCTGAGTACTTTTGGCCAACAAGATTGCTGAGAGCGAGGACCAAGTTGGAGTACAAGTGACTAATGTTGCTCTCAGACGGAAACTTTGATAATCCGCTTTGGTAAACGTGTTGCCGGCAAATTAAAGAAAAGTTTCGTAAATTGCTATGCAAATGGAATAATTTGTGTCTCCCCAGTCGCTGGAGTTGTTGCCCACAGCTGAGATGCGAGTCACTAAACAATAAAAGGTGCGGAGGTGGGAATGTGATGTGGAACGTGTTTGGCGTCCAACCTCACCGGTGGTTCTTGCAGAAATGCTTTTTGGCGTTTCTCAGCATTTCTGCAAAAGCTCATTTTAATATACAACCCCAGTTTCCCACCCATGCACGTCTCACGCCTTAAGCACTCATAATCGTAACTCACAGGGGCTTTTCTCGTGCGCTCTTTCGCCTTACAATGCAGAAAGGAATTAATCCAATAGCACAGTGAAACTTTCCAGAAGGAAATCCCTTTTCGTTTGAGCTCCTCTGTCACACTTTTCCAACCATATTCATGCATTTTTCGTCAACGAAGGCCATCTAGGAATATCACAAGTACTCTTGATTAAAACGGAACGACAATTTAAATTTCCAATTAACACTATAATTCTGTTTTTGGACAAAGAAAGCTTCTCTTATATGTACACATCTTTCAGCAAGAATTTTCTCATTTGTACCACTTAAATCAACATTTGTGATATTTTGCATATACAAAAATTAACAGTAAAAATATGTGTATAGACAATTCTACATACAATTCTCCACTGGCACAAAGCCACCACTGATTCATAATACGGTGCGCATTTTCTGCACAGTATTCTGCATGGATTTAATACACTTTGGTGAATAGAATTGTTTCTTAGTTTTCACCTGCTTTGTAGAGCTTTAGGTGACACAGAAAGTTACCAAACTACGTTCGTGGAACTTCTCCAGAGTTCCTGTGATTTAGTGTAGGATTGGTTCTTAAGTAAGTTGAGAAGAGTGGATATAGAAAAATGCTCATTAACAGGAAAACCCCGAATTTAATTTTTATATATACGTACAGTACATACTGTTGGAGGTTTATATAAATGTTTACATATGATGAATTTAGTAGCACATTTTTATGCTACGATGATATAATAAGCACACTAATGCTATTCTGTGTCACGTTGAATTTCTGCACAGCTGTTAGCTATACACAATGCCGAGGAAAGCCTGTACTCATCACATTCACAATACTTGAAAGCTTTCTCGTGTTTTCTCATGGCGAAATTCTGTGTTGTGTTGTGTGAATTTGTATCTCTCAGGAAATGCACTTTAATCGGAATTTTACGTACCTCAGAATACACTTTGTACTAACCATACGTAATCTTGTGATGCTTTTCGCAGACTATACACAATTTTAAATGCAAGAACCACAAAATTCCATTTATTCTGCATCATCATGGTATTTTTTACGTGATCCCTGAAATATTGTTATAACTATCGTTTCGTACTCTGTAGAATTTCACTACATTTTAATTACTCTATTTCTCGTCACACAGAAAAACACTTTTATGTGTTTTCAATATTTCTTATCACTTTCAATTAGGTGTTGAAAATAGACTTGTAAATTAAGGTAAGTTGGGAGATTTCGTATTTCATATATATATAAGAGCCGATGAAGCAAAGGCATTTAGTTCAAAATGTGTAAAAATTCAAGTGCTATCTCAAAGTGGTTTAATTGAAGAATAGAAGAAGCATATTCATAATGTTACAGAAATTTCTTCTCATATTTGTAATGTGTTGTGCACTCTTTAACGCTGAATGTTCAGCAATAAGTGTTGCGGATCGCATTGTGCAAAGCACTGCGTTAGGTGTTCAGAAAATAAGGGATGTTATAGATAAATTGTCAAATCTTCCATTAACATATGAGCAATTGCTGAGTATGTCAGTAACATTCTTGTACGAATTACCGACGAGGTTTGGCATAAGTGCCCTCAGCATATTTTGTATATTAGCTATCGACACAGATAGTAATTTAAACCGCAAAGAATACCATAAGCCGGATTACAATGAGCTTAGGATAACTTTCTACAACGATATCGAAGAGACTACATATCATTTGTCAGAACTCAAGAATGTAGTGACACATTATGCTTTTGACAAAACTGCTCCAGTTATTATTTTAATGACCGGATGGCTGACAAACTTGCAGGAAGAGAAGCAGAAGGCGGCAGAAGTCATTTACACAGCGTACAAATGTCGGGGATATAACAATTTTCTCGTAAGTCAAGTGCTGCAAGGGTCATTTAAATCTTTAATTGTTTTACTCAATTTGTAGTTATTTGATCCCCACGTCGCCATCGAAACTTTGTATTCATGGTCAGCTCTGAATACTCATGATCTTGCTGAATACATTACACCAGCAATCATTGAGCTCACCAAGAACGTTGACATTAAGCAGCTCCACTTGATTGGTCACAGTCTAGGAGCTCACATTGCCGGTAACATAGGGCGAATATACAAGGAGGAAACTGGCAAAACCTTACCGAGAATCACAGGACTTGATCCGGCTCGAGTATGCTTCAATACTGGAGGGGGTCTTAGGGGTCTGGAGCGCGGAGTTGCTGATCTAGTCGATGTCATTCACTCCAATTCCGGAGGCTTGGGCGCCAAGGACTCAATAGGCGATGTAGACTTCTTTCCAAATGGTGCAGTGGTGAATATGCCTGGTTGCTCCTCTCTCTCGTGCTCTCACTCGAGATCTTGGCGATATTATGCTGAAAGCGTTTATCCCGGAAATGAAAATGGATTTCTTGCCAAAAGGTGTAATTTGTTTTTGGCTTACAAACAGGAATTGTGCTCCGGTGAAGATATAATACCTATGGGCTATGCCACACCTACTAATGCCACAGGAAATTACTACTTGGAAACAAATGCCGAATCACCTTACGGATTTAATTCGATGACAAGCGTGAAATGTGCAAACTGATATAAATTTTTGAAAAATATTAGCATTGAAATAAAATCTCATTCTTAGAACAGTTTAATCCTCACGACATCTTACTCAATTTTGTGACTTGGAGAAAAAAATCAAATGATGAGATTTGTTGACGAGCAATAAGAAGAGTGGCAAGTGACCAGGAAAAGAACAATAAATTTCAGTGGTTGAAGCATAAAAAGAAGAAATTGGGCCGTGAATTCAAGAAGCCCTTTAGATGTCATTTAAACACACTAGAGGGCGGTTCAATGGTCTTTTGGGTGGAACAGATAATTCATACATTTCAAACTTTTCTCTCTTCTTGCGATGGTTTCTCTATACATTTGCCGTCCTTTCAATGTTCATTTCATTGAAGTTGCCAGATATAGAATAAGAATTGGAGGTATGGGCGAAAATTCATGTCAACCTCCCACTGTGATTTCACAGTATCTAGCCAGACTGCAGCACTACTTTTCCAATCAGCAACAAGAAATTGAATAAAAAAAGGTTACATGGCCAGGGAGGAGAATTGAGCATAGCGATGATGCAGCAGATGTTATCCTGCATGAAATTGTATGCATGGAAATAACACTGGAAATGACAAATCAATGGGCAAAAATTGCCGCACTTTTATCGAAAAGACATGCAATTGAGAAATCACAGATATTGCCATTGGAAAATGTTTTTTTTTGCTATCTAAATTAGTATGTGAGTTTGTCTAAATTTTTTGAGCAAATTCATTGAAATTCATTGATTTGTTAAACAGAGGAAAGGAAAGTAAAATAAAACATTAAATGTTGCTATTTCCAAATTTCAAATGAAATTCTGATGAAATCTTTCTGATCATGTAGAGAAATACATATTTGCAGTGAGAGCAGAAGCCACAAATTACGACTTCCCTTTTCTCCTTGCGTTTCATTACAGAAAGGTCATATTTATTGATTCAGGAGGGAAAATATTCAAGGCAATATTCTAAAGCAATTATTAACGTCTATAGTCAACACATTGTAATTTATACAAGACAAACTAATTCAATATTCTTTAGAGAGGAACATTGCAATAGTTTGTGTTTTGTTTTATTTATATGCATGATTAACAGAAAACAAACAGCATGGTCAATTAAATTGAATAATGTCTTGTAAAATGTAATTGACAATTGAATATTTAATGATGCTTGAAGCAGTAAAAGATAGATAATGTATAATTAATGATTAAGGCCATTTCCTACAAAAAATTGGCACTAATAATAAAGCTTGTTTCAGGAAAATATTGTTATAGTATAAGTTAAGTTCACCTTTTAAATGAAAGTTAAATAGAAAATATGATTAATCTTAAGAGACACACATTGTTTGAGAAACTTTCATAAACAACAAGGTGAACTTCCTAAGTATATAGCATAATGTCTTACAATTTACTGTCCCGCAGATGTTCTTATGCAAATTTGGGTGCAATAATTTTTAAAGAACTCACAGTTACAATTTGTTTGATCTATTCTTTCCATTCTACATGTCTGTTTCTCTATTTATTCAACAAAAGAGTAATATTTGATAAACAATAAAATGAAATTCATGGAATCCATCAATTAAGCAGAGTACTCAAATTAAAGGCCATGCACAGTACAACATCAGGCTGAAATATACTTGCCAGGAAATAATGAAATAAACATTTCATTTTCCACATGGAAAATTATTCTGTTCGTTTCGGTCATATACACATTTATCAATAAACATGAGAGCCTTCATTAAATCAATGCGAGCGGAAAAAAAGCAGGGTAACAGAGAAAGGATGATTTTCCGTTGGTATGGATAAATTTTCACTTCTCGCCCGCATTTCAATGTACTTTGCCAATTTAAACTAGATTTTGGTGCCTGAAGAGTTGCAGTCAATCGTTTCATTCTACGTTGGCACAGATTAATCTAAACACTGCATTTTTTTTCTACATTTTGCATTTTCTGTTCACCCACATACATATGTATGAACGGACAATCGGCGCAAAAGTTTAAATGGGATAGTAGCGCGAGCAGTCATGCTGGAAAATTGTGGAATAAACGGAAGGACATGGAATTTTATGTAGTTTATGTTGAGCTGAAAACCTCTTTTCACGGAATCATTTCCACCCATTTTTAGGCAAAATTCTCTCTTCTGATTTATATAAAATATACAACATGTACTCTATGGGAAAATATGTTTCAGAGAGATGATTCCCATTGAGAGGATTTATTTCATACGCTGAAATACATATATACCATGGATACTATGTGTATTTGTTATATGTTTGTGGCGTTTATTTGAAGAAAACAACACTTTACACGAAGCACATGGAATGGATGATACAAAGTCAAATTCACATAACTAGTTTAAATGTTTTATTTCTATGCGTCCTCAAGAGTGAATCGTGGAAAATCCACACGAGACGCTCAAGGGATGGGGTTGACCTTTTTCAGAAATCTGTCTGACTCCGTGTCATTGTGTGGATGCTTTTTGTGGCATGGAAAACTTCATTGCTAAATGAATAATTTTCAACGTTATACTCCTCCACAATAGCTGGAAAATATATTCAAACATTAGATTAAACAAACCACACTCATGCTCGGGGTGTATCCCAAATTTAATAAACTCCCCATGTCCCAAATATTGGATGGAATGCTTCGTCCTCGAGGGATGAGAGCACTATGAAGGGAAAATTTGTATTCTTGTCAAAATATTTACATTCCCATCTAAACCATCATATCCTTATCGAATTTCCCCTGATAAGAATATCTATTCATCGATACGATGAACGTGATTTTTCTCCATATTTTTTTGTCTCCCACGAAAAACTTCCGCTTATTCGCCCCTTCTTTGTGTGTACAAAATTCGAGAAGGAAAAATATTTCAGCACGATTGGACAAAGAGAAAATGAATAAACGGAGGCGTATAGAATTTGCTGAGAGAAAAGATAACACATGAATAGAGACAAACAGAAGGAACGAAAAGCCTTGTGAAATAAAATATTTCCTCATTGTGTAATTTATTGATTTAAAAATAAAGTGAAAAGGACTTTTGCAATAAAACAATTTTTGCATCTTCAACTGTAGCAGTACAATTGCGCACACATTTCAGTGGAGAGTATTTGAATGAAGATCATTAATTAAAAACGAATTTCAGAAAGTGACTTGGAGAATTCCTCGGATATCTTGAGGCACACAGAAATTTCCCCAAAAACTCCATTTTAATTGCCAAGGCAAAATACGAGGAGATGTTGGAATTCTGAATTCTCCATCCATCAAATAATAAATGAAAGGCGTCTGCAGATGAAATGAAATGGTGTCAAGTTTCCAGACTATTCTGTAACCCACCATTGAGTTATCTCTCCGTTAACCCACCCCTATTGAGATGCCAATCATCGCTTCATATGTTCTGTCTTGCGATCGCGCAAGAAATTTCTCTCGGAATATTATCTCTTCGGCAACGCACCATATTTTTGTCTATCTTCGCACTTTGGAAAAATATCTTATAGAAAGTCAGACACTAAATGAGATGCGAATAATGAAAACTGCTGAAGCATCTATGTCAAGCTGTATAAATGTGGAGGGATAATGAAGCATTTCATGCTTCATCGAATTGCCTGGGAGATGGAAAGTTCGCGCTGAAGATTCCTCATCCTCAGTCTCATGAAATTTGATTGTAGCAGTGGCGCAAATGGAATAAGCAAGAGGTGGCTGGAGAGACTGATTCATTCAAATTAAATCTGCAATTCAGGAATATCCACCCACACCCCCTTGAAAAGTTCACCATCGCGTCGGAATTCACACAGAATCCCCATCCAATTCCACCCCCAGCTCACGCCGCACTGGCACACACTAACAGAATAATTAATCATACATCTTGGGAAGAGCGCAAGATGACGAAAGGGGAGGTCGGAAGAGGAATGCAGAAGGAGGAACTTGCTCAGTATTCAAGCATAACATTTAATGTTTTGTCTTACATGTGAATGTCTGTGAAGAAACTTGAAATGTCTTCGACGGAATTGTCTCAAGATTACGTCTAATTCGCCAGAATTGGTTTAATTAAACCTTTTGTGGAACGTGCTAATGAATTTGTGGTATTGTAGCAGAAAAGCCATCCAATAAACTACTCATTTTTAGCCAATTTCGCACCATTTCGCATCTCTCTTCAGCAGATTTCATAGCAACAATTTGGCCCTCACAAGAATTCACCCACAGAAAGTGGGTGAAAAAAATACTCAGCACAAAATTTATATTCACACGCCGGAGCACAATTTTGGGGCAGAAGGCAATTTCGTGGCGTTTTCGTGTTGGGTGTGAGAAAATTCTTCAAATATTTGCAAAACAAATCCACAGAAATTTATTCTTAAATGAAAGTTAAATTGAAATTACACTCCTTGGAGAAATGAACGTGTATCCAGCGAGCAAAAGAAAATCTATGAGTATTCCCGAGAAAAATACTCGGGATGTTGTAAAAATATTGAAATACGTTTTCCAGAGAATACTCTTGTCTTTGCAATTTGCTATGGAAATAGCAAGTAAAATAGCAGCATTTTGATTGTGATATAATAAAATAAAATATATTTTTACTGCCACCAACAATTTGGCAGAGACTCTGCTGACTCCATTGCTCTGAAATCAATTTGGGGATCGCTTTTGAAATTTCTCCCGACTTTCCGACAAACTTACAATTGAAAGGGAGTTGCAAAGAAAATGCTTTCATTTCGTCACGTGCCGATTCTTAAAACAGCAATTACAATAATATATCACCTATTGTTAGTTGGGAAGTCGTTAAATAAATTGAAAAACTTTCTTACACCTCCCATGCACTCTGTTCACCCTTCACTGTTCGCGGTGGTGCTATAGAAGAAGAAAAAAAATACAACAACTCCAAATTAACTCAATCTTACGGATAAAGTAGAGAATAGTTGAATGAAAAAAAAACTCAACAGTTTAACTTATTTAACTTTATCCTCACACTCCATTCTAACTCTAAAGTGTACGGCAAAAGATGAAATTTCCCCACTGTGAATAGATCCACTTCACATCAAATAACTTTTCAACGGCAGGAAAGTGCTAAAACTTTCGCCAGCTACGCTAAGACTTCAAGATTAAAGTAAATCCCGAGAGGAAAAGAAATTCCTCAAATATCAATAACCGCCAAACTATATTGTGTTGAATTTGAAAAGTTCATCTAAGTATGAAAGAGAATATGTTTTACTTTGCTTCCGGAAAATGATTCTCCTTGCAAGTAGAATCGCTCAACTCTGCCAGCGGATCATGCAAATTGATGCACGATGAGAAATCACAAAATGTAAGTGCGGTGTAGCAAGTCTCCTCCCCAAGCATAGTTAACTAATAGCTTAATTGAGGCTATAAATAGCAATTTGTTTGGATGAAATTGTCACTTTTCTTGTAATTCTCCCCCTTGTTCGGTCGTGTACATGGAAATTGATTCACATTTTGTGATTATGCAAATTATGGCGCAAAGGCAGAGGAGTGAGGAAGGATTTGGCACAGCGAGTGAAAAACATGTAGAACGATTTATTCAAACGAATATTGTCGTAAAGTACATGATATGCCCATAAGATTATGCTGATATTCATATTTTCCCTTCATGCACTCACACCAAGTGCGGCGCCCCAAAAGGGAAAAACTTGTAATCTGGCGAATGGGGAAAAGTTGGAGAAATGCTACTTTCCGTATTGTGGGGCTCTTCGTGAATCAAAATGACAATAACAGCGCCCAAGGACGAGGGATTGCGATGAGGTACAGAGAGGGCAATTTATGGGATGCTATCATCTCTGGGGGACAGAAAAAATATTCTTCAGAAAAAATTTCTTTCCTTCACATAAAGTGAAACCCAAGGAAGGAGATAGTAAGTCAACAGAGATTGTTGAATTCTCTCTTTCACGGCACTTTTTCGGTGTCATTCCAATATTTATCGCGCCACCCATTTCAGCATGGTGCACAGATACTGGTACCAGAAGCTGTGAAGATTCAGCTCCACATTCCCATGCAAACGATATGACTCCCACACCGCGTCCTCCGCCCGTAACATACATCCGGCCCGCAAAAAGGAAGAGGGATTTATGTTTTCCCGCGATAAAGTCGCAAAAGACATATTCTGCTCCCAACCATGAGCAGAGGTGCAATTTTTGACCCACGCTAAAAAACTCTACACGGTTTCAGCAAACCTGCTGATTAATAATTGCATTAACTCAAAAGGTTTGTTTTACCCCAAATTTGGATACTAATTTTTATATAATTCTAACTGAAATATTCTCTGATTTAAGTCGTTTTATGCGCTACTGCTAAAAGCGATGATTCTGATCATTCACATCTGAATTCCATTGAGCGCTAAAATCCCATGAGAAGTGCCTCTGTGAAGAAATACAGATGTGTGAGGGAAAATTGAGTGTGATTGAGGTGGAAAGGGATTAGATAAAAAATTCCTGGAACAGAGTCCTAAAGAAACTGATTGACTGTGAAGCCGGAGTGTTCACACAGTAAGAGTAGTCACACTTGCACTCACTGCGAATTCTCACGCACGCGCAATTGAAATTCTCTCACTTATCCAAAGAATCCCTACCACAATCATATTATCCATCCCTTCCATACCTATTATCCTAGGAATATCCCTACCCTTTATCCAGAGTCACGCTCGTTATCCTGCAAGGCATTGCTATATGGAGAATGCAATATAAATGCGCATGCAACATGTATATGTCATATAGGGAGGAAGTATAATAAGGCACACTGAATATAAATATTGAATCCAATTTATGTTGCCTAATTGTATCTGCTGAAAAATATATAATTATAAAACAATTATCGAATTTAAAATTTAGAGATCTATATATGTATAAACAGTTTCAATTCAATTGGTTTTTAAATTATTAGATATACAATTATTCATATGTTTTTCCCGTAATTCATTTGCCATTTAAAACAATTTTCAAATCATCCAACTCGTGTAGCAAGTTATCCTTCTTCTCCAACAGCATTACCTTGAAAAAAAGGAAATGAACCTTAAAAAAATTACTGATCTTGTTTCTCTTCCAGTGTGTCTTCGTCAAAATTTAGTGACAGCTACAATATTTTTTGGAATTCTCATTAGATTTTATCCACCAAATGAGTGTAGAACCAAGACATCACACTTACCGTCGCCGCTGAGACGATTTCTCTTGCCGCCTTGTAACTCATATGGTAAATATTTTGCACTAAATCCTGAGGTTTGGCCTGAGCAATCAGTTCAAGAGTTTTATATCCTGCAGCATATAGTTGTTTTGCTCTCATCTAAATGTGATGTTATAACAATTAGAATCATTGCCACAAGGAAAAATTATTAAACAATCTTACAAGTTGCACCGAAGGAAGTTCCATGAGAGGAATCAGTTCTGGTGAGCAACAGTATCTCAATTTCTCAACCATCACAGAGAGAATCGATGCCAGAGCCCAGAATTCACTCATTTGCTCACAGAAGCGCGTAATGCAACCCGCATTGGAAGCTGTTTGACCCATTAGAGATTGCACTATGCCTCTAGTAACCTTGAATCTGAGAGCCACTCTGTAGATTTCCTCCAAATTCCATAAGGCCTGAATGATAAGCGTCACGTAGAATCGTTGAACCGTTCTCATTTTATCCTCCTGCGATTATACGTGAAGTGTAGTACAATCATAATAAAGAATTTGACAGGATGAAAGGAGAAAACTTACATTATACTTCTTGCCACATCTTATACCCATCACCATACCCTCAGTGATTCCAATAGTGTGGGCGGTATGGACTTGATCAGGGCTCAATTTCAGATACTACAATTAGAAATATGCAAGAAATAAGCCATCTTGTTCTAAAATTATGTAAAGAAAGCTCTTCACCTCATCACAGAAAATCATTGGATCCATTTGAATGTCCAAGTCGGATGGCGTGACAATGTAGAGAAGGTGCAAATAGTCTACCAAGACAAGACCCATTTGAACTTTCTTCAGTTCTGCGTACAGCTTCTCAGCTTCGTGAAGATCGATACAAGCAGCCACAGCGGCTTTACCCACGTTGCTGATCTCCAACTGAGAGGAATTTTTTATCACAATTTGTCTCCTCTGCACCGGAGAATTGCCAATTTGAACCTGCTGTGTGGTAACTATCTTGATGGTGCAATCAAGAGGAACGGTTTCTTGTTTGATCCAGAGTGCCTTAAGCTTGTAGAATTTCTTGACGATCTTCTCCACTTCAGTAGACATCATCACATTAAATTCATTGGCCTGAACGTTCAGGAGAGTCATCGAGGCTAATGCTTTTAGTTCACGGCATGTCGTGGCCATGCCGAGGCTGATCGCACTCAGGATGAGATTGCTGAGACCGCGAAACTCACACAGATGCATCGAAGATTTTGCATTGTCCATGGGAGCATGGAAAAGATCGTGCGCAAGAGATTTGTCACGAGCCTTGAGAATGATAATACTGTCACCCTCGCCGGAACTCATTCCGACGCGTCCTGCCCTTCCAACCATTTGCTTGTATCGACTCTTCGTGAGAAAGTCCCGTCCAATGTATGGAGATCGCAGAATAACTCTTCTTGCCGGTAAATTCACACCCACTGCCAAGGTGGACGTGCAACAAATCACACAAAGCGTGCCTGCGAGGAAGGCTTCCTCCAGAAAACGCCTTTCTTCTGCCACGAGTCCTGAATGATGATAAGCTATGCCATAAGGAATGGTTCGCTGTAGAATGGGACATATATACTCAAAGTATGTCTTCATGTTATCAAGCAGCTTCTTTTTCTCTTGCTTGTGATCCTCAAGAAAGTCCTTTGATATCACGTTTGTAAGAAGACGTGCCACATTTTCACAATTCTGGCGAGTGGGACAGAAAATTAGCACTCCATCCTGGGAATAGGAACAGAATTAGTCTAAGATCGTAGAGAAATAATCAATATTACCTGCGGAGAGACTTCCATCACCAATTTTCCCAGGTGATCAGGATCAATCTTCAACTTCTGCTCATCGTAGTCGGAATCAATCACTCTGAATGGCACAAACATCTCCGGATCGCTGGGATCCACCTTGTAAATATCTTTGTCGCACTTCATGTATTCCGTGAGTTTCACAGGACGGAAGTTTCCGGCGAAGGTGCTCGCCTCCATGAACTTCTCGATCTCCGTGATATTTCCGATTGTCGCGCTCATGCCCACAATCTGAATTCCCAAATTCATGTATTTAATCTTTGTGATGGCTGTTTCCAGCCTCGTCCCGCGATCTTTCTCGCCAATCAAGTGCAATTCGTCAATAACCACCAGCCCAATTTCCCCAAGGCGCCCAGCCTCGATGAGACTGTTAATCACGCAGAGGCTCTTCTCGATCGTAGCAATATAAATGGATTTCTTCTTGCGTCTCTGCCTTGGCGGACACTCACCATTCCGGCCGGCATATTCCTCAACCAGGAAATCCAACTCGATCGCGAAGGGCGCTAGAGAAGATATCTTTTCCTTCACCACCGCGACATATGGCAAGATGAAAAGCACGTTCCGCTTGTGACACAGTAACTCCTTCAGGATCAGGATTTCGGCCACGAGAGTCTTACCACTGCTCGTGGGCAATGTGTAAATGAGGTTCTCTCGCATTTGAATGGCTGGTAGATTCAGGCAATCGATCTGCCAATCGTAAAGCTCGTTGATGCCTTTAATCTCTTGAAACAAATCCTTCACCTTCATGGGCAGCCCGAAAAACACTTCCTTGTTGGGTTCCAGCGCTGGGAAGGGGAACGTGTCATCAAAGAGCTGATTTAAATTCGTCTCTTCGTGGTGGTTCTTCTTCGCATCACTCGGTATCAACTTGTCATCGTCATTGAGGAAGCTAAACTCTAATTCTTCGAGCAATCGAATATCTTCAAGTAGACTTTCATCGTGGATCTTCAATTTCTTTGCCGAGGACTCGTCAATTTCCTGTCCAATAATCTGAGCATCTAGGAAAATTGGGAGAATTGTTTTAGACAGTTTCTTCAGACGAATCTTTTGATATTTACTTAATTTTGAAGACCCTGAGCTTGCATTTGGTGTCTTAAACCGAAAATCCATAATCAATTGCACAAAATCACGTAAAAAAACAATAATATCATTTGTTATCTCCATTCAATGTGTGGTTATGCGAGCGGCGCCGCGCCAACTGGAGTGTCATGCCGAAAGGCCTTTTAAGATCACCGTATGAAAGGCGCTCGCAAGCGCACATCACGACTAAAAAATGCATAACATATAGAATTAGAGGTAGAAATTTATTAAATCACCTTTCTTCAGTACAAAGGTGGCATTCCAACTGAAAGGAGTGCGGCGCAAATTAAATTTTCCTTACTGTGAATTCCTAATCAAACGATTTCCTTGAATTCTTCAGGTAGTTGAAATTCGAAAAAGGCCTATTTTGTGCACAACTCGCGACGTTCGGAGCCAACTTCACATTGTTTCGTGTGACATTTTCGGGTTTTTAATATGGTCGCCTCGGTTGGCATAAATTTGTGAAATTTCCTCCAAATAATAATGAATTAAGCGTGTGTGTGCAGTAAAATCAGTTGAGGCTTTGCGCTAGCGTCGAAAAACAATGTTATCTGGGTGATAATTGTGTGGAAAGTGTGGTTTTTCGGTATCCCTCTGCGTATGTCGACAATTGATGGGTTTCACTCAGTGACGGGGTTCAGAAGTGAATTTTCCCGATTTTCACCTCTGAAAAAGTGAATTTTGAGAAGTGAAAATCGCGATATTCACTTCTGTCTGTCCACGGACCTCCGCCGAGGACACCACCGACAACGATTGCCTCGTCGGGCGAGCAGAGAGCACCTCCTGTGCCCCCTCCGGGAGCCCCATCACGGTATTTTCCTCTCTTCATTGCAATCAAAATCATTTACTCTTTGAATATTTACGCCCGCGGGCAGTAATGGTGCTCTGAGGATTTTTCGTGTAATCGGCGCTATTTGCTCGAAATACTTAAAAAATTTCTAATTTTAGATTTTCACGATTTTTATTTATTCTTGAGGCTCCTCTTCTGTCCGTCGTGCTCTCGAGCACGTCTCTCTGGGGAGAAAGATGAGAGCACGAGTGAGAGAAGAGAAAAGGAAAGACAGAGGCTGGGAAGTTTGCATAATGCTCAAAAAGAGGACTCGTGTGTGCAAGATTCTGCACTACAATCGAGCCTACTCGGCGCTTCGAAATCGTGGCTATAGTTTAATGTGTATCCGAAGATCTTGTGCAAATAGAAGGGAAGAAAGGTTTGCAATTTATTCCACAGATAGTCTGGCATAATTGCAATACTGCTCAGCTTGAAGACACGGTGCGAGTTTGTGTAATGAAAACGACCAAGACTTTCGCCTCTCAGTTTATCCAATACAGCCGCATTTTGGGGAGCAAATACAATTAAACACGTGTTCAATGAGGTGTAATTTGAATGTTAATTGGAATTTTTATGATATTTCTGGCGGATTTCTCTTGTTTTCCTATTTATAAATTACACTGGAAGTGGATGATATTTGAGAATGTGGCTCGAAAGATCGGGATTAATTGAGCAAAATCCACACAATCTTCACGGGAAACTCTTGCACAATTCAATTGAGCACCTCTCTTTGTGTAATGACCGCGGGTAATCAGTCAGAATTGGACTTCTTTTGTGCTTCAAACTCGCTTGAGTGCACTACAGACGTGTATAGAGAATTACTGTACAGTGATTCGCGCCTCGAATAAATGCCTAAGCACATTGCAAAGTTTCTCGTCATTGCTGTCCGCGAAGCCACAATCAGCGCGACAATTGAGTGATTCTCTCAGGCAAGAAGCGTCCGTGTGTCCATTCACAGAAAAAGAGTGAGAGGAGGAGAAAAATTAAGCGAAATTGCTCAATAAATCCTCCGAGCAATCCAAATGTGCGATTAATTGAGTGAAAACGTCTCCATTGATATTCGCCAGCGAAGGTACAATCGCACAGCGAGTTGATGTTTTCAATACAAATTTGTAAAGTGTCTGTTAATAAGTGTTTTGTCCTTGGATGAAATTAAATTAAATTTAATTTCAGCGGGCAAAAATATCGATTGAAGCATTGACACATCGCCAAGTGCGTGTAAGATGGGTTAAAAATTGAATATAAATTAATTTGCCGCGCAGTGTGTGAGTTGCAAGTGAATAAGGGAATGCCTTTTCAGTTGATTGCGGCGTGAAATAACTCCACGAACGCGGGCGTCAATCAGTTTTTCCCGCGAGGAGGAAAAGTGAGGAGAAATTAATGAGATTTGGAAGTAGAATATGAGTTTAGAGAGAGAGAGAGAGGAGAAATAGTGTGAAAACATCTCATTGCTAATTCAATTTGATAATCCATGAGGAATGTTCGAGCGAGTGCCAAACACGGAGGGTGTTGTATTTCCAATTTCTGTGGTGCGCCCGCCAAACCGCAGTGTCGAGAAAATATTACAAAATTGTCAAGAGAATCGTCAAGGTTTTGCACTTATGCACATCTATTTTGAAGAATATTTTTGGGCCAAAATCTATTATCTACTATCGCAAATTGCCGCCGTAATCGCAAATCGGTGATTTTTAGTGTCTGCATTACTGATATCATCAAGTACATTCTTCTTATCTGGTTTGATTTGGTGTGAGAGATGTCTGTGTTGGCGGAACAAGCAATATCTCTCAGCAATTTACACCTTTCATAATAAACTTTCCATATGATGGAGATGTTTTGGTGAAATTCGGAGACCTTGTGTGTTTTTCTTCTTTTCTGATGATCAAACAGTATAGGTAATAAAAAGAATTAACACTTCATTGTTGAGGATTCCGTCAATTCTCGCTAAATATTGCTGAGAAAATCTTTATGGCAAAAAATGCAAAATCTCGTTTGGGAGGCGTGACGAAATGGTGGAAGACACGAAGATGATGCCGATATGGGCAAGATAAGATCTCAATTGCTCTGATTTGGGGAATGATGAAGGGGAAAAAAGTCGAACTCGATTGACTGGGAGATCGCGATCTTTCCAATAGATTCACGTGATCGTGTGGGGCGCAAGAAGGCATGTGTGAAGGAGAGCGCAAGCTGAGATGGGGAGAGAAAAGTATAAAATTAAAATATTAAGCGAAACACACCGGCGTAACACGGGCTAAAGTGGCCGAAATTTGGCCTTTTGCCATTTTTATTATGGACTTTGGAAATTAAACATTTCGAGATGAGCATGAGTGAAGGAAGGAGGCAAGAAGAAGTGTATGAAGAGAAAAAAAATTCTTCTCTTTTCTCTCTTTTCGCGTGATCACATAGTGGAAATCCTCCGGTTTCGCCAATGGCCGATCGAGTTGGTGTTGTTGCATCACGATCGAGTGGTGGAGCGGCCCTCAAGCAGTCACATCAGAATTGCCCGGGGAGTGATAAGCAGCGACCATTGATGAATATGCCACCAAAACCTAATCAGGTATGCGTAATTTGAGGAAAGAGGGCATGAGTAATACCACAAAATGTGTACTGTGCTAATGTCTAACTGGTTAATAGGAGAAAAGAGTGTTATTTCCCCTCATTGTCTCTTTTCTTTCTTCTCTGTTGCTTTTTCAGATAATAATACCCAAAACAGTGGTGATTCGACGGCAGGAAAATCACGGGTTTGGCTTCACTCTGAGACACTTTATTGTTTATCCACCAGATGCAAATGTAAGAAGAAAAGTCTCTAAGGAAGTTATTTGGCATTGTTGTGTACATGAATAATTTCATTGCGCTCTCTAGTGTGGAATACACATTCATTTCCTGTTTTTGAGATATTAGCCTGAGAAAATTGCTGTGGCAAAAAAGGTCTCTAATTTGGTGTTTGTGGTTACTGACAGACACTGAAAGAAGTGATTTGCAAGTTTGGAATTAAGAAATTTGAAGAGAATCTTTCCTAAATAGTGTCATTATTATTTAATTTTTTTGTCTAAGTACCTACAATAGTGTGACTAATAGCGCAATTGTTAGCCTTGGGAAGACTTGAGAATGAATTCTTTGTTAAATAACTGATAAGATTTGCCAGTAAAACAATATATATATGTGTTTAGGACCCAGTGAGAAATGACCAGTCAACGTTCCAAGTGACGGAGCCCATGGATACAGTCTTCGTGAAGGAGGTTCGCGCGAATGGGCCTGCCCATGTGGCTGGTCTGCAAACGGGTGATCGCCTGTTGACTGTGAATGGAATTGCAGTTGGCGGAATGTCTTATCCACATGTTGTCTCGATAATCCAACAAATCCCGTCAACACTCACGCTCAAAGTCGTCCCGAAGGAATGTGACGTCTTGCAGACGGTAAGAAAATGACACAACCTCCAAATTTCTATACACTTCTAATGGCCATGTGTGTAGTTTTTCAGTGAAACAGCTCATAATCCGGAAACAAATCAGCGTCCTCGAGCAACAAATGCACACAGTCATCAGACCGAAGTGTCGTCATTTTATCCCAGACAACCATATCCAGTCGGAAGCTACGAATCGCAGATGTATTTTCAGACATATCAACCACCTGGACAATTAACAAGTGTGTATCGATCTCATGAACCATCGGAAGTGGTGTACAATCCACTGTACAGTGGCGATGGTGGCAAAACAGCAAATCGTCGTGAATCTCAATTGTCAACCGTATCCTCAACAACTGTCTCATCATATGATTCTCAATTGTCCAACTCCACTACGTCAACGATTAAAGAGCTCACAGATAATGCCATAATGATGCGCCTGAAGAAGACTTTTGAGCAGAAAGAGGAGTTCCTCAGGCGTCCCAACCAGCAACCCCTGTTTCCCTGGGTCTCTCCACCACCTTCACTGGAGGTCAGTGTTCCCAAGGCGTCTGAGATGAGTGTGAAGCAGAGGGAGTTCTATGCAAGGCCTAAGAAGATGCAGAAGCAAATATGGCCTCCACATTCGACTACAAATTCACCGAATGCGTCGGGACACTTCGAAGGAGGCCTCGCGGCGTCGGTGGTTGCACAGGATGACCATGTAGCGTTGGCTGGAGTGGGCCCTGTTCTGGCAAAATGTGATAGACGCCCATCAAGTGGTCAATTGAATCATTTCATTCCAATACAGAACAATAAGGAGAATGAAGTGAGCCATGTGCAGGATCTCAAGAAGTTGACACGTGAGCAATTCTTTGCCAGTGACAATGGTGCTCGCCCAAAGGAAGAGTACAGCCTAGTGTCCCATCCGGGACTGCATATTGTGTCAGAGAGGACGAAGATGTTCGAATCAGGACGACCATTGTCGCCAGATGGAAATTTTCTTGACCGCACGCAGTTGTACAAAAGTGAGTTGAGTCGCCTGAACAACAAAGTGGCGATACCCAATGTGGCGCACAGAAAGAAGGAGTTCGAGCAGATTGGCTCGTCTGAGGAACGCGACAGATCAGTGAGCTTAGATCATTCAGATCTCAGTCGCAGACTCCCGCGAAATGGCCTGCTGCCAAGTGATCGCGACTCTGCGTCATCGCCGTACAGGAGTGTAGAAAGGGTGACGGATGGTGGTGATGTGGTCACCATGAGACCGGCAAAGTGTGCAATTAGTTTGGATGACGAGGAGCGGCGCGTGAGACGAATATCGTATTTGAGAGCCACGGCCAATGAAGGATCACTCCACAGTGACCAGGTGACGGACACCACGAGCTACTCATCGATGCCGTCGGACGTGTTGGATGACGATAAGTCACCGTCATCGCCGTCCACCCGTCGAAGCAGCCAGCGAGTGAGTGAAGATCTGGGAATACTCCTCTATTCATCCGCTCAGAGGAGAGACTCGAATTTACTGGACATTGGTGGTGAATCTCATGCAGGGAACCTCCAAGTAAAAATCACAATAATTGATGGGAAGAAGTCACATGATCGGTCGTGGAAGAATATCTGGGCAGAGCTGAGAGGCAACAAACTCAAGATGATGATACAACGAGAGGGAAAACCGAATCAGGTAAATGTATTATCGATATTTCTTAAGATTCATTTAATGTTAACTGATTGATCTTGTGCTTACAGAATCTTGGTGTATTGGATTTGAAAAATTTCAATGTGACCGATGCCAATTATGCGAAGAGGAAGCACGTCTTCAGGCTGATATCGGTTCCATCAACACAAATCACAACCTTCTCTCCGCTTGGACCCACTGAATTGCTTCTTCAATCTGAAAATAATTACGAGATGAATCTTTGGAGAGATTTGTTGCAATCAGTTTGTGTTCCGGAAATGCTTCTGAAGAAGGTAAATTACCAGAGTTCTTGTTCGAATAGATTTGCTATTCTTGCGATTAGAAGGGTCATTTGTTGTATCCAACGATGTACTACGCCTGCGGGTGCCAGGGACTCGCACAGTTTTTCTGAAATGGGAAAATGTGTTCGTCTCACGACAGTTGGTCAAGATAAACCTTCAGTCCTTACTTAGAATTTCCGATATATGAGCTAATGAGTTTTCATCGATGTCTTTATCTTGATTCTCCATTTGATTTTGTTCAGCTTCTATTCTCACTACAGCTGATTCTGCAAGTTCCCTGATAAAGCGCCCTTGTGGGATTTTGTGTTCATATCTCATGCATTGTTACTTTAGTATCGTATAGAATCTCTTGATTGATAAACAGTGAATTACCTGAACTTAAAGTATTGCTTTCTCTCTCCACACCATCGATTGCAAATGAATGGTGAGCAATGAAAGATATAAGAATTAGTACCACCGGGAAGATTCGCTTAGTCATATTGATAAACTTTCTTCAACAATTGCTTCGACACTACTCTAGTTATGGATTTTCCATAGCATCTTCTTATAAGGAGATGAAAGAGAAAAAAATGGTTCTTAATTAAACAATGCATTAGAATTTTATTACAAATTTTTAATGATTTCCACCCATATTCGCTGCGACACTTAATTCGGTGACTTGTGAATGCAAATAAGAATGCGATACGTTATCGGTGGATATTTTTGTGGTGTTTCGTAAGAGGGAGTTAATTGAAAGCAAGCAAACCGAAAACACACTTCATTTCATCATGTGATTTTTGTTCCGTAATTTTGTACTCTTGGAAAATAATTGTAATTTGATGGATTTCTCAGTTGAAAGAGATAAAATGCTAGCAAGTGACTTTTATGTGTTGACTAGTAGGAAATTGAAGAGTATTGTAAAGAAATATGTGAAAATTTCAAAGGTTATTGTACGTCTCGTGTGTCAAAGCATCTCCAAACACAGTGATTTTACATCATATTTCATAACATCTTTCAGGATTGTGTTCTTGGCGATGTGGGCAGTCAGATTGCTGAACCGCAGAGTGTGGCCGCTATTAAGACCATTCAGACACCGTCAGCGACTAGTGATGAGAGTTCTGGTGCAAAGAGTGGCTCGACAACGTCGAAGAAATACTATTTGGGATCCAGATCACCGTCTGGACAGTCTCCAGTGACAAAGAGCCGGAAGACGCCACAGCAATTGAACATAACTGTGCCCAGTGCAGCGTCCGGGAGTGGAGGACAGAAGGACTTGAGCGACAAGGAGGGTGGATCACCGAAACCTAAGACGTGGAAGGGTCTCGTGGCGAGGCAATTGAGGAAAATTCAGGGACAACCCACTGCAGGTCAGGGCAGTTATCCAACCTTCCCAGAAGGAGCGTCGATTGGTGTACCTCTCTCTCATTGTGTTCCGGTGAGTTATAAATTGTGATGGAAAAATCTACTGCAGGCTCTTTACTGTGACATTTTGTCTTTCAGTCTGAGGAGAATGAATTTGTCCCTTTCCTCGTTGCACGATGTACGTCAATTGTTGAGCAAAAAGGCCTCGATATTGTTGGTATTTATCGTATACCTGGCAATACAGCAGCAATTTCGGCACTAACTGAGCAAGTGAACAGAGGATTTGATGATGCGACTCTGATGGATCCAAAATGGGAAGATGTCAATGTTGTCTCCAGCCTCTTGAAGGCATTTATCCGTAATTTGCCTGAACCTCTGCTGCACACTGAAATTTACCCGAGTTTCATCAATGCTGACAAGAAGAGTGGAAGATTGAGGTGGATTCCTAAACATGTTTGACTCTAGTAAATTTTCTCACTAAAATTGGAATTGAATTGTATTTCAGAATGTCTGAATTGAAGAATCTTCTAGAGGCTTTGCCGCCTTATAGTTATGAAACAATGAAGCATCTCATTCGACATCTTCATCGTGTGAGCCAGAATTGTATGGTGAATTTGATGGAGCCAAAGAATTTGGCAATCATATTCGGGCCATCGATTGTGCGATCATCGAATGAAACATTGGAAACTGCAGTAAAGGACATGAAGCATCAGTGTCGAATTGTCGAATCTCTTGTGACGCACTACGGATACTTCTTTGAGAAGGATCCCATTCCCGATGTAGCTGAACTCCCCACACCCACGGAGGCCCATAAGGAATTGGACGCACCGACAACCAACTTACTACTCGATAATGTTGCCAAAATTGAACGTGAGTGACTGGAGAATGGCATGATTCTGAATAGAGGTTTAAATGTGTGTTGTTTTTGTACATTACAGCATTTAAAGAGAAAGAGTATAGCTCTAGATTTGTGGCCAGTATTGTACAAGCAGCGAATAGAAAAATAAGAAAATCTACAACGAGAAAAACAGTTCTTTCCACGGGAACGCCAGATAATCTATCTCTGGATAGCAACACTGTAAATATATTTAAATGAAGCATTTCAAGTGGAAAATTATGGGAATTAATTGAATTTCTTTACATCTTTCAGTCCACCGAATCGAAAGACACCGCATCAGCACTTCAACATATAGAATCAACGAAGGAATTGGAAAGTTTGAAGCACAGATTATCAGAAGACGATTCAAATGATTCCACATTTGTTGAAAATGGTAAGTTGCCTTCTCATCTTTTATGAAATCAATGAAGAGAAAAGAAGAATAAGTAATATTTTTGATGAAAATTAGGTAGAATAGATGATGAATTATATGATTGGATGTTGTGTAAAGAATACATCAAAATTATTATATTAGGACTTCAGTGTAGCCGGAATAAAGTATTTCGTCTGAGATTGAGTAGATCATCACAAAAAGCCAATTTGCCACAAGAATGTATTCAGTGGACGCAGGTGAATAGACGTGATGAATGCGTCTAATAACAGTTTTGATTTTTATTTCTTTTTTTGGCTCTATTAAACATGAAAACAAGTACTTAGCCATGAGCAATTCTTCATCACCACAGTTTATAATACAAAAAATTCCTATTAAAACAATACATTTTCGCTTTTATGCTGCGAACTCTAATTGTGCTTTCTTTTGAAAATAATCCCATTACTGACAAGCATTTGCGTCAAAAGTCAAACTCTCTATAGACATTAGATCGTGTGAAGCTCATTAAACGATTTTGTGATGGTTGAGAAGAGGGAGATGGTAATGGATTTTATGTCTTTTGCAGGATCAATGTCCTTAAATACAGTAACAATTGCCCTGGACAACAAATTGAAATCTCTGCGGTGTTCATTGGACTCGTCCACTCAGGATAGCAGTGAAGTTGACGCTCCTCTGAGGAGTCAAGCGCTCAGTATTGGGGACAATTTGCCGTATGCTGATGAGTCTCCGGAGAGATCTTTGTTGTCGGTGAAGATGAAGCCTCTGCAGCGCGAGATGGTGAAGCACAAAGCACCGACAGCGAAGAAGGATCCGGAGCCAACAGTTGGCAAGTCTGTGGATGACGATGTGTCCACGTCGTCATCATCATCATCATCGTCATCGTCTGGAGACACAGACACTTCCACCACGAGCATCCCCATTCATATTGATTCTGAGGTGTTGCGCAAGATGAATCGCATTCTGACCAATTTGGAGAGAAACACCACCAAGATGAATCGGTCGCTATCGCTGAACTACAAGAGCCAGCAGAAGGGTGGCGAGTGTTGCTGTCATGTGAATCATCGGGTGATCAATCGTGTGCCACTGACCAAAGATGAGAAGACTGACAAGAATATCAACAAGAAGAGGCACTCGCAGGAGACGAAGGGACACCACAGACGGTATGACAACCGCTCCATCAGACGGAGACACACCGTTGGTGGGACACACGATTACTCACCCAAATACATTGAGCGCACAGGGAATCCTCCCATGGACAACTACAGCACACCGTGCAGGAACTACGTGATGCGAAGGAGCAGCTCACCTGAGTAGGGCTGATTAATGATAGGGGGTTCTTCTCGAAAGCATACAGAATCTACTATATAAGATATTCATCTTTACTACTTCAAATTACAAACTAGAGAACTTGCATTTATACAAGAATGTAGGTACTCAATTCAAATGTATCAAACTCTCATTCTTAATTGAAAAACCAGAAAATATTCACTAAATTTCGAGAAGAATTCTTAAGAGATTATGTATTGTGGGCAAATTTCCATGATTTTTCCCCCCTGAAGAGATTTCAATGAACAGCGAAATGGCATTATTTAGAAGTTAAATACTAGGGGTTTCCGTGAAAATGTGGCAAAAGGCGATTTTTGTGTGTTGTGCAATGTGAAAAAATGACAATGAATGATAAATGATTATGGGGAGAAAATTTCCACCGAAACTGTATGGAAAGGCAGAAAAAATCAAGTTAATCATAGATTATTTCTTCATCAAATTGAAGTAAGTGGATTAAAACGTAATGTAAAGCCAATGATAAAAATGATTCTTCGTAGATGATAATAATTTCATGTCAATGTCTTGCCCATTTATTAACTAGCTTAGTGAGGGACAGAGAGATTATTGAAAAAGAAAAGAGAAAAAGAAATATACTATTTATGTAATGTGAAAAAATGCCGATGGGGAATGCATTATAAAGTAAAAATGTTTTTCTTTCTTTCTTTTGGTTACTTCTTAGCTTCATAAATAATATAGCGAATATGAAAATTTTTGTGATAATTTCCTTTTTTTTTTGTTATGCAGCTTATTTAATTCCCCCTTTCTTCCCCCAAACTTTTTTTTTTGGAGAGCGATGACGTGTGCAGGCGAAACAGAGTCTAGTGAGAAATCTTTGAAACAATGAATCTCACAAAGAATAAAAAAAAGTATATATCTATTTTTTAGAAAATCTATTCTAAAATGAACATATGCAAAAATTATATCCCAGCACATTTGGAGGAAAATATGCGAAAGACAATTCATTAGTGATGTTTAAAAAGTGACAAAAATATCCTGAAAATCATGCTAAGAGAATATTTATAAAATCTTACATACCCTGATAGCTAAATCCAAGGCTAAATCCTTTAATTTTTCTAATATGCAAGAAAATACAACTATTTTTATAGGATGTAAATACTGGATATAATCAATAGAGAACAGGAAATCACTTCATTGTGTATTTATTTGGGAAAAAAGAAAAAAAAGGTAAAAACGGCACTGTAGACAATCTGCCGAGCATCATTCTGTCTTATTTGAGCTCTGAGAGAAGACAGATCTGGCGTAGGAGACGTGCAGAGGTTTGTTCTTTAGTATATAGCCGTGAACCTCACGTAGAGCCCGATCGACCTGGCGTTCGCCGACTTTCACGTCGGTTTCCGAGGTGAATTTGATCCATGCCTGGCCGCGGAGTTTCCCCTGGAACTTGCAGTCGATCTTAATATCCTCCTTGCGCTTGGAGTAGCGCCGGAAGATGTGCCAGATATCATCCTGAGTGGCCTCTTTGGCAATGTTCTTTACGTAGAGCTGAGTTGACGGCACTCCGGCTGAATACTGGCCAAAAACGGGCAATTTTTCAAGTTGATCGGGCGGGATGCGATTGGCTTCGAGATCCTTATCGCTTAGGAAGGCGCATTCTTGAGAGCTGATCGACAGGCTAGACGCCGAGGAGGAGGACGAGCTGCTAGAAGATTCAGAAGAGCTCAAGGACGGTGGCTTCTCAGGCTGTGCATCGATCTTATCAGGCACTTTGAGGGTTATCTTCTTCGGGAGGGCGAAGATCTGGGTGGCATTCTCAAATATTTCCGATGGTTCCGGCTTGGCGATTTGCGGACTCTTTATCATTAGACTCTTGTGCTTCTCGGCCTCGAGCAGAGTCCGGATCTTCTTGGAGCGCTCAGGCTCAGTTGTCACGTGTTTGCGCTTCTCTGCCAGACGTCTCACTGTCCTGACACTCTCATCCTCTTCTGACTCCAGCTCACTCTCGTCCGTCGCCACGAGCTGATCTCTGGCGTTGGAATACTGTGTCGTCTTGTCAACACCGCTCGACAGGTTGACCTGTGTGCTGACATTGCAGAACTCCTGACTGGGCCCCACTTCGTAGAACGGCGGCACGAGGTTCATGCGGTTCATGATGTGCAGGACTTGAGTGTAGAACATTGGCACAGCCTTCAATTGCCTGCTAATCGCCCGGATGATGTCGACCGTGGGTGGTGGATAATTGTAGCGCAGATAAGATACAGGTGGCTGTAGGAAATTAAGATTCTTGTTGATGGCCATTAGGCTCTGCATAAAGCTCTCCATGCGGTCTTTGCTCTCGTCCAGACTGTCCTGCTCCGTTTCCTTCTCCTTGTACACTGGAATACCACTCACGGCCGGCTCGTACTTCAAGCCGCAATCCTTGGCATAAGTCACGCAGATTCTGTACCTGGAATATCAAGATGATTGTCAAAAATTTGCGCAGGAATTGATAGAGAGAACATCATACCCCATTAGGTCCATCTGATGAAGCCGGTGAAGAGCTTGTTCAGCCTCAGATTCCGTGCTGAAAGTCAGTCGTGCACAATTGCCACCAATCATGGCAACATCTTTGGCTCCAACATTCTGTAGCAAATGAGATCTATCGGCCAGAGAGAGAACCGGTGGGAAGTTCTTAATAAACAGCGCCCGCTTGTTCACCAGCTTCTCCATCTTTCACGTATACAGATACGATCAGACTAACTGCAAATTCAGATTTCTGCATTGATCAGCAAAATTGTCGCATCCGCGCGTACAGTGATTATTGAGGTTATAAACTCCACGGACTATTCGAGAGTGTCATTCCGCGGCGTGTGTCACGGGTAAGTCAGCGCGCTGAATTGCCGGATAGGCATCAGGCGAGTCAGGGGGTGTTTCGGTTGTTTTGGCCTAAGAAATTGTTCCGTGTCCTGTGAAGGATTCCACTCTGAAAATGGCCACATACAATGCCAAACATAACTTGGGTGATGAGAAAATTGACTACGACAGTGATTCCAGTGACACAGTGCAGGAGTTGAAGGATTTCTCCGATAACTTTGCATTTTCTGTAAGTACATTTCGAGCCCTCAGAAGAGCAATTGTCATTTATGCTGTTTCGCAGAATCTCTCCTCCTGCTGGGTCTGCAATGGATACTACGGTCCCTGCTTTGGGCAACCGGTGTGCGGAACGTGCCACGCATTTCTGTTTCCCTCTGTCACGGACGACGAAGTCGTAGTGACACAGTTATCGGACGATGAGGATTCTGGGAATGACGAACCGCCACAAAATTCCACTCACAGCGAGAGAGTGGAAGAGGAAGAGGAGGAGGAAGACGATGATCCTGAGGTGGGGGACGAGGATGTTGGCGATGAGGAGACAGAGGAGGTGGAGATGAATGCTGTGGAAATTGCCTTTGAGAGGCCAAAACCCACTCCGCCGAGGAATCTCAATCAATACTTGGAACTCTTGTCAGCACCTCGTGTTGCTGACAGGAACTCCAGTCGAATTGAGATATTTCCCGTGGAAGTACTCCTCAAGATCTTCTCTTATCTGGACGACATATCTCTGTGGAACGCCAGCGAGGTGTGCGAGCAATGGAAGAGAATCCTGCAGACGCACACGGGCGAAACCATGTGGAAGAAGTACACGCGAGAGAGATGGCCACTGTTTCAGCAGATCGCCACCATTCCGAATTGGTTTGACATGTACTCCGCTCTCATGGCGTCCTGCTTCTGTCGCACCTGCCTCATCCAGATGTCCCTGAAGACGCCATTGCGTGGCTTAGTTGATCTCATGAAGATGAAGCGACTGCGATCTGAGATAATGTGTCTAAAAACGGGCGCCGCGGATGGCATCGATGCTGTGCCACTGGATAATCAGCTCTCACACTGGCAAGGATCCATTCTGGGGCCGCCTGGGAGTCCGTACGAGGGAGGAAAGTTCTTCCTCTACATCGTCATCCCGCAGTCCTACCCAATGCTTCCGCCCAGAGTGAGATTCCTCACGAAAATCGTTCATCCCAATGTGTCCCGGCACGGAGACGTTGGCATTGATATCATTCAGCATAACTGGTCACTCGCGCTCACCATTTCAAAGATCCTTCTGTCAGTACAGAGTCTTCTGACGGATCCATTCACAGAGGTAAGTTTTGTCCTCGATCCTTCTTTGACTTCCCCAAGTTAACATGATGTTTCTTCTCTCCAGATTTGTATGGAACCTTCCCTGGGACGACTTTATGAGACGGACAGATCAAAATTTGAGGCTCTGGCGAGGAACTGGACGTGGAAATATGCGATGCACGAAGTCATCCCGCCACTCCCGCTTTCGCAATAATTTATTTATACACTTTCCCATCCCTTCGCATCTTCATAAATTTTATTATTGAAACGACAGAAATTTGCAGAAATTGTGAAGCATAAGCTGTAAAAGGAGGAATGCAATGAAGCATAAGTAGTCTGACAAATCTCGTGTGTTGTGTCTGCATGAAAAAGTAAATATTGAGAAAAACAGGGGAAGAACAGGTGAGATGATTGGAAAAATACCCTAAAATCCCTTGGCATGCTCTAGTTTGTGAGAAAAACGTGGAATATTCTGAAATTAGTGAGATTTTGGATGAGAAATGGCCGGAGTTCTATTCTAACCTCGAACTTTCTGTTGAAGATGACTGTGGAGGAGCAACGAGTGACTGTGATTGGGGAGATCATTCAGGCACTCCTCAGGGCACACCACCAGGGTGTCGATGTGAATCTGAATGCCTTGAAAGCTAGCATAACCTCCAGATATGGCCTGGAGAAGACTCCTCGTCTAGTCGACATAATAGCGGCGATACCGGAAGATGCCAAGCCTATTTTGCTGCCGAAATTGCGAGCAAAGCCCATCCGCACCGCCAGTGGAATCGCCGTTGTGGCTGTCATGTGTAAGCCCCATCGCTGTCCTCATATCAACTTCACGGGCAACATTTGCGTGTACTGCCCAGGAGGTCCGGACAGTGACTTCGAGTACTCGACGCAGAGCTACACTGGTTTCGAGCCGACGTCCATGCGCGCAATCCGGGCGCGCTATGATCCCTTCATTCAGGCGTACAATCGCGTGGAGCAGCTGAAGCAACTCGGCCACTCTGTGGACAAGGTGGAGTACATTGTGATGGGCGGGACATTCATGAGTCTTCCTGAGGATTATCGTGACTACTTCATCAGGAATCTTCACGATGCCTTGTCTGGCCACGCGAGCGCCAATGTGGCTGAAGCTGTGCGGTTCTCAGAGCGCTCCAAGGTGAAGTGCATTGGGATAACCATAGAGACACGCCCAGACTATTGTCTGAAGAGACACCTCAGCGATATGCTGAACTACGGATGCACTAGGCTGGAGATTGGCGTTCAATCCGTTTACGAGGACATTGCGAAGGACACTAATCGAGGGCACACTGTGAAGGCGGTCTGCGAGAGCTTCCACATGTCCAAAGATGCCGGTTTCAAGGTGGTGTCGCACATGATGCCCAATCTGCCGAATATGGATCTCGAGCGGGATATTGAGCAGTTTGTGGAATTCTTTGAGAATCCCGACTTCCGGGCGGACGGCCTCAAAATCTATCCGACCCTCGTGATCCGCGGCACAGGTCTGTATGAGTTGTGGAAGACGGGGAGGTACAAATCCTACCCACCGTCCACTCTGGTGGACCTCATCGCCACCATTCTGGCCTTGGTGCCACCGTGGACGAGGATCTATCGCGTGCAGAGGGACATCCCCATGCCTCTGGTCACGTCTGGTGTGGAGAATGGAAATCTGCGCGAATTGGCGCTGGCCAGGATGAAGGATCTCGGCACGGCTTGTCGCGATGTGAGGACTCGCGAGGTGGGCATTCAGGCGATTCACAACAATATTCACCCCAACGAAGTGGAGCTCATTCGACGAGACTACGTGGCCAATGGTGGTTGGGAGACTTTCCTGGCGTACGAGGATCCCCATCAGGATATTCTCATTGGCCTGCTGCGCCTGAGGAAGTGCTCCGCTGAGACCTTCAGACCAGAACTCGTGGGCGACTGCTCGATTGTGCGGGAGCTGCATGTGTATGGAAGCGTGGTGCCGGTGAAGGCGAGGGATCCCACCAAATTCCAGCACCAGGGATTCGGGGTGCTGCTGATGGAGGAGGCCGAGAGGATCGCTCGCGAGGAGCACGGCAGCTCAAAGATATCAGTGATCTCGGGCGTGGGCACGAGGAATTACTACAGGAAGCTCGGATATGAACTTGATGGACCCTACATGAGCAAGTCTCTGTGAATGTATATAATTTCGAGAGCAAATATACGAAATTTAATATATTGCACACATGCGTTGTGTGAAGTTCATTTCAGAGAATCACCGGAGACGAGCTTTCGCGAAGTTAAGTTGATGAAAACACATCGTATTGCTTATATTTTCTTTATTTGACATCTATAATCATTTTCTTTTAATTGTATAACATCAAATTACAGAAAATTCATGTATTTTTCTTCAGAAGATTATTTTCTCTTGTAGCCTACAATTGTCCTCTAGTTTTTTTTTCTCTTACTAATATTGTGTACTTTTTCTTCATCTATTTATTTGTGGATTGTTTGCTCATTTGCATTTAATTGTAACGTGAATTAAAAGCATATTTTCACTATTTTTAATTGAATAGAAACTTGTTACTGTACTTGTGTGTGAAAAGGAAGAGACACAGGAAGTGGAGTGGGAGTAGAAGAGAAGTCATCGCCAAAACAATTACTCCCTCTCTTTCTCTCTAGACTCTAGACTAGAGGGTTACATTAAATTCTGCATTTTGCTCTTTTTGCATCACAGGCCTCTAAATTTCTAATATAGGATGATACATCTTCAAAAAGGAGATTTGATGCACTGATAAAATACCTTTGAATACAATATTTTTTTTCCTCTACTAAGAATTATTCTTCTCTCTCTTCTTTAATATGCAGTAAATATTGACGCTGTGTAACTTCTTTTACGGATATATTTCTTAGCTTCTTTGTCATTTTCTCAAATAATCCCATTGTATTACTGAGTCTATTTCTCATTATTCATTAATTCTGATCAACTAATATTGAAATTTAATATAACATTGCCTTTATGATTAAATATTTTATCTCCATAAATATTTCTGTCATCTCCTTTTACATAAAATAGCAAACAAATTTTTTTCGAGATATTCTCTCATCAACACATTTTCAATTTTTTTTTTAAATATATTATTAATTCTGCCGAGGCATGGATTACAAAGAGATAGAAAAACTTTACGTTGTCGCTGTTTTAGAGTGTTACAAAAACAAGTTTTTACATGTTGTACGGACAAAAATACTGTGCTCAGTGCGAATAGGAAGAACTTAGAAAATAAATAACAATTCTTAGGGAATATTTTCACTTTTTCCTTCTCTCAAAAAATAAATCTATCCACTAATAATGCTTGCAGTGCAGAAAATATAGAAGCTCTAAGTTATCATATCATTTGCATGAATGTCACAGTAATTTGAAAGAATTAATAAAATATAAATAGAAAAAAAGCTATCAATTAAAAAAAGACCTATTACATTACTTTAAATTATGTTCCTCGCTAAAATACTAAGAAGCGCTTCATTAATATGATAATTGCAACAAAAAAAAACTATGACTGATATTTAGGAAAACTATAAGCTATTAAATTCAATTATTGTCTTACAAGAAACTACGTGAGAAAGTATAGGTTTGCAGACATTAAAGCACCTCAATTGCGCCCAGTTCTTCTTAAGAACATGTCAGACGCATGCATAGGTTGAGAATGTTTTATATAAGAAATGTGAAGGAAAAAATATCTCAAGATGATGAAAAAGCAAGATTTTTTAAAGTGCGGCATTAAGTCCTCCACTAAAGAGTTTAGGTATACAATTGCTCGATAGAAAAGTGTTTTTTTTCCTTAAAAATTTTGCATTTGTCTCTTTTCCATATTTTGAACCCTCAATTTGATTCTTTTTACTCTTATTTCTCAAAATATATATTTTTCCTGTTCTTTATAGACGTGTACTTTGCTCTTGTAAGGTTTTTTTTGAATTGATTTTCACCTTCTTAATATCAGCAAAAAATTCTTTAGCACCCCTTTTGATTTCTTTTTGTCCACTCACGTCTTTGCAAATTTGTTTCAAAAATTTTTTACCGTCCACTGCGTAGACCATTTATTTAATGCTTTAATTTCATTAGAAAAATTCTCAATTTCCTCCAAGAAAGTAAAAGCTTTTTTTCCATATTATCATCGTTCATGTTCCATTTTTTTTTTTGAATAAGTTAAACAATATTTTTCTTTTAAGTTTCTAATGGTTCTTGTTGGCATTTTTTTTTCTCGACAGACACAAGAAACCACGGAATTTGTACTTTTCTCACACGCAATTTTCCTCCACTTAATCCTTTTAACGTGTTTTGCGGTATTGTTTTCTTCATTCAATTAAAGGTGTTGTTTTTTCTTTAAGTTCTCTTGAATCTTGGATAAATGCAACAAATAAACAAAAAACGAATAAAATTTTTTCAACAATTTCTTCACCACTTTTCCTTTATAACAATTATTCATTTTCCCTCGCCCCATCTTTTATCAGCTCTCATTCAACAGAAACCAAACATTTATCTTTTATAACAATTTCTTCATAATCATCATTTTCATCTCTTACTACAAATCCATTCTATTTGCATTTTATTTACTCAGTATACAGGCTTGTAGCAATGTTTAAAACATCGAGGTAAATAATAGGATAAAAAGAATAACAGATAAATAAATAAAAGGGAGACAATATGACATAATAATGCAATAAAATTAAAAAAAAAAAAACGTATAATTCTAGAAAATATTTAGGCAATTCTAGGAAGTATATAGTTGTATTGTTTAAAACAATATTTTTACTGATCTCCTTGGGAAATCATGTAAGAAAAATAATATTTGCAAAAAAAACATCCTACAAATACTTTTGATTTGCTCCTTTCATTTGTCTTCTCTTCTCAATTGAAAAAGCCTTTCTGATTACTCTTCGCCGGCGAGACTCTCTGTGACCCGAATTCCGCATATCTCAACGTATAATACTCTTCATATAGCAGTGAATGTCAAAAATTTAGAAAAAAAAATAATAATTTTTCCCACTTTTGTATGGTCCATTCAACACAATCTTTATGGCACTATTGCACAGGAATTTTAATAGAGAAGTAGTAGGAAAATATATAAATCACTCTTGATCGCAAAGAGTCTCGCCAAAACCACCTTTTCTGTGTTGATACAAACTTAAAGCCTTTTAAAAGGGAAAATAGAGTTGTCTACTCACGTCTCGATCTCTTGGGGCGCGAGCTTCCGCCAAGATCACTGTCGCAACTCGATCCTCCGAGTGACACAGAGTGCAGGAAATTGCTTCCGCCCTGGCCACCAGAGGACAAGACGCCGCTCCTCACCTTCTTGCCACCCACCTGGCTCTGTGCCGTGACCTGCAGTGAAATGGCGTGGGTGTTGAGCTTCTCCGCCAGCAGGAGATCCTTCAATCCCTTCATCTTGTGGCTGTAGAGTGTTATCACGGGCCTCTTGGGTCGCAACTCCTCCTCGTCATCCTTGGGCTCGAATTTTGGTCCATCACCCTTCGCGGGATCACTTGAGGGTTTCACCTCAGCCTCTTGTTTGGCCTCCTCCTTGTCACTCTTGCTCTCATCTTTCTCCTGCTTGGCTTCCTCCTTCGGCGCCTTGGTCTCCTCAATTTTCGCCTCGGAAACACTCTTCTGCCCACCTTCGGGTGGCGTCTGCTGTGTCTCCGTGAATGGCTGTCCACCGCCCTGCAGCAGAAAGTCAGGATTGAGAATCTTCTCACCGCAAGCAGCGGTGAGAGCCTCCAGCGTCGGCGGCAACTTCGCCACATCCTCACTCCCATTTTCCTTGCAACCCTTCACACCATCTCCCGCACTCTTATCCTCCTTCCCATGGATTACTATGTTGTTGTTCATCCCATCCCGTCGCCGCTTCTCCTCCACACTCTCCTCGTACGTGTGATGCTTGGTAGCCTCTTTGCGATTGACTATGGAAAGCGATGACTGCACATCGTCGTCGTCACTGGCACAATTTATGGTCACCTGAGACCGAATGTCGTAGTCAAACTTGGAAATGGTATTCACCAGCGGTTTTGCCCAGCCAATATGAAGAATCGGTGTTAAACTGCCCTCTTCCCACTGGCAAATGCCATCGTAGAACCTGCAATTGCACAAGAAACATGTTAATCTCTGTGTTTTCTTGGAAAATCCATGCAACGTTGCGTTATACCTCAAGAGATTGGCAAAACACTGAGGATCCCGCAAAATACTGTGTGCCGAATGTCCTGAACTCTCTGTCTTCATTACCAGAGGAATCTGCTCATTGGCAATGTCCAGCAACTCCTTATAAATCTCCTCATCGTCACGGGAATAAATGTACCTGTGTGAAATTTATGCAAAATTAGGTCAAAAAGGCACAGAATAAATTAGTCATCAAAGTTATTGATTTTTTCTCTGTAAACAACAAGTCCCTTTTGAAAACATTGCAAAGGATTCTCCCCATCAGTGGTGTGAAAACCCTCTGCAATTGCGACGTGACCCCGAATAAGAGCGAAGTCATTTGAATATTTAACGTGTGAATGACACAATGAGAAAATGCTTGGGAAAGTCTACTCACATCCTGATGACATCCCCAGCGTTGGCCCACGACGCAAAGGCGTTCTTGTAGAGATTCTTGCGGTAGTAGTAGCCTCCCTGATATGTGTAGGGATACACGTGGTAGTTCTTGTAGTGCGTACGGGCAGATCTCACGGACTCCTCGTATAGCTCCTCACTGGCGGGCCGCTTGTCCGTCTGGCACATCTCCTCCAACTCCCCGAGACTACCCAGACCCATCGGGTACTTCTCCATGTGGCCCATGTCGTACAGGAGCCACAGAAGTTGCTGCTGCAGCTCAGTCACTTCCAGGCATGCACTTGTGATGCTGAGGGAGGGATTTATGGCCAACACCAGAGCCACCACTTCCATGTGGCGCGTGCACACTACCGGGTGGCCGCAGAGATAGAGCCAGGATTGCGATTCCACTCCCGCGGACACGGGTTGCCCGCGTTTGTCCTCGAAGCCTTTCCCATGCCATGTCACTTCAATCGTCTCGTCCTGAGTGCGTCCGAACACCACCCACGCGTGGTCCTCGGAAATGGCCAGGTGAACATCGGAGTAGCCCAGCATCTGACATCCTGCCACCACGGCGAAGGCCACCCCGAAGCAATCCAGCTTGTTGTGTGCCAGATAGCTGTACAGGCTCTGCAGGTGTGCGCGGTCCTTGTAGGAGCTCCTGATCAGGGAGTTCCATATGACATCCGACACCCTCTTGATCACTTCGCGCGTCGCGTACTCCCGGCGAGACGCCCGACCGGTGGATTTGCCCTCCACAGTGGCGAGAATGGTCCTAAACTTCTTATATAACAGCTCCACGGCCTCAATGGGGATCACGGGGAAATTGCTGAGCTCCTCCACGCTGCCCGGTGACGCCGTCACACCGGCCACCTCCACGCCGCGGGTCAGTGTGTTCTCAATGATGCCCGTGACAATTGACAGCATCGTGAGGTCGGGAGCTGTGCGTTCCAGCTGGCGTCGAAAAAGCTCCACAACATCCTTCCCACTGCGCAGTGGGAAGAACCGCGACTCTTCCTCGCCCAACACTGACGCCATCGTGTCTCTCTATTGAGTCACCCCACTGCAATCCATTGCAATTGCAAGCCTCGGAAAAAGCGACGCAATTATTGACAATGATTAATCTCGCGACACAACTTTTTTTTCTTTCTCACGCAAAGTGTGTGTATTACGGCGAAATAGGGCGAACAAGAGTGTCCACCGCGAGTGGCGCTGCTGTCCGAGGGTGAAATATTCCAACACAAGGTCACAGATATAGCGATTGAATGGATTGAACGCAGTGAATAAGAACCAGAAAAATTTATTATTTACTAGTCAAAAGGTTCAAAAGAGTTTGGAGATTCACGAAAAATTACAATCTCTAATTATAATTCTTTTACTCCATAAACTGTATAATTTTGAACGGTAAAAAGGGTGTCGTTTTCTGTTTCATTCGCCTCTACATTTTGGCAATGGTTGACTTGAGAATCTCTCAAACCTCGAGCAATATCTGCGTAATCGGCGTTTCACCCTGAAGATGGCGAAAAATTCACTTGATGTGGAGTAGGGGTTGAAAAATCACGGAATGTGGAAAATCCTCACTTTTCCAAGTTCTCAGTGTTGTGCTTGTGTCGAGAAGTGGTCAAATCTCTTGTGCGAGGGGCCAAGAGTGTCTGCACAGTGAAATTCCTCCTCGTTGGCGATCCGAGGGGTGAAAAAGTCGTGGTGAAGTCTGAATGAGTGCCACCCCCACCCTTTGTGGAAGGCTGAAAAGAAAAACCACCCTCACTTTAACCCTTGAAGGAAATCCCTCTCGCCTCTGATCACATTACGGCTCCGCACAATTCGCCCGGTGGTTAATGAGTATCCTGCTGCTGCTCATCTTCTTCCGGTCCATCTGTCTTTACCTGCAAGACCTCGTCCTCAATCTGTACGAGCGGCTGTTCAGGCCCAAGAACATCTTCCTCCTTCCGTCGGCCAAAAATAAATGCCGCACGTATCGATCGGCCGTGTCGAGTGGCTGGGGCGGCAGTGCAGCGTACAATAGGCTGGTGCAGGAGGAGCGAGCTCGGCTGTGCGAGCAGATTCGCTTGAGGAAGCAGGCACGCAAGATAAGGGCCAAGTAGACAGGCACTCCGTGGCAGAGAGCGTGGATGGGAGATGACTCACGGCTGAGGAGTCACGCAGAATGGAAAACATGGAGAATAAAGAGGAGGCGCGAAGGGAGGGCGAAACGCCACTCAAGCACGGCTGCCAGGATCTGTGGACATGGAATCGGCGCGATAGGTCGCCAGAAGTGTGGCTGAGCGGCCCGGGAAATCGAGTGGTGCACTTCCATCCCAACTGGAGCAAGGGAACGGCGGGCATCAGGGGAACGAGAATCCTCAACAATGGACGCTACTATTGGGAGCTGAAGCTCTCCCAAAGGGTCTTCGGCACGAGGTAATTTGTCATCACACTCCTCGCTCTGACATTTGATCCATTTGACTCACTTTTCACTCACAAAACTCCTTGTTTTTCAGCATGATGTTCGGGATTGGGACAAAACATGCGCGCCTGCACGTGAATAGCTTCATAAATCTCCTGGGCGAGGACAAGAACGGATGGGGATTATCGCACAAAGGACTTCTCTGGCACAACGGCGTCGCCTTGCACTACACCAAGAAGTTCAAGGAGAATCAGAGCACGACTGTGGGTCTGCTGTTCGACGGAATCGCCGGGACATTGACGTATTACAAGGACGGAGGATGTCTTGGAGTGGCCTTCCGAGGTCTCAACGAGGTAAGGCGTCAATCTGGAAGCTCTCTCTCTCTCCCTCTCCCTCTTTGACTCACCATCACATCTCGGGAATGCTTGTAGGTGAATGAGCCTCTGTACCCGATTGTGTGCTCCACGGCGGCCAAAACGGAGATGTTTCTGTCTGAGTGTCGTCGCGACTTCGTGAATCTGCAGGATCGCTGCCGTGCTGCCATCGTGAAGAGGGTGAAGAAGCGCGACGACATCCCCCAGCTGAATCTACCACCGCGAATAGCCAAATATCTCGAAGAGAATCTCTGCGATTCCACGGCTCCCCTCATGCCTGTCGACAACTTCGACATGTACATGATTTAAGGACATTCCAACACAACACTTTTTGCGAATAATTGCATAAACTAACCAAAATTATTTAGCATAAACATATTTTCTAGTCACTTGATAATAATATGAAAAGAAAGAAATCCATGAACAAAACTTAACCATAAGAGAATCTTAATAATTTTTACAATATTTAGATAAAGTAAAAGGACAAAGGAAGAAATAATCTGTGGTAACAATGGAAAAACCGCTGCACAAAAGACAAGAAACGAAACAGTCACACTCTGGCTTTGGTGTTTGTTTTCTCTCCCCTGTGTTTTTTCTAAGAAATCGTATAAAGACAAGAAATTGTGAAATATTTTCGTAATCAATGTCTAGTCATTTTTTTTGGGTAAATCGTAGAAATAGTAATCTTGTAGTGTTTAATGACTTAAGAATATTTTAGAATGATATTCCCGTGGAGTTCTAGGAGTGCCATAAATGTATAATTCTTCTAGTCATAAAGCCATAATGTTAAGTTTCATTCCTTATTTTTTATTTTCCATTTCTATTTTGTCATTTCAGTTCTATATAAAAGGGAAAATTGTAATGATGTTAAATTTATTGAGTTCACAGAATAGTGTAGTAGATGATCTCTGTGAATAGTTTTATAATATAAAATCCTATCTAGTCCAATTGTTTGCCGAGGATATTTTGGGAAGGAATTTTCAAATTCCGTAGATTATTTGTAAAATAATTCGTGAAAGAGAATCAAAAGAAAATAGAGATGTCTAGAGAATGTTCAACTCACCCTTCCCGGAAGTGTCCTCGTAAATGGTAGTGCAAGGTATTTTGTTAGGTGTCTCCTTTTTGGACGTATTACATTTAAGTGCAATATAATCGACACATCCCACACAATACCATACACAGCACTGTCTCTTGAATCTTCAGAACGAAAGCCCCCAAACAGTAAAGTCATCCAGTCAAATGTACGATTCCAAAAGGGATTTCATGGTGAAATTAATAAAAGACAACTTACGTAGTACTTTTGAGAAAAGATCCATCTATTTTAATCTTCATCAGTTTTGCTTGCTCTCCTTGGCGGTCTGCAGGGCCTGAGTCATGTACAGCTTGGCCAGCGATTGCGAGCAGAACTGCGAGATATGCTGCGCATAGGTGTTAATCTGGCCGGACACAATCATGGGATTTAGTCGCGGCGGCACCGTTATTGGCCTAAACATCTTGTTGATGTCCTCCTCGGGCAGTGGCGGCTCTCCCTTCGCGATGCGAGCAGCATTCTCCTGCGCGTGCTTCGTCAGTACACGATGCCGCTCCTGGTCCTGGCGATTCACCTGCTGCAGATGCTTGTTGAACTTGGTCGCCTCCTGGTTGAGCTCGTCCACGCGATCCATGAGGCAACGCAGGTGGTTCTCCAGCACCGAAGCCGTGCCCAGGTCAAGGAAGTGCGTGCCGTCCTCCTCGGGCACCAGCTCGGTGAGCTCCATCATCATAATGTTGGTCAGTGGAGAGTTGCGAATGACCAGCGGCACCTCCGTGAAGAGATTCTCGTAGCTGATCTTCAGCGCCCGCAGAGCCTCTGGGGTGAAGTTCTCGTCCTTGTACATGGCAATCGCTTGCGGCGTCAATCTGTACGCCTTGAGCGTGAGAAAGCCACGAGCGGACTTCTGGGTGTCATAAATCACCACGACGGACTCCTCAATACTTGTTTGGTAGTGATACTGCGACTCGAGCATCGGCAGCGAGAGGAAATTCCCCACGTCGGCACTCTGGTACCAGCCCACATGGAAGTAGTCCACGTTGACGCGCCGGAGGCGACGCATCATCGTGACTTGATAGTCATCCTCATCCATATTGTCTTCATTGTTGGAGAAAGGGAAGCAATTGGTGATTTCCAGCACTTGATCAACTACCAGACCGAGGAGGGCGCCCTGAGCCACCTCCATGTTGCTCATGGACTCCTCGTGGCAGTGCTTCACCATTTTCATCACCGCCTGCGGAGAAGAGATGGAAAATTAGCAATACTGATAGCGCCCCATAACCTACATGAAACGTGGAACCAAAACACTGCAATTTTTACTCATTTCCACCCACAGTGCCAGATAAATTTTACATCCAACACTTTCTTGGGATCACAAATATTGCACATTTACTCACCAATCCATCGCACTGCACGTAACTGATGGTATTCGAGGGATTTTCATGGGAACGTGTACTCCTTGCAGCCGCCATGGTGCCGAATCGATGAAAAATTGCAGCGATGCGACGGCAGCGCCTCTGGTGATTGGGAACCCAAAGACTTCAGTCGGTGAAAAATCGAACATCTCAGACACAACCCTAATTTTGGTGGGAAATTTTAAAAAACAGGTTGTGAATAAACTTCTATGATGGGGTGGCAATTTAAGTAAAGTTGTGAATTTTAGTAAATCTTGCAATATTCAGAACTACGACCAAACGTAGTACAATTTATTTTTCATATCCGCTACATTTGTTTAACATTTTATCTGCCAATTAGCATACAATAGCAATGTCATTAATAATAATAAAATATGAATAGATAAGACAATCCTTTATGTTTCCTCAATTAATGTCGCGCATTAAATGTATTGTAATAAAATAGGATTATATTTTATGGCTGAATCATATAAACATTATTAAAATTTTCAAACACAATGATTGTGTCGAAATTCTACGAAGTTTTCGTGAAATTGAAACAATTTTTGCTTGCTTAGAAATCTAACGAGAAGAAATGAGATAAAAAAAGATACAAATTTAAATGGCAAATTATTTAAGTATCCTACTTTTGTTTCTAAATTAAAAGAGATCCCTCTGCTGAATCCTTCCATTAATGTACCAAAGTTTCTCAGAGTGATGCTCGTGGTCTGCCTAATCCTCACACTTAAATGTGAATTGCCACGTGAGTGAAGAGATCATCCTGCGTGAAGAACATGGATGAACACATTTCGCACTTGAACTCCTTAGCGTTGCTCTTCATCACGCCCGTATCATCAATATCGCCCGTGATCACTTCATTGTCCTTCTCCTCCTTCGCTATCAGCAACACATCCTTGTCACTGGTTCCCTTGGCGCTCTTCTTCGCCGCGAGAGCCAGCTGACGCTTCGTGAGGTTGGCATTGGAGAAAACGGGCAACACCGATACGGCAGTCAGTTCAGCCTGCAGCCGCTTCTTTCCCGGAGTCGAAAGTTGTCTTCTGCTCTTACTACCAGCAGCACTCGCTCCCTTGGCACTTGGCTCACTCGGAGACACCTGGAGAAAAGAAAATTAATTCACACAACCATTCAACACCAATCAAAATTGCCTTTCTCACCTGATTCATCTCTCTCTGGCTCCCAGAAGAGGGTGACTGTTTGATGGGAGACCTGAGAATTGCCTCAAGATCGTTGACAATATCCATGCTGTACTTATTGTACGTTCTCTTCGACAAGCCACTGCCGTCATGCTCAAGAACAGTGGCCGTTGCCGTCATTTCCACCGGCTCCTGCTTAACACTCATCACATCCTGCGTGATCTGTTCATTCACATCCGAGAATGTCGCCGGACTCATCATCCTATCAGTCTGATAGTGATAGTTTACATTCTTAATCCTTGCTCGCGTCTGTTTCTGACGAGCAGTCATATTTGCCTGATTCGCTGATCCAGCTGAAGAGCCCAAATCCGTTGGTGCTGTGCGTGTGATGAGTGTGCGCGTCCGCCTCTTGCCATCCTCCACGGCAACGCGTGTCTTCTGCGTCCTAATCATCTTTGGACGCGATTGTCCTGGCATAGCTACAGCCGCAGCGGACAGAGACGCGGCCACGAGGTTCCTCTTGCGCGTATTCGCACCCTTATTCAGGTCGAATTTCGCCACGGACGTCTCAAAGTCTTCCGACGAGCGCAGCATTTGACGATCTTCCAATGAATCAACATTGAAAGTGTTCCTTGAACGACGAGCAGGTGTTCCACCTTGGCGATTGCCGGCAGAATTGCCCTGTGCCACCACCGGTGACGCTTGATATCTCTCCTGCATTCCCACCTCTGATTGCATGGGATCGTCCTCTGACAAATCCACATCAGAGTTCTTAGAGCGCTGCGCGCGAAGTCGTTCCAATTCATGGGGTTTCAACTTGCGGCGTCGTTTGTACTTCCGCGGACCCGTCTGCAAGACAAAAAGAAGATTAGCATCACAGCTGTAAAAGAACTTTCGAGCAGATTTCAACTCACCGGTGGCTGTCTCTTGGCCAGTGTGTTCATATCACTGTGCTGGATGAGATGCTGAATGAGCTCCGTCGGCAGGGCGAACATCTCAGAGCACACCTCGCAGTAGTATGGAGTGATTGTGGTGCCGCGCTGTGAATCCGGAGCTGAGTGATGTGATCTAATGTGTTCCCGCAAGACGACTCGCTGATTGAACGCCCTGGGGCACACGGAACACGCGTACGGCTTCTCCCCAGTGTGAATACGCTCGTGCTTCCGCAGAGTCCCACCATCGGCAAACGCCTTCCAGCAGTATTTACATCCGTACGGACGCTCTCCAGTGTGGATGCGAATGTGGATCTGCTGCGAGCTGCGCGACCCGAACGTCTTGCCGCACTCCCGACACGGAAACTGTCGCCCTGACACATTTGTGTGCGAGTGACGGTGGTTCATGAGACTCCGACCATCCGGGAACTTCTCGCCACACACGTCACACGTGACGGACTTGTTGCGATGCGACATCATGTGGCGCTTCAAGCGCGCCTTGTTGTGAAACGTCTTGGCACATTTGGAGCAGGAATGTGTCTTCTCCCTGGAGTGATCCCACGCGTGCTTCATCAGTGATCGACTGTCACGACACACCTTGCCACACAATCGGCACGAGTGTATTGTCAACTCGTCAGCGTGAGTCGTGTCAATGTGCTCCTTGATGGTCGTCTCATCCAGGAATGTCTCGCCACAAAGCATACACTTGAAGGGCTGAAAGCGTGCGTGCACTTCAGCATGAGCCAACAAATCCAGCGCCTCTGCAAAAGTCTCTCCACACACATTGCAGCAGTGCCTGGAGATGTCATTATCCACCAATTCCTTCTTCACATGTGCCCTTGCGTGGCGCTTCAGCAGGGCATGACGATGGAAACACATTCCGCACACGTCACAGTAGAAATCCCCAAACTTCTCCTCACCCTCGCCGGAATCTGACTCTGTCTCCTCGTCATTCGCCACAACATCATACTCAGAAGTGCTACCTTGATCCATTCTGTGCGTCATCTGATGCTCTCGCAAGCGAATTGGATCCCAAAACATCTCGCCTGAAAGGGGAAAAGTCACACATTACAAATTGAACATCACATCTTTCAGAGGTAGTTCGTGCTCAACTCACCGCATGTCTCGCATTCGTAGGGTGAATCCCCGCCGTGCATCCTAGCGTGTGAGGCCAAAGCCTTCTCACGGGCAAAGGACACTCCACAGTGTTGACAAACAAATGGTTTCTTTGGATCCGTTACTGGAAATTGCTCAACCATCGGATAAATCTCCTCATGCTGAGCCGGCTGTGTTGAGTCACACACCAGCTTCATGTCCTCATCCACATAGTCGTATTTGGGCATTTCACGAGCATTGTTGCCCACCTTCAGCGTCCTCTTACGCGGCGATGCCTGTTGCACCTTCTTCCGCGGACTCACCGACATTGTGGAGTACTCCACGAAGGGCTTCTTGTCCTGCTCCTCGTCATCTTCCTCCTCGTCGTTGTGACCGGCGAGGAACTCTGTGCCACCGAGATCGTGGTCTGTTGGTGCGTAAGCGTGGATCTTGAAGTGATTGTGCAGGTCACAGCGGCGGATGTACCGAGCGCCACAGAGGTTGCACACATGAGGCCTGTCCGTCTGATGGGCCACCATGTGATTCATGAGGTTGGCTTTCTTCCTAAAGCGGCGACTGCAGAAGTCACACGGATACGGCCGTGATGTTGTGTATTCATCTTGCGGCGGCAGCGGTACAATTTCCTCGTCCACTTGCCCACCGTCCTGGACGACACTTCCGTTGTTGTCAATCAGAATCTCCATCTTGTCGTCCGGCACGCCGCTCTCGTCAATGACAACTTCCTCGCACACCTGCCCATCAAACTGCTGCTGCTCTGTGTACTCCTCCACTTCGGCCTCCTGCACGTGCTCCTCAATGATGTTGCCCATGCTCGATCCGTCCTGTGACATGTACACGAGATTCCCGGCGGAATCATGCTGAAGATGATCCGACATCGCAGCAATGTACTCATCGTCGTCCACTTCTTCAATTATGTCATCTTCATTGAGTGTTCCCGGATCCATATCCACACCGTCATCCTCGGGTACCTCCTGGATTATGTCACCATCATCCAGGACCTCCCCGTCGTCCCCATCGCTCTGAATCCACTCGATCTGGTAGGTTTCCTCCTCATCCATGGCATTGGCGGATGAATACTTCCTGGCCAAGAGAGCCTGGAATGTAAATCAAACATTATGCGATCTGCCTTATCGACACTTCCTCCAACGCCAAGACCTTCCCGGATCAGACAAATCATTCTCCCCACGAAAAAACTACCTATAACACCAGTATTCTACATACTTCTGCTCCAGACAGAATTTTCGGGCCGGAAATACTCCCAAAACACAAGAAACAAAGCCTCTTTTGAGCGAATCTCACGGGAGAGAGAGATGCTCTCTGAGAGAGATGAGAGCGACTCAACTTTTCACTATGGCGGTCAACTTGGTACGGCAAAAATGAAAGATTGTGTGAGGTTATGGGAAAATGAGGTTAACCCGCTGGAAAATACAATTTTCCTCGCGAAAAATCACTGTCACGCCCCACAAAAGCAATAGCCGATACTTTGCTGTGGGGCCCAGCGCCGGAAGTGCCCGAAAATGTTCCATCATTGTGTACTTTGAACGCCATTTCTGTGCCACAAGCTCTCTCTCTGCCCAAAAATTAGCTGATATTTTCCACCGCTCAAACTTCTTTTCCCACTAAGCTGGCACGTTTATTTCACGTTTAGACCCTAGTTTAGCATGCAGACTCAAGAATAATCACCTGATGCTGCCCGTAGGAGCACTTTTTAACTGCTAATTTCACCAAAACGCACAGCCACTCTTTCTGCGTACGCTCTCCAAGAATCAAGGTAACCCGACTGATCAACCCTCTACTTTTCAACCATATACTTAGGGCACAGACGTCTCTGCATGAAGCGTCAGATTACTCGTCCATATCGATGTAACGCGTAGGACTCGAGTAAATCCTGTATTTTGTGTGCTGTACATTATGAAAAAAATCATTCGGAAAATAATTGCAGAATATGAAACACGAGAAATGCAGGAATAGAGTGAATTTGAAAAGCATCACCGTATAGTTGAAGGTTGGGCATACGGGATAAGATTTCGCCATTATGTCTTGTTGCGCCATCTATTGAGAAACAAAATTTGTGAAGCGCTTTCGAAACATTTTGAGTATTCATTTTGCTTCAAGGAAAAACTCTCACTTTCAATTAATATCCCTTTATTTATTTAATATCTCTCTTGGTGTTTACCACACGAAAAATGTAATTGCATAATTGAAGATATATTCAATTATATTATAAATCCTTGTCCTGAAATTCTTCTTCTCGCTCCTCCCATTCAAAAGTGACTGTTTATTTGCGTCCAAAAAATCATTGAGAACATATTAATTATTAATTATTCCTTATATAATTCAAAATTTCATATTTTTCTCAATAGAAAACTTACACCTCAATTATGTTTGCATTAAATATTGTTTTTCATCATTAAAAATTGGGTAACATATGGTAAAAGTATATCTTCAGATTTCTATATCTTTCTCTTGAGTGATTGTTTTACTCACGTGGCTCTCTTTGTCTTTAGAAATGATTGGGCTTTTGACCTTACAGTTAATTTAAAGTCCTGATTAAAGTACCTTTATAGCTACAGCACCTACTACTTCTACTGCTTCTGGTTTCCTTATAAAATGTCTCTCGATTTGTTATCTATCCTTCAATATTTCGATTTTTCAATTAATAATTTATGAATCTTAAACTCTCAAATTTCGTCTCATCATTTATTTTTATAACTTTTAGCTGGATATTTTGTTGCTTGTCAGATTGTTTGGTGAAAAGGAGTTGTGATATTATGTATTTTCCTTTTTTCTTTTTTTTTTTAATAAAAATTGAATGATGAATTGTGGGGAAATATTCAAGGGTAAATTTAAGCGAGAAATGTTTAGTCGCGAGTATTGGAAACCTCTGAAGTCTTCCAAAAAAGACAATACAAAATGATGAATTGCTAAATTTATGTGCAAGAAGACAATCTTTGCAAATGTTTGGTCACTGAAAAACCTTTGACATTTTCTCCTCTTAAATTTTCCCACAATTTTCACGTGAAACTCAAAGACAATTTTAACGACGAGGGAATAATTTTGCAATTTCACCACAGTTTATCTTTCAGAAAAAATGAAAGAATTTCGTGGTGTTTATCATTAAAAAGAGTCTCAGTAGTTTCTCTACTATGTATATCATCAATTCAACTTGTAAAATGTGTAGAATCTCAATTAGATGCTGTACGTTTTTTTTATAATATATATTCTTTAATTTATCATAATTACAAAAACTATTTTACTGAGTTAAATTTTCTTTTTTCTTCCTTTCTCCTCTATTCTCTCTAATAAAACTCCGTCTCTTCTTCTCATTAATATGTTCAAGTTAAGTTTGTCTTATTGTTTCCACTCTTCCTTCTGCAATTTTTTCCTTCCTTCACAATATGACAATTTATATTTTTTCGCCTCCTAATTCTCCTCTCCTTCTAATCAATTATATTTAAGTTTTTACTTGAATTCTTGTTTTCTCTTTTTTGTTATTACACTCCGCACGTGCCTGCCTCCGTTTTTCACTAGATCACAATGTGTCAATAATGGTAAAATTTTTATCGATTTCTATCTCCTATCAATATCTTCTAAAAATTTCGTCGCTAGATAACTTTTGTGAATTGATGGATTCTTTTCTCACTGAAGATTTTCGTCCCTCCGTTTAATTCATTGTTTACTCTCTTCCCGATGATTATTTACTCTCTCTCTCTCTCTCAAATGCTCTTTCATGCGTCTTTCCAGCGTGTCTTGATGTTATTTTGAAAATCCTTCAAACTTTCTCAGTGATGTACAACATAATACAACAAAAGATCTTAACAATTAAGCAAAAAAGAGAAGAAAAAGTTATAAAAATTTTTACCAAATTAAATTATACTGCAAGTTTCGTATTTCTGCATGCTTTATGAACATCTTTGGGGGAGAATTTTTATGAAGGATGTTGTTTTTGGGAGAGTGAAAATAATGTGATTTGATAAAGAAAGTTTTTCTTCCTTTCTTTCACGAAATTGGAAAACACAAAATTCATGTAAAAGGCTAAATATGTGAGATGCTTTGGCTTTGTGAAATGAGGACAAATTTTCTCTGTGGATTTCTCCTCTGCAGTATGTTTCGCTATTTTTCATTTTATGTATTTCCTGTTGTCGAAATGAGCTTCCTGACGAAATTATAATTACTTAGATAAAAAATAATATATATTTATATATATATATACCTCAAATTTACCCAAATCCTGTGCGAGAGTGTTTTATGTTCATTTTCGACTACAATTTTTTCTTTCAATTTTGACCGCATATTTTTTTTCTCAAATTTTGTTCCATATAATTTTATATTGACAATTTTACTTTTGCGAATATGTTCTTTCCTTTTTTTGGTATACAAGAGAGAGAAATGTTTCTTACATTTTCGAAATAAATCAATAATAGAGAAGGAAAATATACAATTACACATTCAATAAAATTAATTTATAAAAGAAAGAATTTATCGTATTTCACACACAGTTTTCTTTATATTAACGCTTTAAAGAGGGATTTCAATTTCATTCTATGAATTACGTAGTTTGATTCTGTCTTTCTTCGCGTGTATTTTTCCACATTAGACAATTAGAAAGCATAGAAAACATTTATGTTCCATCGATATATAATTCTTGCTGTTCACTTGTCATTTTTTCCTTTTCAAATTCCAGGGAAATTCCGCATTCTGATGATTTGTGTATAATAGTTAATGCGGGAGTGCTTAAATTAAGTGTGGTTCCGTTAAAAACTAAATTAATCCTGATACGTTACTATACAATATTAACAAAAAAGATAGGACAGGTTGAAATTAGAGGGTAGTTTGGATGATATTTCTCAAGCTGCCTCTGCAATTTTTATCCATTCGGCATTTTACACCCATATTTTTTTTTCATTTCCAGTACAATTATATTTATCTATTTTAATCATGACACTGAATATTCTATATCTTCAATATTTTCGTGATTGGTTAAATGTTTGTCGATCATGAAAGTGAAATGATTTGTCTTTGACTTCTCAAAAAGGATGATGAAATTGCTTTTTTTGACTTCTTTTCCTGTTCCAAAAAATTAAGCATGACTTGTTCTTTGATGTATGGTTAAGAAAGAAAAAAAAGATAGAGTTAGAAACATCAAAAATTATACTGATGTCGAAACCAAAGAAATGAATTCCAAAAGAAATCAAGTGATCAAAAGAACTTGTATGATACTTTATCTCTTGATGATGCTTTGATGTACTTAAAACATGTCTAGAGAACGACATCCGGCAGGGCGTGCGGCCTGGCCTAGGCTCGCATCTGAGATTCATGAACGATTTTCCGTTCTTTGTAGTAGATTTCTTCAGATTCCTTGTCGCAAAGGAGGAGGACAACGGCTCCAAATAAGAAAATGGCAGCACCCCAGCCAACGCCATACGCCCACCCAAATTCCCATATTGGACGATTACCCAAGTTCAGTTCGGCCGCGAAGCAAACTGGATACAGAATCAAGGCGATCAGGATGGAGATCACTGAAAAGGAGAAGTTTTGTCAGCACTAGCAGCCACAATTGCGCTCACATTCAACTTACGCGCCACTAGCATGACGAGCACAGCAATTCGATAGAATTTGTATTTCATGTTGTGATCCTGAGTCCTGAGCCCGAGTCCCGTGAGCAGCGTGGCGATCGCGTCTGTGATGAGTGTGATGATGCACAGGGCCGCCGTGGCTTTGATGTACGCGGCATCGCGACTGGGATAGCATCCCGGCGGATCTTGCAGGTTGAAGGGCAGCGGCGGCACGACATCCTCCTCGATGCAGTGCACAAACAGTCCCTGGCGCCAACCCTCAGCCATGAGCCAGTCCGTGGATGCCAAAGCCATTATCATCAGAATTATAACAATCAGGCCGCAGATGAATGCAATCACCTGGAGAAGAGACAACAATTCCGTGAGTACTTCAAGACACATCAGCCAGTGAGAATTACATGCCGTTGGAAACAAGAGGGAAACCACGAAAATGTTTCCCAGCCACCGACAATTGCACAGGGTTGAAAAGTTTTCAAACCTCTTTCTCTCTCTCTCTGTCGCTTTTTTCGTTGCTCACACACCCCACGAATCTGAAGCCACACCGAGACTCAGAGTCAGACGGGAGTATTTTCAAACTTTCACCCCATTCGCTTCTCATATTTTCACAATGAAATTAAATCTGCGGGGACTTTATCTCGTTATCACTTGTCATGAGAGAAATCATACAACACTTTGGGCATCACACCAAACATTTTCCCATCTCATTTTTCATGCTTCCTCTCCTTCCTGTCCCTCACTTGCACGCATCGTGCTGAAAAGGGCGAATTTCCTGATGACAGGAAACTTCTTCCGCTCATTAAAATTTCCTTGTTTAGTATCCCATTTAGCCCGTCCCACCGGAATTTTCTCTCTTTCTCTCTCTCTCTCTCTCTCTCTGTCAAATTTTATCTCGTGCAGACTTTTCAGGCACGCCAGGAGAAATTTCTCCATTTTCTCTCTTCCCTATAATTTATAAAGTCAATTATAGGATTTTGTTGTAGTCCTCTTTCCCACTTCTTTCTACTAGCCAGAGATTCAGGAGAGAAACTCCACACCACAGAAACATAATTTATAATGAGACAGGCCTTTCTTATTCCCTCCACATCAAACTACGGCACTTCCTTAAGAATCAGAAAATTTTAAAACTTCCTCTCGACCAAAGTTTTACGGTTAAAGCGACAAGTTCCAAAGGCAGAGCATTTTCACCACCGACAATTTGTTCATTTAAATTAGTGACTGAAATAATAGTAGGATAAAATTGTGCAACGACAATTCAATTAAAAACTTTAAATAAACCAATCAAAGTTTGTTTCCGCACTTTATGCATAAACAACATTTCTCTGATTAGTATTTATTTTGGACACCGTGAATAAAGTCTAATTTATTCATCTCATATGATTCAGAAATTCAGTAGATAAATTTACTAAATTATGTTGACTAATGATTTCTAGAATTCAAATAAATCGATTTTCATGATTTGGTTATGTAATATACAATTAAAATAAACTGAGAGTTCGTGAATGATTGCTAATTTTGAATACAATTTATATTTATTTTGAATAAATGATTTAATGCCTATTTTTGCACAGTTGGTCATGCATAACGATACTATTTTGTTGAAATTAAATCTAGAATATTGTCAATAAATTAGATATGAAAAAAATATCTGTTTCTGAATGAATTGGGATAAATGAGACGAATAAAACTGACATATTTTTTCGCCTGAATTCAATCTGAATGTTGAGCATTAATTTATCATGCATATAAATACATTTAAAAAGTCAGAATACATAACACTGTGCAACACTTTTCTGCCCTTTTTTTGAGGTGTGGATTTTCTGATTCCTTGAGTCACCAGCTTTTCAACGGTACCTTCCTTTTTTCTCTAGACCCTCAAGTTTTCCTTTTAGAGCCTATTTTCCATTTTCCACTATTTTCACCCACTTTGCCGCACTTATGTGCTCATATCTCGCCCAATTTTCCACGGATTTTCCTCAAATTAGGCTCAAATGATAGCTATTGAAATTACCTACTACTTTGTAAAACATTGTGAGTGTTTTAGATCACTCCTTGTTGGTCAAAAATGATCTTTTGTGAACCACTAGGTAAAAAATTCACCGGGTTTTTTACCACTTTTTTCTAAATATCTCCGAAACGAAGAAACTTTTATGTTGGATTATTTTTCCTATGTGTAGAGCACTTCAGGGGATGCATTTCCTCCATACATGCCGAAGTGATATTTCTTCTCTATCTGCCGGAAAAACGAGGTTTTTCCTCGACAAATTTCGCTTTTTTATGCTACGCGCACCCGCTAAAAAACTGAAAGAAGGTACATTTTGCTGTATACGCATTCATTTAGATAATGATAATGCTTAGATGTTAAAATAAAAGAGAAAAAAGGCCAATATCTCGACTTTTTAGCTATTTTAGGTATTTTTTTGGTTTTATTGACAACAAGTCTATAAAAAACACAAAAAATTCACGTAAAATAGCTAAAAAGTCGAGATATTGGCCTTTTTTCTCTTTTATTTTAACATCTAAGCATTATCATTATCTAAATGAATGCGTATACAGCAAAATGTACCTTCTTTCAGTTTTTTAGCGGGTGCGCGTAGCATAAAAAAGCGAAATTTGTCGAGGAAAAACCTCGTTTTTCCGGCAGATAGAGAAGAAATATCACTTCGGCATGTATGGAGGAAATGCATCCCCTGAAGTGCTCTACACATAGGAAAAATAATCCAACATAAAAGTTTCTTCGTTTCGGAGATATTTAGAAAAAAGTGGTAAAAAACCCGGTGAATTTTTTACCTAGTGGTTCACAAAAGATCATTTTTGACCAACAAGGAGTGATCTAAAACACTCACAATGTTTTACAAAGTAGTAGGTAATTTCAATAGCTATCATTTGAGCCTAATTTGAGGAAAATCCGTGGAAAATTGGGTGAGATATGAGCACATAAGTGCGGCAAAGTGGGTGAAAATAGTGGAAAATGGAAAATAGGCTCTAAAAGGAAAACTTGAGGGTCTAGAGAAAAAAGGAAGGTACCGTTGAAAAGCTGGTGACTCAAGGAATCAGAAAATCCACACCTCAAAAAAAAGGGCAGAAAAAAGTGTCATTTTTGTTGCCTAGTGTAATATATCCATTTTTGTACATTTATTTTAAAAACTCATTAAAAATTTACCCACAGGACGTGAAAAAAATAAATAATATGCAAATAAAAAATTGTAGAAAAAACTTTCCTGCCAATTTATCAAATGATGAATGTTTCGTCACTCATCCTTTTGTGATTTTAAAACTTTCAGCATTCAATTTTCATGCTTCTTCAACTCATGAAAAATCTCGCTCAATTGACTCGCATATTTCATTGAAATTGACAATTTTATTGTCATTGTTGTAAATTTAGAGTTTTAATCCTATTAAAGACTATTTATAGATACTCTCTGATTAAGCTTTCTATCAGACAGTAGAATATTGTTTGAACATACGACCTTTTCTCGTCAAATAATTTTCAGATAATTTCAGTGAATTGGTAAATTAAGGAAATAATTTGGAACAGACTTTTCAGTCTCGATTAAAATGTCAATATCTTTTATTGATTAAAATATCTTGGACTCTTAGCTGTGATCATTAAGCATTAAACGATTCTTTTTATAACTCTGGCTGAGAATATGCATAAACAGAGAGTCAAAATAATTTTATATAAATATTAGGAGAAACATTGAGCAAGTTTGTGCAAACCTGGGCAATTTGATTGGCCCCCATAAGGTTCTGCGATTTGAGTCTCTCTCTCTCCCTCACGGTTTCCTAGGAGGCTTCCCTCCTTCCGCAAATCTAGCTGATTCCTCACTTGCTACTCTTGCAATTCCACCGAATATTTGTGTGTCACACACAAAAAGACCAAAAATTCCATCCAATTGATTTCCACTGTGGTTCTTCCTCTTAGATTTCTGCACGCATACGCATTTCTTCCTCTGCTCCTTACACACTTTTCCTGTGCCTCTGCCCTCCTCCTCGCCACTAATTTTCACACCTCAACACAAAGAGGATTTTTTTCCGTGTCACATACAGTCTTTAGCGTTTCTCCCAGGGTGAGGTGGATGACTTTTCACTACGTGGAACTATGGAATGAGAACGCAAAGGAAAAGTGGTTGGGAAAAAAGGGGAAAAGAGATGTGAGAAACACCCCGCAAGATTCACTGCAGTTCCTCTTGGTCACTTGGGCATTACTTTAGCACATTTTCAGCACAGTACTTTCGATCCTCCTTTGTGAAAATTGCCATTTTGTGATTACATTTCACACCACAAACAGACTTTGCCTTCCCTTTTCGCGTCCTCACACAAGCCCGATTGGCCCCACTTTTTCCCCCCTTCTGAGCGCGTCCTTTGCGTGACCACCAAGCCTAATTGGGGCTTTTTCCAGGAGCCGTTCTCCCTCAACCAGACTTTATGGGTGGTGCGAGAATGTCCAAATTCTGATTTCAATCAACACACTTTTCCATCCGCAGACGCGCACACATTGAGGAGGAAAATTGAGCACAAAATCCCACCTTCATTTGTTCTGGCTTTTCACCAATCCCTCAAGGAACACTTTCTCCGCCTTTTCTCATTCTTTCACACTCCTTCTGCCCGGTATACTTTCATCCCACTGCCACTGCCACTTATGAGTCTCATTTGGAGGCTAAATTTGTGCTTCTCACTGGAAAAGTAAACACTTTTCTCCAGGAAAAATGGATAAAACTAGTCCAATGGTGAAAATTTTGATGGTTTTTTTTTCGTCTTCCACCTTTTGTCCTCCCTCACCCACAACAATCTACAGTCTGCCCGTCTGGTGAGAGCCACTTTCCACAGGAGATCAAATTTCTCAGCAATGTGAGCACCCTTCGTCTCATTCACCCTCACAAATATCACCGGTTGCAAGAGAGGGTGACCAATTTTTCCAATGAAATCCGCCAAGTTTGTGCGGGTGGAAAATTGTTGGCGCGAGCGAGAAAACACCATAGATTTTATGCCATTTAGTTGACAAAGAGCGCATGCGTCGCCACCAATATTCATTCGACAGAATCATAGAATTTCCTACAATTTTCCCGCATTTTCCACCCCAGAGAAATTTCCCCCGCGTGTGTGCATGAGTCATGGTCCAAATTGAAAATCGCTCACCTTCAACGGACGCGTGATGGTAACAGTCTCTATCGTTGTTGTTGGAGCCATTTTCGAGGCGGACGGTCTCCGGGAACTGGAAGAGAATGCAAAGACAAACAATATTATGTCAGCTCATTCAGCGTTGGGAAGCACTTAAGATAAACCTCGGATATCGGAGATATCCAATGTCTTCGAGAAATCCACACATGACACTCTCAATTACGGAAGCACATCCAAATCGACACGGTGTGTGACTTGTTTCAATGCGGACTATTGATGCAGAAGGGCGATAAAAATGTAACAATGATTGTAATCGATAACATGAAATAATCTCTTTTCGGAGAATGTCGTCAAAGTGATAACAAGTGACAAGAAGTCACACATTAGCGTTATCGTTCGTGACGGTGTGATGTAAAACATATCCACGCTCACAATAAGAAGTCTGTAACAGATATGCTGCTTCAGAGATAAGGATTGAATACAAACAAATCTAGGTTCCTGGATTGGTTGACTTTTCCAAAATCCACTCGAGTTTTAAATAAACCCAACTTATACTTGTTAATCTTCCAATAATATAAAAAAAAACGTTTTGCCACTAATCTAGGGTAAATGCAACTCTGATGTCGCTATGGAAAATCCCTCTGAACAAATATTGACATTGTGATAGTGATAAGAAGACAAGTGGATGAGATTTATTGCCATCGGTGGATTTCTTCGAATATTCCAGGTGAAGTCAGTGCTTTTATATACAATTTGCCAGCGGCTATTGTGAATAGTAAGAAAAGAATCAATTCACTTCTGCCGTCCTTCAGAATCTCATCTTCCGTCTGACATCACCTTTGTGTGGGACTTATCGTACACAACATCAAATATTCTCACTAATCAAACTACCATTAATTCATGCGTGAAGAATAATGAACAGGCAATCCAATGTAACTTACTCAATTCTCTTGGTGTCTGTGTGGAAATCACTTGAGATTCTGCGTCACTTTATCACACTTTATGCTCTCTTTCTTGTGCAATCTTGTGTGCCTGAGAAATGGTCATTTATCACTGTGGCCTTTTTCTATTTGCAAGTCTTTATTGATAACAGAGTGGATTGTTTATGTTTGTCTTATAAGAGTTTCACAATTTGCGCGTTGGAAGACTCGCGTCTCACTGTTCTTTTCGCACAGAATCGTCTCAGATTTCCCGGGCGTTTTGGCTGAAAATATGGGTTTAGAGAGAATAGAAAAAAAACACACTCACAAAAAGAAAAACAGAATATTCATGCGGATTAATGAGCTCAACAGCAAATGGGAAGATTCAGCTTTTCACATGTTAATTGCTGCATTGCTTCATTGTTACTCCACTTTTTCGTCGATCTCGGGACTTCCGTCCGGCGAGATCTCACACGCCTGGGGAGAGTGGGAGGGCTCCGCTCACAGAATCGAGTCACACGGGCGTTTGGCGGTTTTTTTGGGCCCGAGATTCTTCCCTCGTGGCGCCTCACAATCTCTCGTGAGTCCCGACCGCATTGAGTGATCATTGAGCATATAGCATGCCTTCAAATGGGCTATTTATAGCCATTAATAATTGAGCTCAATATGAATATTTTTCCTTTGGCAGTTGCCAGCCTCCGCGGACGCAATTGTGTGAGTGCGCTTTCCCACCTCCGGAGACTCGCGTGACACCGATTTACCTCTCTTTGAAGTAGTCCAATGTCACGGATTCACTGCAAGGGAAAGAGCAGTGTTTTCTTAGATCTGCCATTGTGAAAAATCATACTTTCTCCTCTCATCTTACCTATCAAATTCACTAAAGTCTCCCAAATCTTCGTCTCCCTCAAATGAGCTGAAACCACTGAGGACCGTCGCTTGGTTGTGCAATTGCAAAATACTTCTTTTATCTTTGGTACTGTTGTAGATATGCGACATTATTTATCCTGTGGCTCTCCTCGGGGACTTTAACTTTCGGTTTTATGTACTTTCAAATGAATATCCTGTCGTTCTGACTGACTATTTCAACTTTTCTCGGGACCACAAACACTGAACTTTCACTCAAAACCACCATCTATGACAGCCCGACTGGATGACTCACATCACTTCGAACCACCCACAAATATGTGCTGTGTTTATCTCACGACTATGTGTTCTCGTATGAAATATTTTCAGATAAAGGGTGAAAGAAAAATTGTAATTAATCATTTGCTTTCAATACTGCAACCAGCACAGCAATAAATACATATTATCGGATATAAAAATTCTATTTTCTTTTCCATTCCCCTATTTATTGTTTGTTGAGTGGAACTCTTCACCCGGGTCATCGCATTTCCCGTGCTTATCGCCAACCGCGCTGGTGTTCCATTGAGGGAGTGTCAACCAGTTTGAACAAAAATGGATGCTGTGGCAGGAGACGATACGCCGGAATTGTTGTTTTTCGACACCTTTTCCCATGAAATCAACGAAGTAAGTTCATCTGTTTTATTCCTCAAGTACCCATTTACAAATTGACATAAAAGTTTGGTGTTAAGATCATGAATTGCATTCGGAAAACGATGTACAAGAAATCTAACCTCAATAATTGTTTTGTTTTGGTGGTCTTTTGGTGATTAGGAAATCAATTTGGACTTGGTGCAGTTTCCCCGTCCCGTATATGTGACGGAAATACGGATAATTCCTTTGGGAGCGCGAGTGGAAGCGGATTTTCCCGGGGGTGTGCGATTGGGCGCGACTAATCCCTCGAAATTTTCAATAGACTTCTTCGTGAATGACTTGAGTAAGCCGGGCGCGTCCACTTTTGAGATTCTGGGCAGTTTTGAGTACAATCAGAATGACTGCATCCAACTGGAGTGCCGACCGACGGAAATTGGCGGGCGATCCATTCCGACAGATGGTCTAGTGCTCCGCGGATGGTACACAACAATTACCTTGGCTGTGTATGGCACACAGACGAAAAACATCACTGAACAGATCGCCTCTCCGCCGGCAAGCGCTGTAGTCGCCCCAGCCGCAGAAGCCTCATGCAGTCAAACACCTTTGGAGGATGAGGTGAAGAAGGAGTGGCCAATTGAGACGGCTGTAGCCCCAGTTCCGGCCCTGGAGGCGAGTTATGGGCGCTCGGGGTCATCCGGAGATCTCTATCAGGGACAATATTACGAAAATCAGGAGTATCAGCCGGATAACTACCCAAGCGCAGTAGATCCAACGGTGGCAGAAAAGGCAGATGCCCCAAAAGACCCCAGAACATTTACAGACGAGATTAAAAGGGACGATGGAGATTCTCACAACAGCAGGAGGTTGAAAACGTCTCATGATTATGGTCATGGGAGATCTTATGACAGAGCAAGGGAATCTCACGAATTTGAAGAGGGCCGCAAGAGGCCCAAAAGTCCGCCTAGTGATTCCTCACGTCGCCCACGGTCGCCAGATCGTAGAATTTCTGAGAGTCCCAACTATTCGGATGAGGACATGTCTTCCGGGAAGGGTCAGCCAATCAGAGTGATTGATCACGGCAGTGCAGTTTCAGAGGAGAGAGCAAAAGTGCAGCAGAGAAGAACACAGAGTCCGAGTTCGACAACGGGAACTCCCCTGGAGTCACCGGCGGCTATTGAAGAGGACATTGGAAGCTCTGGAGAGCAATTTGAGCCTATTCTGAGCGATGATGAGATCGGTGATGACGATTCCGACAGCCAATTTGACATGGACTTTGAGTGTGAGGAATATGCGGATGAATTCACAAAATCATTTAATCCTTTCACAGTGGAATTGACAGCATACACACCACGAATCAGTAAACAACTGACGAAGGAGTTTGACGCAATTTCCTGGATCATTGATAAGTTCCTGAGTCGTTTTTCTGCTGGATTGTCATGGAAGAGTTTCTCGGAAATGAGTTACGATTGTAAGGAGAATTGGGTGTATTCTACAGAGAAAATTATTCAATACTTCTCGTTGAGTTATCAGTGGGAGAGATCTATCGTGGTGCCGTACATTAAAACGTTGCTCGAGGATGAGAAAAAGGCTGAGAGCATAGTTGAGTGGATTATTGTGGGTCTGAGCTATGAAGCAGCCACATCGCAACAAACCTACAAAGTGAGACACTTGAAAGCGGGCATAAGACTTATAGAATATCTTGGATGCTTCGATGATATTGTAATAATGCTTATAAAGAAGCGGAAAGTCGACGTATTTGAGTCACTTTTCTCACTTCTTAAGCAAGATTTCATGGCCTTGTCGCTTCAACTGCTCATCCTGCGAGCGATTTCTTCACTGCTGGATACGAAATTAGGAGTGGAATACTTTCTCGGTGAAGTAGACAATTCGACAAATCGATATTGTGAGTTGCTGAAGTTGATGGAGGAGAATCCCAAAATATGTGTGAAATTCGCGCTGAAGGCTCTCGTGAAGAAGATCAATCTCTACGAGTCGCTGACTCTAATTCGTGATACCACCTCGAAGTGGTTTGCCGAGACAGGAGGAAAAATCCTCGAGGAGGACGCAAGTCTCCTCTCGTCATGTCTTGGCGAAGTGGTGAATGGCTACACGTGGGATGAGAAGAGTTATGCTCAGCCGAGGGGACTTTATCCCATCGTGAAGAAAATTGAACATGTGCAGGATCCAATTGTGCGTCGTGGAACATTGCATGGATTTCACTCTTACTTTCGAATACACTCCTTCTTGGAGTCTTTAGTGCTTCTCGTGACAAATTCCCATGCCATTTCAGTGGATTTAATGGCAAAGGCACTTAAGATGATTGTGGCGCTTGTGAGAAATCTCAGTGGATTGAACTATTTAACTGATATGATCACCACGACAAATCTCCTGCAGAGATGTCTTCTCCACGGCGGAGCTGCTAGTGAGGATGCCTACCCTAATCCTGGGCGAGAAATTAAGGCTCACAAAATTGCAATGGAGATTATCTACAAAGTGCAGGCGAAATATTATCTGGATGCAATTTCATGCGTAAAGGATGACGAGGATGAAGTCGTGGAACATCTCTTCGCACTGCATGCACTGACTGTGACTCCCGGACGATGTTTCGTGGTGACTTTTCTCACAATGGAGAACAATATCAACATCATCATTGCGCTGATCAATGCCCAGAAGAATTACTACGCTGAGCATCCTGAGAGTGGAAAGTGCAAATCGCCTGTGCTGAACTATGCTGTGGATATTTTGGATTGTGTCATTAGGAATAGCTCAAATGTTGCCTACCTCGGGGAAGCGGGACAGTCAATTGTGAATGTGGTGAAGAGTCACGAGATTTTTGAATCCTCCGTGTCGGCAATGCTTCAGGAAATGGCCATTTACATGAAACCTCTTGAGATATCCACAATTTTTTCGTACAATGACGTCCAGTCACTCTGTGATGTGATCAAGAGGAGCTTTGATTTCTTCACAACATTTCCCGGTGATCTCATAACAGTGTTGCGAATTGCACGTTTCCTTGCCATTCCTGATGCGCATGGAGAGGAAATTGAGAAGTGGAATGAGAGTGAAGATGACAATCTGGAGTTGAGATTCAAGTTCTTCGTGATGCAATTCTATTCTGCTGATGGATTGTCTCTGCTGACATCGATTCTGGAGAAGATGGTAAACTTTTATCAACAACCAAGTGTTCACGTGGCCACATTGGCGTCAAATCAGGGCGTTTTGACTATACAAATCCTCTTGCCATGTCTTCAAGTGCTCAGGAGAATTCTAACATGTGTGATTCTCGCAAGAAACACTTACTTCAGAGATACCACTGCCATTGAGTTGCTACTCCAGGTGTACAATCTGGTGCATTGTGTGCCCAAAACAGGAGCGGCCTATGCAGATGCTCAAATGGCTCAGGAGGAAATTATAAAGACACTCTTGGTGTATACTCAGCCAACACCAGAAGAGGGAGTTGACACGGAATCTGTGAGGAAGAGTCTCTGGACACATCTTATTGGGGACCTTATCAAATTCACACTCAAAGGACCATCGACTTTCATCCCGGGACTCCTTGTTTTTTCGGAACTCCTTCCCCTGCCACTTCCAGTTCCCACCAAGGATGTTCTTAGTGAGTCTGAAGCTGCAAAAATTGTGACAGAGCGACAACTGTGGTCGGCACACCTTCACTCACAGTCATCGAATCTGGTGGAACTGATCCAGAGTCTCTGCACATCAAGCTATCCACAACTGATTCTGTTACTCAGTCGCGTGTGCCTTCAGCTCGCTGACCTGGCACCTAATATGAGTCTGATGGTGTCCAAGACTATCGTCAATTTACTCTTGGCCGATCCACTCACAAATGGAGTTGCCACGAGTCACCAGAGTCGCCTCATTAACTTCTTTGCCAGCCTCGTGAGTCATCCATCGGTGAAGGTGTCTGTATTGTCAATCCTACCTGGTAAACTAATGGATTTCCTCGTGTCAATTTTGTCTACTGAGAATATTTCGGCAGCTCATATTCAAGCCCAGGAAAATGTGTACGAAGCTCTACAGGCGCTTCTTGACTCGGAAATCACGATGATTGCGCCAAAAAATGCGAAAAGCCGCGAATTGGCTCTTGCATGTGCCTTTCCCAGCAAGGAACTCCTCTTGCCCATTGTCAACTGCGTCCTGGACAACTTTACAATGGACTCCATGCCATGTCCTCTGACATCGCTTCGAACGATGCTTCTCATGTCGGAACACGAGTGAGTATTTCTTCACAATTTCGTCCTTTGCAAAAATCAATGTGATTGTTTTTTTTTAAATACGAAATAATGAAGTAATTTAAATTCCCAGTCTGGATGGTACTTATGAATTTTAATAGCGATAAATGAATATTTATTAATTTGCATGAGATATTTGTGAATATTTCTACACAAATAATAGATATGGTAGTTAGTAATGAATTGGAGAAACAGTGAGTGTGTTTTGACGTCTTATTTACGAATAACTTTTCTCTTTACAGTGTTATGATTAATTTGCTGTACATCGAATTTGTGAAGAGAAAAACTTCTGTGGCGGGAATTTTGAAGAAACTTGTGGCAAATTTCACAGAGAATGTTGATCAGAACAGAGGAGTTATTGAAACATTGATAGACTTTCTGCGGACACTTTTTATTATTGAAGATGTCGATGACAGCGAGAATCAATTGATTCCACCCAGGACTCTGATATTGTCGGGAAATCAACTGGCCTCAATGATAAATTGGACATCAGAGGCCAATGACAAGGATAAGACAGATGCCGAAGAGGAGGTTCATGCGTTAGTAGTCCTGCAAAAATTCCTTAATCAGGAGGAAATTTGCGAGAAACATCAATTGGAAGGAATGCTAGAGAATATCCGACAAATTGTTGAGTTTATTGATAAGGAGAGAGATCTCTCGGCCACAGATCCTGTTCTTGAAGTGAATATCGACGCTGCTTTGCCTCAAGCGGAAGGAATTGTGACACAATACGCTTCTAGAATTATTTTTGATGTGTCTGAGGGCGTTGGAGAGCGGCTCACGGTGAATTACTGGCTGAATTCTCCGGTCTGTTCGAAGGATATTGTGGAGGAAATGGAACAAATTCCATGTGATCTGGCGGATATGGTGCGTGTGTGTTTACCACCGGAGACAAATATTGTGGCAGATTGTAAGAGACTTCTACACTTGGTGGTGTCGCCGCAGACAACGCGAGAGCGCCCCATCGCGGCTCCTTGTTTCAGGACGCGTCGTGTTGAAGTGGAGCCATCGACCGGACGACCAGAGAAGAAGATATTCGGTAAGTTTTCCACCTTTTTGCCTACCAAACTTATACATACTTTAAATGAATGGCTTGGAAACAAGAGTTGTTATTGTCACATTTTCTCATTTACAATCAAAAAGTTCTTGATGTCTCATGAAAATTTCCCCAAATGAGTTTAAACTGTTGTTTTGCTTAATACTAATTTGCGTTTATTATTGCGAGTTTTTGCCAATTAGCAACAAATCCCGTCTATTAGAGTGAATTGAATTAGTGAAATTGACAATTTGTGCGAAAATTGAATTGACAAAATGTAGATTGAATTTTAATTTTGGTGCAATGTGGCAATTAAATTTAATAATTTACATGTTAACTAACAGACTTTATCATTTTCATTAATTCTTAGTGACACCGATGCGAGGGAGAGGCTTTCCCAGAACTCCTCAGGCTCGTGGCGACTTGTTCAGATCGCGTCCGCCGAACACATCTCGTCCACCGTCTCTGCATGTGGATGACTTCCTGGCTCTGGAAACGTGTGGCGCTCAGCCAACAGGCCCGACGGGGTACAATAAGATTTCGCGGGATATGATAAGCATCCGGGGCAGCAGGGTCGGTCGAGGTCGGGGTGGTTTTGCGTCGGATCGGGGTCGTGCGAGTCTCGGCGCGAATGGGTCGGGCGGAAGTGTGTACAGGGCCAGTAATTCACCGACCACATGGACAAATCCGCACCTCACGCAGCACATGATGGTAGATAGTGGCCAGACTCAGTCCGGCGGGCACTTTCGCAGTGGCGATGGGACGTCGGGCAGTGGCATTGTCTACGGAGGGGACTATCGGGAGTCTCAGAGTCACTTTGGCGGTGCTGCCACGAGGGCGAGGATGACGAGAGGTTTTGCAAGATCTTCTGCGAGAAACTTTACACGGTAAATCACACATTTTTTCTCTATTTCTCTTGACTGTCAACTCTTTCTGATGTGCCTGCAATGCAAAATTTCGTCTCATTGCCGGCATTGAAGTCACTCGTCTCTGTGGATGATGATGAATGCTTTGATTAATTAATTTTATACAATACAGAAAAAGTACGGAGTATTTTTTTTTATATTTCTGCGATTCACTCTGTGAAGGTGAAAGAGTATGAAATATATAAAGTTTTTGCATTTATACACAGGAGGGATGCAAAATCAGCAAGAATTCATTTCATATATGGAATTCCGGAAATCGTCAACTTCCGTTTCACATTGTATTGAGTTTTGAGTTGATTTTTCCCTATGTCACACGCTATTCCATTTGCTGTGCGAGGAGTTGTGCTCACGTGGCAATTTTGCTGTGTAGGTGGAAAGTCCCCCGGGTAGTTTTCGTGATGCTCTTGGAATCAGTATGGTGCCGGAGGAAAAATGTACAGTGATTTTCTGTGTCGCTTGTAGTTGTGTCATCTTCGTTCGACGACCTTTGGCGCACACTTTCATATTAAAAACACTCGCCATGTGCCAGGTGTGTATTAGGGATGGTGGCGGCGGGGGGACAGGTGATTGGAGATACACTCTGAAATGTGAATCTAGCAATTTCAATCAATTAGTTGTAATATTTCCTTTATGGAGACGATGAGCGCGAGCGAGAGGGAAGAACAAATTATAACTTATCGGGTGGTTAAAGAGGTGAATCCGTTTTGATAGGTTCAGTCGTGAGTTCCACAGAGAGGAAGCGAATAGCGGCGGGGAGAGAAGTAAAATTGCATTGTGTATTGAAATGTGTAAATAGTGAATTTGGGGATGCGATGAGAGAGATGAATATGAGGAGTGAGATGAGCGCGAGAGAAGACGGAGAAAATGGGACCCATAACTTTATATAATTTTCTCATATTAAAATAAATCAGGGTGTTATTTTCTTAAAATTGATATTTCCGGACACTTTAACTTCATTTAAATTCTCTCTCGCGTCTATACTGTTTCTCCACAATACGAACGTCTACTTGTACAACTACTATAACCACGGGAATTGTCTACGAAAGCATAGCATTGCTTGTAACGTGTGTAATCTCAGATGGGCATTGAGGAGTGAGAATAATGTTGTGACGGAATAGCGAGCGGAGAAGAGAAAAATCTGTATATTGCGGCATTTTACAAATGAGGGTATCCTTGTGTGCCCCTGTAATAAGATAAGTCATAAGGATGATGTCCAAATTATGATGATTTATCTCCATCTCATCGAGATGCATTCAGACAATTTAGAATTGTATGAGTTCCATTTTACTACCAATAAAATGTAGATCACTTTTGCAACATTGACCTCATTTGCATGTCGTGGTCGTCAGTCTTTAAACGTTTTCAATTGCATTCTTAATTCGCCAAGGTGTTCTCGAGTCATGAAGCATTCAATGAGATTGTCACAGTGCGGTTTATTCCTATTCGCTTATGAATTACAGATATGTTTGCGAGGAGTGTTTGAAATAAAATCATAGGTCGTAAACTTAGAAAGGTAGGTTTAGAGAATTCTATCCATTTGCCGGCATTTTCATCAGCATATCATTCTCATGTCTAGCCTCTCTATGTGTTTGACTGTGAACAAACAGTGGGATAGAGTCATCAGCGAATGAGAAATGCAGAAAAATGAGAAATTAAATGCCCCACACTTTGTCCAAACACTGTGGAGTGTTTGAATTGTGAGTGAAATTTACATACATATTCACTGTATGAATTCAATTAATCCTTACTCCGCTTTGTGTAGTGTGTCCCTTCCATTTCTATGCAAGCAGTAATTTATAGACATAATTTTTTGTTACTCTCACTCTCTCTCTTTCCCTCTTTTAAATGATTTTTTCCACACTGGCAAATTGTGACAAATAATAATGATCGTTGGGCAGAAGAGAGAGAAAATTGGTGTATAGATGAGAGATGTCCTCGTGGGTCAGATTTTGGTTGGAGAAATTACTTGAAAATCGTCCAGAAAATTGAGCTCATTAGTCGACCATGTTTATCTGTATTTTACATCTAAATGACAGTATTTATGAGCATTTTTTTCTCTCTTCTTTCTCGCTGTTTGGCTAAAATGCTCAATTTAAAATCCGTCGTGCTTCACTGAGTGCTGTTGCTTCACTTTTTCACATATTGGTGAATTTTCAGTGTCATGAAGAAATCACTCTCGAAACTCTATCAAAAATCTATGAACTTGAACTTTCTTCAACTCGGGACATTCAGTCATGTGTGGCAATAAGACAATACACTGTATGTTGATTTTCCTCTCTCTCCTCTTGACTTTCGGCGAGAAAGAAGTCCAAAAAATGTATTTTTAATTGAGTGACTCACTAAAAGTGTGTTTTAATAACTAAGCTGTGGATTAAAGTATGAATTTATGATTTTGTTGTGGCATTTCTTGATAAACATGGCTCAACGGATTCTGTAAGTACTTGCAATGGGTGGAGGAATAAGGAAATTTACATATTAACCTTTTTTGCAGTGAATAGTTGGTCGCTTAAGGTGATGTTTTGCTTTGATGGGGAGTTGTGTGATGAATGAAAGAAATGAATCACGTCCACGTGAAAAGGATATCAATGAAGGTGCGCGATTGTCTCCCAAAGAGAAGAGAAGAGAGAGAGGGAAAGAGAGCGCGCGAAGGAAAGAGAGAGGATCTCCTGATGGGAATATCGAGTTGTGCGTGTGTGTGTGAGAGAGAGAGAGTGATAAAAAGGAGCCGGAGAGAGCATATATAATGAGACTAGCATAAATACCACGATGATTTGGATAAAATGTTGAATGAGTGTGTGAGGTGGAAAGGAAATATCATTGCTCACAAAGTACATACAATTAAATGGAATGCTCCCAAATAGAGAGTGTCGGAGAGAGAGAGAGAAAATTGAGCGGGCGAGAGGGATGGAGATGATCCGTGGTGCGCGATGGAGTGAGATGGAGCACGTGAGGGGGAAAACGGTGTTCAAATCCGCACACATCGAGTCAGTTGCTCTTTGGAATTCGATGGGAGCGGTTGTTGGATTGTGGATATAGGCACGCAGAAGTATATCCCCCCCCATTTCAAAGTAGTAACACCGAACGGAAAAAGAAGAAGGAAAAAACGGCAAGAAGTTGAAGACGTAGAGAAGGGAAAATTCTCTTTTGTTTTTCTCTTTTAGTTGGACATTTTTTCCGTACACCTTTTTTGAATTTCACGAATGGAACAGAAGTGAGAATTGTGCGGAGGCGGACAACACTGAGATAGACTCCAAAGTGAGATTTCATGTGAAGGAGAGAAAGAATATCTGCTTGAAGTGAATAGTGTGTGAAATTCAGGTGTGGAAAAATTTTCTCTCAACTGCTGGTGTTCAAGTCTTCCAGCGGAGAGGCGGAAAAGAAAATTCACCAAGAGTAGTACACCTATTTTCTCAGGCACATTTCTGTGGAGATACTCTCAAATGCTGTAAAACTGGAACAGTGTGCTGTCGAGGAATTATTTCCCAATTTTCACGCCAAAGTATCAGAAGAAGAAGAAGAAGAAGAAGTGTTGTGTGAAGTGCGATCAAAGAGAGGTGAGGAGAATTGGTGAAGTGTATGAGTTGAAAGAGGCAATTTTTTGCTCTACAGATCACAGGGAATCCTCGTGATTTCCCGTGACCACCGGCTGAAGTGGGTGGGTTGAAAAGTGTGTCCCTGGAAGCGGGTGAAGAGTGCGAAAATTGCGAGAAATTGTAGGCAAGAGATTCTTTCGGCTCTGAAGAAGAAGAAGAGACCTGAGAGAAAAGAAGTTGACGTGGACTTGTTGCTTCTTTTATCTTTTTTTTTTTTGTTATCCACATATTCACTCTACGTCCAACTTTACCGTCATTCTCTTGTGTGTTTCTTGTGCAAACTCTGTGTGTTGAGATTTTAAAATACAAATACACAAATCACACGAGAGTTTAATTGGAGAAATTTTCTACGATTTCTGTTGCTACATTATCCATCTCTTGGATGATTTTTTCTACTCCTCTAACCACTGCTGCCTGCAGTCTAAAATGAAATTTCTGAGCAGTGAAATGTAATAATTCACATATTTCCATACTTCTATCGCTCATATTCCAGCGATGTTGCGGGCCAGATTTTCGCAGTGAAATTTCTCTCTCCTGTAAACTGTGCAAGAGGGAAAATTTGTCACGAAAGGGGATTAAGTTGAGCACAGTGCTTTGCAGTTCTCCCCTCAGTTGCAAATCCAACAGATTTATCAATTACACCCAGTGTGATACATTTTCCCATGATTGAGGTATTTTGTTGGCTATTAAACCACATTAAATGAATTTCAATCATGCAAGTGGAATTGCAATGTGAAATCTCTCTTCACCGTGGGGGATTTCAGTGTGCTGAGTGAGAGAGAATTGCAATGAAAGAAGTCCCAATTGTGGTTCAATTCATTATATCTGCTGCACTCCGATTCAACATTGAGTATTTTGGGTTGCATTTGCGAATTCCAGTTGCGGTCGAAATGTTATTTGTCGGGAATGCAAATGAGTGGTGTAACGTCTCAAATATCTCGGAGAGCCGCACACAAATAGTTGCCTGTGCTGGGTGATCAAAGGTAATTGGGTTTTTTCCAACTTGCTCAGGTGGACACCTGGTGGCAGCACCCGCCAACAGGTATGGAGAGACGCTCCTCGGTCGTGCACTCACACACGCCTCGTGATGATCGAGTGAAGATCACTATGCGGAGATTATGTGAGGAGCGAGATAATCGCGTGTGGTGGTATAGAATTGGCTTAATAGACACTCGAGAGATCGCACCTAGATCAAAGGGGCTCGCTGGGGGGACTGGGAAGGAGGCTCGAGTCGAGAATGTGTGAGGATCACTTTGAGGTCACTTCTCTGTGTGCGATCTGCTCCAGGTTCTTCGCACAAACACCGGAGAGCATCGCATAGTGTGTGTGTGTGTGTGTGTGTGTGCGTGTGTGTGGGATCATCTTAACACACTGGCAGCGGTTAATGAATTAAAATAGGTCTTGAAACACGTTGCAATTGAGTGCAATTTTCTTTAGAATTTTCCACTTGGTCACAAATGTCTCAACTTGCATCCCTTTTTTCGTGCGAGAATCCACAATATTTCCTCTCATAATAATCAATAAATGGAGAACTTTTTTTTCACCTTCTACAACGTTATCTAATTCCAACACTATTTCATACCCATATTTATGCAAAAGATGATTAATTGTTTTCTCGCATCTTTTTTCCCATAAGAGAGCAAATTAAGTGTGAATACGCAAGAGGATTGAGTGAAACAATAGTGTGGTGATTCCAAGAGATCACACAAACAAGTGGTGCAAAAATATTAATTCCTGTTTGGTGATAGTGCTAAGATTTCTCGTTAGAGAAAGAGAAAGAAAGAAAGAATTAAGTAAACGTGAGTGAAAAGTGATGTTACCGCTGATCAACTATTTGGATTACACACGCTGTTCCTGATTTGCCACGCACACTTATCACACGCCCTCGACGGTCTGACTTAGTGTTGATCGACGGTATGGAGGAGTCGTCATCGAAGCGAATATCGCGATGGAAATGGAGAAAATTACTTCACTCGGCGGGCATTGTCAAGTGGACGATCGCAGCTCTGCTGCTGTTCTTCACCAGTGTCCAGGGACAATTTGTATCCACGGAAACTGCGCCAGGACAAACAGGTGAGACTATTGTATCCTGATGATAAGTCTTACTATTCAAACCCACTTTCAACTGAAATCGCCTCACAATTGATGAATGAGTTGAGGAAAATTCTCAAAAGAAGTCAATTTGATGTCCCATCGACACTGCTAAAGTGGATGATTGAGAAAATTGTGTGTTACGAAGAGTAAGGGATTGTGGAAATGTCACAAATTAAGTACAGGAAGATGTCCTTTGCGTTCTGTTGTGTCCAACAGAAGTTGGGAGGGTGTGAAGAAATGAGGTGAAAGAGAAAAAGGCGGGAAAATGGAGGAAATAATCTCTTCATTTAAATGCACTCAAGAAGAATCTTCCGGTATTTCTGTGTGTTGTGGCGTCTCTTTTCATTCTTCATCGATGTCTCTCCATGGAAAGGGGTTGGGCATGAGTGGGAGATTTCCCGCGGGGGAAATAATTACAGTGGCGCTGACAATTCCATTGCGGTAAGACGTGGATGTCGTCCTCGGGATGGGTTGAATCATGTGAAGCAATGAATTTTATGTTGGAAATTTCACTTCTCCCATCCACGTTGTATCTTCCGCCACAGGGAGAAAGTATTCGATTCGAGGGGATCCCTAAACTTCTACGAGAGTCACTCAAATTGGTTGTTATCAGTGCTGGTTGTATAATATTTTGCCCTTCCCTATTACGCGAAATTTGTGAGGAATGGCGAGGAATGATGTGATGTAGTAAAATGTATTTTGCACAGAGAAGCCAAATTGTCTGTACGACTAAAACCCAGAGCACAATGAATGCCCCATTAGTATCTAATCCATTAAATACGCGTAAATTATCATCAATTTCGGGGGAGGGTGATTGAGAGATTGGAAAATGTGAGAGAGGGTGAAGTGAGAATAAAGTACCAAGTGAAAGTTGCTTCCAAAGTAATTGTGGGATTTAAATGGAAAATGAAAGATCGCCAAAGATTTTTCGTGGTGACAGAGCGCAAAAGTTTTCCCATCTTCTCTTCCTCATCTTTCTGCGTCTCTTAGCTGTATTAACTCACCCGATTTCTATTCCACAAAGTCCTGGCTTTTTCCTATCATTGAATTCAAACAGAAATCTGCAGTGAGGGTGAAAAGAGCCATGACAAAAGGGGGAAAAGGAGATTCAATTAATAATAAGTCATTTGATTGTCTTCATCTTCCTTTTTTCTATTAATCCTCTTTCTTCTGAAGAATCACAACATTTAATCTTTTATCATCTTCTATTTGACTAAGATTCTGACAAGGCGTGGTGTGCTATGGAATGAGAAAATGGGGAAATCATTTAAATTAATTAAATTATAAAAATAATCTCAGATTGTGAATTGGTGTGTGTGTATTTAGTTATATCTCATTGGCAGAAAACATTGCATTGTGTGTTATTTACTTCCATCAAATACAGCCTTTTGAGTAAAGTTTCTCTCACTTGGTCCAATTAAGTGAGATATTGTAGTGGAAAAAATGGAAATGATATGGCGCAATTTACAAGAAGATGTTTCAGTGTTAATCACCTTCTTAAATGTCCTCTAGTCAAAGGTATTTTCTTACACATTTTTCGCTATTTAAGTAAATCGAGTTCGCGGTAAATGTCAGCCAAAGCGACCGTCGCGTTAGCGCAGCTTAAGAAAACCATTGACTTTCCCCATCAATTTTCCATTTCATCTAAATGAGGATTTTATGGGAATTTTTATCATTTTATTATCTGTCACATTTGCTCAATGTTGGCAATGGTATGTTTTGAGGAAGGAAAATCCTCTCGAGATTGTAGTTGAATAATCTCTAAAATGAGAAAGAAAATGAGGAAGAAAATTCCATTAGACTTAAATCGGATTCAGAGTGAATTTCTCCCCATGTTTCTCTATCTTCTCTTTCAGTTTGGATTTGTGGAAAATTGAGGAGAAAAATTTCTGTTATTTCTTTATTTTATTATAATTTTCAATTTGTTCATTTGCTTTTACGGTATTTTTGTTTTTGTAATGTCGCTGCACGACAGTATTTTATGGTCTTTATTGCTCGTTTTATTTTCAATATTCAGCATTTATTCTCAATTTGCTTAAATTCTTTCTCATGGCATCTGAAGAAAGTACCTTTGTCACGTTTCCATGAGAAAATTGTGACATATTGGCACGTTCCACACAGAAGGTATAAGAGGAATATTTTTTTTACAAGAGAATTGCCATATAAAATGTTGAGATAACATAGCCAAAATAGTGACTAATTCACGTTTTCACGAGAGCGAGAGACACATAAAGAGTTTGTTTAACAAAAAGTCATATTTTTTCCTCTCATCTCACTCACTTCCATAACTTTCACTCTGTAGGTGACAATTTCTTCTCATTCATTTCCTCATTTCATCCCACTTATTCATTGTGATTCAGTGAGATTGAGAGCGAGAAAGAGTATGAATAATAAATTTAACGTGTGTATTTTTCATTAAAAAGATATTCGCGGTTTAAAAAAGAGACTCCCAAGAGCCGATCAGTAGGTCAATATTTGACCTAGAAAATCAACGCTATAAGCGCCAACTCTTTCCCTCCTTCTTCTTCTCGTGCTGTACGAATAAATTTTCAACAGTGGTCAGCAAAAGTGTTCAGACTTCCAATTGTTGTTAGTTTTTGTACTATCATATATCACGTGAAACAGCATTTTCTTATCCAATTCCATGTAATTCAGGTCACATGGCCTCTATTTAGAGATATCCACATATTAACATGGTGATGGGTAATTTTTCAAATGTGCAAAATGGGCGAAAAATGTCGATAATTTTTGAGGGGCACTTATTGAACAAATGAATTAAAATATTTTGTGGCAGGCATTGTCTATAAATCAATTAACATGATGTACACTATTTGCAATTATTACCATTGATAAACAGTATCATTTAGGCATGAAGCTTATTTATGCAGCGCAAATTAACTTTGCAAATTTGTCAATTTATTCACACGCGGAGCAATTTGCCACGCTGAAATGAACATTTATTTGGAGTTATTATTAATTCAAATGATTTATGCTTCTTACCATTGATTGAAACAGATTGAATTGGGAAAAAATGATTTACTAGAATATATCTGTCAGCGCGTTTGTTTGTACTGCAATGGAGATCTAGAGTGATAGTTTTTTACTCTTTAATATTTCTCATATTCATGTTTAAATTTTCAATTTCACAAAATTTTTTACTGGTTGGCATAATTTTGTCACTTGATCAATGATGGGAATATCAGAAAATTTACCATCATATGAATATTTTATTGTCAGATTTATCCGTGCAGAATTTAATAGTTAAAAAAACTATGTGCCGCCCTTTTATGGCAGTTTCCAGAAAAAAAAATTTTCAATTTGATATCAACTCGTGAACTTTTTGTGGGTAAATGAGTGAAAGAGGGAGTGATGAGGCAAAAAAAAGAATAACTATTGAGCCAACAGTGTGAATAATAATTAAATAGACGTGCAAAATGAAAAAAGTATAAACAACGAAAAAGTGTTGGGGAAAAAGAATTTTTATAAAAAGATAACCCACATAAATAATGCTGAAATGTGCAAACAATTGCTATTTAGTTTGTTACTGCATTCTCATGTACAAGAGAAAGAGAAGTGTGTATGAGGAGAGAAAAAAAAGCCGAGGTGGGACAGAGGCGAAAAAAAAGATTGCAATTGCTAAACACTGTGTTTTCCTCTTGTACATTCTACAATATTAGTGTTTGTGGCATAAAATATGTGTTGTGCCGTGGTGACTGCGAAAAAAATAGGAAATTCCATACGTCAGTCCTTCCCTGTCGTTCGTACTGGCGTTTTTGCCTTTTATTCTACATTTATGTACACTGTACATCCATATGTATATACTATGAATCACAAAATCCACCCAGAAATAATACTTAAATTGTTGACAGTGCGCAACAATTGCAAGAACAACCAACAATCTGTGTGCAATATTTCTTGCCACCATTTTTTTTCATGTGTGTCTTGTGTGAAACACTCATTCTCCCATAGATTGGCTCCTGTGCTTTAATTTTTCGCTAAAAATGGGCGTTTGGTAATTTTATTTGGTGTAGTATTCGAGAATCACCAGTGGTTGTGCAAGAGAAGTCTCTGGGATTTCAATCGCACAGCAGACTCCGAAAAATGTGCAGCATTGAGAGTTGGCGGAGCTGTAAAGAGCATCTCGAAGTCACACAAAGCAAATGACCTTTAAATACTCTATCCAGCAGTAGATTGAATATTCGCAGGAAAATGTACGTCACGTTTTCTCCAGCCAGAGGCAATTAATTTTTTTTCTTTATCCAATTTTAATAATCTCTAATTCACTTAAAAGCTCTCACATCACGCATAAGCTTTAAGCATCACAGCAGATGATATTCAGTGATTCTCTTTTTGCTCGCCGCAAGCCTCGTTGGTCATTTTTAATCTGATGTGTCTTTTTGCCTCAATGGTAATTAGGGAAAAATTTTTATCTGGGGAAAGATATGTATAATAAAAAGTGTCATACAAGCCTGTTGCAAAATTACTGTGCTGAAAGGCGGGTGTTTGGGGATTTTCTGGCCTGTCTGGGCGGGGGTGAAATGTGGCATTGCCTCCCAAACCCACTCTAAATCCTCTGTAATTGACATCTCGTGTTCAAGTGCCTGCTGAATCAATTGATTCCTAATGCCGTAGAGAGATGTGAAAAGTTGAATGCTTTAAGTAGATAATTTTCACACAGAACGTAGTGAATACGTTGTCTGCAACTTGACATTTATCATGTAGGCTTTTAACGGTTGTATCAGCATAGTTTTTACTTTATTCTGCAAATCTTAATAAAACCAAGGTCTCTATGTGATTTGAAAATTCTAATTAATTACTGGCATATATACACAAAAATTAATTACAATATATTTTAATGGAGGCCCAATCGTATTTGCTTGATGTAGATTTTTTGCAATTATCTTCCTGGATTAAAAGCTACACGAACACTACTAACTGATCAAATTAGTTGCAAAATTGTTCTGAAAAGTGTTGAATATTTATGAGAAATTTTTGCAGCATTTGGAGGTCAAATAATAATTGAATTGTTTTATGTCGGAGCATCTCTCGTAACAAAGCAAATAGCTTACAGGAAAATTTGTTCACTTCCTCTAGAAATTTTCCAATTAAATAGTTTTGGAGTTTGGGATTGATTGGGGAAGTTTTGGGATTGATGAAATGGTTGATAGAGCGATGATGACACTGCATAGTAACTGAAATTCGCGATTGTTTAAGTCTCTCAGTTTATACGTCTTCTAACATGGGCACTGGCTTTACTGATGTGGCCAAAATCAAGAGAGGGAGAATATGAGGAGAAGAAAGAATCCAATGGAGATGTTTAAATAATTTAATTTGAATTTTGCCCGCCAGTCTATATGGATGTATATGAATGCATATGTATAAAATTCTGTGTGCAAATCACATTCTATCTCCTTCAGCCCATTTCTCGTGATGTTGGTGCTTAATGATGATAATTGAAATGAAGTAGTAGTAGAAGCAGTAGCAACTGAAGCTTCGTGAAATTATAACATAGTGAGTGCCTTTTCGGGACGCTAGATGTGTGCATACTTACAGATACCTATTACGAGCTGGGAGAAATACTACAATGTTTTGCAAGAGAGGTGGGTGGCACATAGAGTGGCGAGAATGTTCAAGAATTTATTTTATTGTGCCACAACATTTCTCTGTGTTTATAACATATTTTATCCCATAAAGGTGTGAACATGTGTGTGCCGCAATAAAAGACACATTACATTTTATAAGATTGAGAGAATGTGCGTTAGGGAATTGAACAGGAGACCATAATGTAAATTTTTCGTCAACAAGGAGTAAAGTATTCTTTTACAACATCTTTAATCTCTGTTGTTTTACGCCAAAAGTGGCGGAAAGATTTTCTTTAATATCCAGAGAATTAAAGTCGACAAATGAGGAAGAGATGAGAAAGAGGAAATGCCGCTGCCTCCTATCTTGTGTGAAAATTAATTATTCTCGGAAAATGATTTGTGACTATTTCAATGTTTCACTTCATTATGCAGAGAAATACACTTTCTAATTGATAAATTGATTTTGGAATTAAGTACATATTATTGGGTACATATTAGCACTAAGTTGTTTCATGTCTGAAATTTGTTTCTGATTTATTGATTTTCCTATCGGAGACTCAATCACTTTAATGCATCTCTGTTGAAATACTAGAGGAGTTTTTTTCCTTGGCGTTCTGCGAAGCTTAGTTTACTCTTCATATACATATATTTCTCCGCTGAGAAACAATATTAGGCCAAGTTTTCCCCAATGTAGAATAATTTACTGTATTGGGTGAGGAAAGTAGGCAAAGAACTATGAAACGAGAGAACTACTATATTGAGAGGAAAGTTGTGTGTTGAAACTTTTCTCCATCAAATCTTAATTTACAATTCAGAAAAGTTTTTTGAAGAAAATTTATCTCAATAGAAACTCTATTTAGGTCTTTGCTATTTCGTTGGAACTTTCTGGACTGGGGGAGCAGGTTACATAAATGTTGTCTATTTTTTGCGGTAATTTAATTATTTAGCATATATGCGAGGTGTTTAATTTATAAATTCATTCAGGAAGAGGAATTTAACATTGAAGAATCACACGTGAGGATGATGTGAGTCGATTAAAAAGCTTCCTCGTCAATTGAATGGCGTCCTTTAAAGTAACATTAAATCTGTTATTTAGCTACAGAGGTTCACAAGTGTGTATTGAAATATTTATGTACTGTGTATATTAGTGTGCAAAATCGTGATTTCTCTACTTCAAACCATTATTTAATTTAACCTTTAGGAAGATAAATGGAAAAAACCATTAAGTGAGAAAGAAAATTGAGTGATATCATGATCGTTTCACTATATTTATTGAATTATATACATATAAGAAGCGATGAGTTATTTAAACACAGTTCAGTGTCAAAAACTGTAAGGTTCTTCACAGTTTGATATGGCTAAATGAACAATATTTGTGACTGGGTTGAAGAAAATATTTAGAAAGATTTGTTCTTGCCACATAGCAAACAAATCTGAGTATGCAACTGTCAGACATTGTTTTTCCCCGACATTGCCTTTTATTGTGCATTCAGATTTTTTGCTGTCGCTCTTAAAATTTGACCAGATCACACGGAGAATCTGAAAAATAGCATGAAAATGGAATGTGACAAAAAATAGGATGTTTGATTTGGTAGATGAATTAGTTTGGCAAAAAATCTACCAATGAGATAGGAATTGGATTGATGGGTTTAGATATACATGCCTATTGTATTGTATGTATTTCTCTTTTTGTGTTGATATTACCTGATGGATAAACCGGCCGTGGAGTAAGCGCAGAGGTGGGAGAGAATAAATAAATAAAATAAAATTTATATTGCAGACCCATCCTCGATCTGTTGTGTTGGACGTTTTTCAAAAGGTGTGTGTAAAAAGCTTGTTGGAAGCGAAAAAGATTGAGCTTTGGCATTGAATTTTCTCTCTTCTGCCAATGCTCAGACACTAAAAGCATGTCTGCAAATGTATTGGATAGTGGAAAAAAAAGTTATCGTGAATAATATGTGACGGTCGCAAATTTTCAATGTCAATGGCAACACTATATAGTGGTAGCTCAACAGAAAACTTTGCACTTGTCTAAATCATTCAGTAATGCGATTGTTCGAAATTCTATTTCCTGTGCATTTCCCAAAGTGCAAACTAATCGTAAGAATTAATCAGATGTCAGGGAATTTTTTTCGCTTTTCCCACTAGAATCTCTTGGGAAAAGGTTTTACTGGTTGAAACTGAAACATCAGGTTCTCATCCAGAATATTGAGCTTTTTTGTGTCCATAGGAATAATGGGACTTTTGGTCACAAGATCTTTTTTTCGGGAATTCCCCACAGATTTATATCTCTTCCATTCTAAAGATGTTTTCGTTGTGCTTATGGCGGCGCGAAGCAGGGACGAGAGATAATGAAAATAGTGTGTAACGACCGGTTTCTCAATATTTGCTGACGTTAATTTCCACCTTTTAAATTCCAATGAATTAAAATAAAGAGTCACATGCAAATATAGAATTGCACACATGAGAATATAACAAACACGCAGACAAGGGTAAATTCGTGGAAGAAATCGACGAAAACATAGAATCAGATTTATCTGGAAAAAAACTAATATTTGAAAATCTTTGTATTTCATATGCATATCTTTGCTGATTTGGCAAAAACACCCGAAGATTTCATTAGACGTCTCATGTTGTTTTTTTTTACAGAAGGTTGTCTCAGAAGTTTCAAAGATTTACACTGTTTGAATGTTAAAATAAACTCTGGAATATTTCGATAAGCAGGGTTGTGCACGTAACCTCTTAATGAACACGCGAATTCGATCGAACAATATTTAATAATTAATGATCTTGGACTTGGGGTGAATGGAATGGATAAATATTGTGGATTACAAAGTGAAAAAAATTTCACTTTTCAGTTGTGTAAATACATATCATGTGTTGCAGATCAATATTTTATTATTAAACTAAAGCTAGACAATAGCAAATGTGTTACCTACGCACATTCACTGATATTAATCATATTTTAATAAACAAAGAAAGATATCTGAAGTAAAATTTTTGATACCCGAAGTAATTTGGCACAATTTGGATACGTTTCTCGGATGTATTAGCATATCCTCGAGCGAATTGTATAGTATCCACTAAGCATCCCTGTTGAATAGAATACAGGTAGAGTGTAGAATAACTTCCTTATGTGTCTGTTGACAAAGCAAGGAGGCGTGATTTATGATGGAATTTTTAGACTCTGTTCATCTCTCATAAGCTGCTTACAGCTCTTACGCCTTTCATCATCTTCATTTTATTGCTTGTTTATTAATTGTCGTGAACTCTGCGAGAAATTCTTGCAAAAGCTATGACAGGGTGCTAAATGGAGGAAATATTTCCACAGTTGGCATTGTAGTGTGAGAGAGATGGGATGAATACTTCTCACCGTAAAGTATACCTTAAGTAAATGTTTAATTCAAAGTTGCGAGTGCTGAAATTATTGCGATTTATTAATATGAGTTTTATATTTTACGAGTTTCATCTCCGAAAAATATTCTGGGGAAGGAAATTTTTGTGAAATCTGTAAGATTGCTTTATTATTATTTTTTACGACATGCTATATCTGGTGTTTTATTTGAAATCTTAATGGATTGATGCATTAAAATCTAATCAAATGGTGTCTTACAGCAGCATTCTCCTTTTTTACGTCTTTAGCAGAGCCATAGCACGAAGTGTGTTGGCAAAATTTTCCCTTAATGCATTTGGTACTCTGTATGAGTTTCACAAATCAAATTGAATCAACCATTATATTCAATTGAGGCTTGAAATATTAAATTTCTCTTGCAATTTGGGCTTTGACAAAAACGGAAATTGGACAAAGATGATCAGTGATGAGAGAAATGGTGGAAGAGACTGTGGTATAAATAGAAACAAAGAAGTACTTCTTGTCGGATCTTTCTCCTGTTCAGTGTACAATTCTTTTATAAATGCAATTTGCCAAGAAGAAGCTCTCGAATTGCTACATCAGACAGAACACATCGTACACATAGACGACAGTATGATTTTTTTGTATAAATTAAAATGCTGTGTGACCCACTTGCCAATGTCACGATTGTATTTTTACGTCTTTCTCTTCCATATCTCTTCCTTATACATACATATTTGCTCACAGAATTGTGAGAAAAAAGAGAAGAATAAAATGTATATCTTTTCCCTTATCAACGTTTTGGGGTCTGTTCCATTGCAAATATCGTAATAAAAATTTGCATATTATTGGGGTTTCTTCGCAGAACTACAATGTTGCACAGTGTGTCTAGGTTTATAGCATTTTAAACAAGGTAGCTATTATAATGTGGTTATTTAACTTATGTTCAATATATAGCGTAGAACTAATTGGTAAAATAACCAAGAAGTTTATGTGAATAAATTCCATGATTCTTTATATATATATATATATATATATAGTTTTGACCCCACACGGAACGGATCACTCTGTACTTTCAATTAAGCTTATATTCGTGGTGAGTGCTGTGTATTATATTGTTGATATTTCTGTTCTCTACCTGGCATAATAGGTGGGTTTTGTTTGACTTTCCTTAGCAAATTGACCAATGAATTTCCAAAAAATCTTTTATTACCATCCGCCATGTGACCAGTGAGGGAAAATGATAATTTGCTGAAAGGAAACAAGTGGAAAAGAGAGTAAAAAATCATCAAGCTAAATGGGAGGCAAAATGGATTTCAAAGAAATTTTCTCAATCATCATTTTCACTTTTGTACAAATTATTTATTCTTCTGTTTGTCATTCCTCTTTCGTGCAAATATCAATAAAATTGACAGTGAATAAGAAGGAAATTGAATTTTTGTGTGGCGAAATGGAAAAACTTTTCAAGTGCTTTTTTCTCTGCGAAATAATTTCCAATGTGACTCGTCTCTTTGTCTTTTTCACTACATCTATTTTTCATCTCCTGTATACATATATATAAAATGTCATAAATAATAATTTGTATTGAATTGCGACACAGCCTAGCGTGTCTTCTCTCAATATGTGCTATATTGAATGATTTTTCACAATATAATAATGATAACGGAAAGTCATCACGTTTCACATGTGAGAGATTTTCATTGTGTTGAGTGAGAGAGAGTGAGACATTAGGACAGATGGAAAGAGGAGAACAGATAATAACGGATGGAAAATTGTAATTATATGTCAGAAGTAATCAGCAAACTAATAGATAGCCAAATCACTTCCGATTTACTGCCACTGCATCATTATTTGACACTGAGAGGTTTCCAAATATAAAATAATACATGGGCTCGTTTTGCAAAACATGACATTTCGTATTAGTTAAATTATCATTACCTTGATCGTTACCGAAATTACTTAAGTTGTGAATGACATTAAACTATAGATTTTAAATTGATGGTCTGCACACTTTTGTGGTTGTGGAAGAGAATTTTTTAATTGAAAAACTGAATTCATTGTCAACCACGGTCATATTTAAGAATATTTATGTGAATGTAGATATTTGTGGCGAGAAAAAAATCCAAGAATACCAGTTTGCGTTACGATCCCTATTCTAGCAACAATGTTGTTTACACTGGATGTAAAATCTTTGTCAGGCATATTTGCTGAACTGTACAATTACATTCTCTCAGTTTTCCCCCCGCACACTTTTATATAACAGCAGCAACAAAGTTCAAGTGTAACAAAAAAGAAACAATCACTGATCCCGTGAAGCGTGAAAACCCCTCGGTGTGACTTTCATGTGTTGCGATGCAAATATCAATTTATTGTGAAATATGCAAGCTCAACTGATGGAGACGCCTGGTCATCACCCGGCGTCTCCACTCGATCTGGACACTATAACATGATATATTCAATTGTGCATCGATGCTTAATGGTGTGCTATGAGAGGGAGGTTTTTGGGGCTGGTGAAATAAAATATCCCATAAAGTATTAAGCTGAAAAATCGGTAAAAATTTTCAATTTCCACCCATCGGTGTCGTCAGCTGCACAAGAATTCGACTTTTACACCCATTCTCTCTCGGGACGGAAAAATCGCGTGCATTTGCAATAAAATGCAAATGATTTTCAAAATGTCGAATGCACTGTGTCTCACACAACACAATGTAATGCTGAGATTTATTCTGCAGAGCGTATTACTTTTTTCTGCACTGTGGCGGGTGGAATGGTGAAATAAGTGGCCTATTTGTGTTCATTAGACGCGCTATGGATGTTGGTCATCTGTGAGACAATTTTACTTTACAAAAGGGAAAACTAATGGAACATTTCTCAAAACAGAAAAATATGCTGCATTGCATGGAAATGTAAGGCGCAAGTTTAGTTTCATCCCATTTACTCTACACATATTGAGGGATGGTTGAAATTCAATTTTAGGATTGACTGAATTGAGGAAGGATGGTGTAGTGAAATTAAAGTGATTGATAGTTTGGAGAACAATGCATATACGCATATCCACTCAAATTTTCCTTCTCTTCCCTCATATCAATTCGTTGCTCAAAATTAAATTTTGATGTAAATAGAAAATTTATGCTTGTCTATGGTTTTCGTCAAATGAACATTTCATGCTATCATATTGTTGTGCGGCGGCAAGAGGTGGGAGGCCATGGAAAAGCACTTGGAAGGGTGCGGAAACACGTTAAATTAATTTAGAGAGGGTGAAATGCGTTGAGGAAAAGGAGGAAAATTGTAATAATATAGTAACTTCCTTTCGACATTTTCTGCCATGTCTCTCATTGAAGTGTCTCTTAAGTGAAAGAGCGTGAAAATTAATTACAATCGGAAATTGTTCGTCTCAAATCAATTTGCAAAATTTCCCATCGGCAATGTTATACCACAAGAATAATTGCATACTTATTTATTCGCTTTGCTCACGTCAAATGCAAAATTCTACGAACATGTTTTAATTTCAGCACAACTCATGAAGAAAATAACACATTCCAATGAGATGGAAGGATGGAAAGAGTTTCACTAAATCGTATTTAATAATTTTCTTCAATATTTCTATAAATTCACGTGCCAGAGTGAATTGTAGACATGAAACATAGTTTTTTTTCAGCAGCCTGCACTCAATCTCAACAGCACGCAGTTTGTTGAAGTTCATTTCAGCACGAGAGAGCGTATCAATTTTCTGTGGCGCTTTTTTGCCGTGCAACATCTCTTTTCAACTAATGTACTTCGAGTCCTCCTTGGTCTTTAGCACCCAACCGCAGTGTTAAAAGTGTGTATGATCAATTAGAGTGAATGAGGGGGATAAAAAACGCATGCAATTAATAGCTCTTGGCTTGAATTTTCACTCTCAAATGGACAGCAATTGAGTGATTTTTTCTCCTTCTGTTTTCCTCCTTCTGTTTTCCTCCTTCTTTCACAAGCTGAACTGCAATTTTCTTTATCTCTCACATAATGTCTGCCTAACTCCCTTTCTTTCGCTGTACCTACACTCAAAGAAATCCCTTTCTCGGAACAAACTACAACGCTATATCGGTGAAATCTAGGTATTTCCTGTTGTAAAAAAATTCAAGTCTTGAATAACTCTTCGAGTTACTTTTATTTCTACTCGAGAGTCTCGAGAGTCATGAAAGAAAGATATGAGTCAAGCAAACCTTTGAATGGAACCAATGAAATATCTGTGTTTAAATGGAAATCAGCTATTGTATGAACCAAATATTTCAAGTGGGTTTTAGTCTTCTTCGCCATTGTTTTTTCTTGTCTTGGAGATAAATTAACTTCACCTCACTAAATTCAACTTCTTTCAGAAAAGGTGTATCTTTTCATTCCGTAATTGGGATAGGGTCATTTAGTGGTGTTTTAATTAAGCAATAGTGGGTTGGAAAATACAATTTTTCGTTGGCAGCAAATAAAAAAAATGTTCGATGAGATTTCATGTTCTATAATTGTGTTATTTGCTTGAAGACGAATTCTACTGTGAAATTCACACTTTCACGGTGATATTTTATGATTTCTTGCTAAATAAAATAAGAGACTGTTTTATTGTACACCTCAGAAAACTTTAGTATTTTGGAGCGTGTATACTTTATTGTTTCTCATCTTAAGCGTTTGATAATAAACATGATTTTTATTTTAATGTGTAATATTACGCTTGAAATTTACATTTCCTATTGTGTTGATGTGGCAATTTTATGGATCTTACAATTACTTTTTATGTTTTAGTTTTAAAATTGCTAGACACTATCCTATATCATATTGGAATTCTCTCTCGCTTTTCGCCGTCTGTGGGAGGAGAATCTTATCGAGAATCATGAATTTATGAGTGTATTGTGCCGAGTCATGAATAAAATTTGACTCGATTGTACTTTCATTGGTTTTATGGAATATTGACCATCTTCTATTGTTTTACAGCATCTTCCTTTCTTATTTTCCGATTCTCTGTGCCGAGTGGTGCAAAGAAAAGTGTGTGTGCAGAAATTGCAATTCATTAGAACGAGATGGTTGGAGGAGTTTTTGCCGGCAAATGTACGTATGAATGGTGTGGAAAAGAGAATGAACGATATAAAGATGTATGAAAATGGAAAAGAGGCCGTGGGAATAGTAACTTTCTATGATCATCTCTCTTGCCCTCTTCATCATCATTGAGCACACACGCTCTTTTTAACACCCAAACCATCAAGTGTGATGCCGAAGATCTTACATATGCGCTTCGTCTGTGTTAACTCTATCTTGGGGCTTTTTGTGCCCTTCCATTGCTGATGCGAATCAGTTACAAATGTCACCTCTTGACTTTTATTGTCCTATACAATGGCATGGACAAATCTATCAACAAATTTACACAGCAAGAAAGTGTCGAGCAAGGGAAAATCGGAAGATGTCGGATGGTGGCAAAAAAGGTGTCTGAAAGGCGAAGAAGTTGAGTAAGAAAATTATGTGTCCAAGATGTTTAAGAATATTAATTGCTTGGCAGTATAAATTTCTTCTCATTCTCCTACACACCATGAAAAAGTTTTATGCTCTTCTCTCTTAAACTAAAATCACGTTTGCGACATTAATATTTAAGTTTAATTATTTGCAACAACACGATAATTTCTCACTTGTATCTGGCTCACTTGGTGCTCTTGTGCTCGCTGCCAAATGATATTGTGGGTACTTTTGGGGCATTTGAAAGTTTAACACTTGCCGGGAACGAGAGTGAGAAAATTAAGGTGGACGGAAGGGACGGAGGCTGGGGAAAGATGTTATTTGTTTCGGGAGTTAAGCCGTGGTAATGACTTAAAAATCTCCGTACTTGCACTGGGAGAGATTAATTAACACACTAATGGTGTGCCACAGGACAAAGGAAATTGCGGGGATTTTTAATTTTAAATGAATGGCACTGATTATGAACCAAATGGTGGAAATATAATAAATTTTTAATTCTCCTTTAGTCGTCTCAGGGCGCACGGAGAGTAATTTTTGGGCACAGAGGCGAGCAGTATTTTTCAGTGTATTTGCTATAGTGACAGCATAGCATACATGTAATCGAGAATTTAATCATTTGCAATAACGCTACCGATTCCAATATCTGTCATATTGAATTGTTGAGGAAGAGCAATATTATAGGTGATATAGAGGACAGAATGAAGATACCAGAAACTATAAATGGGAATGTCTGCGAATCTTATGTCTTATATGGCGTTGTATTTATATGGGAAACTTTGTGTTTTCCACGTGATCTCGCGAAAAATGCGAAGGAAAATTTCATGCTGCAATAATCATTCGCAACATGTCTCTGTCATTTCTTTTCCATTTTATTGGAGTTTGAGACTCTTTATTGTGATTCTCCTTACATACTGTTCCACGTGAAAAGCCCACTCAATTATTGTGTCTCTTTCATTTTCTTGCGCCTAAATTGACGATGAGGAAATTGATGATGGCAATAGAAGACGTACTTACGTCTGTGTCGCAGAAAAAGGGGAAAAGTTTTCAATTTGATTGAGTAAAGAGAAAGAGAGAGAGAGAGAGAGAAAGTGATTAAATTGTCGCACACCTTATTTAGGTGGAAAAATAAGACACGTTCGCAGCCAATGTGCAATTTATGCTGTAATCATGGAAAAGTCTTTTTTTATGACAGGGTGGTCCTCAGTTAAATACATATAATTTCCAACTTTGTATCTCTGCAACGAAACAATTTTCTACAGATTAGAACTTTGGAGAGCACTTTAGAAAGAAAATTAACGACAATGTTACTTATTATCCGCTACAAGAAACAGTGAATAGTTTCATAAATTACATAGAAAACGAAACTCTCATGGAATTTCATTAGATTTAAATTCTTTACTAAAATACTGAGACAGAGTGAATTATGTGTGTTTTTTTTGTGTTGGAAATTGCTCGTTGTTTTGTCTAGAAAAAACTAATTTAATAGATTCTCGTGAATAAATAGGGTTAGAATTGGCAGTTTAAAAACAACGACATGTTTTCAAATGTTGTTATGTTCTTTTATGTTTATGTGTGCAGAAATTCCTTGAAATGAAGTAGGAATCGTGGAATACTGCGCGGATAACTCCACAAAATTCAGGATCATATTACAATGTCGTTTGAAGTGAATGTGTTCTCCGAGTGGCACTTGTGAATTGACTAGCACTTTACGAGGCCATTAAAGATTTCAATAAAAAAAACGCTTGACTGTGACTAAATTTGCAGTCATGCACATTATAGAAATACTTTTTCAATTTTTACATAAAGGGCAATTGAATGCAAATTATCTATGCAAGTATTTTCTCAAAAATTATTATTCTTAGCAAAATTGGCGCATATTTAAGTGATTTTAAAATGGGACTTCTTGAAGTGTTTTTCAATAATTGAATCTTTCGGCACGCAACATCACTTAATGTGGCTGGTATTGAGGGGAATTTATTGCAGAAATTCACTAATTTCCAGACAATTGATGATCATTTTCACTTTTCATCATCGCAAATTATATATTGCGAGAGATTAGGTATATTTGAAATTTTTTACACACTCACATCTCTCGCGGGAGTGAGAGATGACCTTTCGGTATGATTACTCACAATGTAATCAGAATCGCATATGTTCCACTTTGATGTGAGTTTAAGCATTTTCAATCCCGTCGGTGAAATTAGTGCACTAGTTTCGCGAGATGATGGATAAGTTTTTCAACGGGTGTCACATAATTCTTGAGTACAATTTCAAGGTTTATTGTTTGCCAACTTGAATGAGTCTTTCACTTGATTATCATGAGGTTTTTCTACACAATCTTGCGCGATTTATTGTACATGGATTGAATACTGCAATGAGACAGTTCTCAAACAATGAATATTTCACGTGGCACGAAAGAGAGTGAGAGATAAAGTCAAATGTGACTTTCAGTGAAATTTTTCTCTCCTTCATGGCTTATTTGTATGATAAAATGTCTACGGATTTTCATGAGATACGGGAAAGGTGAGATGAACACGAACACGTGATTTCTGTGAAGTTATTTCATGCATTTCATGTAATGAAGAATTTTCATAATGACACCTTATTGCAATTTGTCGTAGTTTTCGACATTTCATTAACGACCGTCTTGTGATCTTGTGTGAAACGTTGGTGTGAGGCCAGGTAGTTTGTATATATGCTCAACAATTTTCTTGCAATGAGCCACACTCACGTCACAGAGAAACAGTTAAGTCTTGGCACTGCCTAATGAAGAATGAATGAAGAATGAATGAGGTGGCGGTTCGGCCTAGGAGGAAACTCGAAAGAGAGGTTCACGGTGTGTGATCGTGTGGGGCAAATTCCATTTTCTGTCCACAATGGGCAGAATGGCACCCCCTCCTGACGGCAGGTCCATATCGCAGAGTTATGATCTCGTATTGATATAATGTGATCTTATGCGATCTCCGTACCGGAAAAATTCCTCCTTATTTGCCTGTTTTTGCCCATGAATGAACCGTGCTGACTTATACCTTTGACTCAATTCAACTTATAGTGTGTACTTTTTGCTTACACACTTTTTTCTTCAACTACGAGTGAAATAAATCTCTCTTTTTCTCTTGCATTTGACTTTCACACTCTCATGCTGTGCCTGTGTTGTGCGTCAAAGAATGAGGTGAGAGACCCAAAGAGGCGCAATGGGTGTATTTGTGGTGATCATGTTCCAATCGACAGCTCCAAGAGTTCATTGCCTCTTTTCTCACAGTGTTTTATTTTTTTATTCAATTTAATTCATTTACAACTCTCGGTCGCTGAGGTAATTGTTGACTTTCATAAAAATTTTTCGTCATCTTTCTCTCAACTGGTTTGTTTATATGGCTTTTATGGTATTTTCTCACTATTCCTCTGTGCCGTATCGTGACTGTTTTCCACATGTTTTTCACGTGCAATGTCGTTAAGAATGCTAAATAATTTTGCCATGGTGGGATTAATTGGTCAATTCTATGGGGTGTAATGGATATAATGAATGATTAATCCACAGAATTATCACATTTGTCTATTTTCGTGAGAAGTCAATAATTTGGGTATAATTTATATGTTTATTTGTCGGAGTGGAATGACCCATTTTCCGTCCACAAGTCTCTTTATGGTGTCACGAATAGAGTGTAGATTTTGAAAAGATACTCCAGAATTGTAAACAATCAAACCAACTCTGACAAAGCATTTTCTTTCACCTCTCGTCTGCTTCTTTCGCTTTCTCGGGGAAGAATAAAATTTGGGGTACGGCACGGAGAGATTCACAAACATCATATTGAACCATGACAATTAGCATTGAGCATGTAATTTTCTTCCCCAATTTTCTCAATTAATTTGCAAATGTGACACGCGTGTCATGAAGACAAAATGATTCTACAAACATCTGTGGAAACGCAGAGAAATGGCTGTTTTTTTTCCTTCTTTGTCTATTTTCTCATGGAAGACTCTTCCTTTCCATCCCTTTCGATGTAATATGAATGAAAGTATGTGTAATTTTCAGGTGAGACGCTCTTATTGAAATTCTCAAGAGTTATGCTGTACTTAAAGATATTGAAAAATTCCTTGGTTCTCTTTTTACGCCATCTTTCTATCCTTTTGTGCCTCCTTTATGCTGCGAGGAAAAAGGTGGATGACATGGATGGAAAATGTGAGTGAGAATTATAGAGGAAAATTTAATACGAAAATTTCATATAATTTCTGTATGACATCAAATTTATTCCACCTGGATGAGCGTCTCCATTTTCGTTCCGGGTGAAAAATTTTTATATCCTCAGCCGTGTGAGTGGACTGTTGATGGACACGGAGTGAAATCAAAAAGAGTCTATATCCACAAACTTACCCAGGAGGATTTGTATCGAGAGTAGTGAATGGGAATCTTTGGGATATTTTGTGTAAGCTAAAATTCTTTCCCGGTAAAGGGATGTGCGTAATCGAATTGAAAGACTATTGATATGATGGATATGAGCGTTGAAGGCAGATAGGAAGAGCATTCCTCCAAGAGGTAAAAATCGATTTTGCTAATGAGGGTGAAATGCTATCGAAAATTTGATACTTTCACCCCCCCGCCCCCAAGTTTTACATCAAAGGCAGAGGATGAAGGTGAATTATAATGAATATGGGGGAGGATTTGTGTGGGTCACAATTAAAATACATTCATAGAGTGGCTGGTGGAGGTGCGCCATCGAAAGATTAAAAGCATCTTCAATATCATGTACGAGAGTGGGTGTGGATACTCGACTGAGAATCTCGTCTCTGTTGCGACAGATGGTGGCATAAATTAATGTCCTTTGACCGCAATTTGTAATAAATCACACCAGCATTTGTATCTTTGAGTGGACTTTCCCTTGCCAGCATCAACCCCAAAAAGCTCTTGTCTCTGTGGTTGGAGCTTTTTGAACTGTTCGTGGTGGAACGGGGAAAATTTAACAGGGTGTTGAACTATACTTTAGAAAAATTCTCTTCACCATCTCGTCCGGAGTTTGCTAAAATTTGTTTCCACATTTGGAAATAAAATGTGCAAAGAGGGCGGAGAGCGTGTAACGAGGAAAGCAGATGGAAATCCTCTTGAATTCTCTATCTATATATCTGCCGAAGAGGGGGAGAAAAGTTGGTTCTTAAAACACAAATACCACAGAGTGGCGTGAGTAAAACAATAGGAAAAAAATTTCAAGTGAAAAATTAAGGAACTTCATTAAAAGTTTTCCATTTTCAATTTACATAAAATACTCTGTTCCAACTCTTCTCGACCAATTTCACCTTCCTTGTCCCCCACATGGTCCTGGACAAAGACGATAGCGTGAAACATTAGAGAGAAATGCGTGAGACAAGAAGGAATTCAGAGTACAACAAGGCAAGGACGACGAAAACATGATAGAGGAAGAATTTTTTATCTGTTATATTAAAATGCACAGGCGACACGACAGCATACAAGGCAGAAAGGTTGAATGTGTGAAATTGGAAAAAAAACCAACTCAGGGTGAAATTTTGTTTGGTAAATACGGATGATGATGATGATGACAAAAAATCCGAAGAATGTGCAGAATTTAATTTTACTTTGCGGTTTGAGGAAGAAAACTCAGTCGTTTTTCCACATAGTCATTCATAATCTTTCTCTGCAGAACGCAACACTTTATGCCGGAACAGAATGTCTTGCTGAAATAAACATTTTGTCTGGCCACTTGTGCTGAAGACGTGAACATTTTGAGCTAAATTGGTTCAATTTGGGATTATTTATTTTTTTTTACGAACAAAAGCACTTTTTAATTATGTGTTTATTCTCGATGTACTTTTAACGAGTGCACACGAATGGGAAGAAGTGATTTCAAGCAAGGGAGATACACTTTGGTGGATATTTAATGACTTGCCACATGAGTTTGGCGGATTTGGAAGTATTTCGAGGAGTCACGTGGCGTATCAATGTGCTTTTGGCTTTGATGGTAATTTAATTGAATTTGTACGTGAATCTTCATCATGGGAATTTGGGAACTTTTACTTTTTTCCCCCCATTTTGCTGGGAAAAGGTTTTAATTGAAATACAGCCAGATTTAGACTTGTACGTTGATTAGATTTCAAATTCTTCTTTCGGGAATCAAATGAATCTCTTTGCCTTCAATTTAATTAGAATCTTCTTTCACAGCTCGAAATGGGAAATGGATGAAGTTTAATGTCATAGCGTATCAGTGTTTCCTTAAGCAGATTGAATAGTATTTACATACATATATTCTGAATAATTACAATAGTCCTTCTGAGAATACATTTGAATTTGAAGCGGAGTTTTTGATATTTCAGTTCTTTCTGACAACTCGTGATATTTATGGAATAGCGAGTGAAATATATAATGAAACTCTTATAAATGAAATGTACTTATTTCAAGTGAATGTAATTAAATCCACCTGACTTTTCCACCCTTGAAGGTGAAGTTTAATTAATCCATAAGGTGGAAAAGTGGAAGAGTAAACGAAAGTGGTCAAAAGAGGAAAAATCAATAGAGAAACTTGACATTATTTGTACTTCCTTATCGCATGTATGCTCTTATGGATATAAAATAATAAATGACAAAAGATGTTAAGTGAATTATATTTATCTTTTTCCTTTCTGTCCTTTTAGGTGTGCCAGAAGTGCCATGTCCAACAGGAATGTTTCGATGTTCTGAGGGCAAATGTATACCATCGCTGTGGGTGTGTAACTATCAAAAAGACTGTGAAAAGGGGGAGGATGAATTTCAATCGTGTCGTAAGTCTCTTTTTATTCCATTCTATCTCTACCATGCTTTCTTTCAATTGGCAAAAAATGCTGTTCAAAAAAATCGGAAGAAAAATGTGTCAAATGGACAGAAAAGAGGAAAAAGTGTGACTCCATGTGATATTTCCTCCTTCAATACAAACTATCTGAGGGGGAGAATGGGTGGGATTTTGGCTTTGGAAAATTTATGTTTAACACGTTACTCTGCTCTCATACATAGTTTTCCTTCCTGACTTTTTGCCGTCTCTCTCTCTATCTCTCTTCCAGCTCCACCTGAGTGTGAGCCACAGCAATTTAGCTGTAATCAGTATGTCTTCAATAAGACCTACTGCATCCCGCCACATTACAAATGCGACATGACCATTGACTGTGTGGATGGATCTGACGAGTCAGATTGTCGTAAGTGTCTCTCAATTCTACCCAATCTTTCTCTCACACCCAATTGATGTCAGTGGAAAGAACAGTGTTTGTTTTGTAAGGAAACAAAGAGGAAACTCCATTAAGAATTTGCTCATAGTTTTCCATGCCAATTTACCAATTGAATCTGAATCTAAATGTGATTTTCTAGAGTAGTTCTGCACAGTGTTTAATGGAATTTCATGTATATTCGGTTAAACTATTGTTTTGGTTCTCGAGTTTTGTGTCGAACAAATTATTTAATGAAAATCCGATGAAAGTTTATCTCTCTCGAGGAATGAAGTGAATTTTCACAAGTTGTTCCTCTCTCTAAACTTCTTTATGTGGAGAGACAATTACTGTTGGACTATTATATTTTTTGTGCTTTGCTAAAAGTTTGTTTTAATGCTTATTTTTTCCAAAGAGTTTCAAAGTCTCTTTTCTCGCAGAAACTTTAAAGTCTTTTATGTGTATCGATAAAATGTTGAAACACAAGTGCTTGCGTCCCTGATTTGTAAGAAAAAGGGAACAACACTTGGCTCGTTGAACTTTTGTCATTGACCTCATGGGCAAATTGGTGTTGGCAGAAGAAGAAAGGCCACAAAGTGGGAGTGAGAGAAAGAGCACGATTCAAAAAGTGGAGTATTAAATTAAATTGAATTTCCTGTCATTCTCAATCCCAATTGCGTCCCGCCAAAACACGGAAAAAAGCATATCGGAAGTGTCTGCAGGACGACATTCACTGTGGGCCGGCGCCAGAGGGGCAACAGGCGACGATGAATGGAGGCCATGTGACGGATTTGTGTGTGCCAAAGGAGAAGAAGTGCGACGGATATCTGGACTGTCGGAGTGGGCGCGATGAAGAGGGGTGTCCGGGGGTGTCGTGTCGATTGGACCAATTCCGATGTGCCAATGGACAGCGATGTCTCGATCTTCAACTGAAATGTGATCACAAAAATGACTGTGGAGATAATTCCGATGAGCAAGGATGCAGTAAGTCGGACGAGATTCCCCGATTAGCCTTGTGATCTGCTCACCCATGTATGTCTCTGTCCATTGCAGGTTTCCCTCCATGCCATAGTGGACAGTTTCGATGCACAAATGAGGTCTGCATCCCGAGCAAATTCCATTGTGACGGCTACAATGATTGCTTCGACAAGAGCGATGAGACGAATTGTACAGTGATTGCGTGTCCAGACAACAAATTCCTCTGCCCACAGGGTGGACCAGGTGGCACGCCCAAGTGTATCCCCAAGTCACAGCTGTGCGACGGCAAGAGGAACTGCGAGGATGGGGCGGACGAAGAGACGGCATGCTGTAAGTGGAGATTGTGTTATTCCTTCTCTCAGCTTCCATTGATTACTCCTCTCAATCAATGTGAATTAATTGCAGCGTATAAATAATTATAATTGTATGTAGATTCAATTCGTTATAATTTGATTGGTATTCATGGTGCTCATTTGCTGAACGTCAGCTAATTGCTTCTCATATTGATTTTAAAATCATTCTCCACTGAATTTCAAACCATTCACTAATGGTTTTCTTCGATCAATGTTATTTTTCCAGCCACTGCATCATGTCCCGCTCTCAACTGTGAGCACAAGTGTGGCCCATCGCTAACGGGAGGCACTTGCTATTGTCCTCCGGGTCGAGCTCTGGCTGCAGACAATCGTTCATGCACGGATCTGGATGAGTGCGCTGAGTGGGGCCACTGTGACCAGCTCTGTGTGAACACGGATGGCTCATACTCGTGCTCCTGTGCCGCTGGATATACTCTCACGGAAAGAAGTCGATGCATTGCGCCAAATGCCGCCAGTCTCGAGTTGATATTTGCTCATGATCGCGCCATTGTGAGAATGTCCTCGCATGGACAGGAGGCGAAGAACGTGGCCAACGCGACTGGAGCGAGTGGAGTGGCGTTTCATCATTCGCGGAACTTGCTCTTCTGGTCAGACATCAAGACGCGCAAAGTGCAATCGCAGCCACTGAATGACGGAGGCTTTGGGGGGTCAGACCTGACGCTGCCAGGCACCTGGGCTCCTGTGGCTCTGGCTGTGGACTGGATTGGAGATAAGCTGTATGTGGCGGATTTCGTGGGTCAGAAAGTGGACGTGTTTGAACTCGACGGACGGTGGCATGCTGTGGTGCTGGGGTCAAACTTAACCAGTCCAGCAGACTTGGCGCTGGATCCCACATCTGGTTTGATGTTTGTTGCTGATGGTGGACAAGTTCTGCGGGCGCACATGGATGGCACTCACGCGAGATCGATAGTCTCTGAGGCAGCCTACAAAGCTTCTGGTGTTGCAGTGGATGTCATCTCAAAGCGAGTGTTTTGGTGTGACTCCCTCCTGGATTATATTGAAACTGTGGACTACGATGGCGGCTATCGAGTAATGATTCTCCGAGGTCAACAAGTTCCCAGTCCATCGCGATTGGCGCTCTTTGAGAACCGAGTCTTCTGGACAGATGCCACGAAGCAGGGAATAATGTCTGTTGATCGATTTGAGGGGAGTTCCAGTATTCAAGCTATTTACAAGTCAAAGGAAATTCGGGAACCAAAAGCCATCGTGACAGTGCATGCCCTCTGCCAACCCCGCGTCTCGAGTCCGTGTGGTAACAACAATGGTGGATGTGCCCAAATGTGCATTGTGACAGCAGTTAAGGGAGCTCCTTCTGGTCTGGGATTCCGATGTGCATGTCACACGGGTTGGCAGTTGGCGAGTGATTTGAGAAATTGTCACCTCGTGCAGCAATTCCTCATGTATTCCCAACAGAGATTCATCAAAGGAAAAGTCCTGGATCCGGTGATTGAAGGATTCAGTGATGCCATTCTGCCTGTTGTCTCCAGAAGAGCCAGATTCGTAGGCCTGGATTATGATGCAAGAGATGAACACATCTACTACTCTGATGTGCTGCAGGATGTTATCTATCGAGTGCACAGGAATGGAACTGGAAGGGAAATTGTTTTAGCATCTCAGAATGAGGGTGTGGAAGGTCTGGGAGTGGATTGGGCATCTAAGAATCTGTACTACATTGACAGTCGCAAGGGAACTTTGAATGTTCTGTCTACCAGGAATGTAACACATCGAAGGACACTGTTGAAGAATCTGAAGAGACCCAGAGCCATTGTGGTGCATCCGAACAAGGGCTTTATTTTCTTCTCAGAGTGGGATCGACCAGCTAATATAACGAGAGCAAATGCTGATGGATCTGGATTGCTGGTGTTCAAGAATGTTACCTTGGGTTGGCCAAATGGTCTTTCCATTGACTTCAAGGAGGATCGAGTGTACTGGTGTGATGCTCTTCTAGATCATGTGCAGCACGCTAATCTCGATGGAACAGACATTAAGACAGTCAATTCTAGACTCATTCGACATCCGTTTTCCATTGTGATTCACGAAGAGTGGATGTATATTACGGACTGGAGGCTCGATGCTATTGTGAGGATGCACAAATTGACTGGAGAGCAGGAGGAGATCATGGTGAGAGAGCCTCAGACGAATAGACTCTACGGCGTTAAAGTGTACAGTCACCTTGTGCAGTCAATTGACTCCAATCAACCCTGTTCGATCAACAATGGAGGATGCGAGAAACTCTGCTTCGCTGTTCCAAGAAACGACTCCACAGGACTTCAGGTATGCTTCTTATTGGAAGATTTTTCATGACAAGTGCTGATTTTCTGTTTTCTGTTTATAGGTGAAATGCGCTTGTCCTTATGGCGAGAGAATCAACGATGATGACCGAACATGTGTGGCTGATCCCAATGCTGAACCTCCTGTTCAGGCATGTCCAAATTCCTGGGACTTCACGTGCAACAACCAGCGTTGCATCCCGAAATCCTGGCTCTGTGACGGTGATGATGATTGTCTGGACAACAGCGATGAGGAGCAGAATTGCACGAAGCCCACGTGTGGTACAAATGAATTTCAGTGTAAATCCGGCCGATGTATTCCACTCAATTTCCGCTGTGATCAGGAGAATGACTGTGGGGATCACAGTGATGAGGCGGATTGTGGAAATGTGACTTGCGCTGCATCTCAGTTTGCCTGTGAGAATGGCCGATGCATCCCAAGCATCTGGAAGTGTGATTCTGAGAATGATTGCGGCGATGGCAGCGATGAGGGTGATTTTTGTGCTGAGAAGACCTGCGCTTACTTCCAATTCACATGTCCTCGGACTGGACACTGTATTCCTCAATCGTGGGTCTGTGATGGAGATGACGACTGTTTCGACAAGCAGGATGAAAAGGATTGTCCACCAATTACTTGTCTTGCCAATCAATTCAAGTGTGCAGATCTACGGCAATGCGTGGAGGAGTCGTACAAGTGTGATGCTATTCCGGATTGCAACGATGGAAGTGATGAGCTGGGATGTCCTTCTGTGGGACCAAATCAGTGTAACATGGAGAAACACTTCCAGTGTCGATCGAGTGGAATTTGTATACCAGCAGCGTGGCACTGTGACGGTTCTAAGGACTGCGATGATCACTCAGATGAGGAGGATTGTGGGGCAATTTCCTGTCCGAACAACTTTTACAAATGCAACAATTCTCACTGTGTTTTCAAGGCGTACATTTGCGATGGCAAGGATGACTGTGGCGATGGAAGTGACGAGAGTGCTGAACACGCGTGTGTCGCTCCTCCTTTCCGCTGTCCAACTGGTCAGTGGCTCTGTCCCGAAGTGACTGGACGTTGCGTTAACATTTCTTCGGTGTGTGATGGCATTCCCGATTGCCCGAATGGCGCTGATGAGGGTGAGGGTTGTGATTTGGCAGAATGTCAGCATCAGGGTGGTCTCTGTTCCAATGGGTGCCAAAAGACTCCGTTGGGAGCCATGTGTATCTGTCCTCCTGGAGAGGAACTCGCTCCAGATGGCTTCACATGTCAGGATCTGAATGAGTGCGATCCGGCAGGATTGTGTTCTCAAAAGTGCACAAATACCAAAGGCAGTTACTTCTGTTCTTGCACAGATGGATACATTCTGGAGCCAAATAAGCATACCTGCAAGGCTGTAAATCACACTGCAGCCTTCCTCATAATTTCCAATCGTCATTCAATTCTCGTGGCGGATCTCAAGGAGCAAGGATTAGAGAGAGTGCCCATAATTGTTGAGAATGTGGTGGCCACAGCGTCAAATATGCACACTGGGACGATATTCTGGAGCGACATGAAGCTGAAGAAGATCTCACGATTGGATCGTGGCATGGAGCCCAGGGAGATCATATCAACTGGCCTGGATCTTGTAGAGGGTCTAGCTTATGACTGGATAGGCAAGAATCTCTACTGGTTGGACAGCAAACTCAATACCATTGAGGTTTCGTCGGAGAATGGAACGAACAGACTCGTCCTGGCTCGAGAGAACATCACACAACCTCGTGGAATGTGCTTGGATCCAAGTCCTGGGACAAAATGGCTCTTCTGGACAGATTGGGGTGAAAATCCGCGAATTGAGCGAATGGGAATGGATGGAACGATGAGAGAAACGATCATCAATACAAAGATCTACTGGCCAAATGGATTGACTCTGGATATTGCGACACAGCGAGTTTACTTTGCTGACTCGAAGTTGGACTTCATTGATTTCTGCTACTACAACGGAACTGGCCGGCAGCAAGTATTGGCGGGAAGTCACTATCTTCTACATCCGCATTCTCTGTCGCTCTTTGAGGACACGCTTTACTGGACTGATCGACAACTCAATCGAGTGTTGTCAGCGCACAAATTCAAGGGAAACAATCAGACTGTTGTGAGTCATTTAATTTCTCAACCACTGTCCATTCATGTGCATCATCCATCGTTGCAACCCATCACAGACAATCCCTGTTCAAGAGCTACTTGCCAGCACATGTGCCTTTTGAGTCCTTCAGCGTCAACGGGATATTCTTGCAAGTGCAGACCTGGATATCGTCTTGAGACGGACGGAAGATGCATTGAGGAGGAGAATCCCTACTTGATGGTGTTGAAGGGAACACAGATTGTCGATGTGCCGATCAACGGAGGAGATGTGAGGGCGGGAGCTCTCATTCCTGTGGTTGGAATTGAAAGTGGCACAGGAATTGACTTTGATCGCAAGGGCGAGACACTATTCTGGGTGCAAGGACGCGAGGATGATGATGAAAATTGCACAATATTCACAACACCTTACGGCGGAGGCAACAAGACGGAGTTCTTGGGCATGGATTCAGGCCTCATTGGAGCTCCTTATGTGATTGCTTTCGACTGGCTGGGCAGAAATCTCTATATTGGCAACAGAATGGCTAGCAATTTCGAAGTAGTGCGAGTCGATGGCAAAATCCGCCACAGAAGTGTAATTCTTGCGAATGACGGAAACAAGACATCCGTATCGAAGCCTAAGAGTGTCGCCTTGGATCCGACAGATGGAAAACTCTTCTGGACGGATGAGGGTGGATTTGGTGTGCCAGCAAAGATTGGTCGGGTTAACATGGATGGATCAAATCCAATTGTGCTACATGATGATGTTGACAATCCGGAATCCATCACTGTGGACATTGACAGGAAGATTGTCTACTTCAGCACGCAACATCCGCCGCAAATTATTTCCATGAAAACTGATGGATCGAATAGACAAACAGTTCTCTCTGAAAAGGATGATATTTCCCGACCCAAATCGTTGGCTGTGCTCGATTCGCGACTTTACTATCTGGATCCAGTTTTTGAGAAGATTGTAAGAGTGGATTTGCCCAATGGTGACAATGCCAAAGTGATTTTGGAGAATGAATCGGATCTGAGGAGTATGACAATCTTCAAGAAGCGTTCAATGCTTCTGCATCCTTGCCAATCGAATAACGGAGGATGTGAGCATATTTGTGTGCCGTCTGACAGTGGCTCCAGAGTGTGTGCCTGTGGAGTGGGATACAGAAAGGACAATGAAGTGGGATGCACTCCGTACAAACAGTTTGCAGTGGTGGGACAACTGGACATTACTCGAGGATTCAGTCTTACTGACAGCACCGAAGCAATGGTTCCGATTACAGGAAGTGGACATCACATCCTGCACGTCGATGTGGTGTACAGAGACTCGTGGATCTACTGGGCAGAGTACAATCGCGGACATTGGAATGGAATCTTCAGAGTGCGTCCGAATGGCACGGAATTGCAGCATGTGATCAAGGATGGTATTGGAAGCAATGGTATTCGAGGATTGACAATCGATTGGGTGGCAGGAAATCTGTACTTTACCAATGTCTTCCCTCATGAGAATTACGTGGAAGTTTGCTGGTTAGATGGGACGAACAGGAGGGTTTTGGTGAAGACCACAACTGATGCTCCGAGGGAATTGGCTGTGAATCCTGTGAAGAGATTGCTGTACTGGATCGATTATGGTCAATATCCACGAATTGGAAAATCCTATCTTGACGGAAGCAACTGGACACCTGTCGTCACCTCAGGAATCTCAAATCCTCGTGACTTGACTGTGGACATGCTGACCCATGATGTCTACTGGGTTGACTCCAAGCTTGACACGATTCAAAAGGTGTCTTATAGCGGTGGAAATCGTCAAGTGATTCGACGCAATTTGCCAAATCCCATGGGAATCGCTGTCTATCTTAGCGATGTTTACTGGGTGGATAGGAATCTAATGACAGTGTTTAGGGCATCAAAACTTCCTGGAAACATATCTCTTCCTGAGAAAGTCAGAACCAATTTGCAGAAGTTGCGCGACATTGTTATCTATGACGTCTCTAATCAACCTCAAGATGACACCAATCCTTGCTTGAGACTGGGAAATGGTGGCTGTGATCAACTATGCTTCAGTTTCCCGCAAGAGAACTTCGGCAGCAATCCTGGAGGTCGACTCAATTTCCGATGCGAGTGTGCTACTGGAAAATTGAGTGCAGATGGCAGGAAATGCGATCTGGTGAAGGAATTTGTAGTGTTTTCCACTCGAACGGAAATTCGAGGAATCAATCTGGATCCTCGATCAACAGGAGTGCCTTTCAAAACACTGGGCAATTTGACGAATGTTGTTGGTTTGGACTTTGACTATGCGGATAATAAGCTGTTCTTCACTCAAATTCGACCATGGTCGAAGATCGCATCGACAGTTGCTGATAACCCAACAGCGACAGATGTCAAGACGATCCTTATGAAAGGCATAAACCCAGAAGGAATTGCCTACGATTGGACACAGAAGAAAATCTACTGGACAGATAGTTTGAACAATTCAATCTATGCCATGAACACGGACGGATCGTCACTAGTGATGATCTCGAGAGTGGAACGCCCAAGAGCCATTGTTCTCGATCCCTGCAATGGCACTCTTTATTTCACGGATTGGGGGCGATTCGGCACGTCTGGAAAGATCTTCAGGACAACAATGGCAGGATCACTGAAGAAAGCCATCATTGATAAGGATCTCTCCCAACCTAGTGGACTCGCGATTGATTACGAGGATCGCATGCTATACTGGACAGATGCTGTGCGTGAAAAGATCGAGAGATCACAACTCGATGGACGAGAGCGTGAAGTTCTAGTGGCGGCCACGATATATCCCTTCGCTATAACAATCCATCGTAACTATATTTATTGGACAGATCTTCAACTGCGCGGCGTCTATCGAGCAGAGAAGCACACTGGTGCAAATATGTATGAGATGGTGAAGCGGTTGGAAGACTCTCCTCGAGACATTCACATTTATAGTGAGAGCAGACAAGAGTGCCAGGCAAATCCGTGTCTCCAGAACAACGGTGGATGCGCTCAGAGCTGCCATCCTGGACCGAATGGTACGGCAGAATGTAAATGTGATGACAACTCGAAGTTGGTAAATGAAGGCCGAATGTGCGCTCCAAAGAATCACACTTGTGACACCAGCAAATTCTACTGTCGCAACGGAAAGTGCATCTCTAGGATGTGGGCTTGCGATGGAGATGATGATTGTGGAGATAACAGTGATGAAGATACTAACTATTGTGCCTTCCATTCGTGCTCTCCTAATGAATTCCGCTGCAATAATGGTCGATGCATCTTCAAGACGTGGAAGTGTGACCATGAGAATGACTGCAAGGACAATAGTGATGAGGAGGGATGCACTTACCCACCGTGTGTGGATGGAGAGTTTACTTGCCTCAATGGCAGATGTATTCCTCAGTCCCAAGTGTGCAATGGGATTAATGATTGCAAGGACAATGGCACGTCAGATGAAACTCATGAGCGATGCCCGAAGAATACTACTTGCCCGCCAAACCATCTCAAGTGTGAGAAGACAAATATTTGCGTGGAGCCTTATTGGCTTTGCGATGGGGACAATGATTGTGGTGACAATAGCGACGAAGATGCTCTTCACTGTGCTCAGAGAACGTGTCCTCAGAACAGCTTCAGATGCCCTAATCATCGCTGCATCCCGGCCACTTGGTATTGCGATGGGGATGACGATTGCGGTGACGGAGCTGATGAGCCGCCAGAGTACTGCAAGTCAGAGGGAAGGACATGCTTCGGGGATCTATTCACATGTGACAATGGCAATTGTATTCCCAGGATTTATATTTGTGATGGAGACAATGATTGCCTGGACAACAGTGACGAAGATAATCGACATCAGTGCAGTGAGTGTGGTTGTCTCTATTTATAATGAACCTGTTATGCTACATTTAACACATGTTTATCTCTCTCAATGCTTGCAGATGACCGCAAGTGTGATGAGGAGACGGAGTTCACGTGTGAAGAGAATAAATCTTGGGGCAGGTCTCAGTGTATACCCAAGAAATGGATTTGCGATGGCGATCCGGATTGTGTGGATGGAGCTGATGAGAATACAACACTTCACAATTGTCCAAAGCCTCAGCCATGCGGCGATGATCAGTTCACATGCGAGAATGGTCGATGTATAAACAAGGTGAGTGATTTGGTGAGGAGCTTTCGTGTGTGGTGGGGACTCAAGGGTGTTTGTCCTTTCAGGGATGGCTCTGTGACCACGACAATGATTGCGGAGATGGCACGGATGAGGGCAAATTCTGTAATTCACAGTACAAGACATGCTCGACGAATGAGTTCACATGCCAGAATTTCAAGTGTGTGAGAAATCAATATCGATGCGATGGGGAGGACGATTGTGGAGACAAATCAGACGAGGTGGGATGCAAGAAGGAGAACGTAACATGCCCCGCTGGTCAATTCACATGCACCAATGGGCAGTGTATTGATTACCATTTGGTGTGCAACAAAGTGTCTGATTGCTCGGATGATTCGGACGAGCCGCTGCACTGCAATGTTGATGAATGTGCTAAAGTTGAGATTCACCAGTGTGGTCACAAATGTGTAGACACTCTCACGGGCTATTACTGTGATTGCAACCAAGGCTACAAGTGAGTATTTCTGTAAATTATTCCACTTTATGCATGAATGTAGAGTAGAAGAGGTCACAGATGTGAGATGACTCATCCTAATGCTGTGCTCGGTGTTCTTTTCAGACTCCTTTCGGACGGAAAGGCCTGCACGGATATTGACGAGTGCATTGAGACACCAGGCGTGTGCTCTCAGCACTGTTCCAACACTCCTGGCGGCTACTATTGCAAGTGCGATGACCGGTATTACGAACGCCAAATTGATGAGCACACGTGCAAACGGAAGGACCACATTGAACCCTGGCTGATCTTCACCAACAAGTACTACGTGAGAAACATGTCAGTGGATGGACGGCAATACAATCTAATTCATCAGGATTTGATGAATGTCGTGGCGCTGGACTTTGACTCTCGGGATCAGTACATGTACTTCTGTGATGTCACGGCCAAGACAATCTATCGTTCACACTACGGAGAGGAGGACATTTCTGAGAAGGTGGAGAAGGAGCCTGTGGTTCGACATGACTCTCATGGACTTGAGGGATTGTCTGTGGACTGGGTGGGTAGGAAGCTCTATTGGATTGATAGACACTCTAAGAATCTCGATGTCTCGGAACTCGATGGCACGAAGAGGAAGACGCTGAAGAGTGGAGTTGTCGATCCACGAGCTATTGTTGTGCACCCAGGAATTGGGTATTTGTACTTCACGTCCTGGCACCTTCAGGCTTACATAGCCAAGATGGGCATGGATGGATCTAATTTCTCAAGGATTTTGACATGGGAGAATGATATTGCATGGCCAAATGCCCTCACCATTGACTACTTCACGGATAGAATCTACTGGGCGGATGCTCATCTGGATTACATTGCATTTGCTGATCTCGAGGGACGTCACAGGCATATTGTCCTGTCGGGAACTCAAGTGCCTCATGTCTTTGCTCTCACCCTCTTCGATGACTGGCTCTATTGGAGCGACTGGAATCTCAAAGCAATCCGACGGGCTAATAAGTTCAGCGGTCAGAATCTGGAGACAATCAGAAACACCACCCATCGACCCTATGATTTGCATATCAGTCATCCGCTAAGACAGATACCCTTCCCAAATCCTTGCGGTGAGAACAATGGAGGATGCTCGCACCTTTGTCTTCTCTCACCACCGCCAGAGTCCACGTATCTCAACATTGAGGGCTACATTGAGGAAGGAGCGCCGAGCTACAAGTGCGCCTGTCCCAATCAATTCTACTTGGCCAGAGATACAAAGACGTGCATCGCGAATTGCACGGCTGGACAGCATCGTTGTGGCGGTGTTGATGAGAAGTGTATTCCATGGTTCTGGAAGTGTGACGGTGAGAAGGATTGCAAGGACGGCAGCGATGAACCGGCGTCGTGTCCGGCCAGGCACTGTCGTGCTGGAACCTTCCAGTGTCGCAATACCAACTGCACTCCCTCAGCTACGATTTGCGACGGGACTGATGATTGTGGTGATGGAAGCGATGAGCAGAATTGTGATCTTCCTTGTCCTGAATCAGACTTCAAGTGCAGATCTAGTGGCAGATGCATTCTGGAGAGCTGGAAATGTGATGGTGATGCAGATTGTAAGGATGGAAGTGATGAAGATCCTGCCATTTGTCGTGAGTATTTTATTTAAATGTTTTGTCAGCGATATTGTTTTGAAATGGAATTTCCTTGTGCCAGATAAACGATCCTGTGATCCTGAGACCGAGTTCAGCTGTAAGAACGGACGCTGTATTCCCAAACTCTGGATGTGTGACTTCGATAACGATTGCGGTGATGATTCTGATGAGCCAGCGTATATGTGTCGCCAGAAGAATTGCACCACGGGATGGCAGAGATGTCCAGGACAGTCCAATTATCGCTGCATTCCCAAGTGGCTCTTCTGCGATGGCAAGGATGATTGTCGCGATAATAGTGATGAACTTCCTGAGAATTGTCCTCCTTGTCAAGCGGAAACGGACTTCAAATGCGCCAACAACAGATGCATTCCAAAGTGAGTTGAACATATTCTATCTGGAAATGTTGTGGATTTGCTAACTTCCTTGTCTTTCAGGCAGTGGATGTGCGACTTTGCCGATGATTGTGGCGATGGAAGTGACGAAACGGAGCAGCAATGCAAGGGCAAGTATCGCGATTGCTCAGAATCCGAGTTCCGCTGTACCAACGGAAAATGTATTTCAACCCGCTGGCGATGCGATCATGAGGATGACTGCGGAGATTCCAGTGATGAGCTCAATTGCGAGGGCTTCCAGTGCAAGAATGGTACATTCCAGTGCGCTTCTGGACACTGCATTGCCGCTTACTTCCGCTGCGATGGTGATCGCGATTGTAGGGATATGTCTGATGAGGCTGACTGTCCGCCGAGATTCCCTGGTGGACGCTACTGTCCGGAGTCCAGGCATCAGTGCGACAACAACCTCTGCGTGTCGCCATCTGATCTGTGTGATGGCACTGATGATTGTGGTGACAATTCTGATGAGGCACCAGCGGTTTGCTCGAATTTCAATTGCGACACTCTCAGGCGCTTCCAGTGTGCCAATCACCGCTGTGTGGCTCGCTATCAGATTTGCGACGGAGTGGACAATTGTGGCGACGGATCCGATGAGAACAATATGACACTTTGTGCCACTAGGCAGAAGCCATGCGATCTATACAGACAGTATCAGTGTGCCAATCGCAAATGCATTGAGAGACATCAAGTGTGTGATTATGCGGATGATTGTGGCGATGGAAGTGATGAGTTGGGATGCCATCGGCAGAATACATGCTCTGATCTCACACGAGGTGGTTGCGAGCATCACTGTCTGAATCTAACGGACGGTGGATACATCTGTGCCTGCTATCCGGGCTATATTATCACGCCAGACAATCGCAAGCACTGCAATGACGTTGATGAATGCACCACTGGTATCCACACTTGTTCTCACATTTGTCACAATCTCAATGGAACCTACAGTTGCTCCTGTCAGCCAGGATTCCGCCTGTCGGATGGAATGTCTGGAGTGTGCAAGGCCGAAAAGGAGGATGTGATGCTGATCTACTCGAATGGACCTGAAATACGGGGATTTGATCTTCAGGTGGGATTTCTAAGATTTTTGGCGGAAGAATATCTGATTTACACCATTTTCTATCTTTCAGGCTAAGGAGCAAATTGATGTGGTTGCAGCGGAGAAGAGAATCGAAGCTGTTGACTATCATCCCACAGCACAGATGATCTTCTGGGCGGATAGCTATGATAAGACTATCAAGAGGAGTTACATGGTGAACGCTCAGAATGGTCAAGTGAAGATTGGCTTTGCCCAGGACCTGAATATGAAGGGTGGATCGAAGCCCACGTCAATCGCCGTGGATTGGCTGGCAGATAATCTCTACTGGACAGAAATTGACCGAGCAAGCACGAAACCTCGAGGAAAGGTGATGGTGGCGAAGACAGATGGACGGTATAGAAGAGCACTGATCAATGCCGGCTTAGAAGTTCCCACTTCTGTGGCTGTGGATCCCGAGAGAGGCCGAATGTTCTGGGCAGATGCAGGATCTGCGCCGAAGATCGAAGTCTCTTGGATGGATGGATCAAAGAGAAGGCCGCTCATCACTGAGGAGATCCGCCATCCAGCTGGAATTGCCATCGATTATGCCATGGATCACACAATCTACTGGGTGGACACGAAGCTGAACACAATTGAATCAATGAGGCAGGATGGCAGTTTGAGGAAGGTGATTATTCGCGGGGAAGCACTTCGACATCCGGTGTCTCTAGACGTATTCGAGTCGAATCTCTATTGGGTGACTAAGGAGACTGGAGAGCTCATTCGACAGGACAAATTCGGGCGTGGTGTTCAAGTGGTCGTTCAGAGGAATCTTCTTAATCCATCAGGAATCAAGGGTGAGTGAATATTTTTGAGGCTTTGAGCAGTTCTTTAGCCTTCATGGTTTTGTATTTCTAGTGTATCACGATCAACGCTACAATACTTCTCTGGAGAACAAATGCCACTCGAGTCCATGCTCCCATCTGTGTCTCCTGGTTCCAGGAGGTCATCACTGTGCCTGTCCAGATAACACAGCTCCAATTTCCCATCGAAGCACCGCCGAGGTGATTTGCGACGCTGGTAAGTTTCTTGTCTTTTGCATAAACAAATACAAGGAGTTTTATGGTTAACCTCTTGTGCTTTCCAGCTGCTGAGCGTCCTCGTCCATCGCCTAGGATCTGTCCATGTCAGAATGGCGGCCTTTGTACAGAGAATGCCGACGGAGAGCTTGAGTGTGCATGTCTGTCTGACTTTGGAGGATCCCACTGTGAGAAGCTTCTGGGACATTCGCATTCTCATGGTGCCGGAAACACCGCAGCCATCGTCGTGCCCATCATGGTGATCTTGTTGGTGCTCTTGGCGGCCGGTGGGGTGTGGTATGTGATCAGGAAGAGGCCTTTCGGGAAGATGGCTCGGTTGAGCAATCTCTCGTCGTCCCAAAGCGTTTCCTTCCGCCATGGCACAAATGTGGAGTTCAATGCGCCCGGCTTTCCGCCAAATGGACCCGTTCCTGCGTCCAATGTGGCGCCTCTGGACGGGTACAATCTAGAAACGGTAAGCAGTAAGTCCAGGGACTTTAGCAATCCCATGTACGATGCCGTGCAGTCAGGGACCACAACAGAGCCCAACATGGAGAATGGCTCAGGTGAGTTGAATGTGGGCTGTTTCTTGGGGGTTCTTAACTGAAGGAATGTGTCTGCCTTCTTAGGAATCTACGAGGTGCCTGGGAATCCCAAGCCCAAATCCGAGTCTGGTCACTTCACGGAGCCAGTTTCGGCCATTCTGGCGCCCAGCAGCATCACCCATCGGACGTCACCGCAGCTCCAGCTGCGCCCGCGTGAGCTGGATCCCTCGGCCGACACGGGGAAGGACACGCAGCAGCTGGTGGAGGAGGACAAGTCCGACTGCTGATACATGTGACAACTCCCCCCGATTGTCTTCGCGGGCGACAAAGAGCGCCGCGAGGACTCAGGCGTGAATGTGTGTGTGGAGCCAAGCTCAGAAGTGCGGAGGATCCTCGCAGGAATCCTCTGCTCACTTGCAATACAGTATCCATGAAAATTCACTCGTGAGACATTCCTGTATCTTTTTTTTTAGAGATGTGTTTTTAAAGATCTTCACATATTAAGTATTTTTCCTCAATTTAATAATTATTTTTTGTTGTCTGTATTACTATTTTATTTTATTTGTGTATAGGCTGAAATGTGAAAGATTTCTATTTGTATTCTATTAATGATTGAATTTCTAATTGAACAACACAGAGATAACATGAAGATATTATCATTGTGAAAGTGAAGAAAGGGGTTTTTTTGAAGTGTGAATTTCACAAGTAAACTAGTATTAGAGAATATAAAATAATTGTATAGACGGAGAGAGAAAGGGGGCGAAAGAGAGGGAGTAAGAGGAAGAACGAGGAAGAGAGCGAGGAGAAAGGCGACAAAAGACCTATAGAAAGATGTGTCAATAGACGATTTATTATATATTTTTATACTTGACGGTTTTGGTGAAAAATAATAATGTAGGAGAAATTTTAGTCCCTGACGAGGAATGAGCCATTCCCAGGATAAAAAAAAGACGAGAGACTCAAGAGCAGAAGAAGGGTCAGAACAAACATTCCATGTAAGGAAACAATTGTTGATTTGAAGAAGAGTATTTGATAAATGCAAAATGTTCCAGTAGACATTAAAAGGATATGAGACACTGTAAATAAATGTTAAGGAGGAGGAAGAATAATATGAAAATATATTGAGTATAAGGAATATTATAGATGAGAAATCTCGTAGAGTGTTAAACGTGAGAAGAGACATTTTTATCATTCCCGCGGTATCGATAGCAGAAATACTAGGAGTTTTCTGTAAAGTGTTTTATCTTCTTTAAATGATTCTGTAAATTTCTGTTTATTTTTCTTGTTTTAGAGCAGCACGACAATATTTAAAGAGGAGGATGAGAGTTAAAAATAGAGAACAGAAAGAGTGATGGTAACAAAAGATAGGAGAAAAGAGCAATATCCACTTTAAAAATACACGCAATTCACACAGATATCATTCAATTAATAACCGTCCAACTGCGATAAATAAAGTAAATTAATAAATACAAAAACGTGTGTTGTTCAGGTGGAAACAGTCAGAATTAATTATCCATTGAATGAATTTGTCGAGTCACACTTCCAAGGCCGTTACTGTGCTAGAATTATTTCAAATTTCTGATGGCATGGCAACGCAAGCCATGGCAGTGCCAGTGGCTCAGTGATTCGTGGTGGGGATGCCGGAAAAATAGACCCAAACTTTTTGGGAGGAAAATCTTTCTGTTGCCAGTGCTTTTTCGCATTTTCACCAGTGACTGTTGTCTCCTAAGTGCTTATCTCTCCCAGTGTGTGCAAAAAAGTGAAATTACGCGGTGCGACTGTGCAGAAAAAGCTTTGAGAGAAAGTATTCACAAATGTAAGGTTATGTTCTGCTGTATTTTCACTGGAAAATTTGTGAATTTCCCGCGAAAAAAAGCAATTATCTACGCAACCGTTGGGGAAAATATTTACAAATACTGCACATATTGCGTCAATTCTTGACCTACATTGATTACGCAACGGGAGGCTGAATTCCTTCGAGTCTACAGTGGAAAAACTTGATGACATAATCAGAGGTCTTTCCCGGGACACAGAATGCTCGACTTTCTTGGCTCGCGGTCAAGTTGCGTAGCACCTACACGACCAGGTGTTTCCAATTGGGAAACTGTGTGGAAACAAGTGGCCTTTTTCCGTAGAAAAGTGCTAGTTTTCCTTGTGAGGAAAAATGGATGGGAGAGCAAAGAGCGCATGACACTTAAAATGAGGCTTTGCCCCCCAAAAATAATCTCGCGAATTTTGTCCGTCGTATTTTAATTGGCGTGACGAGATGCGATTATTTTTTTCGCGTCGCGAGAGAGCGGTAAAAATGCTCCTCGAATTGATTGATATGCTTATTTAGAGGAGGCACTTTGTCCTCTGATAAGAGATAATGGAAGTTATGGGATTGAAGTGTTGTTCTTGCTCTTCACACTCGTTCTCTCTCTGGGACTTTTCCAGCGTGTTGCTGAGAGCGAAGGAGTGGGAGAGAAGAGGACAGCACGAGGCAGCTTGAGAGCGAGGGAGCGAGACAGACGGTGAGAGAGAGCTGAGAGAAGGGGCAAGCATGTCGACCGTCAGCCGCCTACTGAGTGTGTGCCGTCCCGGCGGCGGCCTCCGCCCGTACTGCGTGGCGCTCAGTCAGCCTCCGGACGTGAAGGGAAGCGCGTCGTCTGTGCAAGTGACAATAAATCGCACCATGGCCACCGCGACCAGTGAGAAGTTCCTCACCATCGAGAACCTCAATCCCTGCATCAAGGTGATGGAGTACGCCGTGAGGGGCCCCCTCGTCATCCGGGCCACGGAAATTGAGAAGGAGCTCGAGAAGGTGAGTCACGCGACTGCGAGAATGCCGATAATCCTCACCTTTGTGCCCTCAAGAATTTCCTCGACAAGGTCAAACAGTGTGTATCACATTTAGATTGAATTTTAGCGCTTTTCCGCCCGGCACATGTTCTATTGTTTCACACCAGCCAAAAGTATCTCACATCGTGCCAATAAATTCTCTCTCATGAGCATTGTCTGGCCCACATAGCAAAACATGAAAAATTCATTGACTTGGCCGATAGTGAAAGTCTCGCATGCGCTGTACAATTATCATTTCCAAGAAGTCTTATGCAATTCTCCATCCATGTCTTGCAGGGCATGCAGAAACCCTTTAAGGATGTCATCAGGGCCAACATCGGAGACTGCCACGCCATGGGACAGAAGCCCATCACGTTCTTTCGTCAGGTGAGACCGCGATTTCCCGCGCAAAACATCGTTTGGGTGGGAAATCCTGCTGGAAAACGACCTCATATCGGTCATTTATTGCTCAACAGCGAACGTCTCTCTGATAAGATAGTCACACACCTCGCTTTTCAATTGATTCTGTCACACTCGAGGGCATTTCTCCTCATTTTTGTTTCCATGTCGTAAACAATGTTTGTCTTTCTGGCTCTTCATGGAAACATTGATAGTGAGATGATCATGAGACACAGTTTGTTGTCTTGCTGGAGATTTACTGGGGATTTTGTCTAAAATTTGAGCAAATATTTTGCTAGTCTAAAGGCAACTTCCACTGAAATCGATTGAATAACATATACGTGTAGCGTAAATGTTATCTCACTAGATGCGGAGATAGTTTTCCGCAATATGGAAGCTAAAAATATATTTGTTTATGGTAATTGTGATGAAATCCAGACACTCATTGAAGCTCACACGTGATAAGATTATCCGGCGAATTCTACGTAATGCATATTTTGAGCAGAGGTCGAAAGGCGACTAATAATGAATAGAATAATGGATTGATTATTTCAAGATATCACAAAGTTGGACATTTTCCTGTATTTTCTGCTGGAAATGTGGAAGCCGTGGAATTGTCTGTGTGGCTATAAAGTTTTTAAGCGAATTAATATGCAAAATATCACCTGGTGATGTCGTGATAAAATATGGTACGATCTTTGGCATGCGATTCCGTCGTGATGAATCTTCACGAGTAATATATCAGCAAAAAATCCTCTCATTTTGGGATAGTATTTATAGAAATTGGGCATAAAGTGACAAAGAGTGAGTTCCATTTCTGCAGAAATGCATTTTCTCAAGGCTGACAGAGAAAACTTTGTGCTTTATCGGGGAAAATCTTGATAAAAATTGCCAAACAGAACAAAGAGAGGTGTTAATAATATTCTAACATTTCAACAATCAATTGTGATTATTTGCTGGCAACAATTTGAGCGGGAAATAATGTTTTTGGTGCCCGAGTGAGAATCTCACTGAAGCGAGAGAATTTCAAACATTCTTTTTATTGTCCAATTTTTCACAAAACAACTTCTAGCACAAAGCTCACATAAATATTCCTGGTAATCTGTGACTTTTTTCGCTCAAAATGCACACAAATCACTTGAGTAAACAGCTAAACATACATTTTACTCTCATATTCTGTGTGTTGCGCCTTTGCCATTTGTGAATTTTATTTGATGAAGTTCCACAAGTGATGAAAATGCGTCATTCTGATCTGATATAGAGCGCTAATAACACGAGAAAGTGATGGTGTTTGGCTTCATCAATCAGTAATGGTGACGAAAAGTGTTACAAGAGACCAATTTGTTTGCTCTCAATCTAATTGTTTTGTCGAGGCAGAAAAACGAGCGGTTTTTTCTGCTTCAGAGCCTACGATCAAGAGTGTCGAAGAGTGAGAGTCAAGGTTTTGTGTCTATTGACTGTGAATATGTGTGTAAAATGTTTATTGGGAGGCAAAATACTAAAGCATGATCAGATTTTTATTATTTCAATCGTATGTAATTATTACTGTGACCGCCAAGTGTCACTCTTCTCTCAATGTTCTATGAGGGGGAGATCAAGCGAAGAGATCCCCAGTTGATCTCGTGACAATGGATAGATTGTGGAGCGTCATGCTGACCGATGATCTTCTTTCTGCTCTTTCAGAGACTGGAAATTTACCGAAAAATCTATTCAGGTTTTAGCTTGACTGTTGATCTTTCCCGAAATCTCTTTTACTGATAGAATTTTACGAACAATGTAATCTAATCTCGCGTCTTTTCTCGTAGGTTTTGTCTTTAGTACTCAACGACGCCCTGTTCGAGGATCCCAGCATAACTGATGACGTCAAGGAGCGCGCCAGGACAATTTTGAGCGGCACAAGAGGCTGCTCAGTTGGATCCTACACAGATTCAGCTGGAATTGAGGTGATTCGGAAGCACGTGGCGCAGTATATTGAGAAGCGCGATGGTGGCATTCCCTCGGATCCGGACAACATCATCCTGTCCACTGGTGCCTCAGGGGCGATCAAGAATATCTTGGCGCTGTTTCATGCTGAGGTGAACGGAAAGAAGTCCGGCGTGATGGTGCCCATTCCTCAGTATCCGCTGTATTCCGCCTCCATTGCCGAGTTCGACTTGCAAGAGGTGGATTACTATTTGGATGAGTCGAAGAAGTGGGGACTGGACATTTCTGAGCTGGACAGGGCAGTGAAGGAGGCACGTCGAGTGTGTGAACCTCGTGTGCTTGTGGTGATAAACCCAGGAAATCCCACCGGACAAGTGCTGACGCGGAAAAACATTGAGGAGATCATCAAGTTCGCCTATAAAGAGAGACTGTTCATCTTTGCCGATGAGGTGTATCAGGACAACATATACGATAAGGATTCCGAGTTTCACTCATTTAAGAAGGTGCTCACGCAAATGGGCGAGCCCTACTCGAAGATGGAGATGGCCAGCTTCATGTCCGTGTCCAAAGGGTACATGGGCGAGTGTGGCATCCGCGGCGGTTACGCGGAGATTCTCAACATGGCTCCGGATGTGAAGGCAATGCTTCTCAAGGCGATCTCGGCGCAATTGTGCTCCAGCACCATTGGCCAGGCGGCGATTGATTGTGTGGTGAATCCTCCGCAACCCGGTGAGCCATCTTATGAGCTGTTCATCAAGGAGAAGAATGGTGTGCTGCAGTCGCTGAAGCGTCGAGCGGAGATGGTCACGAATACCTTCAATTCTTTCGAGGGATTCTCCTGCAATCCCGTGATGGGAGCCATGTACGCCTTTCCGCAGTTCAAACTCCCGCCCAAGGCAATTGAGGCAGCCAAGAAGGTGGGCCAGAAACCCGACGTTTTCTATGCATTCCAGTTGCTTGAGAGAACAGGTGAGGCAAAATGCACGATCTTCCGTATGGAATTGTGTAATAATGTTGTTTTGCTTTGCAGGCATTTGTATAGTTCCAGGCAGTGGATTTGGCCAAAAGGAGGGAACGTATCACTTCAGGACGACGATTTTGCCACAAGAAGAGGAACTCAAGAAGATGCTCGGCATGTTTGATAAATTCCACAAGGAGTTCATGAGTCAGTATAAATGAGAGATTTTCCTTTGAGAAATTTTAAAAGCAAAATTATAAGTATACCTATATCGGAAATTTATTAAGCAATAAAATTGCATTTTACAACACAGTGCCGCTTGTGATAGTGACACATACTCATTTTTTGTTATTTTTGTTCTAAAATAAAGTGGAATTTGTTGAGAAATAAATTTGTGTATTGGAATTATTTGGGTTTTTGGTGTAAAATTGATGTGCCACTAGCATTGCTTAGTGCCCAACGGGCGAAAATGCCAAACTGCTAGAACGGCCCATGGGGTATTCTAGCACTTTTGTACGGCTGTCACGCTATCGAGACCAACTTCACATCATTGTCATACTTGCATCGCTCCTCGTTGTGGCGTTCTGTTTTTCGCGTTTTATTTCTCATTTTTCCTCCCTGCATCCTATCCTTATTATTATTTTGAGTGCTCTGCATGTAGTCTGTAAGCATCGACACCCTATCAGCAGGTAATTGTTCAAGGAATTGAACAACAAGAGGGAGAAATAGTCAGTGTTAGTGGGGGAAAGCGCGAACGGAGGCAGAGATGGCGACGCTTTCCCAGCCCGAACAAAACATGAATACTTTGCGGGAGATGGACGTGAACAAGGAGGCCCGGGCTGATGATAAAATGTCGCGAGCCTTTGCAGAGAAGGAGAACGTGAACACAAAGGTGAGATTGCATCGTGGCTTGGTGGAATTCCTCAGGTGCGGTTGGGTCAATATGCTCTTATTCCTCAACAGCTAATCCGGGTGGACAATGTCTTCAAGGGCAGGGAGAATCTGAAGAATATACTGCGGTCCAAGTGTGAGAATGTCGTGCCGGCCGTGCAGAATCAGATCGCCATATATCAGGATGAGGAGGATGGCGAAGATGCCGATGTTTCCATCAAGAGTGTCTCCATGGAGCTCAACAAAACCATGGAGGAAGCCGCCGTGAACACAAACAGCAGGTAAGCGAGCCCCACTTTTGCCTCTGAAGATGCTTGATTTTAACCTCGTCTTTTTGCCATCCACAGAAATCCTCTGCAGGAACTTCCGCTGCGTAAGTAGAAAATGCTTTCATCGTAATGCTTAAGGTTTTAAACATGGTTATGTGTAGAATACTAAAAGCTTCGAATCGTTCGGATATTTTCTTTGATTTGTGCGACAGGTAGATGGGAAAATGAGGGTAAATTTAGAGGCAAGGGTTTGATAGACCCTTTGTTAATCCGAGAAAGTCTTAATTTTGGGGATGATGGAATTCTCGGAAGAACTGTCTGGTAGTTTGAGAGGGGATTATCTCCAGTCCACTTAAAATTTCTCTCTTGCTTGCAGCCGTGACGAAGCCGGAGAAGATCAGCATGATAACGGATCGCGACCGCTTCCTGCAGATCTACGAGTATCGCTACGATATTCTCAAGTACTTGCTCGAGGCGGAGCACAGATCGCGGCCGAAGAGCAACTATCTGCAGAAGCAGCCGGACATCAACTCGCAGATGCGCACGGTTCTCGTGGACTGGATGGTGGAGGTGTGCGAGGAGTACAAGCTCGACACGGAGACACTCTATCTGGCCGTCTCGTACGTGGACCGCTTCCTCAGCTACATGTCCGTGGTGAGGGGCAAGTTGCAATTGGTCGGCACGACGGCCATGTACATTGCGGCCAAGTATGAGGAGATCTATCCGCCGGACGCGTCAGACTTTGTCTACATCACTGACGAGACGTACACGAACAAGCAGGTGTTGCGCATGGAGCAGCTCATCCTGAAGGTGCTGTCCTTCGATCTGTCCACTCCCACGGCGTACACTTTCATTTGCATGTACACGGCCATCGAGGAGATCTCGGAGCCGATGAAGTTCCTCGCCATGTTCTTCTGCGAGCTCGCCCTCATCGATGCGGACACCTTTCTGCCGTTTCTACCGTCCCAATTGGCGGCGGCCGGCGTGGCTCTGGCACGCTTCCACCACGGACAAAGCCTCTGGACGCGCTCTCTGACCGAGACAACGGGCTACAACGTGACGAGCATCCGCGATCTCGTGTGCCTCCTGAACAAAGCACATCACATCTGTGCCAGCATGAAGCAGAAGGCCATCGTGGAGAAATACCGATCGTCCAAGTATCTGTGTGTGTCTGAGGGGCGGCAGAGGGCGAATCTCAGCGCAGCGGACTTTGAGGCGGCCGCTCAGGAGATTGCACGCGAAGATGAGGAGGCTGTCGACCGGGAGACGAATGAGAATGTCAGTAAGATGATTTCCTCCCTTCTATTTGAGTGATCGCAGCGAGAGAGAAAGAGAGAAGAAAATGAATGTCTCTTCAAAATTCCTCAGTTTAACGTAGAAGAATGATTAGTTTACTAAGAGAATCTCATGTGCATCTCCACACCAATCTTCGACTCCGAGCAATTGTTTTTTTTTTAAGACTTATTTGCCATGATACGTAAGTGTTTGTCTTGTATTCTCTCTCGCTGCCTGCATCTTATAATTATTATAATATTTTCTTACAATGTGTTTTCTGCCGTTTTTACCGTATGATCCATTCTCTTTGCGACGATAAGAATGATTTAAGATAGTATTAAGAATATACCTCATTTTTGCACTTTCTCCCCTTTTTATTTCATACAATTGAGCTTGATTTGCATTCCCTTTTCTATATATACATATAAACAAAAGACATGAGTTTTGCTAGGCATAATGTGGATGTACAAGAAACGAACAATATTTAAGAACAAAGTGTTGCGCAATTATTTTACTTAAGAGCGTTTTACTTTTTGGTATAAGTCAATTTGAACAATCAATTTCATATTTCTATATTGCAAGAGATTTGTTTGAAATTGTATGTACAGTAATTTATTGTATTTTTTTCGAGCCATGGAGTTTTGTTTTGCAAGTATAAAAAGCATCGAATTACTTAGCATTTAGAATGAGAATAACTTTGTAAAAGGACACTTTTGCAACTTCCTTTTTAAGACAATAAAACACGAATGATCGAACTCTGAACTTTCGATTTCTTAGCCGAATAAATACTCTTCTTATCTACCACGTCGCACTTTATTGAGTGTATCATATTTAGGGATATAGAGCATAATACAAAGTTTGTGGGCAAAAAGAGAGAACTTTTCGGAATCGCAATATATCACACAAATATTGAAGCTTTTCCGTTCATCCTCTGCACGAGGAGGAGAAAATTTAGCAGTGGGTGTATTAAAAATTCTGAAAATCCCTCGAGGCGCACAAGAAGTCACCCACTGTGGAGTGTCACATAAATCATTGAATCTCGAGAGCTGGAAAGCAAAAACTCCAGCAGCTGTGAAGGAGTTCGTGCATATCTTTCGGGGTGGTTTGCAACTGTTCATCCGTGCTTCTTGAACGGTCACACGCGCAACTTTGTGGAAATAGAGTTGAAAACTCGGGAAATTCAATAAATTGGATGAATTTGGCGTGACCCTGAATGGGGAGTGACGAGATTTGCTGTCTTGTCGACGGATGATGGATGAGTTTGGTGGGTTTATCTGTGGATTTTGGATATTAAAAAGAACCCTCCGCGTTGACGGGGGGAGCATGAATCGGCGGCGGAAGCACTCAAAGTGGTCAATTCAGTTGAGCCATCACGAGAGACCCTCACGAAGAAATTGAGGTGTTTGCAGAAAAATCAATCAAACGTAATTGAAAGCCCGAACTGCACTTCAGTTCTTTTTCCACCCAATCTTCGTCCACTTGTTTGTCTGGCCTCATTAGTGGACAAGGGGGATGTGAAACGATTGACGATATCGATTCGGGTGGAGGCCACAAATGTGGGAAAATTGGAATCCCGCTTGGCAAAGCTGTCGCACATGGCTTTAAAGTCTGCACTTTATTGCATGGACAAATTGAATGGAAACTCGTGTGCTCCGCATGAGATCATTTCCTTCTTTATGGGTTTTTCATTTGGAGCTCCTTCGGCGTCTTGTTTTTCCGCCACGGCGATAATCATCAATAACAGAGCGCTCATTTCGCCCAAATAGCGGTGATTAATGATGCAGTGGTCGTAATTGAGATTGACTAAATCAATTCCTGGCGTCTCACCTCCTCCTCCAGCTGCTTGAATTGCACGAGAATGACAATGTAGCTGATGACGGATGAGAAAACCTGCGCCCACGGACGGGAGTGTGGGTTAATTGCGTGTTTTTGCGGAGGGAAAAAGTGTTACTCACCGTGTAAATCACCGAATTATCCAGGTCAAAGAAACCCCCAGCGGAAACTTTTGTTGGCTGATGAAAGCAACCGAGAAGGAATCTCTGGGTGTTGAAGTACAGACTTTGCTTCCACTTGTCCTCCTCGCTCAGGTGGCGACTCGTGAAAGAGTTTCCCACTTTCTGGACAATCTCATCGGTTATCTCGACTCTGCTCACGGTTCTTGAAGTCCGAGCAATCTGTAAAGGATGAGGGGAATCAGATGTAAGAAACACGGATATGAATTTGTTGCAAATCCACGGTATTTTGTTCACTAATAACATAAATTGTTTTACCATTTTATGGAGAGTAAATGAAGAATTCGAAATGTAGGCAATGAATGTAAAGTTCTTTACTATCCAAAATATATTCGCCACTCCTTGGAGAATATTTGATGCAGTGATTTTGAGAATGGGAAACAGTGAGCATGTAATGAACACACCATGACATCCGTCCAAAAAATAGCGCAAGATCATGAGAGCTATAACAATTTTGAAGCATGAATTGAATATCCGGAGAAAAGTCTGCGTTTCCTGAGACATTCTCGAGAATTGATCAAATTCCCAGACAGAGCTAATGTCTTGGGGGAATTTGCGAAGATGAGCGGAGATGTGTTGAATTAGATGAATTATGTAGATTACAGTAATATCTATTAGAATAGTTTGTGTGATGTAAATAATACTCAAAAGGTAAATTTGGAGATTAACAAAAGTGGGAAAAGTTAAGCTCATGAAAACATATTGATGTAGGGCAACGAAAAGCAATTCCAAATTATATCTGCTCGGTTTTGCAGGGAATCGAGTGGTTTCGTAGTGTCTCCTAAATCCAATCAAGCTTTCAATAACTTGAATGTGTGTCTGACTATTCAAGATGGTGAACAGGATCAAAGGAAACATTCCAAAACGAGCAATTACGGCATTTAGAAATATAATTGCCAATGTGAAGGATTCCAAATACTTTTGAGTGGAAATTTCCAGAGTATCCAACACATTAATCGACGTGTCCATTATTGGGAATAGATTAATTATGCAAATAACACTTATTGGAATGAGACGAATTGTAAACAAGAAACATCTTTTAACTGTGCCACTTTTTGGTAATTTATAATGTGGAATTGTTATGAATGTTTGTATTGTGAAATGAATTTTCAGATTTTCCCATGACATCTCGAATCGAATGTGGTCAGTAGACTGAATTAATTTTCACTAAATTAATTTATCAGAAAACCATCAAGCATTACATGTCATCACTCAAAGTCAAACCCATTGTCACTCCTCTTTATTACCTGCTTTTTCACTTTCTCTCCAATGAACGCTGAATGAACGAGAAGGACAGCAATTGAGCTGACCCAGGCAATTGATCCCATATAGTAAGTGAATGTGTACCAGCTGCTCATTCTATAGAATGCGTTTTCTATTATCAGAGCCCAGAATGAGATATAGAAGCACTGCACTAAAAGACAGCAGCAAAAGAATGACAGCGACACTATAATAGTGGCTCGAAAGCTTTGTTGCAATAAACTTAACAGTTTCAAGTAGTCAATTAAGAGGTTCACACTGAGGAATTTAGTCGCGGTTTCCTGGTGAAAAGCAAGGAGATCGGTGAACGTGATGACGCGAAGAAATTCCACTTCAATTATAAACATCATTATATTATAAGACAAATTCGAGAAAAAAGTCGCGAAGTTTTTAACTGTATGCAATTCATAGAAGAACTCTTGCATTGGGAGGATTACAAAGACTTTAATAGATATCGAGAAAGCTAAGATCAAGCGTGTACGTTTCCTAATATCATCTCTGTACTGATTACGTTGAGAAAACTTAAGGAGAGTTTCTAGTCTCTGGAAACTGTTCACAACTTGCTGATCTTGCTGTCGTTGAAAAATGTTTAAGATTACTATTACTAAACACACAAAATGTGGCAGCTTTCCCTCGAGGAAGAACAACGCCTTCCTCACCATTGACGGCTCTTCCAAACCAACCACATCGTTGAACCACACATAATTCACTAAAATATTGTACATAAGAAAAGTTAGAAGGACTCCTGTCGATATACTTTGCTTTAGAATGCGACAGATGAAGTGGTTTTCACGTGACATTGGCGGGAAGAGACAGTTGTGAATCCTGAGAAGTGGTTTCATGGATTTTAGAGAGGACATCGCGACAAACTGGACGCGAAGAAACCAGACAAACGTTGAACTAATGTTGTCTTATAAATAATTAACATTGTAATTGTCGCCTTAAGCAAACAAGTTTAATTATTAAAATTGATGAACATTTTTACCTGTTCCCTTGCTTTTCCTCCAATGAAAGCAGACCGAATTACAAGAACTACATTTGAGATAATGACGGCAATTGATCCTAAACCGTAAGCCAACATACGACCGATGGTCATAATTTTCATCAATTCAACTTCCAATGCGATTACTCCGTAAGAGATGTAAAAACATTGAACTATCATGCAACACACGAAGAATGTCGATGTGACAATCATGGTAATTTTAAATGCATCTTCTAGCAGATTCATCAGATTGAGATATTGAATGAGAACATTTAAATTTGAGGCCGAGTTTGAGGCAAACTTCGAGCCAAAAAGTATTGTTGCGGTCTCAAGTTGAGTGCAGAAGAGGTCTATAAATGTGATGGCACGTAAGAATTCCACTTCAATCACGAATTGAGTTATATTATATGAAATATTCATAAATAATCCTGCAAAGCTTCTATCTACGATTAATTCGTAGAAGAATTCTTGCATTGGCAAGATCACAAAAACTTTTATACCCACGATAAATGATATGTTAAAAAGCGCAAACCACTTAATTTTATCTCGAAAATTTCTTGTTGAAGAACACTCTAGAACACCTTCCAATGATTTCAAATTGATTATTAAGTTTTGATCGCGCTGTTTAAGAATAACAGCTGAAATGGATAGAAAGAGGCACACATAGTAAGGAAGCTTTGCTTCGGCAAAAATCAATATTTGAGTCACTCCAGAACTTCTTGTAGTGACAACCAAGTCATAATAGTACTCTTGCTTAGCAAATATGTTATACAGGAGAAATGTTAAAAAGATTCCCAGAGCGTAGTAATTTTTAAGACATCTGCACAAGAAATATTTAGCCACTGCTTCCGACGAAAATAGAAAATTATGAAGTTTTTGGAGAAAATCCATGGATTTCACCGTGGACATCGTGAATGACTGAATAATTGGAAAAGGCATATCGAAAATTATACACTCATTACAGTTTATACCCATAATTGCTACTTAATTACGGTAAGTATGGCTTTAATTTTTCGGTTGTAATATTGAAGTAAAATTCACTTATGATTGGATATAATTCAATTGTTAGTTTTACCTGTCTCTTGATTTTTTCCCCGATGATAGCTGATAGAATAAGCAGGAAAATTGTTGACGTAATGTAAAGTACGGATCCTAACCAGTACATATATTGTCCCGGGAAATCGAAATTCTCTAATGCTTCACGCATAAAGAATCCCCAGTAAACTATGTAGAAACTCTGGACGAGAATGGTTGCACAAAAGAACGATATTGATACGACCACGTTGAAACGAAAAGTGACATCCAATTGATCAATTAAATTGAAATACTTTATCAAAAGGGTCAAATCAGGCTCTCCTTTGTGACTGACAAAGATTGCGGCAGTGCAAATTTGAACAGAAAAGAGTTGAGTAAAAGTTATAGCGCGCAGAAATTCAACTTCAACGATGAACATGCTTAAATTGTAGAAAATATTGAGAAAATGTGTGGAGTGTATGTCTTGTGTTCCATAGAAGAATTCTTGTAATGGCCAAACAATGAATATTTTCAGTCCAAGAATGCAGAAGAAGTTGAAATGTGCCTGTATTTTTATCTCGTCTCTGGAATTTGGAGGATATTTCAGAAAATTTTCATTACATTTGAATCTATTTTGCAATTCCTTATTATGTGTTTGGTTAAGAATGCCTGATATTAGAACGAGTAGACAAACAATGTACACAAGTTTTCCCTCTAGGATAATCAGCGTCTCATTCACAATGCTTGTGTCTTCAACAACGATCAAATCATCATACCACTTCCAATATCTAATTAAAATGTACAATACAGTGCCGATAACTATGCCCAGAGCTAAATATTGCTTTATAAATTTAAGCACAATATTGTTCTTAGCTGGCTGTGGCGGAAAAAGTATGTTGTGAGTTTTCAGAAGAAATCCCATGGATTTCACAGTGGACATCGCGACGTACTGGCGATAATAGCATTCGCCTCAGGTATTAAGCGGCTTTGTTATTGTATATTAATGAGAAACATGTGTACTTATGCTAATGACAAAATGGGATGAATGGTTTGCGTTCACTTGCCTGTTTGTGGAGGCATTCTGCAGTTGTTGCTAGTCTCAAGATGACAACGACTTCTGCCAGTGACCAAAGAATGCATGATATTGCGTAAATATCTTTTGTTGTTATTTGCAGTGATTCAGTGGGTTTATCGACAACCCAGTATATGTAGAAGCATTGATTAATAACAATAGCAATGCTAAAACTCAAAACTGTGATAATAAGAATGCTAAATTCACGGGAAATTTTCTTCATAAGCTCAACTATCATGATTGAAAAATTAAGTAAAATTGTATTCTTGTTATCTTTGAAGAATTCTTTCTCCACTAGAGTCATCGACAAGGCTAAAAAGTCTAAACATGTGACAATGAAAAGCAACGCCCATTCTAAATACACAGATTCTAATATATAAATTGCAATGTTAATGACGTAACCAATTTCGTCGTCTTCATGTTGATAAAACATAATATAAGCGGGCGTGATGATTCCAAACTTTGTGACTACAATCATTAGGAAATCCTTAAAACTGTGTAATTCAATGGCTTTCGCTATGTCTGAATTTGAAAAATGATCTTCCAGAAAGCACTTCTTTTGCAAGAATTCCTCAATCGTTCCAACAATGGACGATCGATTGCTCAACAGATGAAGTATGGCAATTATAAAGATGGTATTGGGAATCACAATGTCAAAGAAAGTGGAAATATATGATAGAGATTCGTAATCACTGATAATTTCTTCCGTAAAATCTAACTGAGTTGTTAGAAAAATATCATAAAGAGACAATCCTGCGAACAGTACTAATATGAGAATATGGAAAAGGGTTAAAGTTCTTTTAGGGCCCTGAATTGCGTAAATTAATGTATATTTTTGAATGGTGAAAAGACACCTTCCGAACTTGTAGCACCAATTCCACATGATTTAACCACACTAATTGCTCTCAAGTTGTTTCTCAATTTATTTTTTATCACTACTCAACGAGTTTACTTCACTTAATTGATCAATTTTAATAACAAAATGTGTTTCACTTTAATTCAGTGCCTTGCATTGTTTGGAGGTATTATTCACTTCAGTATGATACTTATCGAAAACTTGGGTGTGCTTTTTAGTATTCAGAAGCTTATTACAATTCCCAACTATGGACTATCATCATCGTGGAGTTCGGCGCAAAAGAAATTCTTCATTGTCTTGCGAATTTTGCCACTCTTAACAATAATTTTGTTCACTTTTCACGAATTCTTAAATTATACAAGCTATCAGCGTGCAGAAATCTCTAAAGTTAGTTTACTAGCTCTATTTGTGTCGGAACTTGACTTTTTTATCATCAGAATTAATGTGGGATTTGTCACAATAGTTGCTATTTTCTATAATCATCGTCATGTTAAAATGTTGAATTTTCTCGAGAAGTATCAAAACGATTGCCAAGAATTTATTGGTAAACTTTGGACTTCTACTAAAGTGTTGAATAATGCAAAATTCATTACAATGGTTTTGCATATGGCCTGCATAAACGTTGCTCTGCAGGTTTTAGCTAAAAATCCCTACAGATTATACTCTGATTTTTCGTCCTTCTTCTATAGCTTGAGTATATTTGTGATTGACTCTGTTGGTGTTTATATTGTATCTTTAGCGAGAATTCTAGGAGATGTTTTGTCGAGAGTCCGAAAGAACATTCTGAAGGGTGACTTTGTACTCAATAAAAGCATCAATACATTTACGAGATACTCACTGAATATTCTACCTGCTTTAAATGCCACTTTCGGGGTAATGTTATTCGCGATTCTGACAGTTCAATTTATCTGCAGCGCTGTGGGATCTTTCTTTTTTATTTGGCTTCTCAGTATAAATGTAAACTTTCCTTACAAGTATTCATTCATGTGCGGATGTTTTGCTTGGGCTCTGCGATCTTTTATCTTTTTATTCTACATTGCTGTTGCGTGTGAGCATTTCTCATCGGAACTGCTTCAGTTTCAAGTGGTGTTAAATAGGCGTCTGACGAGTGAGGACGAGAGAAATGTCAGCAATGCGGACATTCATCAATTTCAACTGAAGAAACTGCATCAAAACATTCAAGGGATGCATATTTCAGCTCTGGGTCTGTTTAACATCAATAACTCCCTCCTGTTTACTGTGAGTATGTAATGAGATTTGCTCGATTGCTTTCTAAAAGTTCTCTTTGCAGATGTTTTCCTCAATTGTCTCCTACATTGTCATCCTGATGCAATTCAAGCAATTGGAGGAAATGAATTAGAGATTGGAATTAAGGGTAGCTGAATGTGCACTTTATTACATGGTTTCTCGGGGATATTTTCCTTGGATTTATTGCTCAGTTAGTTCTATAAATATATATTCAAGTACACTCAAGGTTGCTGAGGGTGGTTTTGTCAAATTTTGAAGAGGAATTCCGTCTCAGGCCTTTTGTCCTCTAGAGAGCAGAGTATTAAGCAAATATATCACATTTCAATAATTCACACGGAGGAGCTCTCACCGTAATTGCCATGGGCCTGGCGGGTGTGACAATTAATGTGAGTCAGTGTGAGGTGACGAAAGGAGGTCTTCTTTAGTGGAAGGCAAATCAACTTGAATGGCTGATGGCGTTGCCGGATGATTTGGGTGCTCTCATCACAATTCAGCACTTCCTCACGTTGCTCAACCATGACCTTCCCCGTCGGAATTCATGGCGGTTCTGGGGTGTCTTATTTCTGCGAATGTGCCCGCTCATTGTCATGAATTATGTTGCTTTCAGTGACTTTGTCCTTCGTTCAGTTGAAGTAGTGCAGAAATTGGGTTCAGTGACTGAAGGTGTCAGCACACTAGAGGGTTTCGGTGAAAGGATTTGGCTAATACATTTGACTGTGATACTCGTCGCTAGCAATCCGAAGCAATTGTGCCTCCTTAGAAGTCTCAGGGACTTTGGAAGGTCCCTGGAGCACCGTCTTGGCATTGAATCCCCCAAAACCTGGATGTACACGCTTTTGCTCTTAGCGCTGATTGTACATTCCCTTCTTAGAGATGTGGCAATATTGTATATAGCATCTGACTTGCGAAATTACAAAATCGTACTACAACGTTTCCTCATAGTGATGATAATCAATGCTAAAGATATGACTCTTCTCTATATTATCGAGATGATCAGAAAGTTCACCATTTATCTGGTTAAATTGGAGAAAGGCCTCCGTAGCGGACTTATTGAGATCGATTTCGATACTTTGCACTTAATTTCGCAGGCATTAAATATAACCAGATCGATTAACGACTGTTTTGGTGCTATTCTATTTGGCATTATTTTAGTATATGTCATCTATCTCTGTACAGCCTCTTATTTCTCACTTCTACTGTTCTTTATGGACTTAAATCACGTCATACAGTACTTTTTCATTGGCATGTGGAATTTTGGCAGAGATATTTGGATTTTTTCCCATGTGATTGATGTCGGAAATCGCTTTTCTAGCGCAGTGAGGATAAGATTGAATCTTCGACAGGAATTTGTCATTTATTTTAAATTTCCAGATGCTTAAAATCAGGAGTACATTGAATGAAACGAAGGAAGACAGCAAATATGTCAGAATACTTTTTAGCAAACAGCAAATACTTCTGAGGATGTTTGTGGAGGACCCCAAAATCCTCATGGTAAACTCTTTTCCCATTGATAAGACTTTCATAACAAAGGTGAAATTAAAGATCACATATTTTCATCCTTACATATTTCATTAATCTAATTTTCTTCAACAGAGTTTCGCGTCACTGGCGGCAATTGTTGCTGTTCTATATCAGTTTAGACAGCTTGAAGAGATACTGTAAATATTTATTAATTTTCAATTAAATTGATTACTAGTAAGTGATGGTTTACCATTGTGAAGGAAAATGTTGTGTCTGTTATTCTCCACCTTCGGTGTTGCAATGAGTTTACCAGAGTGTCTCGCATATTCCTTTAAATTGCAAAGATATGTCACAATACCTAATTATGGTGAAAGATCGTGGAATATTTTTGCTTTTGGACGAATCTTTCCAATTTTGGTGTGTTCTTTTGTGGTTGTATTTGAAATTATTCACGCTATTCTTGTACCGCGAATCCCTCAAGTGGAGGACATCAGTGCTGTGTCGAGTGCTGTGGCCAAATTGGATTTCCTCGTCAATCGTATTGGTATCGTCTTGATTGTACTTTTGGGATTCCACTGTAATGCTGACCACTTGAAAATGTACTCACACTTCGCCACCTTCGAAGCGTACCTCCAGAGTTCTAAAGCTGACATGCGAAGGAGAATTTTGAGGAACAACATTGATGTTTCTGTCTGCTTGGTCTTTAACATATCACTCAGTTTTGCATTCTTCTATATAAACTATAGTTCATATGACTTGAGAGCTGGATTCATGCATTTTCTCTACATCGCCACGATATGTGGAACAGACACACTTTCCATCTATATAATACACATTTACAAGGAAATCCAAGTACTGGCAAGAAGCTTTCGAAACAGGGACACTTCCTATGGCAAGGAATTCACATCATTCTTACTACTTGCGGAACTCATAAGGATTCCTCCTTCTGTGAATGCTGCTCTTGGAGCACTGACTTTGTTGACCTTTCTACAGCACATAATTTGCAGCTCTCTCGCTTCATACTTCTTGTTCTGGGTGTTTTTCGATACTAACATGCCTACGGAATTGCTCATTTTCTCTTTTGCGTGTATCTTCTGGATGATCAGAAGTGCGTGCTGCATAATTTATCTTTCCATCTCGGGCAATAGTCTAGGAGACGAGGTAATTTCTAAGGGAAAACTCCTATCAGATTTTTGTGAATTATTAAAATTATCATAACCTCTGTCAGTTTCAAGAGCTTTACAAATACATCACAAAATTGGGTGACACTGAAAGTGCACACGTCGTTGAATTTAATCGAGATTGCATGCTTCTGTGGAGTCATCACGTGTGCAGAAGAATTATTGCTGGTGGTTTTATTGAAGTCAACAATTCTGGAATATTTTCGGTATTGATTTTGCATAAGTGATAAATTTTTGGTTTAAATACTCGTGGTATCATTACAGATAATTTGCTCAATTGGAACATACCTGGCAGTTCTGGTGCAATTTAAACAACTGGAAGATTTGAATGCGATATCCAATAGAGTTTAGTTGTTAAATTCTACTCAATAAATATAAATAACATAAACTCTATCCATGTCCTCGTTTTGTTTATTAATTTGGGTCATACAGACATTGGTACGCTGTGAAAGAACTATTAGAAAATTCATATACGAAATAATATTCCCTATAATAAATTTTAACTCGTGCACGGTGCATTGCACATGATTCCACGTGTTCAAATCGCAGGAACACTTGTACAGACTCAATTTATTGCATATTACGTAAATGTATAATTAGTACAGAAAATTGGGTCATTTTAATAGGGTGAAAGAAATATGGCTGTTTTCTGCATTTTGCTTTGCATATTTTATGTATTTAATTCATAAGGTTATTTTTCTATGCAACGAAAACCAAATTGTGGTCATTTAATTAAGGAGACTTTTCAATAGTTTAGTACATCATGTTTACTCTGCAATGTATTTTATGTTAGATTTTCATTAAGGGCTTCACTTATATGAATTATTAAACATTTAATTCTCATATAATTGCATACGATGAGGAGGTTTAGATTTGTGAATCCTGAATTTGATCCTCAAGCTGTTTAAATTGCAACATTATAATGAGACTGGTCACGGTGAAAGTCAGTGTCTGAAATTACACTTTCAATCAAACACATAATCACTACATTGTGTGTTAGAGAGAATACTTACAGAGAAGAATCCAGCATTGGTAATTTCAATGGCTCCTGCTACAACGGAATTCGACTGCAAGTGTCCAAGGCACAATTGAATTTGCTCCTTATTGTACTGTAACATTTTCATTTTACATCTGTCATTGACATTATCCTTGAGGTTGTTTTGAAACCTAATAAGTTCTTGCATCTGAAAATATACCCATTTAAAATAAGTTTTGAATTAAATTAAAGATGACAAATAATACCTTTTGCATCATGTCGCTTCCTACAATTGATACATAAACTATATTCCAGATGTTTCGAAAAAGCCACATTGACAAGCCACAGATAATCATGATTTTTACTGCAAACCATCCAGTTCCGAATACAACCCAAAAAATATAATAGCAAACTAGAGCACTGCTGCACATATGTTGCAGGTACGCTATAAAAACTATTCCTCCTGTTGCAGAATTAATTATTTCAGGCATTTTAAAAATTGCCATTACTAAATTGAAGATAGATTCATTACAGGTTTTTGTCTTGGATATAACTTGAGCAAAATTGGATACTTGCTTAATAATATGAGAAACATATAGCATAGTTACGTCATTGGCGGTTACCATTGTAACATGGATGGCGTAAGAAATATATCCCGCTGCATTATAATTGGTTGATGTGACAAACCAGAAAAACGCATACATAAAAATGTTAAGAAAAGCATTTATCATAAGATGAACATTACTTCTGAGTAAAATAGCAGGTTTTCTATTTATTTGGCAGGTGTTTTTGAATTCCCTTTCAAAATCACTGACGTATGAAAAGAGTTTGATATGTTTAGAATTACGCTTGATGGAATATATTACTATCATAATGAATGATGAGCGAATTCCAAGGAGCTCAATTCTGGCAAGTAAATCCGCAAGACCACTAATGTCGTATAGAGGGCTAACTTGTCTGACTGAGAGCACATGAACTATATCATTTACCGCTATTATAATAAAAGTGAGTACCGGAATTGATCGAAGGATAGTAACAATTGAATTTCCTCCATAGTTGGGAATGCTGAAATATTTTTGAAAAGACAGCAAAAGACCCAAATTTCTGACGAATGTCATTGTCAGAGACTTTATTGTAACTGATAACATGTTTAATATCCTCCTACATTACGAATTATATCAACATAAGTGCTTTGGATTAAATTGAGAAAAGCAATTAACCTGTCATTGAGACAGAGAGCGACTGTATTATAAATGATTGACAGAATCTTCCATTTGCTTAAACTGAATCATGATGATTAAGCAATTGAATATGTACGCATAAAGCTGTAAGGTAATTTTTTTTTAATTCTGTATCAATTGTAGATACAACAATATATAATCTTACCGTAAATATTCCAGAATTGCTAATTTCCGTTGAACCTTTTGCTGTTACGCGTGTTTCTGAGTGAAATCGCCATATTTGAAACTTTTGATTATTGAAATTATAATGTGAGCATTTCACATCCTCAATCGTGTTAGGATTGTTGAATTTTTGTAATAATGCCTCAACCTGAAACAATGATTTAAAAACAGCAGTAATATGTTGGAATCTCTGAAAATAATCCTTGATTACATACATTGTTGGAGAGTTTGCACCCATAATGACAAATAAGAGCTATGTTTATTGTGTGATAAATTACATAATTTGACCCAACGATGTTGAGAAATATACCGTTAATTGTAGAAACTCCTTCCAAACTCATCCAAATGTTAAAATACAGAATAAGAGATCCCATTATAACATGTTTCATCATTATTATAAAAATTATGCCACCAAGCACCGTATTGATGCACGGTATTATTTTCAGAAAGTCCGAAACGAGTGAAATGTAGGCAAAATATTTCTGGCTAATAAAGTTTTCTTCACTTAATACTACTGCGAATGCGTTACACTCACGAAGAAAATACAATGAATAGATCAACATTGTGTTATCTAACAAGTTAACAATACAGAAGAAGCTATGTGAGGTGATGGATTTAACTTCACCGTCAACGACACCGAGAGCAAAGTAGAGCAATGATGATGTTAAAGAAATTAGAGTCGAGAGAGTAAACTGAATATTAATTCTTTTAGCGCTAGAGACATTCGTGTCACTTATCACGAGTTGTGCAAACTTTTTTTCAAATTTTAAAATATCATGAATAAGGCGAACATGATGTGCACTATCCCACAAACCAAGCAAAATAAAAGATATAAATCCAAGTCTGTTGCTAATGAAATTGAAATCTTGTATAAAACTTATTACTGCACTCATATCACGTGATATGAGTGTGGGAATTATATCGTGAACAAATATGAGATTTATTATGTCAAAGAAAGCTAAGCAAAGGCACAGAATTATTGGTATGGTTCTAATGACTAAAATATGAAATTTAATGGGAACATTTTCACTTTCGAAATTGGGAATTATAATGCACTTTTGTGTTTTAAAAACCCATCCGAGGCGATCGGTAAAACACATAATGCTAAACTAGGTCAAAGTGTTAAAGGAAGTAACTATTTATTAAAGATAAACAATCTATCTAATCTAGCAACACAGGATATTAAAGTGAATGTTTAATATGAATTTTTTATTATAAGACAAAAATATACATACTGAGTTAAGGAATGAGTAATTAATTTAAATTTTATCCTGGTGAAATCTATGTCAAGATAAGATATGACGCAATAACACAAGCAATAATATTGAAAGGGTTAAGCTATTTCACTTTAATGTGTCAACTATATTTCTTAGCATTAATCGTCATCCATCTGTTTGAACTGGATCATGATGAGTAGGAAGGTTATTATGAAAGAGAAAATCTGTAAAAGAGGGAAAATAATTTTAGAAAAATATTTTAAATTTGTTTTTTGTCTTGAAAGCACCGTAAATATTCCGGAATTGTTGATTTCAACAGATTCAGCAGCAAGAATTCTCGTTTCAGAGTGTAATTTCCAAAATTGAAATTGTTCCTTGTCGAAGCGATCGTATGTGTGGCACTTCCTTATCCCAATAATATCGTCAAGAATACATGGTAAATTATTCAGAATTCTTAAGAGATTCTGAATCTACAATGTAAAAAAGGTTAAACTTCAGCAAATTCCTCTATAATTAAGCTATAATGCAATTTCGAAATACTGTGCTTGTTAATTTATTTCCAGCAACAGCCAGGAGTATTATTTGCAAAACACATTGCATGCACCAGAAGAAGCAAGCTACTAGAATGAATATTTCACCAACAGTCGAATGGAGTAAGTAAATATTGTAGTATGCAAAATAACAGCTCAACAAAATCTCTTTGGAGATTATTACTAATATCATCTCTCCTAGAGCTGAATTGATCAGCGGAATTAGTTTAAAGAATTCCATGATAAGTGGTAGATAAGTAGTTTTTCTGTAAATCTTCTTGTCACTGAGTATAATTACAAATGATGTTATTTGGCAAAAGAAATGTACACAATAGAGAATAGACAGAATGTCAATGTTAAACAAGATTGTAAAAAATGAATGTGTAATAATAGTTTTTGCATCGCGATCAACTGAATCAAATACATAATAAAGAGATGTAAATATTGTGACAAATAAAACTGTAACAATTGCTTGGACATTTCTAGAATTATATCTTTTGTTGTGATTATTGATACTTCTGAATTGTAATATTTTTTGTTCAAATTTTAGTACCGACTTTATTAGGCGGATGTGATGTTTATTGTTTTTCATACTATAAAGAATAAAAAATATAAATCCACATCTATTGGTAAAGAAACTTATATCTGAGATAAAAAGGAACATTTTGCTTAACTTCACAGACACCTTAAGAGCCTGAATATCCCGAAAATAAGTTATTGTGACCATATCGTAAATCGCCTGACATATGGCCAAGAATAGAATAATTAATCGAACAGTAAAAGTTGAAATTTTCACTTTTGATTTTTCACTATAGTTAGGAATTGATATGAATTTCTGAAATTGAAATAGCCAACCGAGCCTCTCAACAATTGACATTGTGCATTGAATGGAAGTTAATATTCGACTGTTTCATATAGGAAATGTGCATTCTTTTTATTGGTTGAAAAGACCATACCAAGTAATTGAATACTTAATGACCACAACTTGTCAATTAAATGGAATGGCATTTCAATGCGTTGTTTTTTTTTATTTGCATTCTCTCACTCTATTATTGATTTACAAAGAGTTCAGTGAATCTTCCATTTGTTTAAACTGAATTAATATGACTAGGCAAGTCGCAATAAATGTGAATATCTGAAAGAGAATTAAAAAAAAATAGTTACTTTTTCGAATTGATCAAGGAATTCACATAAATCAAACCGAAAATATTCCAGAGTTGTTGATTTCTGTTGATCCAGCAGCACATATTCTCGTTTCGGAATGAAATCTCCAGAGTTGAAATTGTTCTTTGTTAAACTGGTTGTAAGTTTGAAAAATATTTTCTTTCTCTATGTATGTCAAATTGTTTTGTTTTCTTAGAAGTTCTCGAATCTAGAAAAATGATATAAAATTCATTTGAAAGTTCTTTCTGATTCTAAAAAAGGATTTTACTTTTTCAGTAAGCTTATTTCCTGTATTGCACAAAGATATGATTGAAATTGTATAATGGATACGCCATAAAGCACTACATATTAAGACATATATTTCGCCAATAGATAAATTTCGATTATTGAAGAGCCAAATATTAAAATACACTGATAAACAACCTATCAATATTTGTTTAGCGATTATTACAAAGATTATTCCTCCAAGAGCAGAATTCAAAAGAGGAATCATTTGAAAAACGTTCATCACAATTTTAAGGTAAAATGAGTGTTCATTAATCTCGATTCGTTTATCTAGAAGAATTTCTCCATATTTAATAAACTCTTTCAACACATTTATACAGTAATAAATAGTCAGGATGTCGACTAATAAAATTATCCCGAAGAACAAATGTGAAATTACAGATGTTATATTAAGATCAACAGAACCAAACACATAGAAAAGTACTATTAATATCACATAATAAAAAATTATAAGCAAAGTTTTAAAATTCTCGCGTGCTTTTGTTTGTGCAGCAATCGGTAATTTATGCAGTTCTTCCAATTTTCGCTCAAATTCCAACATATCTGCAATCAAATGCAAATGATATTTGTTATTTTTCAGACTGAAGAATATCAAAAATATGAATCCACATCTGTTAGAGAAGAAACTAGAGTTTGTAAGAAAATTGAACATGTTTGTTTGTTGTTTAGATAAATGGAAAATATGGAAATCCCAAATTAAAATACTGATAATATCATTACACGTTTGACAAAATGCTAAAGTTAAAATGATTGTCCGAAAAATGAGGAGGGGAATTTTGGCAACATGATTGTCGTTGTAGTTTGGAATTGAAATATATTTTTGAAACGTGAATAACCAACCAAAACGTTTCACAAAAGACATTCCGATTCAACTGATGAATAGGAATAAATGGTCAAGAAATGAGCATGATTAATCGAAAATCATATATGCATAATAATGACTCATCACATTAACTTAATAGCAATTCCTTTTATTTGAGTTTAACTTACTTTCTGCGTCAGTATGCTTCCGTTGACAGAGATGAAGAAAACATATCCTAAGGTTTGGCATAACCAAATAATACAAGCAATTGTCAAACGGCTTTCAACAATATCGTTTCCTAACTTCACAAAGATAATAAAGTACATAGAGAGCGTACAACTGAATGTGTGTTGGAAAATCATAATAAATAATATTCCACCAAATGCAGAATTGAGGAGGGGAATAATTTCAAGAAACTCCTGCAACATGACGTGAAAACTTGCGATGTTAACTGACGTTACATGAATTGCAATTAAGCTTGACGCGAAGTTTGTGAGATGCCTTAAAGCGCTAATGCAATAGAAGGTGAGCGTATCAATAATAACTGTGCAAATAACAAACAGAAAGTTCATAATAGAATATATTGAAGAAATTTCATCACTTTGAAATATGTAGTAGAAGGATAAATAAAAAATAAAGTACATCATACAAATACAACATTCAAAGACAGTTCTTTGCACTTTTCTCTGAGGTTTGATAATCTTTTTAGTTTCCACGAATTTACATTCAAAATCATATATTCTTTTTATAAACGCCGTATGCTGCTCATTTCGCTTGTAACTTGCTATAAGTATTGCTAGGAAATAGATGCGGTTAGCGCAGTATACCACTTTATTTACGTAGTTCAGTAGAGAACCCACATCATTTTGCACATTAGGCATAGGCGCAATATTTTTATAGAATACTATTACAATTTCAAATAAAAATACCAACGATAAAAATAATAAGGGACATATTTTGAGATATGTCTTAAAACGAGTCTGTTTTCCACATTCACTAAAATTTGGAATTGTTATAAAAGTCTGCACTTTTAACAGAAAACTCAGTGAATCAGGATAGGACATTTTGTCGGTGATGTTTGTAGCGATGTATGATTTTAAAAGCATTTGAATTGCTTGTGAGAATCCCATTACTATGATTATTACATTAATAATAACAATTTGAAGTGAAGCAGAACTATCAAATTCGTCATGACTGACAATTGACAGCTAAAACAAATTAATATATCTTACTTTCTTTTTCTTCTCTTCTCCAAGTAGAAAAAGCACAAATATTTTCAAATTTCATAAATACGCATTTAAATATGAGATGCACTATAATTCTGCGTGTCTTCGAGTTGTTTAAACTGCAGCATGACGAGTAAACATGTTGATACAAAAGAGAAGATCTAGAAAAATAACAAAAAGTTCAGATGACATTGTACATTGATGACACTTTAGACTTACAGAGAATATTCCAGAATTGTTTATTTCCATACATTTTGCAGCTAAGATCTTTGTTTCTATATGAAATCTCCATTTGAGTAGTTGCTCGCGATTGAAGAAAATCATTTTGTCATCAATACTTTCATTCAGAATATTTCCTTCAATATCAGCAACGCTTCTAACCAATTCGTTTATCTGAGGAGTATTCTGAGCTTTGAAAACTCTCATATTACATTCTTCACACATTCTACTCACATTATTTCCTACTCGATTTCCCGTGGTTGATAAATAAATAATGAACAAGATGTTTCTGAGAGCCCATAAAGCAGATGCACATATGAAGAAAGTTTTGTGTGGATAATATTCAATGTCAAACACCGACCAAAATAAAAAGTACACAGCAATAGAACATGAATAAATGTTTAGAAAAAATACTATAGCCAGTAATACTCCCAACGTAGTGTTTATTATAGGAATATACTTTACAAATTCTTCAAAAAATAAGTGAAATTTAAAAATATCCTTCTTTTTTACTACATTCACCATGTTTGTTAAAATAGAAATGATTTTAAGAAAGTGAATCATATACAAAAATACGACATCATTATACATTAAAATTAAAACTTCTAGTATGTGCCTTTTTGTTGTTGTTATATCATATACATTCGCACCAGAGATGTAGTATGACGAGTTGATCAAAACGTGAATAGACAGATTTAGCAAAAGATCGAAGTTACTTCTGTGAAAATTTCTGATTCTAACCTCTTCATCGATGTATTTTCTCAATTCAGTGTCAAAATTTTCAAGTGAAAGTATCAACTTAGTATGAGATTGACACATTGTATATCCGATACAAAATAATAGGATAAATCCTAATCTATTTAGAAATAGTTCAATGATCATAGCAAATTCAGCTGTAATGCTATATTCCCTCAGGGGAGTATTTTCCATAAAAACAAATTCTATCATATCGTATATTGCTAAGAAAATAATGATTATTGATGACGACATCCGTAATATCAGTTTCCAAGCACAAATTGAAACATTCTTTTCGAACTTGAACAGTATAATAAATTTTTGAATAATAAACACATAGCCTAAACTCTTGAATAGACACATATTCACGTCAAATCATGGAGAGAACTGTTTGTGTACTATGATTATAGAAATTCAATAAGCTAGAAAAATTGATGTATTTCAATTAGTTCCGCATAGTTGAACGATTTTTGTATCTTATGAATTTATAAAATAAAGGCTAAACCCATGTGAACTGTTTGAATATTTGTCGTAGACAAATCGCTTTCAGCTTTACATTCTAACAAGTTGTGTTAGAACTTGTTAAGTTTCCTGTTTTTTTTTTTACTTAATATTTATAATGTATCCTCGAGCTGCTTAAATTGTAGCATAATCAGTAGGGTATTTGCCACAAAGGAAATTATCTGCAAATAGGGTAAAATTAAGACAAGTCATTAAAATCGCGAACATCTACTCACAGAAAATATTCCAGAATTATTGACTTCCATAGAGTTGCCAGCTAATATTTTTGGTTCCAAATGTAATTTCCATCTCTGGAGATTTTCTTGATTGAAAATTATTGCATTTTCCAAATTTTCGTCCGAAACATTCACTTCTACTTGTGTGATTAAATTTAGCAAATAGGAAATCTAGAAATACACAACGAGAAACATGGTAAATTATTTTATTGTTTTTTTTTCAATTCAATTTTCAGAAATTTTCTAACATGTTCTTTCAGCCTGTTTCCCACGATGGACAAGTACGTGATGTAAACGAAATTTCTTGTACCCCACATAAAAAATGCAAAAATGAACGAAATTCTTTGCGAAAATTCACGAATATCAAATATTAGCCATTTCAGAAAATACACAGCCAAAGTGCACGAATAAATATTTTGAAAGAAAACAATTGCTAAAAATCCACCAAGAGCAGAATTTATCAGAGGAACATGTTTAATAAACACGTCAACAGAGTAAAAAAATATTAATATATCCTTTTTCCTTAGTAAACTGACATTATTTGCCAACTTTGAAATTGCTTTGAAAAAATGAATCAAGTAAAGGATCAAAATATCGTTTAGTACCATGACAGTAACCTGTAAAATGTGTCTTTTGACAGTAGTAAAATCAAGAGTTGTTACTTCAAAATAAAAAGATATATTAATCACTACATGAAGAATCACATTAATCCACAAGTCAATATTGCTGGGAAGAAAGATTCGGTTTTTCACTTTTCCATCTCTAGTATTTTTAAATTTTTTTTCAAACTCAGTTACCGAAAAGATAAGTTGCACATGGCTTTCATATACTTTATATCCAATAAAGACTGTTAAGATTACTTCTAATCTGTTGATAATTAAATCAACGTCCAAAGCAAAGTCATTGAAAAAACTTAGTTTTGACAATGGATTGAAATCTAAAAGGAAAAGCTCTATTATATCGTATATTGACAGAACCATTATAAAAATCGAAGGTAAAAGACGCAAAAAAAATTTGCCTTTTCCAATCTTATAGGTTTGGGTTTCATTGAACTTTAAGAGAGTTAGAAGTTTTTGTGCTTGCAAGATAAAACCTAAACTGCTAATTAAAGTCATACTCTAAGGAAACGACAGAGTTAACTGATGACAGTTTCCTTTAGTTGAACATTGCGGCGGATCGAGAGTGACAAATTTAAGTACATTGAACTGAGAATGACTAATCATGCAATTACTTATTTTGGAGTAATGAATTTTGATCATAAATGTGTACATAAATTCGTTCAACCATGGACATTTTGTTTGGAATGACGCAGATCGGATTAAAATGAAATTATAAGGGAAAAGTATGGAATTTTTTTTATGACCTCCTTTGACATTGTAATTTTCATCATCTTAATGCAATTTAACAATTACGATTTTAATCTCTATATAAATTAATGTATTGATTTTCAATTTTATAATTGATATGTCGCTTGAATGTCGCATATTCGTTACATTGCTTTTGTGCACTTTCGTCAACCTGTGTTAGTTTTTCTCCAGAATGTCCTTTATTGGCAATCTTGGAGTATTATTGCATTTCCAAAAATATTTACTTATTCCCAATTATAATAAAAAATCCAGACAAGAATATTATATCACATTTTTTCGGCTAATACCTATAATTATATTAGGCATACTGGGATTATATGACTTTTTATGTTTGCTCATATTTTCGTATAAAACTGAAGTAAAAATAACGTTTAGTCGTGAAGTGAATGGAATTATAATGGTCATGGATAAACTTATAAATAAGTATGGAACGGTTGCTGTTTTGATTACCGGATTGGCATATAATAAATCGCATATAATATTAATTAACAAAGTAAAAAAGATTTACAGAGATTTGTGCGAAACGCTTCGCATTAATAATTGTGAAAACACGTCTCTTTTTATTTATTTGGATGTTGCCGCTAATTGTACTTTTAATTTCATGATCAACTATTTCTATCATATCTCAGTTTCAAAAGAATTGGCGTTTATTGATTCGAATACTTTGTTATATTATACAATTTTTATGTTTGTTAAAGATATGACTATGCTCTACCTAATACGCTTCGTGCGAGAAGTGATAAAATTGCTCGTGATATTACGAAAAAATACTGCTCAAATAAACCATTTTGTCAAACTATTTCAATTGATATATGATTTCCTCAATATATTACAAACAATAAACAATTGTTTTAGTCCTTTATTTTTTATTCTAGTTTTTCAACACTTATTCAGTAGTTCAATATCAGCATATTTTTTGTTTTTGTTTATATTTTGCATAAATTTTGAATTCAAGGCTAATGCACTCATTGTCTCATGTTTTTGGTTTTTGAGAAGTACATTTTACATAGGTTATTTGTCGATAGTTGCTGATAATTTTGCTACAGAGGTACATTTATCACACTCTTGTGTAGAATAATATTTGCAAATAGACTATGTATTTTCAGATGGAAAAGCTTTTAGAAATCAGTGGGCGTTTGAAAATTGTACGCATAACAAATAGAAGAAACATTATATATCACATTGACCAGCTACACTTGCGAAGGCTTCACTCACAGACATCCATTGCAATCTCTGATACTCATAAAATTAATCGCTCTGGGATTTTCTCGGTAGGTAGAAGTAACTCAGCTTTCTCACATCGTTCTGTATACGAAAAATTGATTACGGTAATTGTAATAAACTAATGCTTCTTGTGTTGCAGCTTTTTTGTGTAACTGTCACGTACCTCGTCATATTGATACAATTCAAACAGGCTGAAGAGTACGCCACTGATGTTTAATATAATTAGTCGTAAGTAATTCTCACATTACTCTTTAATGCTATTAATTAAGATAATGTGTATCTTGTTTGAGCTTGATCAGTTAGTTTTTCTGCAAACACATTGTGCTACTGGTTCAGGAAATAAAAGCTCGGAAAATGCTTTTTCCAAAAAATTTGGGAAGTTTGTTTTCCTTCCAGAAATTATTCACTATCCCGAATTACAGTGATAGTGGAAGAATTAGCAATATTTTTATAACCTTGCGTATTATGCCAATGCTTTATATTGTTGGAGTATCTGTATCAAATATAATTTACAGTTTCCTATCGCCTAAAGCAGACATTTTGATTAAGTTTGGCATTTTAGAAAATATCGTTATGCTATTGGATATTTTGTCCAATAGATTAAGCTTAATTATATTATTTTGTTTAAGTACCATAAGCAATCATCAACACGTGAAATTTCTACGAGATATTGTCAAATATGAGACCAAATTAATAATTCGGCATGGATTCAAGAGAAGGCACAATTCAAAGTGTCGCAATGAAACACCGACTATTATATGTTTTTTCTCAAATTTCATATGCAATGCATGCTTTTTCTTTGTAAATGGACAAGTAAATGGCTTTCATCATAAAGTAGTTGACGTAGTGAGTCACACATTGTATTTTATTATTATGCTGATCAATGACATGTTCATCGTTTATCTAATTTATTTGATTAAAGAACTTATGACTTTCGGGTGTTTTTTGCACGAGATCAAAGACAAGAATAACGTGATATACTTCAAAACATTGACAGAATTCATGTTTCTAATCAAAAACATGAATAAGAGCCTCGGATTCTTGATGTTGATTACTTTGCTTCAGCATACATTTGGTAGTTCAATGTCTTCTTACTATGTAGTATGGCTTATATTCCACGACAGAGGTATGACAACGAAGACCTTTTTCACAATAGCAAGCATCTTATGGGCCTTGAGATGTTCAACCACAGCCACTTATATGGCAATCGTAGGAAACAGATTTCATGAGAAGGTAAGTGATAATGTTGTTAAGAGTGCTAATTAGACACGAACATTTATTACAATTCATTTTGGTTTTAGGTAAATGATCTACTAAGATTGCACAACATTCAGAATTGTCACATTGAAGGAAAGGCAGTGCAAAGAGTTTTAAAATTCAATAAGGAGCAATTACAGCTCTGGAGATTTCATACAGACGTTCAGATAATGTCAGGAAATACTTTTCCGATAACCAATTCTGGAATATTCTCCGTGAGTATGCAATGGTTTATGTAAAAAGCGATAATGTATAATTATATGATTGCAGATGCTGTGCTATGTGATGACATATCTCATCATTTTGTTTCAATTCAAACAAATGGAATAAAATAATGATCCTATCAAGGAATAGATTTGAGATTTTTATAGACTTAAGTTCAACATTGTAACCGTTGTAAGTAGATTTTATTTCTATGATTCTACAATTATTTTGAATTGCAGTAGTATAAATACATTTGAAGTTATAGATGAAAAAATCTGTAAGAAAGACACGTGTTATTATTTATTTGGAAATCTTCAAATGATGAAATGTGTAACTAATAAGCACCATGAATAAAAGTGCCTGATCAACATAAAATAACTCCATAGCTGACACTCTCGGGTTTTCATGGCTACTTCTTAGACTCAGTTGATCCACATTGAAATTGACTATTCTGGAGTCAAACGATGAATTTTCCACGTTTTTTAGGTTGTTAATTGTCCATATGAATCTTTTATTCTAAACCATAATGTTATTTGTTAACAATAGAATAATAATAGTAATATTGCACAGATATTACCGCATTGTTGAACTTCTCAGAGACAGAAGAAATTGAATACAAAAGAAAAATGCTTCTTGCAAACCAAAAAATAAAACTTAATGTGTGTCGTAATTTTAAGAAGTTGGAAGGAGTGTACACAATTTGATAAGTTCCGAAATACATTGCGAGGGATCCTTGAGTAACGTGATGCAATAAATTGTATGTAATGAGAAAACTGAAAGTGTTATTGAAGAGTTTGAAAATTTTGAAATATTTCTCTACCAGACTGAATATGGAAATGTTTCCAACGAGAGATTTATTAATATGTTGTATTAAAATAATTAAAAAGCTTTGATATATTTTAAAAATATTAATAATGTAGAACAATGTTACATCATTGATTGTATCTTGAATAGCTGCATAAACAAACCACTCTAGGCCGTACACATTTCCTTCGGGAGCAAGATTAGAATAAATCATTTGACTTATACTGTTGTATAATAAAATTAAAATTGGTTCAATATTAACACTTCTGTACAACGAAATATTACGTGTTGGGGGAAAATATGAACAGAATTCATTTTGGAATTGTGTTAAAATTGTCAAAAAGTTTCTATGAGCACTATTTTTAAAAATACTAAAGATGGAAATAACTAAAATAAATATTTTCGAAAGTAGAGTAACTGAAACAGACAAAGTCTTTGAAAAGTGGCTTTGATCAGCAAAAAAATTCCATGTTGAGTTTGTAAAAATATAACAAATATTATTTAAAACTATAATATTCAATAAAATCATGGGAATACATCGTATGAGACATATTAAATATGAATATTTTAAGCGAGTCAGAGGATAATTGGGAATAGTTATGAACTTTTGAACACCTAAATAGAGACCTAAACGTTGTTCCAGTGACATTTTCTTACTGAAGATGGAATTATTGCTGAAAGTTGCATATGACATTGAAACATCGTAATGTAATTGGATCGAAAGCTTTGTTCAATAACCATGTCCTCCATGTGGACTTAATAGTAATTTCTATCATTAATTGTTTTTCAATCTAATCGGTGATCACACGTTTAATAAATTTAGTGCTTTAGGAGAAAAAAAAACAAAATTTTTCCATTGAAAATGCATGACATAGAAATGTTTATTAACGCATAATTTATTGTAAATAAATTACTTAAAGCAGATGAATGAGGTATCTATTAATCACTGTCAGTTCTCTGTAAGCCTTTCCATTGTGACATGAATGATTCTGCAGGATTTCTTTGTCTTTCGTCAGAGGAAGAGTTCTGCCATGGGTTTTGTAAGAGATTTGGGCAAATTTTTCACGATTCAAACATTTTTCATGATTCCCAACTACTATTCGCGTGGCAAAAAGCAATCCATGAGCCAATATATCGTCCAGATCCTACGGCTTTTACCTGTGTTTGTAGTGCTTGGAATCGCGACATACAGTTTTATTTACTTGTTCCTTCCCAATAACCAGAATGTTGTCTCTTTTACCGGCCTCACAAATATAGTGTCGCAGATTGATGCAATGGCTCTCCATGGAAGTGCAGTGCTTCTGATATATTATTCATGGCGGCAAAATAGCGCACATTTGGAAGTCATTGACGCCATTATCATGTTTGAAAAACATTTACCGTCTCAAGACAGTCACTATATTAATTGGAGCAATGTTCAAATTGTCTTTGCAATGTGTTTCAACTTTTCGATATGTTATACATTCACGTTCATTACAAATGTTCAAGTGACTGTTTACCAGTTGTTTTCCGATTCACTGCTTTGTCTAGAAATTTGCTTTGTTGACTTTCTCAATCTTTATATTGGAAATTTCATTCGTTGCTACAGTAATTTAATACCCCGAATGCTCAGAATGGCAAAAGAAACAAGTTTTAGTGACACAAACAAGCTCTTCGTTGTTTACACTGATTTTTTTGACACAATGACAACTATTAATCTCGCTTTTTCACCTCTTATCACTCTATCATTTACACAGCATCTTCTTAGTTGTTGCTTTACAACATATATAACTTTTTGGTTGAGTTACTCTGTTGACAATTTTCATCTAAAAATCATATTGTTAATGTCTATCATGGTTTTTGGTATTCGAGATTGTCTTTTGCTTTTAAACATGGCTATAAATGGAGAAAAAGTGGCAAATCAGGTAGAAGTATACAGTATTTAAATTTTAATTCATTATTATTAACTGTTGACTTTATATTTCTTCAGGTTCAACTACTTTGGGATGTCATTAATAATTCTGATCTGAAGAAGAAATCACACAGAAGTGATATCAATGAAACTGATATGAGAAGCACAAGATTCAATGTGAATCAACTGAGATTTCGAAGATTCTATCAGGATGCAGCAATCATTAGCAGTGGACACTATCCTATAAACAATTCAGCTATTTATTCTGTAAAAATTTTCTGGTGAACCTGTAAATGTATTTTATTCAACTCTTCACTATACACTTCCAGTTATTTTCATCAATAGCGACATACTTCTTGGTCTTGATTCAGCTGAAGCAATTGGAAGACGCCTTAGACGATTAATAAATTACTACTTAATTGATCATATTAAGTTGGAGTATCGATGATTTGAGTTAATTTGAAAACAAGATGATGGTAATAAAGTGGTGTTATTCTTCATTGCTGATATTAATTCGCCTTAAGACGTTTCCTTGAGACGTCCGTTTTCACTTGTTTGTTCCAAGTTTTCGATCTTCACGGACAATGGATGTTCTGCAAGCTCTTGGTCTTCAGTTCAGAATTCAACGATTTATAACTATTCCCAATTACAAATTACCTGGTGAAAGTTGGATTCATTTAGTGGCGAGAACAATTCCCTTTTCCATATTCACAGCAATTGCGTTTATTGACCTGATGCAAATGTTACAATTTGAAAAACCAAAATTCACAACCATGATGAATGTACCGATTATTGTGAACAAAATTGACAAGATAGTTATGAAGGGTGGCGTGGTATTTATTGCTATCTTAGCCTTTCTTATTAATAAGCAACACTTGAACACCCTAAAAACCATTGACGCTTATGACGATAGTGTTAGAAAGTACCAAGAGAAATTCTTAAAGTACCCAGTGAAATTTCCGACTTCAAAACGATCCAATATTGAATTTTTCATTTCATTTACTGTCAATGCAATTTTGTGTTTTAATCTATACGTGATGACTGCATTACATGCACCACCAATACAAGCGCTCTTTCACACTATCTACGCAATTCTCATGTCAATCCATGACTACACAATTCTCTATATATCCAATATAATCCGCCTATTTGCTTGTCATGAGCCTCAACTAGTGGAAATGCTACAGGATAACACATCGCGACTCAATCTGGAGGTTTTCTCTCTCATTGATGGCTTCAGCAGCACCATTAGAAGAATAAACCAGGCGTTTGGAAGTCTTACATTCTTCACAGTTCTGCAACATCTTATTGGAGGCATCATGACGGCCTATCTCCTTTTCTGGCTTATATTTGTTGGTCCGGATTTCGATTTCATCATTCCGTTTTGCATTTCTGCCGCTGCTTACAATATTCGAATGACTTCTTACATAATTCACATATCTGTTGTTGGAGAATCTATTCCTAAGAAGGTAAAATTCAAATATATTAAATAATATCGAAACTTAAATTACTGTGGGTTTCCAGATTGAGAATCTTCGGTGCCAAATTCGCCGTTGGATGCAAGATGAGGAGCTGTGTCTGACTAAGGAGAATTGGGTGGCAGGCGGAAGAAATGACGAGAATGAAAAATTTTCACGTGCTGTAAAATTCAACACTCACCAACTTTTGCTGAAAAATTTGCATCAAGGAACTCAAATATCAGCTTCAGAATACTTCGCCATCAACAACTCGGCCATTTGTGCAACATTTGGAGCTGTTATCACCTATTTAATGGTTCTGATACAATTTCAGGAGCTCGAAGAGGCTAAGCTTGTTGAATCCTGAAGTGTGTTGAAGGAAAATTAATAATAATAATTTTAATAACCGTATTACAAAATATCTAGCAAAATGCTCACATTTTTGTATTGACAGCAAAGTTTTAGATGATCTTGCATTTGGCTTCAATTTCTTTAATTTCTGTCACTGAAACATTTTTAAAAATAAATATTTGATTCTGATATAACACACAATTTTGTCTTTTAATTATATTAGAATTATGTTTAAACATATTATTTTTCTTGTGATTTATATTCTTTGATATCGCTCTTAAGAACGTCAAAGAAATATCGTTTGTAATTATATGAATTATGTGATTAACGTCATCTCAATTACTAACGAATTACGATAATAACAATATAGGAATAATTAGGGTGTAATGCCTTGTAATTTGTTTTTCTTGTGGTATAAGAAGCATCATCAAGGCGATTCATGAATTCTTTCCTGAAGTTTTCGTAAGACCATGGTAGTATTGCAAGCTCTCGGTCTTCAGTTCAGAATCCAGAGGTTCATAACTATTCCCAATTATAAATTACCTGGTGAAAGTTGGATTCATTTAGTGGCGAGAATTATTCCTATCGCTATTATCACAGCAATCACTCTCACTGATGTGGTGGATATGTTGGTGGAGCGCGGACCGCATATTGATAAAATGGCAGACGTTCCCTTTATTGTGGCTAAGTTCGACATGATTGTGATTAAGCTGGGTGTAGTTGTTTTAGCTATTCTGGCTGTTATCATTAACCGCAAACACTTAAATGCTCTCAAGAGTATTGATATTTACGATGAGCAAATTAGAAAATATCAGGAAAAATACATCAAACATCCCTCAAGCTTTCCCACATCGAAGAGGTCAAATATTGAATTTTACCTCGTGTTCTTATCTGATAGTATTCTAGTTTTGAATCTTCACTTGATGACTTCATTAAATGCGCCACCAAAGCAAATTCTATTCCACGGTTTCTACGCGCTGTTGATGTGCATTCACGACTATGTGATTTTCTACATATCCAATTTGATTCGGATATTTGCGTGTCATGAACCACAGTTGGTGCAAATCCTTCAGAACGATTTTTACAGACACAACCACGAGGTTTTTTCCCTCGTCAATGGTTTTAGTAGCATGATTGGTTTAATAAATAATGCCTTTGGCAGTCTGACCTTCTTCACATTTGTGCATCACCTGATTGGGAGCTGTATGTCAACCTATCTGCTCTTCTGGCTAATTTTTGTTTGTCCTTACTTTGATGTCATAGTTCTATTTATACTGTCAAGCACTGCATATAATTTTAAGATGATAATGTATTTGATTCACATGTCTGTAATAGGGGAAGCCATTCCTAAAAAGGTAAGAGTGTATCATGGTTTCTCACATTAAATATATTAGAAAATGCTCACATTATAATACTTTCAAAGATTGAGAATCTTCGGTGCTTAATACGACGTTGGACGCAAGATGAGGAGTTGTGTCTGACTAAGGAGAATTGGGTGGCAGGCGGAAGAAACGACGACAATGATAATTATCTCAGGACCGTTAAATTCAACACTCACCAACTTCTGTTGAAATATTTGCACCAAGGACCTCAAATATCAGCTTCAGAATACTTCACCATAAACAACTCGGCCATTTATGCTACATTTGGAGCTGTTATCACCTATTTAATGGTACTGATACAATTTCAGGAGCTTGAAGAGGCGAAAATAGCCCAGGAACGAATTTAAAATTACTTATAGCAACGTTTGGAACACTTTTTCGTTAGTTGACATGAAATTATTGAAAATCAGGGCAAAAATAATGGAGAGGAATATATAATTATTCATTAAATCTTCTGATGAGTCTTTGAATCGTATTTCTCGTTTTATCTCCTTCCCTTTTGGCAACTGAAACATACTGATTTGCACACTTGCTAGCTATTTGGCAATTTATCAGCACCCCATCAGGTTCACATTGATTTTTTAGACGTAATCTATTTGATGAATGGCGTCATTGAAGCTTTTTCTTCTCAGTATCACCTTCTTTTCTTCCTTTCATACTCTGTAGACCATCCTGTGAGACAAATTGAACTGGAACGAAGCGAATTTGTATTTCTGCTGTTGAAAAGTTCAATAAAAAATTTTAATCATTCAGTATCTTCTACAAAAGAAACTTCGTTCTCTTTTCTCTACACATTATATTCGCAATTCTACTTCATTTGTTTCCTCCTTGAATACTTTTATAGTTCCTGCATTTGTACATTATTGACCACACATTCGTAGACGAAAAAACAAAAAAATTGCGATAGTCAAACCAAAAAGATTTTGCAGAATTACGATTAAATATAATTTGGCAAGCTCGTTTAATTCAATAATTAGGTGTCTTTGTGCTTAAAAAAATCTATAAAATGTAATTAATTATATTTACATAACAAAAGCTTATTAGGAAAGAGATGTTAGCTTTCAAATTAATTGATTTTCATTGGCATGGTAAATAAATTTTCCGAATAACTCTCCTTCAGTTTAGTTTGAAAATGTCATTAGAACAGAGTTTTGGTCTTCAATTGCAGACTCAAAGATATATTTTAATTCCCAATTATCAGTTTTCGGGTCAAATAATTTCTTTCAAAATGGTTCTTCTGAGATCCATTCCAATGATTTTTGCGAATTTAATGGTCATTCACGACGTTTTTAGGCTTTTCTCTGAATTGGAATTTAATTTTTTTGATGATCACAGCAAATTTTCAACAATATTATCATTAGCCAATGGTCTTTTAGTGAAATTATCTGTTATATTGACTACATGTGTTGGTGTATTAAAGAATACTTCTCATTTGAAAACTCTAGAGTATTTGTCGGAAATTAACGTTGAATTTCAGAATATCTTTTTTAACAGGCAATCACTCAAATTTCTCAGGAGAGTTAATCTAGAGCCAATAGTATATTTTATATATACAATTATCAGCAACATCATTTATTCATCTATAACACATAGTCACGTCTCTTTTTATGAAGTTTTTTGGACTGGTACTGCAGTCGTTCACCTCGTTATTGGTGATTTTACACTACTTTATATACTAAATGTGCTCCGCATTTATCAAAGTTATCTTGTGATTTTTACAAAAGAAATCGGATTGTGCTGTTCACGATTAAATACTTCAACTCTTACGTTTATACAAAAATATAGGAATTTCTTAAATCTTTTCAATGCTACTTTTAGAATTTTTTTAACCTACTTTCTCTTTCATTATTTTGTGGAAGGTTCTTTCGCAATGTATTTTGGAGTATATAAGTTACTTCAATCTAGCTCAGATTTACCATCAGTGAATGTAGTGTTGAGTTTTATCGTTTGGTTTTCGAGGATATCTTATCTCTTGTACAATACATCTTCAGTTTGTGGAAATTTTTACGAAAAGGTCTGATTTCTAAAAATTTCGCTCTCTATGTTATAATATATGTAATTTAAAAAAGTGGTTTTTTTTTTAATTACAGAATAGAATATTTATAAGAGCTCTGAATTTACTTGAAAACTCTGACTTATCGTTTCAAAATAAACCAGTTGACTTCAATATTAATCAAATAATTATGATGAACGTTCATCAGGAACCAAAAATTTCGGCAATTCATATTTTCAGCGTGGGCCCAAAAGTCGTCTTTGCGGTTTGTTATATTTTACTTTTTTACTCGAAAAGTTATCGAGAAGTGTGTTTTATTATTACAATATTTTCAGGTATTCGCATCTATAGCATCAAATCTGTTCGTTCTGTTCCAGTTTAAGGCTATTGAAGATTCTTAAGTCTCTGTGTCAAGGCTTGAGAAATATCAAAATTAAGGCAAGAACAATGAAGATGTTCTTCGTCATTATAAGAATTTTGCTAATTCCTTATATATCGTATCATCTATAGTGAATATCATAATGATGACAAAGAACAATAATTTTGATGATTTCTGTAGTATCATTGCTGAAGTGTGTATTCTGAAATAATCAAGTGTCTTCACACAAAAGGAATATCACGCAGCAGATTTATTAGAGGCCACAATGTATATTAATGTCTAAATTCCCGATAAAGCTCCCACACTTAAAATTGCGAAAATCTTTGAAAGGAGGACAATAGGAATACCCTCATGAATTGCAAGTACAACATAAGGCAAATTGTTATGCAAATCAGCCACTCAAGAGGAGATTGATCTCGAAGGGTTACCAAATCTCACCACACTCAGCCTTTTATGTAATTTAGGTTCATTGGCCTCAATGTTTATTGATCACTTTATCTGATAGAGTTTGCTGTATTCAGGTGTTCGGATTAAAAACTACGAACACGGTTTACATTTCTCTGTATCGTATTTATTTAACTGTCAGCATATTTCTTAATTGCTATACAATGAATAAAAGAATATAAGGAAAATGCGGAAATTATGTAACATTATAATGATGAAGTAAAGTAGGACAATGTATATATATATATTCACATTTCTTCTTCCTGCAATTTATCCACTCAGAATATATCTTCAAATCGTGTTTGAAGTGAGGAAATCAATTTTTCACAGACATGTTCATCTTCCAATTGTTTGAATTGTATAAAGATTGTAATGTAGGACACAATAAAGCTGAGTATCTGCAAGAGTAAAAGCATTATATTTTATGAGACATTTGCATCGATAAGAAAATTTTACCCTAAAAATACAGGAAGAATTCACACGATATTCCCCACTTGCAGAAATACTCGTATTTTTGTGCAGTTTTAGGAGTTGAAAGTAGAAAATATTTAGTTTAGCTTTCTTTGAAAAACTCCCGTTAGATGTTTGGTTTATCTCGTCAACATGGGAATTGATTTTGTGCCAGAGTTTCTCAATACTTTGCTCCAAATCCTCACAGTTTATTGAGAATTTTGCAACCAGAATTGTATTGGAAAGTCCCCAAATAACAGCAGTGATGCTATTTAAGGTTTTATTGTCGACATTTTTCAGGTCAAAGAATACCCAAAAAGTGTAATACATCCCAAGGCATGCACTAAATTGATGAACGAAATACAAGAGAAAAATTAACAAACCCAGAGAAGAATTAAGAGTTGTTATTAAATTCAAGACAATCACAAAACTCGTCAATGAGTCCACGTTTAGAGACTTTTCCATTTTGATTAAAATTTTTGCTGTCAAATTGCGCAAAAGTTTGACTATGTGAGCTAGATAGAGTAAAATGCAAGCTTTAATGCTTAAATGGATCATGAGTAAAATATGCTGGTAGTTCTGAACCAACAGATCTACTGAAGGTATTTGAGAAATTTTCATTATATCAACTATATGCAGAACTATGTGATAGAAGATGATACAGAAAATTTCAAATATTGACCAAATTTCGAGATTCCTGAGCTTTTTATCACTTTGATTTAGGCAAATCAATTCTTGAGATATTGCCAGTTTGTCTAAAAAACTCAGGTGTCTCTTCTGCACAGCTAAACAAACCCAGAATACCAAGACAACACCACCTTTTATAACCATTGCGTCAAGTAATTCTACACTAAACACTAAAAGGCTGAAATCCTGTTTGAATTCCCTTCTATAGTGGTCTATATTTGTTTTCCAAGCCTGAACATGAACATCCACAATTCCGAGAAGAAGCAAAGAAAGAAACAGCGTTAATCTCCATGTTAAGCATGCTGTCCTCTTCAAATGACTCTTCTTGGATGGCAATTGATGCCAAGGCAGCATTAAATATTTCAGAACGACGGAATAACACCCAAGACCCTGAACTTGTGCCATATCTCAAAGACTCTTGGTCATGAACTGCGAAGAATTGAGTTTTCATGACTTGTCAACCACTCGACTCAATTTAATTAAAAGATTATAATCTTCGTAAGCACCCATTCGTCTTTATGCGTCTGTCTACAAATTAGGTGAGAAGTTAAGCAGAGAATCAAATATGTGTCACAAAAGATAGGTCAAAGATTAGTCGGAATTTTGGGATTGTTGAGAAAATGTGATCATCAAATTAGCATAATTACTTATGTCAATGAAGCACAAGCATGACGAGGAGTTAAAAGGATTTGTATAAGAGATTAATATAAAACTGAAAGAATATCAAAATTCTTGCACATGAGATCTACACTTCTCGCTGTTCCTTGCTCTACATACAGTGTTGACTCCGAAGTCTCCTTAGCATTGAAACATCAAATATGTTGCTCGAGAAATTTCTTGGTTGGGAAATTGCTATTCAGAAATTAATCTCTCTACAAGCTTATCAACTACCTGAAGCCAAGCGAGCGAAATTATTGATAGTTCTGATCTTGCGGTACTCTTTCGTGACTCTCGGAGTGTTAAATGGTGTTTTTGATATGATTTATGTGACAACACAAATTGAGAATTACATCGATAATGGTAGTTTTCTCTCAAGATTCATTGTGGGGTTCGAAATTCTCTCCATACACTACGCTGCCTTTTCCTTATGGTGGTTCTCGATATTTTGGGCGAGAAAACACGTCATTTTAGTCTACAAGATTCGCAATTTTGGCATGAAGCTTGAAAAACTTAAGAAAACGGAAGATACATTTAAATATCGAACATGGAATATTTTCATAATTTTGCTTGTTATCATTAATGATTTTGGGTGTAATTTCACTTTCTATTATCATAGATTCAAAAGTGTCCTTGGCTTCTTTATTTTTCATCGATATATGAGGAATCTATTTATCATTTTCCTCATAGACTTGCTGCATTGCTACATTACTCATTTCATAGATTTTCATACCAAGTGCATAAATCAGCTAGTGGAAAAGCTTAAAAAACCATCATCTGCTTCTCGTATAAAAATACTTGAACTAGTAGATGAGAGCATAAAGATTACAAAATTATTTAATAAAATTTATTCAATACCCGTATCGTCTAATTTGCACCACCATTTCTTGGAAATTTCAATTATAACATACTTTGTAATACGAAAATACTCTGTAAATTTGCACACATGGGAGACACATATACTTATTGTAACTGGTCTATTTTGGATTCAGAGAAGCGTATTCTTATCAGTATATCTATGTGTAAAAGGACATAAATTCATAAATATGGTGAGTATAGAATAAAGTTATTCAAATTCTTTTATAACTATAATTTTGAATTTATTTTCTTAAAGAACCGTCAACTAATAAGTGCTGTGGGCAATTTAAACGAGTATTCGAACGAGAAAAGTCAAGAGAACAATTTTAAGAGAAATTATATTCACTCTGCAAATCAAATCACAATGCGATATCTTCACGAAAAGATAGAGATTAAAACAGAGGATTTTCATAGGATCGATAGAACTCTCATGACTCGTATTTTTACATCAACAGCAACTTTTTTACTGATTTTGTTACAATTTAAGCAGTTGGAGGAAAATAGAGAATAAGAGCATGTTCAAAATAAGAGATATTAAAAGAAAACATTTCGTTTTTCACTATTTTCAAATAAAATGGCATTGAACAATTTACGTGTCAGTTTAATTTATTAATTGATAGTGTCATGTTGAGTATTCAAGTTAATTAATATCGTATTTTTGGCTTATCACACAGCTGGTTAGCGCATTTATAATTGTTGAAACAGTACACACGAGTTAATTGAGGTGAAATGTCGTTCAGAAATTGTCTACAATGGCACTTGAATATCCAGAAATTTGTCCTGTTGCCCAATTATCAGCTTTCAAAATGCACATTTCGTGATGGTGTTACTTTCTGTCTCAGAACATTATGTTTGATCTGTATTAATATTGCTATTATTTATGATCTAAAATTCATTTCGGTCATGGGTCCAATTTACATCGACATAGGAAGTGGTGTCGCGACTGTGCTCGGAATTCTTGAGATTATAATATCACGAGTTGGAATTTTGGGTATAGATTTGATCGCTATCTTCAGAAATCAAGCACACAAAAAGCTTATTGAGGAAACCTGCCATTTTGAAGATAAATTACGTGAACATGTAGCTTTTAGAAGCACTTGCAAGAATTTTTTGAATAAATACTGCGCAATTGTATTGATGATCGTCTGGAGTCTTCTATGCAACATTGCATTTGTCTGCTATCGACTGAATATGGAATTCAACATACAATTCATAACTTGGTACATGAGAATTTGCATTGAGGAATTTGTACAGAATTCAACGATTTTCTACTTGCTGTCCTATATCGATTTACTTACTGGATACACCACTGCTTTGAACAAATATATAGGAAATCCATCTATAAGGAACGATATAGACGATATGGCAATACTGAATCTCATTGGAAGATTATTATGTTTGATTAAGAGCCTGGAAAGGATCTTCGCAGAATTAATATTCTTTTATTTGATGCATCATTTTTGTACTGCAACGTTTAGCTTGTATTGTATTTTTAGAAGACATTTGGGACAACCGATGAACCTTTTTCAGATATACTTGACAATGTTTGCATTTTTATGGCACACAAGAAGTGTGTATTTTCTATACTTTCTCAGTTATAAAGGCAATGGAATATATGAAAAGGTATGCAAAATTGTCATGCATTCATATAACGATATTTGAAGCCAATTATACTCGTATCTTGCAGACGACGGAACTGATGAGAACTGTGGTGAATATTGATTTGGACATCAAATCACAGAAGATTCATAATGCAACTATGCAAATTTGCATGAAGAAACTACACGATAGGAACAAGATAACAGCCTGGGGCTTCTACGGCATCGATTTGACTGTCTTTACACAAATTTCATCGTCAATCGTTACCTTTCTGCTCATCATTGTTCAATTTAAGCAATTAGAAGATGAACGAAGAGTTCTTGTGTGATTGATGATTTTCTGAAATTTATATTACCTTGGCTTTTTGACTAAATCATTAGCTGTGAATACAGAATATTTTCTAGAAATATGCGGTGGTACTATTCAGTGCATTTCCAAGTGTGAAAGATGTTGATTGAACAAGAGCTAGGGTGGCTCTTTCGCGTTCAAAGATATATCTTGCTTCCCAATCTTGAAGTGTCTGAGTCAAAGAGGCGCCCATTGGTACTCATTTTCCGCGTTTTACCTCTAATTTCTCTTAACATTTATACTTTATACAACATTTTCAATCTCATCACAGCTGAATACTTGAGTTACTTTGGCGATAAGAGTACAGTATCATCCATTATGAGTCGCCTTGATATGATCTCTATTAAGTTCGGCGTAATTTTCATCACTCTTTTGAGCATCGTGAAGAATCATCATCACCTGCGACTTCTGAAAAAATACAGAGTATTTGAAAAGAAGTTTATTGAGGCCTTTGGTGCATCCATTTCGAAATTAATTAGAATACCAGGAAACATGCAAATTCTTCTTATATTGCTATTTAATTTCTTTTCCAACACTATCTTCCATGCATTTTTCATTGAAATGGATATTTTCGCATTCTTCGGATTCTTCTTCCACATGAGTAACATTGTTCTTGACGATATTGTAATTCTCTATATTCTGAGCATAATTCATATTGTGTCGAAGTTTATGAATACTTTCGTGGAGAATACTTCAGAATCTCAAAGTGAAGTCTATAACATTTTTGCGGATTACCTGTGCATAGTTGAGCTCTTGAGCACAACTTTCGGGGCCATCATTGCATATATATTCATCCACCACTTCTTTGAGGCGTGGTGCTCTCTGTACTTTGCTCTATGGATGATTTTCTGGCATAAATGGAATTATAACAGCCTTATGATTCTGATATGTTTTATAATCTGGTTTGTACGGAGTATCTTCATCGTCATTTTCACGGCATTTGTCTGTCAAAAATGTTGCGAAAAGGTGAGAAAAGCGCACGTTTCTCGAAAAGTTAAATCTTTTATGTCTCAACTTTTCTCCTTCAGACACAAGGCGTCACAAGATATCTTGGAATAATGTATGAAACTTATTGCGGCAGAGAGAACATGGATTTTCATGAAAAACGAATCCGCTTCAATGCACAGCAATTCCTCCTTTCACACCTGCATCGTGAGACGAAAATTTCAGCAGGAGAACTCTTCATAATAAACGTCTCGTTAGTTTCTGCGGTGAGTTTTCCGAGAGGCCAATTTAAGTTCTTTCAGAATGCTCTATAAATTTTACATATTCCTTAGATCTTTTCAACTATAGCGTCATATCTGGTGATTCTACTACAATTCAAACAGCTTGAGGAGCTCCTGGAAATGCAGAACAGAAACCTAGAAAAATAAATCGATTGTTTGTCGTTCATTTCACGTGTTCACATTATTATACATTTGTTTAAAATGTCACGCAATGAAGAATCGACTTTTTATCGAGAATGTTAACAACATATTCAATGAGCGATTAGTAAGGAATAAATTATTAATCAGCGAATGGAGTGTAACTCTTATGACAATGATAATTTCAGTTTATGTTCACTGTCCATACGAAAATGTTGTGCATACTTGATAGTCTTGGGTGGCTATCTACTATTCAACAATATATCACCCTCTTTAATTTTGAAGACAAGGGCAATAGTGCATTCTCAAGATACTTTATCGCATTTCTCAGTCGTGTTCCCATAACATTTATCAATTTATATGCATTGAGGGACATTTTCGATATTCTTACCAGTAACAAATTCATTCTAGTGGATCAGAGTAAAACGGTTATGGTTGCTCAAATGATGGATTTGTTATTCATAAAAGTTGCATCTATATTGATTGCTATTTACTTTGCCATGCGTAGGAAGCAACATTTGAAATTAATTGATGAAACCTCAAGCTTTGAAATGAAAATGTGTGATGTGTTTCGTAAAAACATATTTGAAAATAGAAAAAATTTTCATTGGAAGTACAATTTTCAAGTCTTTTTTATTCTTATTTTTAATATTACGTATAATACAATAATTGCCATATATTTCGAACCGATAGAAAATTTTAGCATAGAAGCTTTTGTATGGTACGCGTGTCTTATTTTTCAAATTGCAAGTTTGGACTTTACTGCGTTCTATTTTATAGCTTATATCAATGCTTCCATGCAAATTCTTGATCTGTTTAGTCTTCAAAATCAATCCCAAGATGTACAAATGCACATTTTTAATGCTCTAGTTCAATATATTTCTCTGATTAAGAAATTTAATAATACATTTGGACTATTTATCTGTGGTTTGCTCCAAAGTCGATTAATACAAGGCTGCGCAAATAGTCTGTATTTATTTATTATGATGAACGACCTTCCGATAGAATACCTTCAGCTTATAATCCCACTTTTAGCAATTTGTGTCATGTGGACTTTTGTTAATTGCATTTTTTTCATGTTCAGAGTTACGTTAATTGGAAATAAATTTGAGGAAAAGGTCAGTATTTCATTTAGTTCTTGTTATAAATTCTGCTTTAGTTGTTTTTTATTTCTTAATTAGATGGACGAATTATTTAGAAATATGACAAGTGCTTACGAAGACAGAGAACAGAGATTGGATCAGAAAGATTGCGTGAGCATCAACACGAAATATTTTCTTCTGAGAAATCTGCATGGACTAACGAGACTGAAAATAGGACAGGATACTAATATTAATCTCAATCTTTTATTTAAGGTAAGTTGCATATGAGATTTCTGAATCTTTCTATATCGTTGAATTGATGTTTCTTTTTTCAGACTCTCATTCTTATAGTTTCTAATTTGATAATATGTATGCAATTCAAGCAGTTCGAAGACATCTCTCAGCTATATGAAACAAGGGATTATACGGAATATTTTGTATCGTAATATCTTTAAAGTGTTTAATTTTATGGTGTATTTTTTTTGCTATAGCTTAATGTATTCTCAAGTGCAAGTTAATTACAATTCTCACATGTTACGAGAGTTTCTCTTTTATGCATATACAGAAGAATCCAATTACGTAAATTAAACAATCAAGAAATTTTCCTATTACCTGTGTAAGTGCATTAAATATGAACGAATGCATGTGTTCAAAAATACAAACGAGCGTTTTCAGTATTATTAGAAGTGTTGACGAAAAATGTTGTCTATTCTTGATACTCTCGGATGTCTCTATTGGGTTCAAAGATTTGTATCACTCTTTGATTTTTCCTTAAACACAAGTGATCCAGTGAAGAGGTTTATATTTGGATTCATTGTCAGAATACCAATTTCATTCTTAATTCTTACTGCGAATTTTTATATATTCATATTTTCCGAGGAACATGCATATGAAATTCCCGATCAAGGCCCAACAATAATAACAGTGTCATCAATAGACATTTTTTTGAATAAAGCTATTTTCATACTTACTATCATCAACTTTGCTGCGATGCGAAGAAAACACATTGAACTCAATAAAACCGTGATAATTTTTGAGAAAAAACTATATAATTCCTTTGGCAAAAGGGCTTTTAAAAAGAGAATTTTACTCCGAAAACAATGGAATCTTCTGTGTTTTCTAATATTAGTACTTACTGTGTCATATAATGTGACTCTTCTTATTCAAATGAAGGAAATATTTCATATAGATATTTATCTTATAATATGGTATGTGTGTCTTATTACTGAAGCGGCTGTATTGGACTTTACGGCGTTTTACGTTATAGCATACATAAGTATCTTTATACATATTTTAAAGACGTTTAATCTGAAGAAAATACCCCAACATCTACAAACTGAGTTTTTTGATAGTCTAGTAGAATTCATTAGTATAGCTAAGAGAATGAATCACGTATTTGGGATCTTTCTTATTATTTATATGGCGCGCAGACTATACGTAGCGAGTACTGCGTTATTCTTTTTGTTTGTAATTATTTCTGATGTGCCAATTGAATATCTCTACTTGGTGACAACTTTCATGACTATAACAGTCTTGTGGGCAACTGGAATTATGTTTCTACTCTTTATTGTAGCATTAATAGGAGACAAATTCCAAGATAAGGTTAACATCAGCATTCATACTGTAGAAAAAAATACCAATTAGACTTCCTAACTTAAAACTTTTTTCAGGTGAAAGACATATTCAGAATGATGTCTGAAGCCTACCAAGAAAGAGAAGAAAGAAAATCTTTGGATGACTGTGCGAATTTGAATGTAAAAAATTTCCTTTTGAGAAATTTGCATAGTCCTACTAGAATTAAACCTGGGAAGGATATTTTTCTTAATCTGAATCTCCTATTTATGGTATTTCATTAAATAAGATACTTTAGATTTTTGCTGAAACAACTAAATATCTTTTTCCAGATCTACAGCATGTTGGTATCGAACATCATGATATTCATTCAGTTTAAACAGGCGGAAGCTAATCAACTAGCAGAGTCCAAATGAAACAGATTGGCCCACTAATTTGTAAATGAATCTTCAGCAAAAAGTAATGAATATTAAAAGAAACAAAATATATCGGAAATAACTATGATGAAAAGAATCAACCAGAAATCAATTAGGTGAATTAAGTATTATTTTTTCTTACTGACTGTGTAATAAATAGATGATTAATCAGTACGATCTAACTTTTGATAGTGAAATGTTGTCCATATTCAGTACCCTTGGATGTCTCTACTTCACCCAAAGAATAATAACTCTTTTCGATTTTCATCTAGAAAAGAAATCTTTTGTTTACTATGTCTTGGCCATTGCTACTCGCATTCCCATAGTGTATATAAACATTTATGGAGTCATTGATTGCATTATTATACTAGTGGGACACATGGTAATTGCAGCCAACTTTCGTTTCACTGCTTCAGCATATGCGGCAATAGATCTATTTTGTATTAAGTTTGGCTGCTTGTTTACTATCGTCTATTTTGCGATTTATAGAAAAAATCACCTTAAACTCATCCAAGACATATCTATTTTTGAGCAAAGGATTGCGAATATATTTGGTACAAGTGTATTCGGGGATAGAAAAGGTCTCAAAAAACTTCATAATATCCAGTTTTTCTTATTATTAATGTACAATATAGTTTATAATGCAATTTTTATTTCACAAATTAGTCAAATTGTACCCCTTGATGTAGCTTCTATATTTTGGTTTTTGTACCTAATCTGTCAAGAGTGTATTTTGGATTATACTGCTTTGTACAGTGTAGGTGTAACACATACCTTTGTGAATACATTACGATCATTTGAGGTTAGAACAATTTCGGTTGACTTGAAGTTACAAATGTTTAATACAATTCTGGAATTTATTCCTTTTATTCGTAGAATAAATTCTTTTTTTGGGTTTTTTATTATTATTTACATGGGAATTCGACTCCTCGAAGCTAGCATGACTAGCTTTATTATTTTCGTTATTGTATCTGATATTCCGATCGAGTTTATGCAATATTTAGCTATTATGATATTTTCCTGTTTTATGTGGTCATTTGGATCTATTATTTTGCTGCTGAAAGTAGCATTGGTTGGAGACAAATGTCAAAGAAAAGTATGCTCTAAAATATTTTGGTTATTGGGGATGACTGCTTCTTTGTATCTGTTTGCAGATAGATGAAGTTTTCAGACAGTTGTCCATGAATGAGGAAAACCAGAATAGACAAATTTTGATAAATTGTTTGAATTTGAACAGAAAATATTTCCTGCTGCGAAATCTGCATGATCCAGTAAGAATTCAAATAAAAAGTGGTATCAACCTGAATCTTAAACTTCTATTTACAGTAAAAATATACTTTTAAATTATACGTTAAATATATTTCATTTGGATTTTTTTCAACAGGTGTATACAGTTTTGGCTTCCAACTTGATGATCCTAATCCAGTTCAAACAGTTGGAAGACATTTTCAAGAATAATGAAATTATGATACGACTCACAAACGCAACAACCTACGGAAAATTGAATTGAGTGTACGCAATAGTGTCGATAATAAGAATATGTGAATGTGTATATGAATTAAAATCCAATTATATAAAGTGTATTCATTGAAACTACGATGACTCTCTACGAGCTTGTTAGTTATCTAGATGTCGCTTCGGGAAAATGTTGTCCATTCTAGAAACACTTGGATGGCTAGCTACTTCACAAACATTCCTGACGATTTTTGATTATAATTTGAAGTATAAAAGTCGCATAAAAAGATACATAATAGGACTTTTTCGTAGAATTCCCATCATGATAGTCAGTGGATACGCGGCAATGGATATAATAATTATTTTCAGCGGAAATGATATATATTTTGAGGATACTGAAAGTGTTACTTCAGAAACTATTTCCCTCATTGACTTAATAACCATAAAATTTTCGAGTCTCTGCCTTACACTCTATTTTGCACTAGTACAAAATAAACATTTGGATTTCATCAATAAAGAGATTGAATTCGAAAGAAAATGGCAAGAAAAGTGTTCAAATATTATAAAAGATGCTGTATATAGGCGGAGAAAGAATATTCGATGGCAATACAATTTGCAAACAGTTTTGTTATTTGTGCACAATTTTTCCTACAACTATGTTTTATATTTAAATTTAGAGGATTACAAAAACAACAACTATGCCGAAATTATTATTTGGTATACAGCTCATATTTTGCACTCAGCAAATGTCGATTATATTGCTTTTTATATTATTGGACAATGCAATGTCTTCATATCTACTTTGGACTCTATAGATCCAAAAATTCTGTCACATCGAGAAAAATGTAATTTACCATTCTTTTTAAAAGAATTCTTCCAAGTATTTAAAAGAATGAATTCAATGTTTGGAATGGCTTTCTTGGGTATCTTGATAAGTCGACTTGTTGAGGCCACAACAACTTCATATTTTCTTATTGTACTCACTTATGATATTCCTGTTGAGTACATTACAGAAATATCGCTTTTCTTAAGCTGCTCTTGCTTGTGGACTTTTGGCAATATATTAATCATGTTAAAGAGCACTGCTATAGGAGATATTTTTCAAGAGAAGGTAGCGTATGTGATAATATATTTAGGATACGCTTTTTATAATTATATCTATATCATTTGTCCTCGTTCAATTGTGAGTTATAACAAGTGTTATATTTCTAGATTCATAACATGTTTCGGAGAATAGCAGACACTTGTAATGTTGTAGAAGAGCAAGGAAGCTTTAATGATTATAACATCAAGAGTATTTTACTGACGAATCTACATGAAGGCAATTCAGTAAAAATTGGTAGATGTTTTCATCTGAACCTGAAACTTTTATTTTCGGTAAAACTCCATATTGTAATATAATATTTTTGTCATTTTCAAAATCATATTTTCTTTTTAGGCTTTGACACTTCTAGCTTCAAATTTGGTCGTATTTATTCAATTTAGACAATTTGAATTGACTTCTGCCAAGGAAATAATAGATAAATACATGAAATCGTGAGTTTGATTCAAATATGTGAAACATTTAAGAAAAATAATTTAACTTCTTTTTTCCAGATATGACACAATTTGAATTATACACATATATAGGTATACGAAATAAAACAATTGATTAGTATGTGTTACTCATATCTAGGATCACTAGGAAAATTCAATTAGTTAATTAGAGAGCACAGACATTGAGCAATCAATTGCTCGCGGAACTTAATTGTCAGTATTTCTAATGACGCTAAGGAAAAATGTTGTCAATTATCGAAACACTCGGGTGGATAGGTAGCATTCAAAGATTCATATCAATTTTTGAATATAACATGCAATGCGAATCTCAATCAAAGAAATATTTTATGGGATTACTTCGACGACTTCCCGTTTTTATTGTGAATTCGTGTGCGTTATATGATATTTTATGTCTCATTTATGGAGATCATACCTTAGTAGCAAATGACAGCATTGTTGCTGAAGCTGTGTCCATTATTGATTTGTGTATGATTAAATTTTTTTCTCTTTTGATTATAATTTACTTCTCTCTTCACCAGAAGAAACACTTGCAACTTATTTATTGTGTGGCGAATTTTGAAGATAAATGGAGAAATTTATTAGAGCGTGAAATATCCACAAAGAGAAGAAAAGCACAAAGGCAATACAATTTACAGTTTATCTTTCTTTTCTTCATAAATTTTACTTATAATTATTATTTCTACTTACGACTTAAAGATGTCACGAACAAAGAGGCATTCAGCTTGTTCGGTTGGTACACAGCTCTTCTGTGCCAGTCAGCAATTGTAGACTTTATAGCATTCTACATGATAGGGTACTTAAGAGTCTTCGTTATGGCTTTAGATTTCTCTGAGTTCGAAAGATATTCAGCAGAAAAGAAGTTGAATGTTATTACATTTATGAATGAATACTTTGTCATATTAAAGAGAATTAATACACTCTTCGGAGCAATTCTTTTGGGAGTGTTAGTCAGTCGTTTAGTCGAAAGTAGTACATACAGCTGCTTTATCTTGATTATGTTTTACGACATGGATTTTGAGTGGATGGCAAAAAATATTTTATTTTTACTTTGCTGTTTCCTATGGAATTTAGGCAATATGTTTATAATGTTGCAAACGACAGGATTTGGAGATTTTTTCCAAGAGAAGGTTAGTTTGGAGGAGGCACAATAATTTACACAAATTATTGTGGCATTTACTCATTACCAGTATTACAGCTTAAACATGAATTTTTAAATGATTACAGGTGCAAAATCAATTCAATAGATTGGCAGCGTCATATGATGAAAAACAGCGAGGAGAGTGTTCGTCATTAAATGCAAATTTAAATACAAAGCTCTGTCTTCTGCAATATCTGCATGGATACTATTCGATAAAATTGGGTCGATTTACGCACATAAATCATAAAACATTGTTTTCGGTGAATAATTTGAATTTCACTCTTCGTATGTTTCAACAACATGGTCTTATATTTTTATTTTTTTAAGGTTTTCATGATATTGGCATCTAATGTAACTATATTTACTCAGTTCAGACAATTCGAGCGAAATTCAACGATGGAATGAACATTTCTCTTAAAAAAAAGAGATCAAATCACTGTAGACTTTTCGGAAACTAAGTAAAATGTATTCTTTCTATATTAAAATTTTATTAAAGCTGGTTTGTTGGTTGTACAATCTTTTTTTGGAATACATCCAGAATTCATAAAGAATTTCTCTGACAGAATTCTTAATAAAAATAAATAGTACACGGCTTGTGGGAAAAATTCTCAGACGTCATATGTTGGCCAAAAATAAACGAGGAATCAGACAAAGAAATGACGATAAGGAATAGAGCTGTGTTGTGCGACAGATAGCAATGCAACAAAGGACTCTGTCGCAATAATAAATAAGGGTGTGAAATTGTAAAAAATGGCACGAATGTCTTTGGGTTTGGAAGGGTCTTTCGCCTGTATATTTGAAATGGTAAGGCTCATAATCTAATGAGGGTGCTTTTGCCAGCAATTCCACAAGAAATGAGAGACTCTCCAAGTTCATAAAATGCAAATTAGAGTGGAATGTGTGATTTTCTCATGCAAATTTGGCTTGTTTGCGATGGCGAGGGTGAATTTTCCATGACGGAAATGAAAATTTACTGGCTATTTTACTATATTGCACATGTGAAGGAAAAGAAATGTTGATAAAATAATCCCAAAGTTTTGTTTTAGCTTCTGTCGTGGGTGAGTAAAATGTTTTCAACATCATTGGTGAAATTCATCTTGAAGGAATACTGAATGGAGTTCTGCAAGTCCGCTAGTTTTTCCATGTAGCTCATCTGTTAGATGTTGTCCGGGGAGATTTACGTTCATCTATATATTTTATTGTGCACTTTATGATCTACGCAGAACGGATGCATTAGTTTGATCGGAGTTGGTCTTCCAAATCCTTGAACTGTATAAATATTAGTAAATATGCCAAAGTGCTTGCAAAAGTCTGGGAAGAGAAGAACAAAGGACATTGTACAAAAATATATGCCATTTAGCATTTAAGTATAATACCATGAATAACAGTGAGTTGTCAATGTGGAAAAATTCTCCCACTGAGATTCTCGTCTTCTCTCGAAGGCGTCTCAAGAGAAAAAGCTTGGCATTCAATGTTGAGTGCAAGATTTCCTGAACTCTTACAGATTTCCTCACAACAAACATGTTTAGATGAATGTTTTGTATGTAATCTTCACTGTCCAGCAATAAATTCATAATACATCGCATGAGATTTTCTATCTGAAAAGAGCGCAACTCAATTACAGGTAAGTTGATTTCCCATCCAATTCTCTTTACTTGTCTGTATAACTCATCACAAGTGAATGTGACGTGCAAGATGAAGATAAAACTTCTTGCAACCCAAAGAATGCTGCAGATTGTGAAGATTATATCTTCTGTATACAGGGGCATATTGAAAATTTGCCAAAAGAGGAAGTAAGAATCTACACAGGCACATATTAGATGATACGCCAGTATGGTGATTAACATAATTACGAATGTGTCTTTGAAACACTGTGTTATAGTTAAAATATCCATCACTCGGTGAAATGTGTTCTGGTTCTTCTCACTTTGGTCTAGAATAAATCTAAACGATTCGTAGTATCGTGTCAAGAATTGAATGAACCCTACAATATAGAGTAAAGTTGAATCCACAATTATAAATGACATGATATGAGCCATGTATCATAAAATAACCAATATATTTTGGTTTTCGTCATCATAGATAAAAAATATTATATGTGTAAATATTTCCAATGTCAGCATTGCCAGAAATTTAAAATTTGTCCAAGTCTGTGAACTAAATGGTAATTTAGTGGGATAGTTCAATTCGAAATTTTGCATTTTGTTCAATATGAGCAGATGCTTTCTATTCTTCATTACACTGACTATATATAATGAAATTATGCAGATATTTTCATTCACAGTATCACAGTTAGTCACAACAAATTGCATGAAACTATAATCCTGAATGCTTGGAAAATCTATCCAAAGTGTTACAAACAAATCATAAAGTATGTATAAAATCATTAAAAATGATGGTATTAAATTTAAACAAGTTGAAATTTTGCTCGGGTTTCTATCAGTCGACCGCAGATTTGGAATTGTAATGTGCTTCTGTAGATTTTGCAGAATACCAAAAGCTCCACTAAAGACCGACATGTTGATTCGGATTAACTCAGTCATGTAAGCATTTGATATTAAATGGAACACTTAAATCGTCTACCAATTAATTAAAAATGCAGTAAGATGAAAGATTAATTAAAGCATACAATAATACAGAAATAAATTGATGAAAAGTAATTCATTAGGAATTATGTGTTTTACGCGTAATATAATTTTCGTGTCTGTGCGTTTTATCAGTCGCTCAAAACAAGAAACGATAACCTGACCGTATTTGTTTGGCTTATTCAACTAAGCAGCGTAATTGATTCAATGTGATGATCCTCCAGGTGGATGTGACGCAGGAATGAATGCTGCTTCGAGTGAACTGTATGTTTTAACATTAACTTCTTTATTTCACACTTAAAAGATGAAATTAACAGCGGCAAAAATTATGACCTGGCGTCTTGATTGACTTGAATTCAAAGATGGCGGTCAACTTGCAAGCCAGTTGAACATTGTGAAGTGCGCTGCGTACGCTGAATTGAGAAATATGATTTTAAACCGGAAAGCTGTTTGTAACGCGCTCAGTAATACAGAGATAAATTTTATTAAATATCAAAGGTATTTGCAAAGATCAGTAAATTTGTAACAACACTTAGGTAGGTATATTATTCCATATTAATCTGATCTTCTTCTATATCCCGGAATTGAAGCAAGACGATAAAATATGACACTACGCTGCTTAGACTCTATAAGCAGAGAAAGAAAAAAAAATTGATTGTATTGCAGCACAAGATAAATGTAAGAATCTTACCGAAAATATGAATTTAGGGTTGATTGTAAAAATTCCTGTGGTTAATGATGTAGAAACTTCATGGAGATGCTTCAAAAGAAGTATTTTAATGTTCAAGTCCAGCGAAATATTGTGTCTTGTATATGAAGTAGTTGCCTTCTCATAGATGACTGAGCATTGCCAGAATCTGATCATCTTTTTGAAGAGACAATTAATCTGTAAATGGGTTTTGTATAAATTTTCAAGAACGCACAGAGATAAGGATGTACACACCTCTTCAAGTAAGTTTACACCACTGAGAACTAATTTTGAAAATACGAAACAAGTTGCTATTTGCCATATAAGCAAAGCACAGGAAAATGGCGCACGTAGATATATTTCCTCCAATGGCAATATTAAAATGTTTAGGAAAATTATATAAATGCAGAAACATAAGTAAATAAAAATTTGGAGCAGAATGGTTTTAAAAACCCATCCATAAAGTCCAACATATTTCTTCACGAATTCCACGTAATCAACAATAAATGTAAAACTTTTTCTTCTCTCATTGGCTTTAATTGAATTAAACTCAAAGTGATTAAGTAAATAACGGTATGAAATCAGAAGATTGATGTACAATAGAATTACCATAACCATGCTCATGAGCACAAACATGAAATTAAGATTTTCAGGAATTCGTTTAATAGCTGTTATAATGTCATACGTTTGATTATTATTAATTAAAAGAGTGGCTGCGAAGTACAATACAATTAGTGAAAGTAGAATAAAAGTTACCACATTATTCCAGAATCTTCTTTTCTTTTTGTATTTCATTGATATCTGACCAAAAAGTTCCTCAAACTGTGCTTCAAATTTTTCGAAATCATTCAAAAGTTTCAAGTGTCGGCTCTCATTAAGATTGAAATAAATCAAATATATAATAGGGCTTGATTTCATGAAAATTGCATTTCCTTGGGTGATAATCATGAAGGTTGGTCTTCCGTTTACAATTAAATTAAATAAATAGAAAACGACATAATATATTTCGACAATGGAACAAAGCGTAAAAATAATCACGGGAATTCGTCGAATAGTTTGAAAGAAATATTGTTTTGGACCATTTTCTTCACAATCATTGAGCACGAAATTTGGTAAAACAATCCACTTATTAATGGACAAAATCCATCCGAGAGATTGAACAATAGTCAGCATTTTAGTAAGAGTGTTTCTTGTGATCTGGCAAAAAGGGATCCTCAGCAACGAATTATATTCAAAAGTATTTTAATAATCAAGAAGTATTTAATTATACCATACAGAGTAGCAATTTTATGATATTTTGAGTTGATAATTTTCTTCCATTTGGGAGTTGTAATTCAGGTTCGAGTAACATCCACACACTGTTAAAAAATCCTATAATGGAGTGACAAATTATTAAATATTGTGAATAGTGATTTGAAAGATACTGAAAAATTCAGTGCTCAAATGCATATTCACACACACTTTTTGCTCTTAACTTAATATTAGTTATCATTTTATAATTTTTACATGTTGTTGAAAGCATAGAATTCGGTGTTTTATATAAATTCAGCATCCATTTCAAATTTGTAATATAAAATTATTAGTAGAAAATGCAATGTAACCGCAGAAATGATCTGAAAACGTAATGCAAAAATTAATTTTTTGGTTATTATTTACATTAATGGGTAGATATTTTACCGAAAAATTATACTTCGTTTTAATCTGAAAAATTCCTGATGACGTCATTCCAGAATATTCATGAAAATGTCGAAGAAGCAGAGTTTTGGCATTTAAATCGAGACAAATTTCATTTCGTTGAGTATAAGTCATTTTTTTGCTATATCCTTTTGTAGCTGACCAAGTTTTTTCGTATTTGGTAAATAGTTGACAGAACTGTAAATTGAGAAAAGCACTTATATTTTCTGTAGAGAAATTGATAATTGTAATTATTACTTTTTCAGTAAAATTTTCGACACTTTGTGTTAGTTTGTGGCACACAAAAAGGCATGCAATGTACCAAATCAGGAGAATCATCATGCCATGGTAATGGTAATTCAGCATGTCCAAAGGAACGTAAATAAGTAATCTGAGCGTATGAAACATACTCAAACCTGTATATGTTATTATGTTAAGAAATGCAAGTTTGGTTATCGAACCATAAAAGTTAGACATTTGCTTTGTAATATTAATAATATTTAATAGAATACGAAATTTATTGATCCGTTCATCAAATGATATGCCTTGAAATTCAAATTGTTGCAAAAGGGAAGTGAACATGTTCAAGAGGTTTCTAATATATAACACTATAATGTCAATTATTGTGAGAATACTTATGAAAAAGAAATTTTCTGGAAATATTTTAATCACTTTGTCTAAATCAAACCCATGTCCTATTAGCAAATTCAAGGATATAAAAGAGAAAATTATGGTTATATGAATTATAATTTCAATAGTGTGTATTATTTTCAATCTACTCCTTGATTTTATGATTGAGTTTGCATTTGAATTAATCAAAATCATATCCAGATTAGTGAGTTTATCTAAAAGCTGTAGGTGTTTTATCTCCCGGCATTGAAAATACAAAACGTAAGCCAGTGCACCGGCTTTCAGTGCCAACATTATTGCAATTGAACAAATATTTAAAAGAGACTCCATCCATTTAATTTGATTATATAAGACTGGCAGAATGTCACATAAATCTTTGAGTCCATAAGCAATAACAACAATAACGGGAATTCGACGAATAAATCCAAGAAGATATTTCATAGGGACACTTTTCAACTTATTTAGTCCATAATCCGGAGTTAGAATCCATTTGTTAATGGAAAATATTAAACCGAGAGCCGCAACAATTGACATCATAACTTTGAATTCACTTTTCTGTATGTGATTACGTTCTTGATTTATATCCCTAGACGCGTGTGATTAAGTTGAAATTTTCAATTTCATTTTTGATGCTATCAAGCACATTGTCTGAATTACAATTTCCCTAATTAATACTTTTACAGCTCTTCATTAATTACCCTTCTTGCTTATCTACTTTTACCGCTTGCTCGGAACCTGAAAAAAGCAAGTTTTGGAGCGTCAATCAGTGTTCTTTATTTGACTCAATTATTTATCAAGTTGCAGTAGAACTATGAGTGAAAATGGTCATTTTGTTGCCTGAATTACAGTAAGTTTCAGCATCGAAAATATTGATGAAACTTTATACTCTAATCACTAAATACGACAGTCCCTGAAGATATTTCAATAGTCTCCAGTTGGTTTTCATATCAGTTTTTCCTCATCTTAAAGCCAATCAGAGTCAATAGAAATGGATTTGGATCCCTGTCATATGTTGTGATTTGGTTCAAATTCAATTTGATCCTGACCTCGGGGTTGATTTCAGCAAGAACTAGATCCTCCCACATGGTTTTTGCGTATGATTGCCTTAGGCTCATCTTCCTCAGATTCATATATGATTTTTTGCACTCCCTCACCCACTATTCTTGGTCCTTTTTTGAACATTTCTTCCAATCCCCAACCATCTCAACTGCTTTTGGGGCTCTTGAGACGTGCTTACATGGCTTTTTGTCTCCATTGTTTCACACGGTTAAAGATTTTATATAAAATTTTACAAAATTATCAGAAAAAATCTCTTAGGTAAATATATTTAAAAACACTTATAAAGTTGTCTTACTATCCCATCACCTCTATGGCATACTATATTGGCGTGATGATGAAGTTAGAGCAGGAGAGAAATGTGAAACCACATCTTCCACCCAGTTCACCCATGAGATTGCCATAATTACCATAGAATTCCCTAGTCGAGTTGTATGTACATAAGAGGGTGGGGAGGAGGAGCTGCAACATAGAGTACTTAATAGTTCAATGGATGGTGAGTGAATGTCAGTTGGCCTCATTCCCTCAGACTTGTGTGTGCTCTTCATTATTTAGAAATAGGAGCTCCTCGTCAGCATAATTCATGAATGGAGTCACTCACTTCTTGCCGCCTTTATGACATTTCAAACAACATTCTCACACCGTCTCTGGCAAATGTCCCTTGCCTTGTCTATGGATTCCTGCGAGTTCACAGAGAAAAACTTAAGAGATATTTGTAATTCACTAATAAATAATACTTTTTGAAAAGAAAGCTTATTATAAAAATGTAAGTTTAAGAGTGTTGAATTTCTTGTATGTGCGCAATTTATTTTAACTTCAATACAGTTCATATTTCCCAATAAGGATTCCGGGAATCAGTCTCTATTGAAGACACTGCGATGTTTTTGTTGCTAAGATGTAACAAGGGCCGAATAATGTAAGGCAAACATTCATTTCGTATCAAATGTCACTTCATGGTTGCTTGGTTATGCGCTGTGTTTTTCATATTATATCAAAATACGCAATTTTAAGCGAAATGAGAAAATAATGACAGACATACGAAACATAACATTCAATATCGCTGTACTCTTCACAGTTTTCACATTTGTGAAATTTTCCATCTATTTCTCTTCAATTTTTTTTTCTCAAGTGATAAGATTACGGCGAAAAGTTTTGAGACAGAGGGCATATTTCCCCAAATTTACACTTGACTAAACTTCGTAACTTCCTCATCCGCTCTCGACCCCGAAAAGCAGAAGAACATGCCTCTTGCTCGCTCTTTTTCCACTCATTAACACTTATTCTGGTGTGTCAAAATTTTCATCCTCAAAAAGTCATGATGTTTTGTAAGTTATCACGTCAGCAGTTCTTCTGTTTGGGGTCCGAGCCAAAAATTTCACCCCAAATTTGTACTCTTTCACCCTCATGAGAAATCCTCACCCCCCAAGTGAGTATGAATTTTATCTTTGGGTTGGTGTTTGGTCATCTTTTTATCGTGCAGCGCAAATCATCATTTGGAGCGCAAATGAAAACAGAGTCTCATCTGTTAAGAAGTGGCGTAATTTTGTATTTTTATGCTTCTCTTGCGCGATGAAAATATATCTTTTCACTGCCTTTTTCCACCACCACCGCCTGACCCAATTTTCTCAATGGGGTGAAATCACTTGACACCCACGCAATCTTTTACTTTCACCATTGACATTCTTCTGTGCCATTTCACATGAGAAATTGAATTTTGTGACAATTGTGTACTTATGCTATCATCTTCAGATTTACGCATTGAATTTTTCCGTCTGCACAATTTTTTATATACAATTTTTTCATTAGATGAAAAGAGTATTCAGTCAGGATGTGAATTTGAGAACGAGTGAAAATTGTACTAGTATTTGATGCGAAAATATTGACTTTCACCATCCGAATAAGTTTCCCATATGAGAAACTGAACCGTATTAAACTTGTTGACAATTTTAACAAGGGTTTTCTCAAGATATTTACGTATGCATGTAATATATAAGTATATATTTGTACGTTTTTAAACTACTTGCAAGGGTTGGAAAATTATTGTGCTTACTTTACGTGAATATCACACTATTCGGAATGTCTGCATAATTACAGAAAATGTCAAATCACATAATTTGTACAATTTGATACTTTATATAAGCCAAAATTGTAGGATAGTCTGATCTCGTGCCAATATGGCACATTGATTTCTCATTCAAACAATACACGACGGCCCGAATGAATAATATTATGAGTTACACGAAGACAAATGTAGTGGATTGCCTTTTTTCATATTACCCAATGATCGGCACTGCAATTTAGTCGAGAGGAAATGAATTTATTGGCACCTCAGCCTGGGCGACTATACTGGGAATATGTGAAAAATTGCAGTTGAAACATGGGTGTAAATATCTCAACATGGAGTATGTGTCGCACGACAACCGACTTCATGTTAAATTCATAGAGCTTGAAAGCTTTTTCCGCACCATACATTACCGCCCAGCCGCCACCGTCCTGGCAAATGTGCTATGAAAGGAATTTATTGAATGATTTCTTTCCGTAGAAATTTTACGTGAGCAGTTCTTTTGCATTAAATCTGTCGCTTTCAGCTACTTCATGAAGTGGTCAGAAGATATTTGTGAAACAATTCGTGCTCGTCATTAAATTCTTATAACATTTTTCCCACTGAAGGATGTTTTCCAGCTGGTGGCCAGAGTAAAACTGGCAAAAGATGCTGAAGAGATTGCTGAGAATCCAACATGAAATGCTCTGAGAAAGTCGATGTAATCCGACAATATACGATTTTCCGGATTTTTCCATGAGTTACCATAGTGATGAGCTTGAAATTTGGAGGGGAAATCCCAGAGCTCGATGCCTGCAGCCAGTGAGAGCAATTGAGTGAGAGACTTTTTCTTCTTGGCATTGCGATTCCGGATGGAGCAATACTTGAAAGTCGCTTGGCAACAATTGCAAAAAGTTCTTAAGTACACATGAGGCCACAGTTACCCGCATTCCATATAAATCCTTCTCTTTTGATTGATTTATCATCTCTTACCTTCGATGGCAGAGGGAAATCACACAATAGCACCAACATCCGGGTGGGATCTCGAATGTGAAGGAGGCATTTCAAAACATTTCAGAAATAGACGAAATGTGTCGAGAAGTGCACAACATGTATACGCGATGTGAATTTGCTATGGCCAATGAAACATTAAAATTCACATAACATTTTGCCGAGATTAATAAATTGGAAGAGAAGCTGTTTACAATTACCATTCGTGTCTGGGTGAGTGGTATAGATATTTTCATTCTCCATCGCCATAAATTTCACCAATTCCGATCTATCGTCAGGATGGAGAGTTCATTTGCTGAAACATCACTCACATGTGAGGAATTCCTCCATAAGACCACATGTCTCGCAGAAATATACCATTGAGATTCCCATCCATTAAATATAATTAGCCTATAATCCACATGATATTCCGCCAAAGAGAGCCGCACTGGCTTAAGTGAATTCAATCAGCTCAGCAGAGCATGGCAATAATAATTCGTGCTACGACTCAATATTCTGTATGAATGAGTAATTGGCATGGAATTGATTGCATAGCTTCTTAAAAGGATAGCTATACGCATCTATTATGATGTTATGTAAACAGATGCAGTGAAATTTATTGTTCAATGATTTTTTACAAGATTCTGCTGATATGCAATGATGAACCCAAAAATTTAACTTCTTAAAGTTTATTGTTAGATGTAAGTCAATATGTGTTTCCATTAGTTGCGAAAATATTGAACACCTTAAGGAGAGACATTCATTGAAATCAAATAAGCTTATTTATGATAATGGAAGCACATAATGTACGTATATGCAAATAAATTTCGCTCACTAGTGGTGAGCTTGCGGCAGCAAATTGGTTTAAAGGATTATGTGGAATTTCGTACTATTTGCTTTCCATTAGAGCCCTCGCGCCACTTGAGGAATTGCGAGAAAAGATACAAAATGTTCTTCTACATTTTCTTTTACTGGAATATGTATTTTGTACAATTGATCACGTCTGAAAGAAGAATATAGTTCTCAAATATAATATGACTCAAATTCCACGTGGGAATTTATAAGTTTATTCTGTCGAATTTCCAATAAATCCAGTGTTTCGATGTTGAAATAATGCAGCAGAATCTTATTCCTTTTCTCTATACCTATATATACTTACATACATATATAGGAGGGTTACATATTCATCCAATTACATTAAGTTTTCTAAGCCACTTCTTAAAAAGTGTAATAAATTATTTTAGTGATTTTTCTTCATCTTCTCAGAACATTTCATACGACATGAGTGAGTTTTCTCACAAAGTGAAGTTGTAGTTTTTGACCTAATTACTGGACTAACGTTCCCCAGCAATTCAAACATTCGTCAATCAACAAATCCATGGGACATTATTCACTAATTCACGTACACTTCGAAAATTATTTCTCGCTGGAGTTTCGAGTTGAATATTTGCATTGTAAAATATAATAAGAATTTTTCCTACAAGCAATTTATTCAAGCTTGGTAGATTCCTAACGATGAAACTTATGTTACAAAATCTTCGAAAGTGTGTTAGTGACTTAATTAAGTAAAGTTTGTTGCATGTAATGTCAATCAGTGGAAATCATCACATTGTCACTTTGGTTGCTTCTGGCCTTGTCTTTCTTGATGAGATTAACAGCGTAAATTCTGCAGCATACGTAATGAAATTAGCTGAGGGCGCGAATTTGCCTTTTAAACAGAATTATGCTTTTCTGCTTAGCAATTCAATAGGGAATCACGATGAGATTGAGTGACTATATTTGCCTATTTTGAAATTCCAATAAAATTGTCTCATTTCCCACAATTTACAATGCGCTCATCAATATTTCATAAAATATCGGAGCATATTGTATGGGTATAGAGGGGGAAAATAAGGTCAGACTTTCACATGTATTGTTAGCCATCACTACAAATTTCTGGGCAGTTTTCCTCTATTATTAGTTTCCTCGCAACAGTTTTGAACAAAAGTCCTCAAATAGGTTTATAATAACTTTGCCCAGGTTTGTAATAGACTAGAAGGATGTAAGTATGTTTCACACTTGGTTTCACATTTAAACTTTACTTTTAGCAAATACTTTATCGACTATTCCTACGCAAAAGCTCTTCATGAGAGTGAAAATTTCCTGGAATGTCCTAGATAAAACCTCGATATTTGATATCCTCCTGAGTGCTGGAATCCCTCTTGAAAATCAATATCACAATGATTGATGATATTTCGCATTTAAGGAAGAAGAAGTGATGAAATGAATGGGTGAGACTTTTTTTCTATATCTTTACAGAGCAGAAATTACATCACATCAACTTGTAAACTTTTCACAAGTGATGAATTCGGTCTGACGCTTAAGTCAGCGTAAGGTTTGCGAGTTCAAGAGTCGTGATGTACATATATATCAATTTTTTTTAATTTCACCACGCGTAATTTATTATAACCTGCCACCATTATGTTTCACTAGGATATTCTGTGTTTCACATTCTGCTTCTGGATGTATTTTTACGGTGTACGTAAATTTAAAAGTTGCTTAAACTTTGCGTAGAAGTTGAAATGCGTGGCTTAAACAAGAGCAAAAAAGATATTTTTTGCAGCTACTATAAATAATGTATCAGAGTGATCACTTTTCGGGGTTAGAATCTCATTAAAAGTTGTCGTTCTTCCCTTTTTTTTTACGTATGGTGAAGTTAGTAGACAATTTTCCGATAAACAATGCTTGAGATTTAGTGACAACGCAAATCCACTTTTTCTCTCACTCAAAATGAACAGTAGTTGAACGATGAAAAGAATTTCTTGATGATGAGAAGTTTTTGTATTACTTAATCATCATGTATAGCCATAAAAATTGAAGAAAACTCTTGTCCTACATTGTGACTTTTTTCCTCCCTATAAGCTTATCCTTTAGTCCACCGCCACCCCGTCCACCCCTCTTAGGGTGGCACATATTTCCATGTATAAAATACTGCTCCATTTATTTGAATGAACGCGATTGTAGGAAGTTCCTCAAACGTCTCGTGGATCAATATTAAATATAAATTCAACCGATGTGGACTGGTGTTGGTGAAAAGTGGAATAGGTATAGATTGTCTGGTGGTGGTAAAAGGTAAATTGCGACAAGAAAGCGCGCCAAACGAGTCAATGCACTTTCAGCCTCACGGAAAACTCATTATTGGGTCAATGGAACAATTTAAGCCACTCCACTGTATGTATTTTATATTGTTGTTTTCTGTGCTGCTCTGCATTTTTCCTGCACAAGTATCACTTATTTTTCAACACAACCGCTCGATAGAGGGCCTCTTGGACTGGAAAACCGCTTGTCTTCTGCTGCACAATCCTTGCGATTGAAGGGAAATTTACCAAGAGAGGTCGAAAAGTGGTGTCTGAGAGTGAGAAAGCCATAGAGGTGAAAGGCTCTTGGGGATAGAAGTTGAACGAGTTTTCCTTTGAAATCTACTTTCATTAGCGGTATACCGCCACAAGAAACCGATATTCCTCCAACCACTGGCATTCGAGGAGAGAGAGCAAAAGAAATGAGGACATGAATCGATTTTCAGACAGGAAAATTTGCTTGGAATGGAAAGAATTCCTCAGGAGGGACCTCAAGAGCTGCTCTACAACAAAGTGGTGGTGACTGATGTTACGTTGGCGAGCTCTTCAAGAGTTGTGCATGGAAATTGGCCACATTTAAAGTACTTAAAAACCACAAACGACACGGCTGTAATGATGTGAGGTTAAAGCTAACTTTCCTATGCATATTTTCTCTACGGAAATATGAAGAGGAATTTTTCCATTTTGTAACTAGGATTTAAACGTCGAAAGCAAGGAAAGTAAAAATGTACAATAATTTCTTATGAAACAGTACCGCCTGTGTTCTAATGATATTTTTAATTTCTCTATTGCAAGAAAACTTAATTACTGCGTAATTCAATTCAATTACCTAATTGTCTCTAATTAAATTATACAATAATTTGGGCACACAATTTTATATAAGGTGTAAGAAAATTCGTATTTCTTTCTTTCGAATAATTGTAGTTTCAGGAGGTTTTCGTATCAGTTCGTGTTTGACATTGAACTAGGTATGAAATTTGACTTAAAGTTTGATATATTTTGGAAAGGCGTTTTGCTTGTTTAAGACAAATTTCATGACTTTCCTATTATCTGTCTCTTTTAGAAATTTGCCTCACTCTTTCCAGAAGATTAAAAAAGAACATACATATTGGACATTCTATCTAATGAAGCTTGTCGAAGGTCTAGGAAAATTTCACCTAATTGCAGAATATTTCTACTATTTGAAACACTCTTTCTTAGCTGTTCTACACATATTTTGATTGTTTTAATAGTGATAAGTAGTAAGAAAATACTTATTATCGCAGCCACTGTCAATATATGTTTAGTTACAATACCTTCATTGCTAATCATTTTTTATATTGGCTGAACAGGAATTTTGTTAAATGGGAATTTAAAAAGGAAAAATGAAATCGTTGACAGTTTTGGTAACCATTTTTCATTTCTGTGGGTACAAATATTTTTGAGAATACTTCATCAGCCTCAGGAATTGATTTCCACCATACAGCCTCTCAATAGATCAATTTATCTATCAGTAAGTGAATATGCAATAGTTCCTATTTATCAAACTTCAAAATGCACAAAAAATTTAAGTATACATTGAATATTTTGATTTTTCTTTTAGGTCTTCAATGGGGTAGTGAATAGCACAATAATTCTTATTCAGCTTCAAAATTTGCAGGATGCAAAGTAAGATATTTTATCAAATACTCCTTAAATGTTTTTGATTTAATTTGAGGAAGACAACATACATCATGTATGTGTATAAAACTTAATATTACTGAATAGAGTAAAAGCGTAAGATGTTATTATGACTTTTTTTTACTGGATTTTGTCTCTCCCCAATATAAAAAATAGAAAAAAATTGAGCAATACGCAATCTACAACTATTACTTACTTGATTACTTCAGTACCATTAATTGAATTATATATAATAATTTGGTAAAAACATTTTGTAAGTAAGTACTTTCCTTGGATTATTCATGAAGTTCAAATAGGTGTGTGTATCAGTACGCATTAAACAATAGACTAAGCAAGAAGTTCTTTATATAATTCTGACATATAAGAAAACGGGAAAAAAGTTCACAGGTCAAGATAGTTTTTGTAAGCTTCTTACACTGTGTCATTAATAGAAATTCGCTCAACTCTTCTTGGGAACTCTTGAAAGTGCCAAAACGAGATCCCATTCATAATGAAGCTTGTCGAAGGTTTAGGAAAATTTCATATAATCGCAGAGTGGATCTATTTCATACGAATTCGACGAAATAAGAGTCGCATCTATTGTAAAATCATGCAATACATGTTGCATTTCATTATTGTTTTGACATTTTTTCATGCTTTCTATGTTTTTATTATGCATGTAAAAAATAAAATAAAAGCTTTAGGAATGTTTTCAAAATCCGAATTAACTTCTATCGTTTACTTATGTACTCAATTTTTGTATTTCTTTTGGAGCTTTACAATTATTCTTAGTAATGTTTTTCATAAAAAATTACACTTGAAACTTTTAGCTTTAGTGGAAAGTTATGAAAAATTCATTGTAGAGAAATTCAAATGGAAATGGAACATATCGCAGTCATCAGCAAATTTTCAATTTAACCTATTTTTTAGTATATACATTACACATGTAGTTAGTACATACATTGATGCAGTAATATTGCTGAAGTGGCTAAATTGCAATGACTGCAACTTGCGTGTAATTTATGAGTGCACAGCGATTCTCTTTTTGGGAGGCATTACAACATTTTCCATTATATATATTACAAATTTCATAAAATTAGTGACAAAAGAAATAAATGAGTTTAAAAATGCTGTATTTAGTTTAAAAAGAAAAGATTTGGAAACCAATTTAAAAAGTATTGTTTGTGAAACTGAATTGAAAATTGTGGAAATTGTATATATTATCAATATAATTTTTGGAAATCTCTTATTTTTCTCATATCTCTTCGAGACTCTTATTATCAGTTGTTTTGTATATACTTTATTTGTTTTAGTTATGGTTGGAAATAGCAAAACACTCTCTTTGGCAGCTGCTGTAAATGTTTTTACCATTATTTTACCTTCATTCCTAATCATTTTTAATATTGGCCGAACAGGAAATCTTTTTAAAAGGGCATTGAAAACAAAAAGTAAAATTGTTGATAGTTTCGGTGACTACAATACATTTCGGTGGTCACAAATATTTTTGAGAAGGCTTCATCATCATCAGGAATTGATTTCCACCATTCAGTCTCTCAATAGATCAATATATCTATCAGTAAGTATATGTAGGAATGAAACAATCCTTTATTTCAGGTTTTACAATTGAAAATAAATTTAAAAATAATAATTTTATATCATTCTCTTCAGGTTTTCAATGGGGTCGTGACTAGTCTAATAATTTTTGTTCAACTTCAATATTTATATGACGCAGATTATTACACTTCTTAATTTTTTTTGTTTTGTTTTCATAATGAAAACTCGTGTGTGTGTGATATAATTATGTATTAGCAATTTGTACCTCCACAATTGTATATTACAGAACTTCAATAATTGTACAGTCACCTGTAATTATTTCATTTTCTTTAATTGAATTACATAATATTTTTCTTATTAAATAAAATTTCAAGAGTTGTACAAAATAAAAGACTTTTATTCAAAATAGTGCTTAGCGATGAAGTTGAAGGAAGAACTAGGATATTTGTTGTCCTCTCATAAGTCTCTTTTCCTCGCACAATTTGGCAAAAGTAGAAGAGAAAATATTGGTTTCGCGTTTAGATTATTTTTCTTATTTGTTTATATTTCGGGTTGTATTTATAGCTTGATAACATTTACAAAGCTTTTTCGAGTGTATTTAAAATTATTGGATCAGGGAACTTCTCTTTTTACAAGTTATATTTACTACTTTGAAAAGGTGCTGCTTTTTATTTGGTTCCTCATTTTGCTCGTGCTTAATTTCAAAATTCGTAAACCGCATTCTAAATTAATAAAGCTTGTTAATGAATTTGAAAAATCATATGAAGAAACTATTTTAAATTCAGTGAAAATTCTCAAACCATCTCCAAATTTTCTTTTCTATCTAACAACCGTTTATTACATTTATGCTGGTATTGTTACAACACTTTTCAATGGTGGTTTACTAATAAGAGATTTTTCTATAGTCCGATATCACGAACTTATTTGTTATTACATTTGTTTGTTAGTAGATAAACTGTCCACACTCTATGTTACGTGTTTTATAAAACACTTTTCGGTTGAATTTGAAGTGATCAATAAAGTACTCACTTCAGCAAATTGCAAGAAATTAAGACAAATTGAGGATAAAATGGTTTTCGACTTCATTCAGAAGGCTTCAGAAATTATTTGTCAAATTAATAAAACTTTTGGCAGCACTTTTTTTCTTGCTAAGAACATGGAAATCATGTTTATAACTTTCTATGTCCATGAACTTATAATTTGTCTCTTGATAATGGATGGATCACTGAAAAAGATAGTCTTTTGCATCACTATGTTGAACTATGTTACGCCATGCATTGCAATGTTGCTTAACATTGCTCATAGTGGAATGGTTTTCGAGAGAACAGTCGAAAAGAACAACAGACTAATAGAACACTTTTCGACTAAAAAGCCAAAGATTATTGAAAATATATTATTGAGACGATATCATGCGCCATTGAAGCTGACAGCAACATTTCAACCGATGAACTACACTATTATTCTATCGGTAATAAGTCATTAATAGTGTTTCAACAATGTCTATTGCACAGTTCTTTTTATTACAGGGTATCGATGTGGTGGTCACTCACTTGCTAGTGTTATTGCAGTTTGAGGATTTGGCTAGGGAACTGTAGTTTTATGTAGGATCTCAGTGAATGTACATAATTTTTAAAAGCATAGTTTTTGGGGTATAAATGTTTCAAATCATATTTATAATGCAATATTGAATATTTCTTGCTTATATACCTCCAATGTAGCCTATACATGTACTTGAGGTAATATTCCAATGAAATGTATGAAATTATTATACACTAATCGTATCGAGAATTGTATCAGACCAAGGTTTTTATTAAATTTTGAATCCCGTATCAATTAGTGGAAGTAATCTTGATATACAATCAGCTCAATTTTGTGTCGTGGAATTACTGTTCAGTTCACATCTGTTGTGTTCAGGTGAAGATGGGTCTCGTGAAGAACTTGGGAAAGCTTTACACACTACACAAATTTGTCATGTGTTTTTCCCATCAAATTTCCCATGGAAGAAAAACAGTGTTATCTTATTTACCAGTTGTTATCCTGTTTTTCTCCGCAACACTGAGCACAATTGCTTGCTTTTTGAATCCAAGGATACACGCAGCTTTAAGAGTCGTTGGACGGTCTGAACTGACCGATACAATAGTAATTGTTGATAAGATTATCATCACCTGCTGGTTTTCCATTATTATTCTGGTGAGCTACTGCAAGAGGGAAAGTCATTTGAAGCTGACAAACCTTGTTCTGGACTTGGAAAGTGAATTAGAGAATTGTTTCAACGAGACAATCACGTCTAAAACGTGGCTAACACACATAATTTTATACTTATTCACCGCATATTACTCGGTTGCTATAATTTTTCAAAATGTTACATTTGTTCTGTTGTTCGACGGATCAATGTACATAACTACTGGCACCGTTCACTTCATTGTGATATACATTATTCATGTAACTTCACTCTATATGGCTAGTTTTATCTTATGCATAACGATGGATATTGAGATTCTCAATAAAATATCCCTCCATTATCTTATATCTGCGCAGCAAGAGAACAATGAGGAAAATGACGAAGAAAAGAAATATAAAATCCTTATTCTCATCTTTAAGTTCATCAACATTGTAAAATGTGCCAATGAAGCTTTCGGATTTCACCTTCTATTGTCCCTAATGACCTGCATCATCGTCACAAGCTATTATATTTACTTCTTCGCTTGGGTAACCGTTGAAGTCTGGGACTTGGAAGTGAGACTTGTTTTCTCCTTTGCTGATTTCTCGCTTATGCTTCCCTACATCTTCGTCGTGGCTCTCCTCACGAGCAATGGGCAAAGCCTCGTGCGTGCCATCACAAGGATGGAAAGTATTGTGAGAGACACCCTGCTGGATACTTCCAGACCAGTGACATTCAATGAATGTCTCACAGTTCATAGAAGCCACCATCAAGCGATTCGCATAATGGCCCATTTGTATCAATTGGATTATCGATTTATCCTTTATGTAATAATTGATGGATGTTTAGTGATGTACAGCTGTTTAATTATCCATCTGTCTTGTTCTAGATGATCAACTTTGTTGCCACCAATGTCATAATTCTTGTCCAATTTAAGCAACTTGAGGACACACATCACCTCGGTCATTGACCATTCGTATACGCCCGTTGGACATCGTCATCTCTATGCGTAGGACGTAAACACGAGGACACACAAACAATAACAATGTTGCGCAGGCTTAGGAATTAAATGTGAAGATGCAAGCTAATGAATATAATTGTAGGAATTAGTTTGAAGTTTGTTTAAACTCGCACCAAATAAATAAACGATTAAATGATAAATTTGTAACACTCTAATGCTGATGAACTTACGTGCAGTGGTAATAACGGCAGTTACTTGCAACACTTTGCATAGTAATGTTAAATATTTAATCTATTAATAACAATTTTATAAATATTGATCAAGTGAACTACTCAAATTAACTGGGAGAATTCAACTGCAACGCTTTCAGTCTCATTTGACCATCATGTCGCGACGCACTGAGAGTCTCGCGTATCTCTTCACAACCTACAATTTTTTTACTCATCCTATTGCAATTATTTTGTCATTCGGAACCTCTTTCTTAAGCATTTTCTGTTTCATTTCGTCTTCAGATCAATCATCTACGAAGGCATACTTTGGACAATCGACAACTATTGATTTTCTTCTAATCGCTGATGTATTTTTTGCTGAAGTGTGGTTCTTAAGTGTAATTATTCAACTTATTGCAAAGAGATGTTACATCAAAACTTTGCTCCACGCTTGTCGATTGCTCGAAATATTTATTCGCGAAGAGTTTATGACAAGGATCAATTTTAGAAAAACGCAGTTAAGAGTTATTTTTATCGTACTTACAATATATTACATTTTGCTATCAATTATAATGATGTTTAACACTATGTATATATTCTCAGAGGATATTCTTTTCCTTCTATCTTCGTTCTTATATCTCATGATGCTATTCTACATACACCTCATTGGTCTCTTCGTCTTCAACTTCCTTCAATCCATACACAGCTTTCTCAGCGAAATTAATGACATTTCGAAGGATTATCTGAGCTTGGGCGGTGTCAATCCCTTTCGTGTCTCTCGCCTCATTGACAAATTTATCAGGATTATAGACATGTTCAATCAATCATTCTGCAATTTGATATTCAACATCTGGAATTTTGAAGTCATGGCCCTATCTTATCGCATATTCTTCCTCACATGGGCTCCAGAGCAGTTTGACCTACTATTTCGATTGACTTTTCTATTCATTACGTTCCTGTGGAGCTGCCCATACGTCGTAATTATGATTCTTCTGGTTCACAGTGGTTACACATTTGAGATGAAGGTAAAATTGAGATTCAAATATATCAAAATTTAGTCTAAATTCATTCTTTTCTTCCAGATTCATCAGACAGTGAGTGTCTTAAGGCAATATCTCCGGGATAATCCCACAGAGAATCTGCACGATGCCAATCAAATACTCTTTAGAACCCTTCACAATCCTATTCGTCTCTATGCTTCGCTTTATCCTCTCAATTTTCAACTAGTCGTTTATGTAAGTACATTCTCTCAGTGTTTTAAACTACTGCTGAAGTGATTCTCTTGCATTTTAGATGGTTAATTCAATTATCTGCAATGTAGTAATTATGACACAATTTAAACAGCTCGAGGATGAGAAAATTGTCTATGAATATTCACTGAACCATTTAAGATAATGGCTTGAGCAGAAGAAAACATCAAATGAAGAGAGATTGTAATGAATTTCTGTCTCTGAGTTCATATAAAATTACAATTCATGAATAAAAAATCCCTCTTGATTGTATTGCTGAACACTTGGCTGAAGATGTGAAGTTTTGTTGCGCTCATAAATCTTGGTGGTGATCGTTTAAATATTAGGCAAATTGTTTATTGACACTCAAGCCCTCTGACCTATTTTCTCCGAGAAGTTTTGTTAAAATCGTCTCTAATCATATCCGTTTAATGTCTATATAATTACGATAATTCTGGCAACTTGGAACTGTTTTCTACACTCAGAAGAAAAAAATACTTCCAGCTGTGGAGTGAAGAAAAATGGAGAAATTAAGGAGTATAAAATGTGCTGTGCTTCGTATGAATGCAGAATATTTGCCTGTAAGTATGTATGATGTACTGGGTCTTATGGAAGACCTATTTAAGAGAAGAGTTTTGGCGTGTGCTTCTCCATACCGTGCCGGAATGTCTCTGAAAAGCCATCATATCGTCCTTGTTGTCCTCTTAGTCGAGGTGAGCTGCAAACTATTTCAAGGATCGTGTCCCCGAGTTAAGCAAAATGAATTGACCAATACCACGACGGAGGATGCTCTCGAGGGGATTTCGGAGTTCTACATTCCTGCAGTGATGATGGTGCCAAGTGTCGTTGTCGATGGTCACATCTTTATTGAGCCTCTGACCCCGATTGAGTGCTGGCAATTTAGTTTAGAGTCAAAAAGGAATCTGTTCAGTAGATTCGATGATAAGCAGTTAACGCACATGATCAAGTACTATACTCAGATGTTGCCTTTGACCCCGAAGACGTGTCCCCAAAACATCAAGCACGTGAAATTGGAATTTGACAATCCAGCGGAGCCACCTGCAGTGACTTTCTCCAGTGATCCTCAGGAATGCACTGTGAAGAATATGAAATGGCAAGAACTGACATTAGTTAAACACATTCAAAATGAATTTATTGTGCTTTGGCAGTGTGCAGAATTGCCCAAGAACTTTCGCGACGAAGCCTTCTTGGTTGGGATCAACATAAATTATGTCAGTAACACTTCGGCTCTACAAGAGCAGACTCAAGCTGCCCTGTTATACCTCAATTTCATGAATTTCCGCCGTTCCGACTGTATATGGAACAGTTTTAAGAAATTTCACTGCAACATCACGTGCAATCCTTTTCCCTGTAGTCAATCCATAGTGGAGAGCAACTACATGTACTTAAATTATGGCTTCATCTTGATTGTGGCCATCCTCGCCATTGTGACTGCCCTGGTGTGCATGAGGAAGAAATAATGCGCCACCGAAACCCTGAGACAAGTCTGTCCGCACTCTTCATTAGCATCGTGGTATAAATATTTACGTTACATCAGCCGAATACAGAAAATTTATTCCCTCATTGTGTTCCGCACTTCCATGTCGTTTTCAGACACAGCATCCCGGGGCATCGAGGAGTAAACAACATGCCTCACCGCAAATCGACGTGGGGTGGGACTTGCGGGACGTGAGAGATTTGCCATTAAGCAACACAAAAGCAATAAAATATTGAGATGATCACGCTCCTCCACACCTGCCATGGGAAGTTGTTTCTCTTCCTGAATCACGATACACGTGTCTACTATCCCAATCACATTTTATCATGCGAGAATCGTTGGATTATCACACCGAAATACAGACTCTTAAACGACCATTTACAGAAGAATTGAGAAACTTTGAGAATTATATGCAAGAAAGTGAGTGTATTAAAGAAATATTCTGAAGCTCAAAAATCATGGACACAGATTTTATTGTTTCAGTATTATTACGGCCATTTCAGATGCTCTGCTTAGTTCTGATAAATCCACATCTCGACTCTGTTCTAAATATTCTCATGGGAATTCTATTAATTCAATTTACAAGCGGATTCACATGTCTCCCAGTGGGTATAACAATATCAATTGCACTTCTGTGCATAATATTTTAGGTCATCCACATTAGTGTGGGCTAACATAACTTTGCAGGACAGTTTTATCATGGCACATAGTACGGTAGACTAACAATAAAATTTAATTAAATTTTCCGTATATCAGGAATGCAAAAACGTAAATAAATTATTCCACCTTTCATCCCAGTGCAAAAGTTTCTCAATTAAGAGTCAACCAAGTGGAAGACGAGTTTGTCGTGACAAAATATTCGCCAATTGAGCGCCAAATTGAAATTGAGCAACACCTTGCCTCAACGAGATGTCCCAAACACTTTCCCAGGGGTGCTGCCCGCCGATACGACGAAAAGGAGCATCAATTTCTTCCTCTTTATGACTCTCGCTCCCAACATTCCCGGTGACTGTTCACATCGCCGAGTCTATAAATTCCCAATGCGAGAGATTTTCCACACGATTGATTCTTTCAGTTAAATCAATTTATACGAGATTCCACTCTCGCCACTGCATTGTTTAACTGTATATGAACGCTTAAATTATAAATTGGCACCATTCCAAGGCGTATAGTTCTTATCGAAATAACGATTATTAATGGGGAGAGTTGGAAAATCATTCGGTCTTTGTGTCGCTTTTTCCAAATCTCTGGTAAAATTTTCAACTCGTATGTGAGGAAATTTTGCAGCTGAAAAATTATCCGATTGTCATCACCATAATATTTCTTAAGCACCCAATAAGAGTACAAATATTTTTCTTCACATAAAACACTCTTCAGTAAACAAGGTACTGAAATTCTTTCCCCAGCCTACGATCGAACCCAGAATTCCATTTGATTCGAGTATGAAAATATGTGTACAATATGTGAATTATGGGGCAAAGTGCAAAAAATTAGTCGCATGATTCATAAATCATACGGAAAATGAGATAAATTTAGGAATAAATGTGCGAATGGCATTTGGGAAAATTTTCCCAAAAATTTCCAATTAGGCACAGTCTGACGTTTTTGCGAACAGAATGTAATTTTCGAATGGGAAAATATGTTCATTACTTTTTTATTAATTAGGTGTTTTTCTGAGGGCTCTCTTTTAATTCATTCTGTGGTTGCCAGAACAAAAATTGTAAAATGAGTTGAAATTAAAAGTGGAAAATGTGAAAGAATTAATTGGGAATAATACAGTTTAATTCTCTAGCAATAAAATTTAATTGAAGCAGTTGATTTTGAAGTGTCATTTGGGATACTGCATTTTATGACAGAAACAGCAGCCATTGAAATTTTAACAGGAATACTGATAACATTGTGGATTACATCTATTGTCCAGAATAATAAAATCTGATTTGATTTCTGTATTGAGTATTTTATTTCCTTTCCCAAATTGTCCTAGAATTTTGCTCATGTTTTCAAATTTGTTCACAATTTCTTTCTCAAAGTTTGCGAATAGTTATCGCAGAAAATACAGAAGACGGTAAATATCGATACAAAGTGCTGATCATCAAGCATAGGACATATCTCATAGCTACTTTCATGTCCTCCTATTTCCCCTCATATCCTTGAACAAACGCCGGCGTGTGACACAATTTCTACATATTTGCGTGACCCTTTTCCATATGTTGCGACTAAACCAATTTGAGCGGGGGAGGCAAATGACATTGTCATCCTGTGGGATGTGATTTTCCTCCGGCACCCACTTCGACTTCCTGAACGCCGGCCTTCCAGACATAGAGTTGGGGGCGCCGCGACTCTCCCGCGCTTTTCCACTCTCGCGAGAGACTCTCCGTTGTCAGGGGCAACCCATTGCAAAATTGGGACACCGAAGGAGAAACTCCCGGCTGTGGACGTGGACGCGCACGGGAAACCCGAAGAGAGCAACTCTCACCAGCCACATCACTTCACTTTCAGTCAACGTCTGCAGTCACACGGAATCGGTTGTGCTTCCTGCAGGGAAGAGACGAGCTTCTGTGAGTCACCACAGAGTCCAGCGTGAGGTAATCCCACCGGAAGGGACTCGAGTGGCTTCTATTGTGTTCCAGTGAGTGAGCCACTGTTGCCTTTCACCCCGACATATGTGAGTTAATGGTGGCGTGTGCCTCCGGATAAATCCCAGAGATTGAGGAGTGAGCTTCAATGGCCTAATCTTGGAAGCCTATATTTGGATTATCTCTCAACTGAATCTAGTGGATCACTCAATCAAGTGGAAAGGTAAAATGCTCGGAAAAAGTGCTCTAGATTCGTAGTGTTGTGAAGAATGAGAATAGTGCGATATAGCGAAGAACGGACACATTCTTGGCGAAAGTGTGATAAGAAAGTGCACAAAATCCCCATCCCTAAGCCATTTTCTCTAAGAATCCCACGCCACAGTCCATTGAACTGATTGGTGTGACTGACTTTCTGCCAGATCGTCTAATCAATTTGAGAAGCAAAATCGTCTCAAGCTCAATTCACAGCATCCAATTAGTCACTCATCGTTGTGCGTTCACGAAAACATGCCCTAATTAACTTCACCACAATTGCTCCCTTTTCGCACTGACCGTGGCAAAAACCGATTGCCGCCCTCAAACCAATTTCCAAAACTCCTAATCCGATTTTCTCCGTATAATTGGCAGAAGGGAGATATTGTAAAGTTAAATGGTGTCTCCCACTGTGATGGAGACGCCTGGTGCGATTGTTAACGGGGATTTTCTTCCGTAACTTCGGCAGCAATTGATGTCTAGAAAATTCGATTTGCCCGTATTGAAATTCACCATCGGTAAAGTTGAGATATCAAATCACATAAGCAGAAGCCACTCGTTTAAGCACTCCTGATAAAATGATTTGTGGAATTTGAAGGATGAATTTGCATATTGCCATTCCTTTTGTAGTGTGCAAAAATCTTGAGATTCTGGAACGGGAAAAATTGGTGCGATTTAATGAAGTAAACGAAACGTGTGTTTAAAAAACAGCAAGCTCAATTTTCCGTGAAAAGTTTCCAAAAAGCTCAATAAATTAAGTGAATAATAAACCTGGAAGATATAAATCTACCCGTGCTAAATAATTTATTGGAACATTAGCCGGTTGGTAGAGTGCAGGGTATGAAAAGACCTCAAGGGAATTTTCATTAAATCTTACTTTAGGGTGCGACGGTGAAAGTCTCTTGTGGCAGAAGTCACAGTGCCCACCTGTCCCACCTTCCGACCCCATCTCGCAGTTCTCCTCGATAATTGACGTGGTGAAATATTGGGCGGAAAAGACTTCTGATGCGGTGACTCTTCGTGTAAACACGACAATTAATTAGTAACTGTATTAAAATGGAGGGTGGTTCAATTACGTATTACATAATCTTTCAGTGTGACACTCCCTGTGTGAATTTGTACGGTGGACATCCTACACACCTGTCGTTTGAAGTATCACAAAAAAGTCCACATCACACTCTTATATTTATTGCATTGAGCTCATTTCTGCATTTATCCTAACCATAAACCCATCACCGTTGAAAAGCTGTACGAAAGTGCTGAAAGCATGCGGAAAAGTGTGTCAGTGGCAGGTTTTCTTCTCTCTTTCCCTCACTCTTGTTCCCAATAATATTGACATAACACTCCCCAGGAATCTCAAATAGGAGCTTGGAAGTCCGTGGAAATAAATTCCCGGATTGTTACATTACGAAAAGGAGCCATTGTGAGTAGGAGAGTGAAATTGTGAAAGTGAATACCAGAGGATATTGTGAAAGGTGTGTGAAAAGCGTCCATTCTCGGGGGATAGATAAAGGCCAAACGGCTCACTGGAGGCTCTAAGACGCCAGTCGAGGTCCATTGCGGCACGGCGTGGACGGAAAGTCAAGGTATAGTGATTTCTTTTCACCCATTTAATGTTATGGCTCACTCTCGAGTTCTTTTCTCTCCAATTTATGGGTGCTAAATTGAATGGGTGGGCTTTAAATAATTCAATTTGTGGACGTAGTATTGAACAAGCACAATTTACGAAATCCTGGATGTGACAAATCTAATAATAAGTATTATATATAGAAATTTTTATCCTAAAAACCATTCCAAATTGTGGTGGAATTTTTTTTTATGTCACTTAATTTAAAGTGTATTTTAATTCAATTAGGCTTATCATATCGCTGCTCATTGTTAAATTTTTCGAAATTATATGTTTGGTAACCAAGAGATAATGTATTTTATTGGACATAATTTTGTATTAATTAGGTCATTTGAAAATTACTTATTTGCATATTGTGTGATGTGACAACATTGTGAATATTGCGAGGGATTACATTTTTATATGTTCACTTTGATTTCGACTAATTAAATGCAAATTCCTGAGCTTTCTCTCCAACATGATGCATTAGAAAGTATATATAGAATATAATCTTTTCCCTCGAATTCTATATTCTGTACGAAAAGGGGTAAAATATACAGAAAGTATATCACCTTTCTTAAATCACTTTAGACTCAAAATTTATTGTAGCGTAAAAGTTGCGGAAGTGATATTCAGTGCTTTGCATTTTCCGCAAAAAGAAATCACTGGGAGAGGATGAAAGAACAAAGTGAAATGGTGCTATTGACTTCTGAACGATGCCATATAAAAAGCCGAGCATCCAAGAAGAGGGAAGCAAAATCAAAGAAATTGAGTATCACCGAGAAAAGACGTTCAGAGATCAATGCTTTAATGGAATATTCGTATCGACGTGAAATCTGAAACCGTAAAAATATATATTTGCGGAACACGGAGTCGAAAGAAATACATAATAATGTGTTATTCAACATTTTGTGTACATTCTCACTCATATACATTTTGAGACTTTGATGATGCCAGAAGATGGAAAAAACATTGCCCCTTATAAAAATATAGATGGTTTTTCTCCTTTATCGTATACCCAAAACTGGGGTAGCAGAAATGAGAAGACGTAGATTGAATAACGCAGACTTGAGGATAAAATAATGCCCATGGAATTTCGATTGTCTCGGAAGCGGTATTAAATTCTTAGGAGATATCAAGAAGGATATTTTGACAGTGTTTGTTCCGGACTTGCCTCTCACTCACACCGCAATTTCCCATTATTCCACCTTTCCCAACCCCCTTTCGGACAGAAATAATTCGTCCAACTCGATCCCGATCTTCGTGCTAGTATGGGGAAATGAAGTGAGATTCAATTGAATTTTGTCGGTTGTGGCGGTGAACGTTGAGGGAATATCTGTGGGAAAGGCTATAGTGTGAGATGAAACAGCAGGGATGGCTGTAGTTAATGTTACAGGGCATCCACACAACAATGACAATAAAAGTCAATGGCAGTGATTGCAATTTTATAGGATGGAGGGAAAAAAAGTTTTCCATCATCAGAACAAGAGCCATAAGAATGATGGCGAAGCCAATAATATTTCTCCATTTCGGATAATCACTCAAAGCAATTTGGCATGTGTCCAAGTGGACAAGAGCTCTTCACCCTGTTGAAACCCCTCTCTTGGCTGTCGGACAAGTGGTTTTTCCAGCTAAAGCGCGCACAAAACTCAACACTTGTACTTTGTCGGTTTTTTTTTCACTCGACATCACATTTCAAGTCAGACTGATGGTGGATTTAAATGCCAGCGAAAGGTGAAAATGGCAGTATCGCTGCACGTGATTCACATGAAATTCAACAGTTCAATTTTCACTATAGCAATTGTCAGCACCTGCGGGATCTCTTCATGCATGCGTTTAGTCTGCATGAGCAGATTTAACATCGCAATTTGCTCTTTGTTGAAATATTTAAAATCATATTCTGGAGGCAAATTAGAGTAACCACGATAAGGATTGTTCATAAAGTGAGTAGAACTTACACTTAGATAGATAATTATATGAGTGTGTCAATTTCAAAACTTAATAATCGTCGAGAAGATGAGGAAAAGTTCTGAATGGCGTGAAAATGAGAAAGTGCACATAAGAATATCGTTGCGAGGAAATTTATATAGCCTGAAGGGTAAACTTTAAAGTAGCCGTGCTTATGTATTTATTGTCTGTTTATATTCGGAGCTCACGGCGTTTGAAGTGAAATGACTCTGACCGCCATGCAGAAAACACAAATCATTTTAGCCAAACAATAGCATTGCATGGATTTTCTTCCGTCTGGACGATGGACAATTCTATGGATAAATTGGCTGGCACTTGGTGTGACAAGAAATCTTTACGCTGAAAACTGTGAAAACTGTTGACATGAAAAGTGGTGTAAAAGTGCGGAAAAAGCGACGAATCCTGAAAATACTTGAAGCAAAACTAATTTAGCATGAGTCTCTCGTTGGAGGGTGCTTGGAAAAGTTTATGGGTGCGACGTGAATGGACGGAATCTCATCTCTGGCTCTATCAGATCCACGAGATGTGCTTCCAAAATGAATAACACTGCACCAACACATTGCAGCATTTTATGGTGCCACTTTCTGCGAATGTCCAACCGACCCGCATTAATTCATAAAACTGAGATGCCAGACGACAAATTGAGAGACATGGGAAATGTTATGAATCACCCGGACTTTTCCTATTTGTTCTCATACAAATCTCACGGGGAGTGGTACTTTAATTCCAAGATATCTCTTCTCGGCTGATTCGCAGAGGCTCAAAGGCTTTGCTGGGGGGAAAATTGGCTGAGCGGACAAGCCCTTGGCAGAGGAAATATCTGGCAAGGCTTCAAGGAAAATTGTCCAAAGAACAGCTCCACAGGTTATTCATGACACCATTAAACTTTCAGACATATAGCCATTACTGTGTCTTTTCGCTTATTGAATTCAAACAATGTACACAAACTGCATTGAAAGTAAATAATATGCACCATTTGTAAAGAAAATTTCTCCCATTCGCCTCCTTGATGTCTGTGTCCCAAATTTGGCATTGTTCTTCAGCAGAGGGAGAATTTGTAGGCAAATAAATGCAGAGCATCGTAAATTGGTTCTGAGGAAGAAATTCGCGTATATTGACTTATGGAAATTGCAGTTAAATTTACGACATCATCTTTTACATCTATTTTACATCTTCACCGACTCATAAATCAAGAATCTCCTTCAATCGACATATTTGGAGATGTTTTACATGACTTTAAAGAGAATATAATAGGATCGCCAACTGTGTCAAAATTGATAGAATCAGCAAACGGCCTTCAAAATCGGCTATTCCTTTTTATTTACTAACTGAATAAAATTTTAATGAGTGCCTTTGACTTATTATTTTCAACATCCACAAGAGCAAAAACATTTCATATTCATAAAAGTTTATTTTTCCTAAAAATTAACATTCATCCATATAATTGCAATCCTCTTTCTGAACAATTACAATAATCTAAAGTTCTTCTCTATAAAATAAACTCTTTTTCCCATTTCAGTTGAAAATGTGAAAACTGTGAATATGAAAAGCCGTCATTCTAAAGCTTATTCTTTCATCTCAATTTCAATAGAATTTCAGTTTTTACATAATTGTGAAAAGTCGCACATTTTCAACTTTAGTGAAATGAAATTGAAATGTTTTTCACGGAAAGGTTGAGAGACAAAAAGGATCTGCCAAGAGTGAAAACTATTTGATATACGTATCCCAATTTTTTATTCTAAATCTGTCAAACTTTTTACTGACTGAATGAAGATGGAATAAATTTTCCAACAAAGTGAAAACTTTTTTTTTCCTTTGCTTTCACGTGTAAATGCGATATGTGAGGTGTGGTTTTTTGCTCCCCACAAGCTCATGATTGTTGGGCCTGAAAATATTGAAAATGAGACAATTTCATTTCGTTCCAACGCATAAAACATCAAAACGGACGACATTGTCGTACGACAAGAGGGTGAGATTTGAATAGATTACCCAAATTTTCTGCCACACAACAAACACACTCTTTCTGTGTAAACGCATATGAAATGGGGAGCCACGAGAATAAATTGGATCATGCAGGAATGTGAGCTTAAGTCTCCCACGCCAGTGTTCCCTTTTTTTGTCAGGACAGTTCTCGAAGTTGTGTGCTGGGCGAAGAAAAGTTTTAAGACCATTCTCGAGGGTGCTCATGCTAAAGAGCGCGTGTGTTCCATTGACAAAAGGGCCATCATGACGAGATGGCATATTGGAATATTTCTGAATTTGTCAATTTATTGCTTATCCTGCTTAAATTTTCGACTCTCTCGTACCATAAAAAGATCAAGCCGTTAAGGAGAAGAAGGAAAAATTGAGTCATTTTATTGCTTCTCCACGAAATTTCAACCCCTTTCCTCGGCCTTCTCTCTCTTTCTCTCTGCGAGCCTCCTCTTACCATTTGCGCAAAAACCATCATTCTCGTTGGTGAGTGAATTTGAGATTCACGATAAAACACGGAAAATTTATCATTTCCATTCAGGCGGCGTAATACACATTCCCATTCGTCCGCTTTCAAGGACTGCATAAAAAATCGTGATGCTCTCAAAAAAGCTTCACCCGTGGGGATCTTCTCTACCTTCCAATTTGAAGCACATTCTGGACAAATAGTCGAAAAGTATTGAATGCCGAATTACATCTATCTGCCCAGCCAGTCGGCCGTCTGCCAATTGAGTGAGAAGAGCCAGATCATCTCATGAAATTACTCATTAAAAAATCAATCAATGAATCAATGAATACCGAATTCGGGAGCGATGAGTTGAATCATATTGATATTCATCATCAAAAGTCTCTCAGAATTGACTCTTTGATATGGAATTGTGTTTTCCACGTCATAGAGCATTTTCTCATTGGCGAATGCCTGAGAATGAAGAGAAACTTCTGGCACTTCTTCAAAGTTAATTTACTGTATTCCATTACTTTAATTTAGAACACGAATTGCCAATTATTTTTATGGGCCATCTCTTTTCGATGATCTATGATTCACCAGCAGATAATATATCCAGTCATTCACTTCGTTTCATCCCAATAACTCTCAATATTTTTACGTTATTAAGCGAAAAAAAAGCCATGAATGATAATATTTCACTCATATAATTCGATATTATTTTTCATCAATCCATTTTAAATGATATGAAAGTGTCACGAAAAATATTTTATATCGGAATATGTACATTTGAAATGGAAATATAATTTTTACTCAGGGATTTTATTAGTCTTCAAAAAATCTATAAATATATTCTATATAAAATAAAATTGCATTATCGAAATTATTGATGGTGTTTTTTGCGGAATCATAAGTCTAATTGTCGGTTATATATTGTGAAGAGTTTGGAAGCTTAGTTATGCTGAATGACTTCTCCTGACAAAATAGTTGAGTTTTGACTCAAATGCTTTCGTGAAACTTCTCCATAAAGTCATTAAAGTTGATCATGAACCACACTCATTCATCACTTGTATGAAAGAAGGTAATAAATTCAAGTGCCCCAAGTGCTATAAAGAGATCATTTGCGAGCTTGTAAAAGGAAGACTGCGAGTGGAAAACATCATCTTGAATAGCAAATTTCACACGTGAAATTTAAAGGTACTCGAAGCACACAGTCTGGATGTGTTCTCGCGGTTAAGAGGAAATTCAACGAAAATTCCTGAAAATGTATCAACATTAAGATAGTGTTTCGGAGCACAATACCATGATGATATCATGAATTTTGCCTCGAGACGTTTCGTTGTAATTTTCAGGAGGGACAAAACCACCTTGTCGACATGGTAAGACAATATCACTTAGTGTGCTGAACATTTTCCTTCTTCGGAACCCGAATAGGGGAAACAACGAGGGAAAATTGCCACTCCAAGTGCGACATGGAATTTGTGGGTTTTCTTCGAAGAGTGAGAATTTACGTAAACAGAGAATTCTCCTAATGAGAAAATCCTTCTTATACCATCAGTCCACTCGTGTCCGCAGAGATTGCAGGCCCCCAAATGTGTCCACAGGAAATTGGGCATAAGGAAGGAAAAATTGTATTAATACGTGATGATTTCATGACACCTCACAAAGTTAATTTCACCCAAAATGACCAGCCCAGATTTTCTGCAGTTTCTCCATTTGGGGTCAAAATGTGTGGCTCGAAATATTCCTGAAATTTGTCTTAAAGAGTTCGCTCTCTGACTGTATCAACTTTAGTCAATTTAATTGTTTGAGGAAAATCATCAAAAAGTTTCTCAGAATTAATCAAACTTTGCCTTCATTTCTATACACAATATGAATGAATAAGGTAAAATAGAGCAGGAAATATTAAAAAAAAAAGAGTTTAAGAATGGGAACTGAAACACCACAAAATGTTAAACACAACTATTAAAATCATAATATTTCTAATTTTTATTTGAAAATTGGGCAAATAGTAATTTTCACAAATGTCTGAACAAATTTTCTTTGCTCTCTTCATTTCAGTTTTCCGAATGGGAGGATCCAGGACAGCATACACGAGAGCCCGGTGAGTGAAAACAAACAGAAAACAAATTCTTCAACATTTTTCGTGAACTATGTACCAAATAATCGTAGCTAAAATAGCAGAATGTGAAAAATTCTCAGTGAAATGTTTATTTTCCACCAATAAAGTCTCCTGCAACGGTACGTGTGTATTCAAATTGGTGAACGGCGTGGAATCAGGGAAATAATTGAAAATCAATCAGAAGCCGGGACTCATAAAACCGCATGACCCACATTCCAACTGGGGGCATACACACACAAGCCGAGTGTTGAAGAAAAAGCGCGCAGATAAACCGCGACGAGGTGCATTGACTTCCTTTTGAGGATTATCGACCGGCCTCCCCAAAAATGGGGCGCTCACTCATGCACTTCCTTCCACCTTCGTGCTTGTCGACCTACAGACACCCTTTCTCGCGCATACACCGCACAAATGAAATAACACAATTGAAGAAACAGTGTCACTCAATCCTCGAGGGGATACACAGTACATAGCCAAGGAAGGGCGCGCAGAAGTGCATGGCGAGCAAGAAAAGCTCACAACTTTATTAATCTCTCAAAGAAATTGTGACGAAAATGTTCTCAGCTTAGCACTGAGTGTACTTGATAAAGTATAAATGAATTTGTGTTTCTCTCATTTCATCCAAGAAACTGCCATATTTTCCTAATAGCACTATGCAATAGAGTAATACAAAGGAATACTTATTAGCGAAACATGCAAATGCAGTTGAATGCAAATTTGCATTCTCCTGGGGAAGATGTGAAATGTTGTAAAATTTGATTCATGATTTCGTGTGTTTACGAGAGCGAGAGAGAGAGAGAGAGTATGATGAATTTGACCCAAAAATTTAACACTCCTTCAAATTTTTATTACTGGTTGATTTTATACATTTCTGGGTAATAATTTTCCATTCAGGCAATGTATGAAATACATACACACCTATTCAAACTAGAGCAACAGCCATCAATGCCGAGTAGCTTGCTCACTGCTAAAGCAAATTGCATTAGGAAGGAAACAAAACACATGGGCTGAGTGCACTATATCACCTAAAGATCCAATTTGCGATCAATTTCAATTTCAACACGATACATAATTTTTCCTTTCTTCTCTATTTATTTTCTTACCTCTTCTCCTGGATGCTGATGGTCTGGGATTTGATTTATGCTGAACTTTGTTTTCTTTTCAGGTGTTTTTAAGAGCTTCGTGTTTGTGTTTCGCTAAATTTTAACGATCTTTCTTCTTGCTTCTTCAGCCAAGTGTAAGCTTAATAATAATTTTTTGTTGATAGGCCAATTGCCAAAGGCAGAGTGTGTGAAAATTCGTACACTGCGTGTTTTATTCACACATATGAAATTGACTTTTTGGCGAAGACGGCATGTGAAATTTCGTCAAGTCGCTTCTCGAGTGCTTTTTGCGCACCTTTTCACAATTATTTTCCTTTCTCCTTAACTTCTCTGTGCTTTTTCACCTCCTTCTGTACATACATACATCACAAGATCAATAGAGATTTATTTCTTCGCTAACTGTGTGTGTGTGACTGTGCCACTTCCAGTTTTGCACCTTCCCCATAACTTTCTCCGTTTCTTGTCACTAAACAAGCTACTCTCTAGTGGTTTCTGCAAACTTATCAAAAATCTCCCAATTGGGAAATCAAGCAAATTTGAGCGTCAGTTGCACTGAAACTTTCTGATTGAATAAGACGTGGAGAACTTTTAGCCGGTTGATGGAACGTCATTCCCTATAGTCTCTAGATGTAAAGCTTTTTTATAGATATTTCATTGAAAAACTTGTGGAAAGTCAAGCCTCTTGAGCATCGTTCTTGATTTTACTGTTTTTTTTCTCTCAGAATTCCGCTCTGGATTTCTATGACAACATTGATACCTATATAAATTCCAATATTTTTCTTAGAATTGCCTTAAGAATTGTTTTTGCATTTTTGAAGCTCCTCTATGGAGACGGAGGATTGAGTTTTGAGAGCTTGTTTTTTACTCGAATGGCTCATATATGTGCTTTCTGACCCTGTTCTCTCTGTGCTGACCACTCTGGGCGACAAAACTCACAAACTTGCAGAAAGCGGAGACGAAAATGGAGAGAGCGAGGATACTGTGGCGGACAACTTAGATAGCATCGGTGGAGGATCACGAGCGACATCGCGACGCACGTCTCTCGCCGAAATGATATCCAGAGTGCGCCGGACCTCTGGTCAGGACACCAAAGTTGACATCCCGCTGCCACACTACACCATCCCCATTGAGAAGTTCGCTGACAAGAGAGTCAAAGTAAGTGTCATTAGTGTGATTTCTCGACTTCGCTATACAGAGAAAATCTGCAGAGAAGATTTTCCTTGAGATGCGACCTTCGCATGTACATGTGAAGTGAAAGAATTGTGATATGCTCGTGAATTCATAATTCATTTCCATTTCACACATTTTCTGACAACGTGCTCGCCGAAATGCTCTGCAAAGCAATTCAATTTGTCACTACAGAATTATGGAAATTTCATTTCTCCATTTATATTGTGTCATGTATACTAAATAATTCAAATACACTTTAGTCAAAAATCCGTGACTATATTTCTAGGTGGAATCATTATAACGCATGGCGCGTATTTTCTTGGAAGAACAGGAATTCCTTCGGAAAATTTAAAATTATCAATATAGAGATATTGATCTCAATATTAACCTCCCTTCGCCTCAAATACTCCAAAATAAATTTTGAATTCCATTTTTTGCACCACTCTCAAATATTCATACGTGTATTCGCCTTTTCGGGTTGATTTTTTTTTCAACTTTTCACTTCTTTTCACCTCTTTCTCGGGCGCATTACTCAAACGTGGCCAACAAAATGAGTTTATACATGGAAGTTTCTCCCATCCCTTTTATTGTGTGAGAATGACAGGGAAATGTATTCTGGATTTCCGCCAGAGAAGTTCTTTAAAATGTTTTCTCCCATGCCAGGAAAAATGTTCATGCGTACCTTGAGGCTGGGCAAAGTATAATCTCCTCTTGTCGTTTGAACTTGAGTAAAAGAGACAAAGGTGGAAAAGGTGTATTTACCCCAGCCAAAGTAAGAGAAGAGAGCTGACACGTAATACAGGATTTATTTTTCGGAAATCCTTCTGTCTGAAGAGTATTATTATTTATGTTTTCACAATCCACCTGCGTTTTTCTTTCGCTCCAGAGAGATCCTCTTTTCTTTGGGGAATTAAAACTCAATTTGACTACTGCCTCAAGACTAATTGCTGCTTTATTGTGGCTGAAAACCACAATATTCCAATTCATGTCTGATGAGAACACTCCCTTAATGCTGAGTGCCTAATAATGTCGTTTATGCATTTTGCAACATTTGAAAATTAAGCGGGTCTGGAAGATTTACGCCCGTGAATATTGATGCTCCTTGAAATTGCCCAGATAAGACATTAGAAAGCTACTCTCTGCAAATTTAATGCTCCCCTCTGGATCTCAGTACATCTTGAAATGCTAAGTGGCTGCGATAATTCAGTAGATTAGTGGACGTTTAGGAATATAGCCTTGAATTTTTGATAACATTCTTAAGGCTGTTTGCAAATGTTCTTCAACGCTTATACGTCGCATTTTATTCAAGATCCTTAAGAGGGAGGATTTCAATTGAGGATTATATTGCTGTTTTACCTATAGAACTAGAGGATTATTTAAAAAATAATGGCTTCCAAGGGTATAAATTTCTTCAGAATTCATGTGCCAGCAAAATTTCTTCATAGATTCTTCATTGGTGTGAATCTTATAAGGTAATATGTGTTTACTTATAACTAATAAAATCATGAGGTGTAAAGATATGGGTGTTTAATCTTATTCCACACTTCAAAACAAATTATGGTTTCATTAATCAATGTTTGCTTCTCAGAAAGGTGTGATTTCATTAAGTCTCGGGTAAATGTAATCTCAAGCACTCCACTTAATTATGAATTCACAAGAGAGCATAGAGAAATCCTTTGGGAGTTCACCATTCGTTCAATGACACACCCCCGAAATCTCCTTCTTCACCGTATAAATCTCCTCTGAGAATTCCTTGCCTCAATTAGAGAGCGAGAGTTTTGCAAAAAAAGGAAGTATCTCAATGGTTTTATCTGGGAGTTTTCCATCTCCATTAATTTGTCTCAATGTCCCTTGAAGGACCCTCAGAAGAAGTATACCTAATGTCTAATTCTTTTTTTTCCGAAAAAAACAACCCTCAGAGACACAGCATACACGGAATGATGGAGGAAGAAAGTGGCCAGAGACCCCATCAAGAAATGGAGCAGTTGTCCCTGGACGAGAAAAAGTTCCTTTTGGCTGTGGAACGCGGAGATGTGGCGAGTTCACGGAGGCGAGTATTTTTTTTTTTTCAAAATATAGCAGGAGTCAGTATCTTGAGCTGGTATTCAATTTGCCTAAAAGCTTCGGAAGTGGCGAGAAGTTGTTTGAAATTGGATATTCCGGCGTAATTAGGGATTCTCTGTTGTGGGCTGAGGAAGTGGCAGTAATCTTTGTCTAGACATACCCTCAGCAATTATCACATTCCGTTCATTTGATGGATATTTAATCCATTTGCTAAATTGCAATAATTGCTGCATTGTCTTCTTCGCTTTACTAATTGTCGCTTCTGTGCAACAGAATGCTGCAGAGAGCCCAGGACACCGGATACATTGACATCAATTGCATGGATCCCCTGGGCCGCTCAGCCTTGCTGATGGCCATTGACAACGAGAATCTGGAAATGGTGGAGCTGCTCATAAATCACAATGTTGATACGAAAGATGCACTGTTGCATGCCATTTCTGAGGAATTCGTCGAGGCTGTGGAGGTTCTCCTCGACCACGAGGATTCCAAACAGCAGCACGGTGGAAAACATGTTGGTTTCCATTTCATTCCGCATTCATGATGATTTATCGTGACTTCTGCATACTCACTCTTCCCATCACATTGCAGAGCTGGGAGTCTCTGTCTCCAGACACGGCCACTTTCACACCCGATATCACGCCGCTCATTCTGGCCGCTCACCGCGACAACTACGAGATCATTAAAATCCTCCTGGACAGGGGATCAGTGCTGCCCATGCCACACGACGTCCGCTGTGGTTGTGACGATTGCGTCACGTCGCGTGGTGAGGATTCCCTACGACACTCGCGGTCACGCATTAACGCATATCGAGCCCTCGCCAGTCCAAGTCTCATCGCCTTATCATCCAAGGATCCCATATTGACGGCCTTCGAGCTCTCCTGGGAGCTGCGAAGGCTGAGCTTCCTGGAACATGAATTCAAAGTGAGTATAACACATTTCGATACAGTTTCTGCCTCATATATGAAGTTTAATAATACGATTTTAGCTATACACCACAGTGAATTGACTTTGTCAACACTTTTAGAACATAATTCTCCAAAGTTTATCACACAAATTAAACCGCCATTTCAACAGAAGACTTTAAACTATTTCCCGGTTTGTCGCACGTGTTTAATTGTACAGAGTGAGTATCAAGAGCTGAGGAAACAGTGCCAGGACTTCGCGACTGCCCTTCTTGATCACACGAGAACATCTCACGAGCTGGAAGTGCTTCTCAACCACGATCCCACGGGACCAGTGTTTGAGCATGGCGAGCGAATGCATCTTAACCGCCTAAAGCTGGCCATCAAGTTGCGCCAGAAGAAAGTAAGTTGATCTATTTGCGTTGTGGGCTAGTGGCAAATGGAATAGTGAATGAGATGATGCCCAATGTTCATTAATCATCCACGAAAAGCGGTGGAATCAATCATTGAACCGTGAAGCTGTTAAAATTTATGATGTCATCAATATATTATGGTCTCTCGCAGGCAATAAATGCGGATAAATCATTTATCCCAGCATCCACAGAGTTTGTCTTTCTCTTGGCCACCCACACACACACACACAGGGTGAACTGGAGGGGGATAATCTCGAAGATGTGGTAAATGATTTCTCAATTTCCTTGCGCCCCACTCCACGACCTCCAGCGTCGTTATTTGATCCTCGACTTTGAAACGCAATGGAGCGGCGCGTCGGAGGATATTTTTCGATGCTAATGAGGAAAAGGGGCTCTTTGTCCGATCCAATTGGCTGGTTGTACAGCAAAAAAGGGTCTCACGATGGGTGATAGATGAAGAGCGAAAGAGAAAGAGAGAGTGGATAATAATAAACATTTATGGTTGACGTCAATTTAAATTGCAAATTGTGTCCTGTGTCATTCCTCTTATTGTCTCGCTTTTTTCATCAACAGTTTGTCGCCCACCCAAACGTACAGCAACTTCTGGCAAGCATCTGGTATGAGGGATTGCCGGGCTTCAGACGGAAAAACATGGCTCTACAGGCACTGGAAATTATTCGAATTGGTGAGTGAAAACTTCATATTCGACAGGATGAATCAATTCAGAACATCCCAATGAACACATGCTTTTGTTGGTCTTCACACATATTGTTGTTTTTTCCCCGCCAGACTCACGAATGATAATTGTTGCAATTTGTTCCTCAATTCAATGTGCTTTCAGGGATGCTCTTTCCGCTCTTCTCGATCGCGTACATCATTGCCCCACATTCCACTTGTGGCCAAACCATGAGGAAGCCTTTCATCAAGTTCATTTGCAACAGCGCATCGTATCTCACATTTCTCTGTAAGTATAACTCCAATTCACAGTTCCGGCCAACTCTTCCACTCTCTCGTATCGGCGATATCACTTCTTCCGTCAGTTGCCAAACTTTAAATGGCATTCAACGTGCGCTCTTGCTCGCTTTATGGGGAACGTGAGCGAGATGGAGGCGCCTGGTAGAGAGTTTTAATTCAATTGGCGTGCTCCATGTTCTGCGAATTTTTCTCCCCGCGAGAAATACCGGTATATGGTTGATGGAAAATATATATTTTAATATGTTTAAAGAAGTTATAACAGTCATGTAGGGAAATGCAGCAGTAAAAGCGTAATATTTGTTAATTTACTTGAAACTTTTCGAACTTCTCTTTATAAATTTATTGATTCAGACACTCCGCGCGAAACAATATTATCTATAGAGAGTTTTCACAAACACTTTGTGCAATGAAAAGCTCCGTAAATCCTTTTGCAAATTTTGTGGTGAAAAGCTCTTGTTTGTACCCAAAGTAAAGAACAATAAAGCCAGCATTCGGAAAAGTTGCTCTTTTCCTCTGAATCTTGTTAAGACAATTGCTTAAAATAAAGTTTAGGAGCAAATAATGGGAGGGAAAATTCAGTCAGAAGGAATGAAGTTGTGAATTAATTTGCTGGGTGAATTTTCAGTAGATGAATTTTCAAAAATAATACGAATGAAGCTTTCACGTATAAATCGCCTCGTACGCACGTATTCTCTGATAAATCCTGAAATTATTTCAGTTGTCTACCAAATCCATCAACATATTGGATGATTTGATTGAGTGAGAACACTTAATATTCCTCATCAGTCGTGATATTGTGATAGGAATTTTTTGGCCAAATAGATGAACCGCAAATTCCTCAAATTGGGTTCAATCTCCCCACATAAATCGTCGTCAGCCACCCTGTCAGAACCCTTCGACCCAAAGCTCGAAAGGGTTGTAAAATTCTTTTGCCTTCCCCTTCAAGTTCTCCTCATGCTGGCCTCGCAGCGCATTGAGAGTGTGGTCGGAGGCTGGTTTTGGGAGACGGAAACGGTCCAGCAGGACGAAGTGCCGACGAAGAGAGGCTCCACGCCCACCTTTGTGGAATGGCTGATCTTGTCGTGGGTCAGTGGCTTGATCTGGAGCGAGGTGAAGCAGCTGTGGGACGTTGGGCTGCAGGAATATGTCAACGACATGTGGAATGTTATAGATTTTATCACCAACTCACTCTACGTGGCCACCGTGGCTCTCAGAATAGTGTCGTACTTTCAGGTGAGAAACCAAAATCACCCACAACATCTCGCATTCTTGGAGATGGAGAATTGATGACTTTCTTCTCCGTCTCCACAGGTGCAAAAGGAGATGACATTCAACAAATATGCTGCCGATTTGCCACGAGAGAAATGGGACACTTGGGATCCGATGCTGATTTCCGAGGGATTATTCAGTGCCGCCAATATTTTTAGCTCCCTCAAACTCGTCTACATCTTCTCTGTGAATCCACATCTGGGTCCGCTACAGGTTTCACTCTCACGCATGGTCATGGATATCATGAAATTCTTCTTCCTCTATGTCCTCGTCCTCTTCGCATTCAGCAGTGGCCTCAATCAGCTTCTATGGTGCGTATCGCCGCAAACTTTCATCTCATCCCCCGCTGGCGAATAATTAAATTTATCCACCAATTTGCAATTTTCTGCTCAGTCCAATTTTCCTCAACTTTGCCTCGTCGACTCGCCAAACTCAACCTCGCTAGATAGCACAGCCTGTCGAATACACTGCGTGAGTGGTTCATTGCATTGATTATTGCGTTGATAAAGTGGATTAGCGCGAGAGTCTGCAATTTCCATTCATGCGAAATGCGAGAGATATTTCCGCAGACGAGCAAAATTTAGCGAATAATGTGATTCGGGGGGGGGCTGTTCGAGGAGATATTTAATTTTAAACACGAAAAGTATTCTCTAAAGCCATTTTGTAATATCACACAATTAATTTCCAGTCTCATGTTTTACTCTTCATTAACTGTGTGAGAGAATGCGAAAAGTATTTTCATTTCCGCAGAAACTTTTACTGACTTTTCTGTGAAGCATTCTTTTTCACAACATATTTTGACTCATAAAAAGTGGCAACTTTTCGTTAAATGGCCCATTTTAGACTATTAACTGTTTCGAGCAGCGAATATTGTTCGCTTAGCAATAACCGCTATATCTATAAAACATGTTTTTGAATTTCTTCGCGAGTTCGAGAGCAGGTGAAAATAGGGCAGAGCAATTTGGTGTACGACTCAATTTTTGCTATCTCTGTAACATTCCCCCCAAAAAACCTCTTCACAGGTATTACGCCGATCTGGAGAAGAAGCGCTGTGTCGACAATATTCAGTCCACGAACCCTGTGATTAATGGCACCGCAGACCCCAACGCGTGCATCGTTTGGCGTCGATTTGCCAAGTAATTACTCTTACATATTCACCTTTTTAGACTATTATTTCATGCGGTGCTGCATGTGAATTTTGAGACTAGCGAAAAGCTCCGCTGCTCAATTTTCTGTGCAGCCTCTCGAGATAAACGCTAAATGTGTGCTGTAAACATTTTTGCAGTTTGTTTGAAACAACGCAGACGCTATTTTGGGCTGTCTTTGGCCTTGTGGACTTGGATAGTTTTGAATTGGATGGAATCAAGATCTTCACGAGATTCTGGGGAATGTTGATGTTCGGCACGTATTCTGTGATTAATATTGTGGTCCTCCTCAATCTCTTGATTGCCATGATGAATCACTCATATCAATTAATTTCGGTGAGTAGAAGCACTTAAATTTGCGGGTGAGATAAACAATTTGGAGAAATGGGTTACGGTCCAGAGAGTTCATGGGTGGGATTTTGTTGGGTATTTCACAAGACATTTTCAACACTTTGTACAGCATATGCTTGCACAATGTGCTTCGCCAGCATCTTTTCTCGGAATTACCATAAATCATACTCTCTAAACCTTATGTCTTGATGACTGTCTGACATGCAAAATTTATTAAAATATATACTTTATATATATATATATCTTGAATAATTGTACTGTTGAAAAGTTAGTTGAAAAATAGTGCAAGAACTCAAATTTACCGAGACATCTTATGCATAGGAACGTGCTGACATCGAGTGGAAATTTGCAAGATCTCGCTTGTGGATAAGCTACTTCGAGGAGGGTGGCACGTGTCCTCCGCCATTTAACGTCATTCCCACACCAAAGTCCTTCTGGTACATCTTCCAGTGGATCAAACGAAAGTTCTGCGGTCACTCGAGATCCGTGAAGAAGGAGCACATGCGAACAATTAGGGTATTTACCATACATTTGACAGACAATTTAATCTGAGTATTTAACTGGATTTCCTCTATCTCTCGTTCCATCCTGTTCGTGTCTCTTCTTGGCTAGCAAAAGGCTAAACAGGCCAATCAGCGAGATTTCATCTATCAGACCATCATGAGAAATCTCGTGAGGCGCTACGTGACAGTGGAGCAGCGCAAGGCAGAGTCTCAGGGAGTGACTGAGGACGACGTGAATGAGATTAAGCAGGACATATCAGCTTTCCGCTGCGAACTAGTGGAGATCCTGAAGAACAGCGGCATGAACACGAGCACGGCGTCTGGTCAGGGCTCTGGAGCGGGTGGCAAGAAGAACAGACAGAAGGAGAGGCGCCTCATGAAGGGGTTCAACATTGCTCCACCACAGCAGTCTACTCAGCTTCCACCTGTAGCTGAATTCATCTCTGGCCTTACTCACCAGAATTCCGACTCTAATAATTATGAGTTGTTTGGATCACCTCTTGCAAATGTCTACGGACCTGGAATCACCCCAAAGAAAACTCACCACAATCCCATTCAGCAGTTCAGCTCCTCGCAGAGCTCATTCGGGGACTCACAGCCAAGCATGAGCGCCAAGTTGGGCAAATTAGCACCAAAGTTTCACACTAAACGCATTGGAGGATCTCACAAGCGACGATGGGGAACGCTGATCGAGGCCGCGAAATCAGGAAGTGTTTCTCGCTTCATTGGGCGCTCCAGGAGCGAGGACTCCGTGTGCAATGCTCCTCCCAACGTTGGAAATCGCATGGATTCTGCAAGTCACAGCAACAGTCCAGCCTCAGATGAAGCTGTGACGGAATCCGCGACGGATTCGAATCCGAGCCTTGATCGACCCGATGTCGAGACGCCGAGAGAGATGGGAAAAGAGCCCACGACACATCATTTTCACTTCAGCGCCTTGGCAGCACTCAAGAGGCGTCGCAAGAAGTTCTCCAACAGCAGAAATGCTAGTCCAGTGCTGGAGCCACCCATTGAGCACGATGGGGTGTCCAAGAGCAGCAAGAAGTTACTGAAGAGAGCCTCAAGCGTTCCCACGAGGCCCACAATCAACGAAAGCACCGAGTCTATCCCTCAAAATGGTCAGGACGTTCCGGCATGTGGCGATGCAGTGAGTGCAACGCTGACAACTTCAACGACGGATGAAAGTGTGGCTGGCCATCTGGTCATTCCCATTTGCCCCACGGAGCCTCTCCTCGCGGGCGCAATGAGTAATGTGATGAAAATGGACGCTAATGGCCACCAGCAGATGCCCAATTTGCCTAATGTGATCCCAGTCAGAGGACATCTGCATCAGCAAGGATGGCTCTAACTATATACTCTGATCGGTCTAGCAGTGTGTGCTACAAAAGGGTACTATTTTTGCATTCTTTTGTTTTTTATCGATTTTAAAAACTAATTTCGTACAAAAATAATTTACATAAGGGAAGAACTACAGTTCCAGAACTCTGTTTTTACTTTATATTGAAAAAGTTAATTCACAGCACAGACCAAAAAAAATGCAGAATAATTTTGGGAAAGCGGGAAAGTCGCTGCTGGAAGAAAATCATAACAAAACATTTCATCGATTATAAAAAGAATTTGATATATTATATCGTTAAAAAGTATCACTTTATATTACTACGCATTGCAAATGTGAGAGTTAATGAAAAATAATTTTAGAAAGATGCATACTCATTAGATAAAAGCGCGAAGTGAAAATTTATTGTATAGCTATGCAACCAATACATGTCATTTGGAAAGGGTGGAATTGACGAAAAATTGTTAAATATTTCACTTAAGCATGTATAAAGTGAAGCATATGTGTTTTTGTAGTTGGAAGAGATTTCAGGATACAATTGGAAAATATATATATATATATGATATTGTATAACTTTTAAAGTAGGGGCCACAAATCACACGAATGAATTATATGGAAAAGATGGGAAGTTCGTTGAAAACCACAACCACTGAAAGCAATAGAAAATAGAGAAAATATATATATTTTTCATGTGAATAGGGAGTTATTCGAGAGAAAAATAAAGCACAATTACAGGGCAGAAAAATGATTAAAAAGGGATTCCACGTGCAGACAAAGTTTCCGATGAAACCCCCAGAAAATCACAGTTTCAGCAGAGTTGGAAACATTTCCCGTGAATTGAACTTGAATAATAAATATATGTACCAATCCACCCATTTAACAGAATATGGCTATTGCAGATACATTACAAAAGGATATATATTACAACACATAGTTAGTTTTGAAGGGTTAAGAAGCAGGTGAAAAAAAATCATTGGATGGCATCATCTTAAGTAAACAAGTTAATATAGAATTTAAGAGAGTAGATAAATTGGTGAGAATGAGAAGAAAGAAAACAGATAAACCACAATACAGAGGCCTTACTTAGTGTGAAACAGAATAAAATTTTAAAATCACTTATTATATTTGATGAGAAGGTAATCAAATCATGAGAGAGAAAATATTAGAAGTATTAAATGTTTAGGTGAGACGGAAATATTAAATCTGTTGATGAGAAGCAGAGAGTTGTTTCATTTTACAATTTCATCTCAGTCGTTTATCTTTATTTGCAACATTGTGGCAATGCTTGTCGTGTGCAAGAACAAATGCCAGATGAAGAAAAAAGCAGATAAAAAGGCAAGCAATATTATAATCACAGAACATTTGCATTTGCGCATTCATTGAAATGCTTCGAAAGGATTAATTGAAGACATATTCCTTGTTGCTAACTGCACTCAAAACTCCTACAATTGCTGACGAAAGCGACAGTTTATCTACAAGAAAATGTGCCACACCGTCAAAAGCGTGACTTTTATCGGTCACGCTGCCTGTGAAGAGCATTCTCAAGCGGAATTGATTCAAGTGACGAAATTCGGGTCATGCTCTCTCGCAAGATTACCATGAAAACTACACTATATAGTTTGCGTGAGGAATTTATAGAAATTACAGATGATAGAGGATTTACCGCGAGACTTCGAGACGCTTGAGGCATCTGGAAAATTTATATTCGAAGCGGCATGAACATGCTTAATCCCCGAGTAAATATAACGTGCTCTATAAATCCAATAAACACGGTGAATAATAAACATTTTCATATTGTAATTGCCTGATTAAATACGCAATTTGCCGTTAGTTGACTTCTTCACGACTTTGCATGCAATTTTGAACAATCATTGCATCCATTCATAAAATAATAGCAATGGTGACGCAAGTCTGGGGTTACTGATGAGACATTTGGGTATATTTGGAGTTTCTTAGACAAATTTGCTTATCCTGTTTGCCTTCTATGTGTGAGAAATCACAGAAAATGATTGGTTTTCTCTGCCAATGCACTCTTGACTGCCACATCACAGTGATTACCCATGTTAAACATCCTCTTGGGGGCTTGATTTCGTCCCACGGTGGCCTCAGTGACGCGATGAATAGCAGAAAACGCCTCAATGGGAGTACTTTAAAGCTGCTCTGACTCAGGCAAGGTAGTGAGCCAGTAAATGCCCATTCAATACTATCCTAATAAAATTTATATAATCCATACACACACAATACACGTGCAAGAGTGTTCATGAAACAGCAGAATTTTCCTTTTCTCTTCACCAATTATCTGTGTGTGAGTAATTTTCACTTATCTTCCAAATACCCCTGTCACCCTCGGTCACCTCTTTAGCCCGCCTTATCACCCATTATCATCTGAGAACATGACAATGAGATTTTTTGCACAATCAACACACGAGCGATTGATATAAAAAGCATGCCCCAACGTATTACTCCCAGTTTGTTTGACCACAGTGCTTCGTTGTGACAGGTGAAAATTGTAGATGCTCTCCTTGTGACAATCTTGTAATTTTCGCTCTTGATGCTCTAAGTGCTGCTCATCAATTACAACAGTTTTTTCTCTCTCGTGTGTTTTGGAAATGCTTCTCAACCTCTGTAGACTGTCGCCTCAAGAGTGACAAACTTTCTCAAAAGGACTCTTATTTATTCTGTCCAAGAAGGACAAATAAAATATTAAAGGACTGATTGTGTGTGATTTCCTAACATCGTCTCCAGCCAAGACCATCATCTTTCAGCTCTGGACGTAGATTGAAGTGTCGAAAAGGACGATGCAAGACTTCTGTGGAGGTCCACTTTGGGTGAGTGTAATAAATTATCACATAGTCAGTGTTATAAATTATTACGAAATTCGGGAAAATTGAATTTTCATCCAATTCCCACCCACACAACAAAACGCGATTAATGATATCAAGACTCAAATACGTGCAAAAATGTGTTGATAAAAAATGTACTGATAAATGGTCAGCGAAGTGACACAGTTGAAAAATCTCCTTTGGGCATTGAAGAAGAGAATATCTTACCCGGAAAAACCGTGAAAGATTAAATTTACATCTTCAGACATCATCAGTCCTCAGCAGATACATATATGGCAAGAACTGCATATATGTAGCAGGATAAGACATCACTCGCTGTATATAATGTATTGAAAAGACAGCAAACCAGCAGAATTTATGATTCATCGTTTATCTTAAAAAATATTAACATCTATTTTTGTGAGTGAGATAATTTCTGTCATGCCTCCAGAGTCACACAACCAATATGCGTTCATCACTATTACTTAAGCGCCTCTTTTCGATTTCACGCCATAAAATTTACTCCAATATTTTGGTACTCAAAGATGTGCACTTGAGAGCTGTGTGGCGATAAATTCAGACTTTCTGCTGTCTCACGCCCCTTTATCAGGAATTTTTGTAAAAATGTGGGAGTGTTGGATGAATTATTAAGTATCCGCAATAATGTTGTAGTGAAAAATCCACACTTTAGTTGAATGACTGAATTGCTAAACCAAGGGCAAATTTCCATCACTTATCACTACAATTTATTTAATTTCACAATATTAATATATTTCAGGATGACGATCTCACGTGGGCAACGGAAGATCCGGACTTTACGCCATGTTTTCATAAAACCATAATGGTGTGGGTTCCATGTGGTAAGTCATGTGCGGATTCTGTTGAGCAATCACTTGGACATAAAGATGTATCTGTTTTTTTTTCAAGGGTTCCTTATCTTATTCGCACCTCTTGAGTTTTACTTTATTGCCACTAGCCAAAACGGCCGTATTCCATGGAGCTTTTTCAACGTTGGAAAAACGATTACAAACTTCCTCTTGTTTACTCTTGCCACGGCGGACCTGGCAGTGGGAGCTGACCTATGGATATCCGAAGTGCCTGGAGTCTATCCGGTGCACATTGTCACGCCTGTGATTCTCATGGTGACCTTCATCTTGTCCATGACACTCATGTTGCTCCACAAACGCAAAGGCATCAGATCGTCAGGACTTATGTTTCTCTTCTGGCTTGCCATCGTTTTCCTGGCAATCTTCAGATTCCGCTCACAACTCATGAACTTCGATCCAGATGGTGAAACAACAGAGGAACAAATTGATTTCCACACATACCAATATGCGAGTGTTATCACGCACTTTTCCCTCTGTGTCATAATGTTGCTGCTCAACTGTTTCTCTGACAAGCCGCCAGAGGATAGGATCAAAGTTGGCAAGCCAAGTCCTGAAATATCGTCCAGTTTCTTGCGCAAGCTGTTCTTCCAATGGTTCGATCCCATGACATGGAAGGGTTACCGTAAACCCTTGGAAATAAGCGATATGTGGGATCTCAACACTGAAGATCAGAGTAGAAGTCTGATTCCCGGCTTCGATAAGCACTGGTACACAAGTGTACAGAAGAACCAGATGAAGAGTGATGCAAGTGCAAATACGAAGAAGAGCACTCAAAATGGATACAGCAATGGCACGGCTTTCCAGTCTAATAGTCAATTCAAACCTCATGGAAGAACGAATGGATCAGTCCTTCCAGCTATGGTTAAAGCATTCGGAGGACCTTTCTGGTTCGCTGGAATCCTTAAGCTTATCATCGATCTCCTATCCTTCGCCTCACCGCAGCTTCTGGGGTAAGAATAGTTGTTGTATTTATTTCTATTATAATACTAATTTTGCTTTGATTTTCAGACTCTTGATTGCCTTTACGAGTAATCTGGAGGAACCACTGTGGAGAGGACTATTCTATGCCTTCCTCATGTTCGCTGTGGCTTTGCTAACATTATTCTTGAACGGACAATACTTCCACATGACCTTCCTCGTGGGATTCCGAATTCGAAGTGCCCTCATCTCAGCTATCTACAGAAAAGCTCTGAGAGTGTCGAGCTCAGCCAAGAAGGACACCACTGTGGGAGAAATAGTGAATCTTATGGCAGTGGATGCACACAGATTCTTTGAGTTAGTGTCCTACTTGCACTTGCTGTGGTCCGGACCATTGGTTATGGCACTCGCTCTTTACTTCCTCTACGATCTTCTTGGCGCTGCTATCTTCGCTGGATTAGCTGTGATGATCCTGATGATTCCACTGAATGCGTGGATTGCGGTGAAATTGAGATCCTTGCAAATGGAGCAGATGAAGAAGAAGGATCATCGTGTCAAGATCATGAACGAAATCTTAGGCGGAATGAAGGTGCTGAAGTTGTACGCCTGGGAACCGAGTTTCGAGCAGAATGTAAAGGATATTCGTGAGGAAGAGATATCAGTATTGTTCAAGATGGCATACTACAGCGCAGGTACCTTCTTCGCGTGGACCCTAGCACCCTTTTTGGTGTCTCTGGCATGCTTCACAACGTATGTCTTCATGGATGAGGGAAATGATCTTGACGCGACCACAGCATTTATGTCACTGGCCTTGCTTAACATCTTGCGCATGCCTATGACGATGTTCCCAATGGTCATCACAATGTCCATGCAGGCCTGGGTTGCAGTCACTCGAATCAACAAATTCATGAATAGCGAGGAACTCGATCCCGACAATGTCACCCATCATCCGCACAAGAGCGCTCTAGTTATCGAGAATGGATTGTTCACTTGGGGTGAGGAAGAAGTCACGCTGAAAAATATTAACATGAACGTTCCCAAAGGTGCTCTTACTGCTGTTGTCGGACCTGTTGGATGCGGAAAGAGTTCCCTAATCAGTGCACTCCTAGGAGAGATGGAGAAGAAGCAAGGCAATGTCAATACCGATGGAACAATCGCTTATGTTCCTCAGCAAGCTTGGATTCAGAATGCTACGCTTCAGGACAACATTCTCTTCGGCATGAAAATGAATCGACAGCATTACGATAAGGTTATCGAAGCGTGTGCCCTGAAGGCGGACATCGATATGTTGCCAGGAGGCGATCAGACGGAAATCGGAGAGAAAGGAATCAACTTGTCTGGAGGACAGAAGCAGAGAGTGTCTCTTGCTCGTGCGGTATACAGTGGTGTTGATATATATCTACTCGACGATCCTTTGAGTGCTGTAGATGCTCATGTAGGGAAGCACATCTTCGACAATGTCATTGGTCCAAAAGGATTGCTGGCTGGAAAGACAAGGCTCTTAGTCACCCACGGAATCTCGTATCTTCCTCATATGGACGAAATTCTGGTCATAAGTAACGGTGAGATCAGTGAAAGCGGACATTATAAAGAACTTCTCGCCCAGAAAGGAGCCTTCTCTGAGTTCCTTGTGGAGCACTTACAAGAAATGGAAGATGATGAAGTCGATGAGATCAAGGAGGTTTTGGCCGTGAAGCCAGAGGGCAGACAACTTCTGGAACGCGCTCTCTCTATTCGATCAACATCCTCAAAGTAAGTATTACACGCTATAGCTAAAATCTATCTTCCTTCTTCAAATACAATGTGATTTTCTGAATTCTAGGGGATCAAAGAAGGGTTCTGTGAGAGGCTCTATGAGAGGTTCGATGAGGAAGAGGCCCAGCAACTCTAGCAAATTGGAAAAGGAGGGAATCATTGTGCCGAAAGTCGGAACAACTTTAATTGAGAAGGAAGAATCAGCCACAGGAAAAGTCAGCTGGGCAGTTTACATCAAATACTTCAAGGGCGTTGGAGTATGGATGACTTTCTGGGCTCTGTTGATGAATCTTCTGAATCAAGGTTTCTCGGCCGGAGCTAATCTTTGGCTGACAAGATGGGCTGAAGACGATGAAGCTCATCTTCCAGCAAACAGAGATATGTATTTAGGAGTCTACGGCGCTTTGGGCGGAGGACAGGCAATCACCCTCTTCTTCAGCACAATTGCACTGGCTATTGGATGCCTCAAAGCCGCCAAGACTCTCCATCACAAACTCCTGAGCCACACGTTGCGCCTGCCAATGTCATTCTTCGACACAACTCCGCTGGGAAGAATAATGAATCGCTTCTCCAAGGATGTGGACATTGCCGACAATATTCTGCCAATGTCCATCAGATCTTGGATCCTGATGGTCTTCTCTGTAGTGTTCATTTTCGTCGTTATCAGCATCACCACGCCAATCTTCATGAGCGTGATTATACCCATTGGTATCTTCTACTACTTCATTCAAACATTCTACGTAGCGACTTCAAGGTGAGATTGGTTATCTTGTTATTTACATTTAGCAAACACTTGTGAAATTTACAATTCGCGGCTTTGACTTGTTTTGACTTTTTCAATATTTATTTGCATTGTCTTTCGTTTAGGCAACTCAAGAGAATTGAATCGGTTACGAGGTCTCCCATCTACTCTCATTTCGGCGAGAGTCTCACCGGCCAGCCAACTATCAGAGCCTATGGCAAGCAAGACGGCTTCACGAAGCAGAATGAAGACAAAGTCGACTTCAACCAGATGTGCTCATATCCCAGCATCATTGCCAATCGTTGGCTAGCCATAAGACTGGAACTTGTGGGCAGTTTTGTCATCCTCTTCGCTTGCTTGTTTGCTGTTCTTGGCCGAGAAGACATTGACGCCTCGCTTGTGGGTCTCTCCGTGACCTACGCTCTGCAGACTACACAGGTTCTCAACTTCATGGTGAGAATGACTGCTGAGGTGGAGACAAATATCGTGGCCATTGAGCGCATGGAAGAGTATTCCCACGTGGAGAAGGAAGCCGAGTGGGAGAAGGGAGAGCGTGATCCTCTGTGGCCCAAGGAAGGGCGAGTTGACTTCGAAAACTTCCAAGTCAGATATCGCGAAGGATTGGATCTCGTTCTGAAAGGCATCACCTTTTCCGTCAAGAGCTGTGAAAAGATTGGCATCGTCGGAAGAACTGGTGCTGGAAAATCAAGCTTGACTCTTGCTCTCTTCAGGTGGGTTTATCAATATGATTTTAAGTCGTTTTCTTTATTTACGGAATTTCGGTTTTGATTGTTTGCAGAATTATTGAAGCTGCCGGAGGAAAAATCACCATTGATGATAAGAACATCGGAGAATTGGGTCTGCACAATCTCCGCTCTCGCCTCACCATCATTCCTCAGGATCCAGTGCTCTTCTCTGGCTCTCTCAGGATGAACATTGACCCTTTTAACTCCTACAGCGACGACGAAATTTGGCGCGTGCTCGAATTGTCGCACTTGAAGCACTTTGTGAAAGGTCTGCAGGCCGGACTTCAGCATGAAATTTCTGAAGGCGGCGAGAATCTGTCCGTTGGCCAGCGCCAGCTAATTTGCTTGGCCAGAGCTCTGCTGAGAAAGACGAAAGTGCTTGTGCTCGATGAAGCCACTGCAGCAGTTGATCTCGAGACAGATGATCTCATCCAGAAGACCATCAGAGCGGAATTCGCCGACTGCACAATCCTCACAATTGCCCACAGATTGAATACAATCATGGATTCGGACAAGGTGATTGTGCTGGACAAAGGTGAAATAGCAGAGTTTGACACTCCGACGAATCTACTGCAGAACCCCAATTCCATTTTCCACAGCATGGCAAAGAATGCTGGAATTGTGGGAAATTCGCAATAGAGCAGCACAGGCTGGATTCAATAGATGACAGACACTTAGGAAACAATGTGGGATAGCAAGCAATAGCTGATTCCTCAAAATGACGACTGATTTATAAATTAAAAATCACATTCGCATTCGTCAAAGAGATGTAAAAAGTTAAAAAAAAAAAAATGTATTAGACTGTAGTTTAAAAACAATTTTGTGACAGCATTGAGAGATTATAAAAGTGTAAAATATGTCCATATGAAGATTGTAATAATGTAGGGAAATAGCAAATATGTGAATAAAAGTTTATGTTTTATATATTTATGAAATAGAACAATGTTCAGTTTCTTATGTTTGCCACTGTTTCAACGCTCAAATTTACAAAGTTAAATGTTTAGACGAGTGGTTTGTGAACTGGGTAAGTATAAAAATTGTCCGCCAGGGGAAATTAAGCTGAGACACTCTGTTATCAAATGATGAAGCGAATATTATAATTCGGCAAAATATCTCCTCAAGTGCAAGGATTTGGTGAGAAAACAGTGTGAATGTGTCAAGAAACGCGCGTGTAACAATATCACGATCTGAATTTGTAGCAGTGCTTCTATATATCCGAGAAATTGCCCAAGTGGAAGTGCTTGCGCGCCACTGGAATCACTGATAAAGTGACAGACCCGCGGGGACAAATTGTCAGATGATAGAGTGACAATATGGCGATTTATTTTCAGACGTGTTGACGTTTCGTCTTGAGTTTTTCTCCCAAAATCGTAGTGTAAAAGTGCGTGAAAGTGTCGTGGAGTTGCGGAAAATTGCTGGGTAATTCACCCTCTGTCATTTGCATATGATTCCTCCGTGAGGCCCTTGTGCTATCTGTGAAAAGCGATCAATTGATTCAGTGGCATATGTTTACTGGAAGTGCGCTCGTAGGGTCGGTGGAAACAGTGGCCCCAAGCGTGGAAAAATTCATCACGACGTATGCAAAATAATCGATAGAGTGTCTGGTATTGGGCGATTGTTGGGGTTGATGGTGTTCTTGTGGCTTTCACCCCCCGTTGCTGTCCCCCACAGTTCCGACACACCATTTTTATGCTTCACCCGAATTGAAGTGACACAACAATTGCGATACGTTTCCGTTGCCATAGAAATCCTCCCATGGTCTCACCCCCCTGGCCTACCTCATGGTCGATCTCTTGCTCAACTTCCTGCCCAGACTCACCCCGTTGGCTGTCTGACCCGCGCGCGGGCAAATCTCCCGCCAAAATCGCCTTTCATCTCCGAGCGCGCGTCTTTCGAATCTCCGTCGCGAGATCTGCTCTCGCGTCGCTCTCAGCGGGCAAAAACCCGGCCGCACGAGAGAGTATCTGCCACCGTCCGGAGCGCGAGAGGAGTGAATCTCGGCGTCTCGCATTGGTCGCCAACGTCTTGTGATTTCCGGCCACGGAGCAATTACTATTATTAATTATGTATTTCTGATTAATGGGTCATCCCAGTGTGTGTGTCTCCCCGTCCCCAGCGCTGCGTGTGCCTCGAAGCGAGCAGTGAAAACTGAAAAATGAAAAGTGAGAAGTGATACCAAAAAGTGGCTTTTGTGGTTTTTCCTCACTGCCATAATACAACATTTTACTGGGGCTACAGAGAGCGAGCGCGCAAAAAACGTCTTCGCCAACTAATGTGCGTTATCATTGGTTAATGGCAAACAAGTGTTTCATAAATTTTTCAAGCAATGTCACACTAAAAATGTTTTAATTGCAATCTCTGTCCGTTTTTCTCCTCTTCGCACTCACACACCATGTGGGGAAAACTCTCAGGGTGGCGTCGAACATGCTCACACATTAACAATAATCATGTGAACACTGTGAAAAAATTTCGCTACGCACTATAAATGAGGGTTACAGGCGATCCATAAGAGAATGTAATGGGAATTCGGAAAAACAAGGCCTTAATTTGGAGTATTTTGTGTGAGAGGACTTTGTTTAATGGCACTTTCATTTCAAATCACCTTGAGTCAATATAACTTTTTTTTGGGATATAAAATCCTTTTTTATTTGCTCAATTTGTGTTTAGTAATTTGTTGAGATTGTATGAATGTAATAAAGATTAAACAAAAAGCTTTCCTTTATTATAATTTATCGTGGCTTTGTCACCTGGCGTTGTGAAGTGATTAATAAATGTCCTTAATATGCTCCGCCCACTCAATGGCTCCGCCTCTTTTCGCATTGCTTCTGAATGATTGAATTTTGACTTTCTTAAGTTGCCTAATTTAAATTCTGAACAGAACAATATCTTTCTAATTTCTCTTAGTGTTTTTTTTCACTAAAAGTGTTGGATGTATCAGAATTTCATACAGAGGAAAATCAACTGGGGGAAATACAATACACTTTTCTATCCGTTTACCCATTTTTCCTCATCGCACGTTTCACGTTTTGAGCGCTCAATCGATCGATTGATTGAAAATTCTATTCGTGTTGTGGCCAAAGAGTCGAAGTCAGGGTGGGCTCGTCGGGGGCAATCCCCCATTGGGGGTAACATGATCTCTGCATTTCTCATGTGTTAGTTCTCAGCCAGGAAATTGAATGGGGAATGTCTGGTGCTCAGCTTAAATTCTAATGGCCATTTAATTGTGTAATGTCTTGTAATCATTTTATGAATTGTTTCTAATGAATACTGACACTCAAAAACTGTGTTCTTATTACCGATTCATTGGGGGTGATGATGATATGAATAGAAATGTCTCGATGGCAGCAATATTTAATTTTGGGGATGGAACAGAGTGTCTTCGTGGGCGTAGCATTCGAAAATATGTATCATATAACGTGAGAAAATGGTTTGTTTCCCTTTGGCCACATCAATGGCACCAAATTTGAGCAATCAGAGTGTACAAAATGTATCAATTAAATGTCTAATGCCACTTTGCGGTCAAGTGGTCGAGGAAGCACCACTTTAGAATCATTGCGATTTCGGCAGCACTGCTGGCTGTGGCCTTTCCTCTGTCTCAGGGCGCGCATCCACCTAATTTCGATGCTGACTATGTTGAAATAATACGTGAAGCATTACAATATACTGTGTTTCCATATGAGACGTAGGAGACAGAAATACGAAGCCACGGACTGACAAGACGATCTACATTGTGACCCACAAAATATTTTATATAAACTCATATACAGTACGCATATTTATGTTTACGTCCCCACTCCACTCCTCGTGCGGAGTAGACACTTTTTCAGAGTGGCCCCTAAGTTCAATTATCCAATTGTCGATCGATTTTGTGCGCGCAGTCACTACAGCTCTGACTCTATTGCTTCGCTTGCCACTTTCCAGCCTTATCAGTGCGGAGCTCTGGCACCTGGGACGTGCAATTGTTGAGGAAGACCGCAGGGAAAGTGTCGAGTGAGCCACATTTTATCAGTTCACTCGACAATGTGGAGCGAATTGTCTCGAGAGGAGTTGTTCTGCGATTCTCACCAGAATCTTCCGGCTTGGCTGCGATTAGCCAGGAATATAATATTATTTTCTCTATATTTTCCAAAATTCCTCAATCACTCTCTTATCATCCACCATTCACGCTTTCTTCAAAAGAATCGCCTTGGCAATGTTCAGATAAAATTTATTACTGGCAAACCCCTCGCAATGATTCTCGCTTTTTTGTGCGACGTCCCTCAATGAAATTTCCTCAACAATAGTAATTTTGAAAATAAAAACCTACACGTCAGAGCCACGCAATGTTCGTGATAGTGGAGATTAATCAAATGACAAGAGCGAGAGAGAGAGATAGGGAGTGAGAGGGCACTTGAAAGCGCGTCATTTCATTTCAAATAAATAATGCATTTAATTAATATTACAGCTTTTAGTGCATCTGGAAATGTGGTCAAAGTTGACATAATTGGATTATGGAATTGTGCAATTTTTCTGCGGAAATACTTAACACATTGTGCCACTGCAGAGAGAGAGTGAAAAGCTTGAGTGGAATTTGAGCGACAATTGAAATTCCAGGTGCAATTTCGGAGTGACGAGAGACCCAGAAATGTTATCAAAATGTCAATAGAATGGGGCAATGTGTCGCTTCAAATACTAATTAACATTATTATTTCTTCCATCTCATGTACAGTGTATTCTCTGGTCATCTCACTCACGCATGACTCTCTTCGCGATAAATTATTGCCTACAATGAACATGAGAAAATATCAGCAAGTAGTTGATAGTGGCAATAAATAATCATTGCCTTCAATCACAACCACCAGCAATAAATCCTCTCAACGTTAAACAACACAACTCAAATATTTGAGCACTTCTTTGCCACCTCGATGGTATTCAGAGTGTGAAAATCTGTCGCCAAACCACAAGAATCTCTCTGCTCTGCTATGGCAGAATTCTTTCCATGTCGCTGAAGAAAATTGAGTCTCTTTTTCTCCATCACAGCTATTTTAGCGGATTGAAGTCAGTCAGTAGAAAATTGTATGCAGAAATATGACAAAATGTCGCGCAGTCATTTTTTGTCTGTCGTCGAGGGGCGAATAAGTGGGCATTTTAGTGGGAAATATTTTGCTTCTTACCCATAAAGTATCGCTGAATTGATTTTAGAAATATGCACAGATGTTTTCCGATACTTTTCTAGGCGCAGAAAAATTGCCACTTGCTCACCTTTAAGTGTATTATAAGTGTATGAAAGGTGACGAGAAGCGACAGAAGCGTCAATATATGAAACCATAGAGAATAAACTGCACAATTTCAATGACCTATGGGAACAGTATTGAGCAAGAATATTTGTGAGACTGAAGCCTTACAGTGTGTCGTTCACGAGACGAGGGTGCTAATGAAAATTGAATCGCTTAGCGGTTTCACTGATTAACTTATCTTGATTAAGTACTAATTTTCATACATTTTTACCTCATCTGAGGGAATTCCTTTCCATATTGCCGCAATGACAGTATCTGGCCGAACACTGACCCTGGTGGAAAGGAGTAGCTTGCAGGTGCTCACAGTCTCCCTATTGTAACTGTTCTACGCCGTATTCTCGTGACATGAAACGCTATATTGCTTATACACATAGATAGATTTTTCTATGAGCTGAGACTGAGGGAAGAGTGGCGAAATGGAATGAATTTTGTTAACATTTTATTAACGCATCACGTCTTCGAGTAATTTACATCACTTACTCTCTCGTATTTGACTATGATGTTTACGAATTCTGGAGATGAACATGAACACCTCGATGGCATCTCATCTGGCTTCTGCCGACCATTCACGTGGTGTTGGACGATTGAGTTGGGAAGGATGGTTGGAGCTTGTGGACAAGTGACGAACATTTATTGGTTTTCTGGTTGAAAAATGTGGAAAAGTGGTGGAGGAAAAAACGGCATAATTTTTCATAGCTCTTGATGTGATTCAGCGATAAAAGTCCGCGTTTTATACACTGGGTGCACCTCAAATGGGAAAAATATAGAGTGTAATTCTGTCTAAGCAAGGTTATTGTCATTTGTGTGGGGACAAAAGCTTTCTCAATTAATGTACTTTTTCTCTCTTGCTTCTACCATGCGCGCTTCATGGTCACAGGAGTGAGATCTGCAGGATCCTGATGAGCTTCTAATGAGTGGACAATGGATCATCATGGCTATTATCCGGATGTGAACGCATATGCCGGCGCAACGGGTGAGATTGGCCAGCAGTTGCCTCTACAGCAGCAACAGCAGCAGGCGACAATCTATCCCTTGCCACACCACCAGGCCTACCAGCAGCCGATTCCTTCGCTCCAGCAGCAGCCCAGTCAGCAGATCCAGGCGACGCAGTTGTACCACCAGAAGAATGCCCAGCAGATGCACTACAGGAAGCACGATATCCTGGACTCTTACGGTGCCAATGGAGAAAATCTGCTCAATTATTCGGTGAATAGTGGCGAGAGTCCCGGTGGTGCCATTGCCCAGTGCGGCGTGGATTATTCTGCTGTCCAGTACGCCAAGAGTGGAGTTGAGCAAAATCCCACCTACTACTATTCCAAAGTTCAAGCTGGAGCTTACGATGCAAACTACGGAGGATATCAGAACTACAGCGCAACTGCAACTCCCACGTACAACAATGCGTCCTCCACATCGTCCAGTCCTATCGTGCTCAGTGACTATCCGGAATCGCCCAAGAGTCACGTGTCAAATACATACGGCGGTGCAATCAAGTACAATGGCTATCAAGTGGCGGGAGGTTACAAGAATTCACCGGCAGCACCCGTGGCGCCAACGCAGTGGACAACTCCCGTCCAGTCAGCTCAAGTTCCTCCGGCCAAAGACATGAGGCATTCTTATGGCATGGTTCCTGTGCGACATCCATTCGACGATTCCTACAGCCGATCGGCAGTGTACATGCGACCTGGATCCCATCCTTATCACATGACACAGGATTATGGCTATGCGGAAAAGTACCAGTCAAATTACTTCACTCCCACGAATCCCTACAAAACAGCAAGCAATGGTGAGTCCAACCATATGAATCCTCTGAAGAACTAATTACTGAAAAAGACTCTTTTACATTGCAGGCAAATACCCAGTCATGATGGGCTCTTCTCCGCGATCTGGAAGGACAATGATCCAGTCAACGCCAGAAGCGCCTGTTCCGCATCCCTATTACAACATGATGCGGCCCGGAAATGGTTATCAACAGCCAACTAGTCAAGTTTACAATCGCCCAGCCACACATCACGTGCCGCAGAAGGAAATGTACATGGAGAATGGCATGTACGACGATCCCTACGGCGCCAAGATAAACTACAACACTCCCCCGAAGTACATTCCACAGTACGAAGACTACCACCATCATCACCATCGTCACTCCACCAATCAAATCCCGCAGCAATCGGCAATGAGAAGCTCAGTGATCCCTGGAAGCTATCAGGCATCGAAGATTGTGTATCAGGGCTCAAGAAATCCCAACGAAATGTGCTACACGAGTGGGTATCAAGGATCGTATCCTGTGAGTCAAGCTGCTCCGCAACAGCCCAATCGCGTGGGGTACTATGATGTGCCTCAGCAATCTGAGAAGTCCTACATTGATTTGGAGGAGCAGATAAACAGCTCTAAGATCTTGAAAGCGGGTCGCCCACAAATTTCTGATTACTATCAAGCGTCACACTATCAGTATTTGGGTCATCATGGCCAGGTTGAGGATCTAACGTCTGACCCACAGGTATAATTAATAAAAAAATACCATCAATATATTTTTCCCGGATCACCACAAAGTTGAATTAATGTTTAATGGTGCAATTTTGCAGGTGCCTCTCAAGAAAACCAACGTGCGAGACTTCCTGTCATCGTGGAATGAGGATGAAGAGGAGGAGAACAAGCAAAGTCACGAACACAATCGCTCTGCTCCGGATATGAACAGCGTGAGCTGTAGCTATGGGAGCTCCATTTACGACATGAGTCGGCCGAAGGAGTTCGACACTGAAGGTAATCCCCGAATTCACGTGGGCATCACAATAGACAACAACACCACAAATCAGAGTATCAACCTGCCGGATATAATAATTGACATTGAGAAGCCGAAGTTGATGCCTCCTGAAGACAATGTGGTCGTTAATTCGGAGAAACTTTACGTTCTAGAGTCCATCGATGTGCCTTTGTCGGAACTCAACAAGTACAAGCACTTGAGCGTAGTGAATAAACTACCTGAGAATATTGTGCACTTTGCCAATGGCGAATCGGAACAGGATGGTAAGGATTTTGCCGCGAGTGTAGAGAACTCCCTAAAGTTCATTGAGGAAATTGAGTCGAATCATGAAAACTACTTCAAGAGTGACTTTGAGATGAATGTGGAATATGATGAGAAGGATGCTGAGCCTGTTAAACAAGCTGCTCCACCAGTGAGCCAACCGGAGAGGAAGGAATCTGTGATTGTGGCAAATGGTGAGGCAGACAAGACTTCTCTTGAGTGTTCCAAGAAAGCCAAGAGAAAGAAGAAGCGCCGATCCTCAAGTATCGCCAGTGTGGAGTGCTATCCAATAGCACCGCCAAAGAAGATCAAAACACTCCAGAAGCTATGCATTACCGTGATAAATTCCAAAGATTTCCGCAAGTCCTACGAAAAGTATCTCACGTGTAAGCGGAAAGAGGCTCCAAAGCAGTCGGTTGTAAAGAAACAGAAAATTTGCCGCTACACTAAGAGGTACTGTCGGCGAGTGCCCAGTCTGAAGGAGCTCTGCGAGAAGTACTTTGTGCCTGTTCGCCAACCACAAAGTCTCAAAGAGGTCTGCGAAGCCTACATCTGTAATCACAGGAATCTCTTTGCGCTGGAAGAAGTGCCTCGAGTGCCTAGATTGAGTGATCTGTGTGAAGAAGTGCTGAAGATCAACAATTTCATAATCAATCTCGATGATTTCAGTGAGGCTCCAGATGGGGCGAACATCTGCTTTGATCTCATGATCTCTACTGCTGGTCAAGAGCTTTTGCCTCAAACCATTAGTCCGGAAACTCTCCTTCAACCCACGCAAACGGAGGAGAACTTCCTGGACATGGATGCGAACTATTTCTCTGATTCTGATACTTATCGTCTCTTTGATATCTGCGAAAATAATCACATCCAATCCGAGGAGATAATCCCTGTGGATGTGGCTCGAGATAGGAAAGAGAAGCTCTTTGAATACCTGCGATCGAAGTATATTCAGAGGCCTCATCATGAGAGGTTGTTCTTTGTAAAGAAGACCACAAGAAAGTACTTCTTCTACCAGCGCTACTCACGATTCCTATTGAGGATGTATCGGCGAGAGAAAAGCTCTGAGGGACAAAAGCTTCCGGCGAAGAAGAAGCGCTTGAAGATTGAAAAGAAGCGTGAGGGAAAGCAGATTCCGAGGAATCACGAGAACTCTCTGAACAACAATTACAGTCCAAAGAAGAGTGGGAGTGAGGGTGAAGGTCGAGATAAGAGGGTACAAAAGAGACATTCTCGAGTGGAGAGATCGTCACAGGTGGAGCAAAAGAAGAGACGCGTCTCGGAATCTCATCGTGTTGCCAAAGATCTCAAACGCCAACATGCAAGTGCATCTGCGACGAAGAGAAAGGCGAGTGTGGAGTCGCGAAAGGGCCAGAGGAAGCTCAATTTTGATGAGATGCTGCTCAACATTGACTCGTACTACACGAAAACCATTGGGAGGGTGAAGTCCTGCTCGAGGGACTCGGACGACAGCAGCAGCAGCAGCGAGCGGAGTAGTTCCAGCAAGAGCAGCTCCAGCAGCTCAAGCAGTTCAAGCAGCACGAGTAGCAGAAGCTCATCGAGCTCCTCGTCTTCATCTACGTCCTCGTCATCTGGATCAGGTACGCGATCGCCGTTCGTGAAGCTCGAGAGGAGTGTCCTCATCGATAAGATGGGGAAAATGTATACGTAGCATTTTCCTTCAAGAATGAGGGCCTTTCTTTTGGTCCCTGCTTGACATATATTTTCTATACGGTTTGAAGAAAATGAGTACAAATAATTTCTTCTGCGGCAAATTATATTTTGGATTAGGCATAAAACTGACAGCGAAGATTTTTTCGCTTAGCAAATTTCACACTAAATCGAGCCATTTCCCGCAAAATGCGGGAATCCCAGAAGACACAATCAAAGACACTGAGAATACCAAAATGTGCAATTAATATATTATTCTAATGACCTAATCTATTCTTCCTCCATAAGATGATTTATATCGCTTTCTGTTTAGCATTAATTTACTTACAAATACACATTTTGTTTACATTGGTTTTCGCTTCAGTGAGTAAGAAAAATTTCGTCTTCGTCAATACAGTTCCGTATCAAAATTATTGACACATTTCAATGGTTTAAAGTTTATTCAGTTAATCTCTTGAGATCTTGCGTCAGCATTAAAAGATCAACGTTAAAGTTTTTGTTTTTAAGAAATGGTTATTTCCTGTGGGAGTTTTTATTTAATTTTATTTTGTTGTTGAAATGGACATTTTATGTTGCTGAATAAATAAAAGACGAATAAAATGAAAAAAAAAATCATGGCTAGAAACAAAAAGTGATCTCAATGAAATCATTTTCTAAAATATACATATTAACTATATCTTGACGATTGAGATTGAAAAATGACGATTTTCAATAGAAAGACAAATTGAGAAAAATTATATTAATTGTTCGGAAAGGGAGTTTGAGGAAGAGAAATCAAAAGAAAAAAAATGTTGTGTTGTTTAAATTTTAAGGAAATTTTAATGCAAGATGGGAATGAATTGAGTTTGTGCAAAAAATATATTTATATCTATATATTGATAGTCATCTACAAGATGTTGTTGGCAGAGGTTTTAAACTAAATGTACTTAAATGTGTGATTGGCGGGGTTGATATTAGTGTGAACCAAGGAAAAATTTACAATGAAATTGTAGAATATCCCAATATTTATTCATATTGAGTGTTATATTTACAAATATATTTTATAGAAGAGCATAGTCAAGATTTATTCAAGTGCAGACATCAAATAATCATTATATTTACCAATAGAAAAAAAAGAATATTTATAATACACTGTGCAGATTGTATATTTACAAGAGATAAGAAGAAATATTTATAAAAAGATTACTAAGATGAATTTATTCACGCGTGCGTGTGTTTGTAAGTGTAGTAAATTTGAAAATATAATGCTACTAGAGTAAAAATGAGTGAAAAAAGGAAAAAAATAACAGGTTCTAAGGGTCCAAAAACGCGAAGAGTTTTCATAAATGTTTTCAATATACGAAACGGAAAATGTCATTCGGGTGAAGAAACCGTATTCATTAGATATATAAGAGAACCAAGACAAATTTGTTGAGGCCATTGTAGATTTCTGTAGCAAATTGTGTTTTCCTTCTTCTTAATTCAAATCCCACCAATTTCATTCCTTTTCAATTTTATTGTAGGTGTTATTTTTGATCATTTTTCTACACTTGTAGATTTAGATGAATATTAAAAATGCTTTTCCTTTTTGGCAAGTGGTTGAGAAGGCTTAAGTGCATTTACTAAGGTTTTTTAAGGAAACAATCCAGTGAATGAGAAATTGTACAATGAAACAGTGTTTTGTGGAATCTCTTGGGATTTATTGGAGATTTTTTTTTTTAATTTAATATACAAATATGCAAATCTGTATTTTCAAACTCACAGAAACAAACACTTTTACACACTTTTAGTGCCTTGCTGTGGAGCGATGTTTTGTAAAGGATTTATTTAGGAAAATAGCAAATGAAATCACCAAAGCTCTAACTAAATAGTATATGGACAGGTTTTACCCCAAAATTTCACAGTCATTTTACACTTTACCTGATGCGATGAGAAATTCCCTTTTTTGTGTAAATAAACATTGTTATTTAATATCTATCGATTACGACATCTATGTTGGTTGGTTGGAAGTGAAAAAAAGTATGAAATAAATAATGAAGAATTATTATTTGCCTCTTAATGCACGACTATTTCCTCTCAAACTGATGCCCATCAATTGATTTCACAGATCATATTCGGAGAGAGTCTCTTCATGAGTCAACGAACCGCAGTGTTTTTCACTCGGCGAAACTCTGGGTGATTTTAGCACGCGAAAGAATGCCTCTTTTAGCACTTTTCCGGACAATGTACTTCGCGATTAATTTGCATGTCCATTCCATGTGATTCACTGACGATAGTTATTATTTTTATCACTTCTCTGCACCATGAAAAAATGTGTTTCAATGCTTTTTTGCTGAATGATTGCGTTCATCATGAATTCTCAAATCTCTTCTGGGGTCAAATCAACTAGAATTCATAAAAGATTTGGCTAATCTCTTAGCTTTGGTGTTGGAAAACAAATCCATTTGGGAAAACCATATTTCCTTGTGTTGAGGAAATGAAAAAGTGCGTATTACATTTTCTCTGGTCTGCATGAGTGATTGAAATATATTATGAAACTCATGAAGCTTTTTACCGAATCACGAAAAATTGCCAAGACCGATTAATTTCCCATAAATTCGCTTATGTAAATGCAAAATGCCTAATTGGAGGTTATATTGAGTATCCCATCAAGGTTTTGTTTCCTCAGACGCAGCAGACAAAATTCAGCGGTTGTTTGGTGAATTATTTTATTGTTCATTTCAATATTCACTAAAAAAAAAGAATTCACATCAAAATTTTACTTGCCAAAAAACAGTTCTTGCAAATAAACCATTGAAAACCTCAAATTCACCTGAGTGATTGTATTATTAAAAAAAAAATCCTCTGAACTTTTGCATTTATATAAATTTCGAAGCTTTTCATTGTGTTCTAACATGAAGTCACGCAAGTGCCTTTTGGTGAATTTCTAACAGATCACTTGTGGGCCTTTGGATACATTATTCAAACTCTTCCAGTCTTCAGATGTTCACTTTCATCACTTCATACTTGAATGAGAACACCTGCGATAATGGTAACTGTCGTGAGAAGAGCGGCTGACATGGTCTTTGAGACTGCAGCGCTCGTTGGCTGGGAGGCCGAGAGTGTGGCCTGGTTTGTCTGCGTCTGCACGGGTTGATTCTGGAATGACGACGCTGGCGGCGGCGGAGGATTGCTGAAGGGCGGCTGAACGGGCGCTTGGGGATTGTATTGACCTGGGTAGGCAGCCAGAGGCACGCCATTGGCCATCTGGGGCTGCTGCTGCTGTGGCGGATACAGACACTGAGGCGGAATGGCCAGAGGAGCCGGAGTGCTGGTCGGCAAATCCGTGGCTACAGTTGTTGTTGTACAGTTTTCAGCAGTGCAGTTCACTGCATCCGTTGTACTCGTTATGCCTTCGGTGGTGGTCGACATTTCGCCGGTTGTAGTGGGAACTCCGACTGAAGTTGTGGATGTTTGATTCAACTGCTGTGTTTGATGCATTTGGTTCATTTGGTTCATTTGGTTCATTTGGTTCATCTGGTTCCAATACGGAGTGCAGTCAATTGGGAAGGGAGCCAGAGGAGCAGAATAGACTGGCTCCGTTCCAGGTGCATTCGCCGGCAGGGTTCCATTAGCCGGCACTGCAGCAACTTCGCCAGGAGCAGCAGGAGCCGCAGGGGCCGCTGGAGCAGCTCCTGGAGCCGCCTGTGTCCCATTTTGAATGATGATGGTATTATGCTCACTGGGCTTAAGGGCGCCATAGAGAGCAAGACCACCAATTCCGGCAATTGCAGCTGTTTGCAGTGCTGATCCGACGCCACTTCCTGATGATCCCTGGTTTCCGTAGTAGTTATTCACCATTGGCTGACCACCATAACCGGCCTGAGGATAGCCTCCAGGATAGTTGGGATGACCATAGCCAGGCTGTCCTGGCTGCCCAAATGCCGTTTGCTGAGGATATCCAGCTGAAAGTACAACGAATGATGACCTTTTAGTGCCACACTTTTCTCTTTATACCCTTGCGTCACTCTTTACTCATTTAATTTCGGACACATTCACGCATTCATGACGCATTACAAACAGCCTCATGAGAAAAATCAATACAAATGGACAATGGTGAGGAGCTGAAGAAATGTGTCATGGTATTTTCTTCACCGCAAATAAAACACAGAGTGGCTGTGATGTGAAATCGCAGCTTCTGGAATTCCTCAGCGGCAAGATTTCCCTGATTCTATTGTCTTCGTCAACAATCAAACATGAAGGAGGAGCCGAGATTGGAAATTAAACATCTTATCAACTTCTGCACATAAACAATTCTTTTGCTGCGTGGCGCAGAAGTCAAGGTCTGCCAGAGTGATTAGGAATCTGCATACGTGTGTTCTGGCATTGGTTGTGAAGAAATATTGAAATAATTCATGGTATTTATTTTTCTTCGCGCTGAAGGTGACAGCATGAGAGTTGAAACGCTAGCAAATTATCACTTTGGAAATCTAGAATGCAACTAGTAATTTTTTATAACCAGTTTTTAGTATTTGCTTCAAATTTTCGAATTGAATTCTCTGTAAAGTGTATAATAACAATAAAATTAAAACCAATTGAACAATTAATGCTCATAAAACCGCTGATGCGACATTTCTCTCATCAATAAATGTTTACTTTTTGTGGAAGTCTTCTCGAAATAGAATTGTGTCACAATCGTAGATGCATTTCCTGATTCAGACGTTTTTTATTCGCCATTTATTCAGGAAAGTGTTTCAATTTCACATTCACACCGTGGATTCGGTAATTTCAACAGAAATCATTTTTATGAATCATGCAGACTTTTGCGTCATTAATTCAATTGACTTTAATGGTCAGAGCAAACTCCACGTGATATGTGTATTGTTGGCTTTCGATAGCCAAGGTGATCCCCAGCCAAGGGGTCAGTCATTCCGTAAACAAGATGTGAAGGAGATAATAAGAAAGATAACGCTCAGCGCGCAAACTTTGGAAGCTCTTTTTACACTGGATTTGAGCAAAACGTCGTTCACGTTGTGATGAGCCCCTTGTCTTGAGTCCGATTTCACTCAATTAGCGTGGCTTTACGAGAGGTTCCGCTTACCTGGAGGGACGCCTTGGTGAGGATAACCTCCGGGCTGTTGGTATGGCGGCGGGGCCCCGGCGTAGTGAGGCTGGTTGGGCACTCCTTGAGGGCTGTAGGGCGGCGGAGCTTGGTAGCCAGTGGCTGCGTTCGGCTGCGCATGGGGCGAGTAAGGAGGCGGCGGGCCGTGATTCTGCACAGCTGAATAAGGCGGCGGATTGGCGCCAGACTGAACTGGATACGGAGCAGAATTCACTGGCGCGGCATTCTGCTTCTGCGCTGGCTGATCCACATTCCAGCCGATGGGTCTATTGCTGCCTCCAGCTGGGTTTGCGGGCTGCGAGTTCGTGTTCCAGCCGATGTTCTGGGACGGCTGCTGTGCCGGAGCTGGATGGGCCGCTGGAGCAGACGGCTGTTGAGGCTGAGGACGGTTGGGTTGCTGGTTGTATCCTGAGTAACTCAGTCTGGCCTGGTCGGCGTGTGAGTTTGAAGTCTGAGATGGCTGAGTATAGGTCGGTTTGGAGACTCTTCCTGTGCTGGATCCAGTCCTTCTCGAGCTGGAGGTTTTCCTAGCATCGCCCACAAGAGCGAATGACAGGAGGAGAACAGCGATGCTGAGGGTTTTCATGAGTCGCAATGACTCTTGTGACATTGTCCTGGCCATTGTCGGCACTGTGCCAAGGAGAGGAGACAAATACTGGTCAATATAGTGTCTTGTTTCTCCCCGGATCCACTGAATTGTGAATTTCCAAGCACAAATTCACGCCTCTTACCTTCGATACAGTCCGCTTTAGGCACTTTCTCTGGCTACGTGGTGGCTTCTGGAGCGACTCTGAGGCGTATGAGGAACTGCGATGGAAAATCGAGGGAAATCCCACTGCACAATTTTCCTCACGCACACTTTTTCGTCAACTTTTTCCACCAGATCTCAACACAGTTTCAAGGCTGCGAAGTATGCTAATTGAATTGTATGGTCGTCACGCTTCAATATCTCTAACGCGTCTCTTCTGGTGCCGTTTTGGCGGGGATTCACAGTGAAATCTCTCGCGAAATGTCCACTTTATCACCAGCAAGATGCCTCCCACTGTCGCCAATCTTGCTCCTGCCACGGAATCACTTGATAGAGGCACTGCGTCCCTCTTGAAAGGTCACTCAGAAATGCGTCGAAGTGGCACCAGAGCCGTGTGCCCACTTTTCACACTGACGGTTGAAAATAAACTGAAGAATGAGCTCATGTACAGTGTTTCTCTGAGTGTAGTTGTGTTCCCTCACTCCGCCAATCTCACTGAGAGTTTCGGCCAGATGAGGTCACAAGCTCCCGTGAGCACAATACAGGCAAACGACTTAAGAGGCATGCAAACAAATCGATCTCAATTTGGAAGAAAAATTCACACATTTTCGGGACCACTCCGCCGCCGCCTTGCCTAAGCCTTTACCTGAGAAGTGAAACCACGCGAACAGATTGAGTTGTTTTAATTTGGGTGTTCTGAATGTCAGAGGCACAACTTCAAGACATCCGACTAGAGTAACAGAATTATCTGGTCATGTGATTTTTTTTTACTCGCAATAATAATTCCAATAATTCAATCTTTCATCATTATGACAAGAAGTTGCAATTTTCACACATTTGCCCAACATTTCCGTCTCCCTAAACAAGCGCACGAGAACAACATTTCAGGGTCAGAGAGACAAAAGTTGTACCCGGCGAGCAAAAACCGGGAATTTCTGCGAAAGAAATAGGGAAGAACAAAACACAGTCTCGTCTTCCAACTGCCAAAATCCATCAGCCACCTTTGCAAAAACATTCCTCTTCGAGCCACATGAAATGTAGAAGAGATTTGCAAGATTGAAAGAGTTGAATCATGGACAAAAGAAACTTCTCGATGATAAATGAACGCTGGCAAATTTGCGATAGTGACTGAATTCACAGAGATTTCCAATGAAATTTCCACGCGATTTTCTCGAGGTGAGTGTCATTTGCATATTGTGCAACAATTTAATGAAACGGACGCGCGATGAATGCAATTGAAAAAAAATATGCGCGAGTATGGCTTTGGCGTGTGGGAAAAGTATAGAGTTTCCTTCTCATCGCGGGGTGAGCAATTGCTTATCGATTGAAAATTGTTGCCATTGTCCAGAAAATGGAGCAATTGAGAGTTTCTTCGATGAATGTAGGAGTATTTACAGATATAGTTGTGGCAACAATTCAAGCTGTAAGTGGCTGAAAAGGGTGTATTTCATCATAAGAGTCCTTAATGACCAAACTTGTTGAATTATTGATCCTGTCCTGAGTCATGTTTCTGAGAAATTTTCACCAAAAAGACGCATTCCTCTAGTCATTGAAGTGACGGCTCGTGGCGCCACACACAAATAGACACGATGGTCACGAAAAAAGGCAATATCGTTCATTAATTAATTAAGAGGAGTGTTAGAAAATAAGATCAAAGGTGGACTGGAATTCATTCGCCAACGACATGGGTTTGAATCTCAACTATTAACACACCCTCAATGCGACTGTGGCGCACCCAAACGTAGGTGAATGTAAAGCTATTGAAATTCTTTTGCGCCAAAATTGGTGCTTTTCAGCTCTCTCCACATGATTACAGCATAAGAGAATTTCCTTTCTTAATTAATTGTCTGAAATATCTTAATAGTGTTGGTGGCTCCATTGCGATGTGATGAGAAGAGCAAATACGAGTGGTCAGAATGCGATATTCCCTGCTGATATTTTAATTAACACCTCAACACTATTGCGAAAGATTTATTGTACATACAGCGTAAATATTCGTATTTTTGCATACGAGAAAATTTAACTATGACTTCGTGAGAATTTCATATTTTCATCTTTTCAACCACATCTAAGGAAAAATTTTATCAGCTTTTTACCACTCTCATTGGTAATTTCAACTAATGTTTATTTCCCGTGCTGATGTCTTTCTCTTGAGCTGCAACATATCACCTTTGGGAAGCGCGAGTGGAATCCGCGATAATTCGGCTAGTCAGTTGCGAATTGGTCGTCGAGTGGTGCGGATCTCTTTGGCGCGCAATGGAGCCTCTTCGGGTGATTCTCATCGTGATGATCCTCCTGACTTGGCCCTCGGTTCAGGGAAGGCTGAAGAAGTGCTGCCCGCGTGGCTTCGAGTTCAGTGTAATCGTGAATGAAGAGGGAAGACAGTCGTACGACTGCATGCCCGATCGTGAGAATATCACAGTGTTCAATGACGAGGATTTCTTTGGGGATTTTTCCGCTGGTGTTGAGAAATCGAGCTTTCCCACCTGCTCGGAGAGACGCCTGCAACTGTTCCGCTTCACGCGAGAGCTTATTTCCGTGTCACCCAACAGCTGTGTGGACGTCATTCAGGGCGACTACATCCTTCTCACGTGTTCTTCAAAGCAACCCATTCCCGATGCCCTCACAGTGCTCAGTGTGCGGAAGTGCTGCGGTCAGGACTCTATATACGATACCAAAGTTCGAGAGTGTGTCTTCCCATCTGACGCACCCCTGTTTGAGAATAGTTCATTGCGAAGTCTGCTTCCTCCCGGCTCTTCGCCCCTCTTCATCCGCGGAGTTCCGCAGTGTCAGAAGAGTGAAGTTATGGTGATGTACACTTCCAGTTCGCACGAGATTGCCATCTCCGGACCAACGCTAATGATCACTACCTTCGATCGGGGACGTCCTGTGACGGAATACGTTGATCCTGACGCTTTCTGCTTGGACAGTTCTCCAACATTGGAGGATGACTCGCGCTGGATGGTGAGAGTGTGTCAGCACGAGAACATCTGCCAGAGGATTCCCTGCGTTCGGAAATGCTGTGGCCACGAGGAGAAGATGGCCAAAGTGGATGGACGCGGAACTTGTCTCTCACATCCCGTGGATATTTTTCCCATTTTCCACATTCTGGATGGAGAGGAATTTCCCGAAATCGATCCACCAACTTTTCAACCCAAAGGTGAGATGTTTTACTCAAAATAACATTTCTGAAGAAATTCCTTACGCGTCAGATCATCAAATGATGAATAAGAGAAACTATGGTTGATTCAGAAGCTGCATTTTATTCAGAATTATCGGAATTAGATTGCGAATAAGCGAAATGATAGAAATTGATTTTGTGTGTGTTTAATTTGCAAATACAGAAGAACAATGCCTTTGTACGCAGTCAGTTTCTCATTCAGCAGAATTTGTGCAAATTTTTGGCGAATCTTTTACTGCTTAAACGCTAATAAGATAAGACAACTTTCTAAGCAACAAATGTAAATACTTGAATCTGTATATCTTTGATCTTACCGAAAATGTGTCTCATTTTTTCCAAAAGTGTAATATATCTGCAGTTCATTGAGTGTGAAATATGATTAATATTAATTGGATTAATCAAGCTACAATCAATCTATTAATAACATGAGAAAATAAATATTTGCCTTTTCTTCTCAGCAAAAAAAAAGTACTTACTATGATTCGTAAAGACGTGTACGTATAAAACGAGATAGCTGGAGCACGTAATACAGGCTCGACTGTTTATCAATTGAATTAATGGTTGTGAAATTTGTAAACATTTAATTTGATATGTTTTCGGCTACTAATCATATTCGTTTTTTTGTGTGAAATTCTGCCATAATTTGACATTTTATCATCACTTTATATTCAGCTGATATTCTGTGAATAGGAAGGACATAAAAGTGTTATGAGTAATTAAAGAAGTCACGATTTTCTCACCTTACACTGTGGAAAGTCGTAGAAATTCCCTCCTCTCTAGGGAGCAAATTGAAGTTCACAGAGAGTTCCTGAACGAGAAAAATGATTATTTTTCCGTTTTAAGCGTATCAGCAAACAAATTCTCGCATTCATCGTTGAGTAATCTAAACAAAATCTCTCGTTTTCCACAAATAACCCACTTTTCGGACAATTCACTAATTGTATGGGGGAAAGAGAGCAACAAGAGTTTTCCTAGATCGTTTTTCATTGAGAATGATCCGAAATACCGAATGAGTATTTCATTCTCAGCTGCTGTTTCATGTCTTGCAATTTTTTCAGGAATCTCATTAGAAACGAACATGTTCGATTTGACCAAATATTTACCTAGAACTGATTTCACCACAAAGAATTTGATTGTCCAGAAATTACAATTTGTGCGATTTTTGCGTATGAATTTCTCTATTTGTGAATTATTTTATCATGACGTAAAACACGAATGTTGGTTTCCTGACACATAAAAAACTCAATTGGAGATAAGAAGTATTTTGGTTTATGTGAACTTCCTTTCTTTGCAATTGGCATTTGCCCATTTGCAATTGTTTGTCTTCTCATCGCACCACACAATCTAGCTAGAGGAAAGCATACAATTCAATAAGACACTGTGGCGTTTATTCTGCAGACAGTCGTGCTTAAAGTAATCAGCTGATTTTATTTCAGATAGCAAATCGAGACACTTTTATCAAATTTGAGCTCAACAATCTTGTTAATCACAGAACAAACATTCTACCGGAAATTCTCGTGCGACCGATTATTTCCTAACCATTGAGTTTTACTTCAAACGAGAAGCATTGTAATTTCCTAGCCATTGAACTTGAAATAGGTGAACATTTAGTCAGAAGATTGGGAAATGTGAATTAATAAAAATTCATGAATTCAAACTGTGCCGTAAGATTAAGGATACCGAAATTAATGGGTCTCATGCCAAGAGGAAGACAATTATTCTCACAAAATTATATCATACATATCCTAGAAATTGCCATTAATCTGATAAATGTTTATAAATGAATGAGAAAAAAGGAACGTTTGAGTTTTGGTTACTTTTTTGTGCCAATTTATTGTTTTCAGAAGGTCGTAAAACCATTAGTAAATTTGCGAATACAAATCTCCAAAATAGCAAAGCTATTGATTAAATTCAATAATATTTTAATAGGGTGAAAACTACTTTGCTTTTCCTGCATTAGCCTTTATGAATTTCGAGAGAAAATGTATTTATAGGGTGACACAAAGTTTTGTATAAAAATTTCTTTTTAATTTTATCATTTGGTGGAAAATTGTATTGAGGATTGGAAAATGGGAAATTAACCATTTCTTCTGAGAGATGCAAATTAATATGAAAATATTCATATAATAGTTACTCTGTACGGATTCTAGTTTATTAGTTTCGCCGCATAGAGTGTATTACCCATTAAATACAAAATGCATGGAATACAAAGTATTTGTAATGCCAGACTTTATTGTTAATGCAGACGGTACACATTTCTTTGAATTCCATAAAAATTTTTATCGTTTTTTCTCTAATGCGGATGAAATGCAATGCCAAATTTAATATTGCCACTTGGTAATTAAATTGTCAATCAACTAAATGAACATGCAGCGAGTGATCCAATAGTTTATTTCAATTGATAACGACGAGGGGAGCAACACTATCATCGCTAGAAAATTATTTGTCTTTTCTATTTATTATTATCTATGTATTCTTGCTAGTAACATGCTTGCTTGACAATTGAGATTAACCGCGGTGAATTTATTGGCTAGATTTTCCCTGAAAAGCGTTTTTATTAATTTTCGCAGCTCCCACAGTCATTTCCAAACATTTGGCTCTGACATTTTTTTTGCGCAGTGCCGCGGCGGAAAATTTGACAAAGGAAGAGGAGAATCACGATCAACAACCTTATCAATTTATTGATGCCCTTTCTCTCATATGCTATGCAGTAATTGATAAAACTAGTGGCTCTGCGTCCTATTTAGACGCTCTTTTTTTCTGCACAATCACCCCCACACTTTGACGCGAAGACTCGCAATTTTTTTGCACGACTCGCTGCGAAAAATCAATCAAAACAGAAAAAAGGATAGAAGACACTCGTGATAATTCAATTCCACCCACTGGTGTGTTATTGCTGAGCAGCGAAAGAATGAATGTGCCTAAAAATAGCCATATATAAATTGCTCCCTCGCTCAATTGTTTCATGAGAGAACTTGTGCATTACTCAGAATTCGGAATCCGTCATGGGCAGGAGTGCGAGAAGTATATCTTGGACGCAGCGGGCGACCCTCGGGACAACCACTATTTCAACTCAAAGACTGGAAATGTGCACTTGGACAATTTGGATCCTATCCCAGAGACCGGCTACTGTGTGGACTATGTCGAGTTTGCACCTGATTTCGTACAGGTGATGACAACATTTTGCCAAATTCTCCATGCTAAATTTGACCAGAGACAGTCGAAGCTTTTTATAGTTTCCTAACGATTCTTTCACACTATCTTAAGTGCTCTAATTAATTTCCTCAACCAATTTTAGCTGAGAACCTTTCTGTGCTTCGAAACACCGCCTGGACATAGCAAAGAGCATTTTATGGTATATGCCATTGGTTTGAGCATTTCCTGTCTCTTCCTGGCCGCCACTCTTCTCGTCTACGCTTGTTTACCAAAGGTATAAAGAAATTAGATTTCCCGGACGGAAATACAAACACTCTGTGAGATGAAATTTCCATTTCAGCTGATGAATCTCCATGGCAAAACATTGGTGAGTCACGTCCTGAGTCTCTTAATTGCCTACGCTGGACTCTCCTACATACAATTTGGCACTGACTTTCAACCGAAATTTTGTCACACTGTAGGTAAGTGACGCCGATCAATGGACCTTCAAGTGATTTCGCCTCGCAGGCGAGACAAATATTTACCCACAAAATAATAAACAATTGAGAGGATGATTGATTGAATTTAATTTTTCAGCCATGTTCATCTACTTCAGTTTCCTGGCGGCATTTTCCTGGCTTAATGTTATGTGTACGTTAATGTGAAATTCACTCTGTTTGAAGTAGCTATTTAATTTTCCTTTCCTCTTTTTTTGCACAGGTTTTGACATTTGGTGGACTTTTGGGTGAGTGACTGAAGTATGCAATAATAAATTAATTTTCCAGAACTATTTTAGGACAAGAATATTTTTGAATGATGAACAGAACAGCTGCGAGAAAAATGACAAAAATTAATAACATCAGTGCACAAAAATAAATTATAAGATATTTCTAAATCTTATCTCATCAAATCCTGTTTTATACTGGACTTCTACGTATTATTGTGTGATTTCAGAACCGTGAGGAATTCAAGAGGCATGAGGAAAACTCGAGATGCTTGGAGATTTGCGTGCTACTCTTTTTATGCCTGGGGAATTCCTCTTGTCTTGACTCTCTTCACCTATGCTGTGGACAGTTTCCAATGGTTCCCTGAAGAATATCGGCCAAATATGGGAGTCAGATCGTGCTGGTTCTCCCGTAAGCACATTTTCAGCCACAATCCTATTGATTAAAATTTAATGCAACTTTCTTCTCTCTCATAGAGTCCAATGGTCTGGGCCACAGACTATTTTTCCTCCTTCCGGTGGGCATTCAAATAGTGGCCAATGTGGTGCTGTTTGTCCTCACGACGATTCACTGCAACAAAGTCAAGAGTGAAATCCATCGAATGCAGAAGAACGATTCTGAGAAGAAGAAGCGCTTCTTTGCTGACAAAGCGCGTCTCGTGATGAATGTTAAACTCTTCATCGTGATGGGAGTGTCGTGGTTCATGGAGCTCCTGGCCACAATATTCAAGGAGCCAATTGAGATGTGGTACGTCTCGGATGCATTCAATGTGCTGCAAGGCGTGTGTGTCTTCTTAATCTTCGTTTTCAAGCGGAATGTCCTGCAAGCTATTAAGAGACGCTTCGGAATGGTTGCAAAGTCAAGCCGAGAGGCCACAGCAGCCACCACGAAAACCACTATCACCGGATCGGCACAGCACATCTGTTCCGACCCACATTCGCCGAGATATGGAAAGCTCAGCAAAAATTCCAGTAGTTCGTCTGTAACAATTTCCACCACCAACAATTGCCGCAAGTTCTAAACACATGACTTCAAAGAATCTAATGAATTACCATCTTACTTACTGTATAAGCTTTTCTGTGTTTATTCACAAGTATTTTAGACAAGCATTGTGACCGATGTGTCTTGTGAGGATGATGGAGAAATGAGAATGAGTAATAAAAGACGTGTTACATTTATGAGATGACAGTTAGAAAAAATAGATAAACGTTATGATGGAGAAACATTGAAGAAACGCGGAAGAAACACTGGCTTTTGATTTGAATATCACACACAGCACACACACATCTTTCCAGTGGAAGTCCTTTGGGTGAAAAGTGAGAGCCTGAATGGAAGAAAGTGGGGAGAATTTTAACCCTCCTATCGGGTTATTGATCCGTTCCATAGTGCGCAGTAACAGAGGCTTGTTGCTCCTTTTCAGTCTTTTCACTTCCGTCGCGGACCAACTGGGCGAGTCCTCTTCGGGAGCCACCACTGTCTCTGTAAGGGCACCAGAAGCTGTAAATCTTAACAGGAATTAAGGACTGACTGTTTAGTGAGTGAAAGTGTGGAGAGAACATGAGTAAGCGCCTCCAAACTGTGGCCACGATGGCGTGCATGAAATCCCTTCTTATGATATTCAACTTAGCCTTTTGGGTGAGTAATCGAGCGTCATCAATATTGCACAAGTGTGTTAATCTATGTATTTGATTTTATTAGGCTTCTGGACTGGCAATTCTTTGCGCGGGAATCTGGATGCAGGTGGAATTGCATAAATACCTGGAATTGAATGCGGACTTCTCCAACACTGGGCCCTACGTTCTAGTCGGAACCGGAGCCCTGATCCTTCTCATCTCTTCTCTCGCTTGCTGCTGCACCGTCAAGGGACAGCCGAGCCTTCTCTATCTATACGGAGCCTTCCTGGCCGTTGTCTTCGTCATCGAACTCTCCCTGGCTAGTTCACTCTACGCTTACAAGGATAACCTGGCCGATGGATTCGATCGTGGCCTGAATCAGAGCATGGCTCGCTACGGTCAACCCGGAACTGCAGACAAAACGGCCGATTTCGACACCATGCAGACCCGCATGCAGTGCTGCGGCAGCCACAGCTACGAAGACTGGAACAAACTGAATCCGGCCAGACCCGTCCCACGCTCATGCTGTCGCACCGGTACCCGATGCGACACCCAGGACGAGGATAAAATCTGGACCCAGGGATGCTTCCACAAAGTCGTTGACTTTCTCACCACCAACATGAAAGTGATCGGAGGCGCCGCTATAGGAGTGACGCTGTTTCCACTCCTCGGAACCGTGCTATCCTGCGTCCTGGCTGCCAACATAAACAAAACCAAATACGAACAAATGGCCTAAAACTAATGCCATGAAATATCCATGACTGACGTCAGACGGCCGAACCAGTTAAGTTTTATCTTGAAGATTTTTCTCCAGTCTCGTATGTTATGGACTTTTGCTCTGGATTCATCCTCTGAATGTGATAAAATCTTGTTTCTCCACTAGAGTCAATGGCAGAAGAGTAATTGAAATTAAAATAACTTATAATCAAATTACCTTCAAACCAAAATATATCTTAGCATTTAAAGGAATTAAAACAAAGACCTATACTGAGCTACCAAATATTGATATTTTGAGACATATTGCAAACTATAATGAAAAAAAAAGTAAAATCAATTTTATGACTTTGAAAAATTATATTGGACAATTATTACTTATAAAATGAATGTATGTGTGTCACGATATTGAATGTTGCACCAAATAAAATCTACTGAACAAAAACACAACGCAATATTGTTATTTTGCAATGACGATAATGACAATGACTACTTCTCAACCATTTCATAAGCATTATTCGCACTATTTATTATGTTCTGTGTTTCTTTTTCCTTTTTTTCAATTAGTCTTTATTCAACATTTGACTGTGATTAAGAATACTTCACACTAAATTCTCAATTTCTTTTCATGAAGAAAATTTTATATGATATACTCATGTTATATCTTCATTAAAATTACATTAGAGGAATTTTTTTCTCATTTAACTATTCTTCCCCTTTTTTTCTCGAAAAATATCAATTTTCATTGGAATTCATCTAATAATCCTCATCGAAAAAGCTAATAAATGAGTTTCTCGACAAAAATTCACCTACAAAAAGCATAAGAATTTAAGGCAAATGGTATTCTTTTCATCATATTTAACCGATTTGAAAAGTCTTCTTGGGATATCTGATCAGGCAAATACATTATGGTGCAAAAGTAAGCTGAAATTGCTGCGCAGAGCTCAAGAGCGAAAATCCTAATAATTTACAATGGCACCAATTCTTTCATGTCTTATCATTCTAATCCTATCTCCCGCCACCGTTCTGCATAAAACCCCGCCTAAAAATAAATTACTCTCAACAGAACTAATTTCACTAAAGGGTAGAAAAATATACATGCTGTGAAGCATCTCGCTAAGGTCGTCTTGTCACTTTCTTCAAAGTGTGAGAAAACTATTTAAGTAGTACATTGATCGCTACACAAATTCTAAGAAGTCTCCACTGATCTACATGGTGGAGGCGTTGCAATAAATATCTTGAAATATGTATCTTGCTTTTTTAATATGAAAGAGATTAAATATTCCTTTATGTACAATACTTTCTTTAGACTGTCTTCGTAACTTTGAGGGAAAAATCTTACGTATGTGAAGCAATAAGCTTGATTGATTCCTTGTCATAAGGGGACATAGTCTTCATTCTATATAGAAATCCTTCATGTTCATCCTCTTTAATATTATGTGGAAAGTTTGAGAGAGAGAGTTAATAGAGTTATTTTATCTAATATTACACTTGTTTGACTAGTGTGATAACACAAATTGTTATTGTTGTTTTGGTGTTTCCGTTCAATCGCATTCACAGAAAATCAGAATTTAGTGGGACACACTCTGGGAGCTCTTCAGGGTTTTCATCGTTTGAGGACGCGGATCGAGGGTGTAGTTTTCCTTGGCGCCACTTGAAAGGAAGAAATAAGGACAGATATTGAATTATTCAGCTGTAAAGTTCAACTGCAGTAATACTCAAAGTATTGATCGAAATGGGAATAAACACAATTTGGAAAATCTATTAAATGCCAATGTGCATTATCTCACATTGGCTTGCCATTGTGAGCATTAAAAAGGCACTTTATATACTCACAAGTATCGCGTCAAGTCCTCGATATCCACCAGCATTGAATCCTGTCCCATGTGCAATTCGTCCCTTTCCATAAGGAACTTCACGAGCGTCTCGTTGAGGAGTTCAATTTGATTGTGCATCTCATTTACAATCACCTGGAGTTGAGCGATGTTGAGGTCTGTGAGGAAGAACCTCGACAGACGCCTCTTCTCCGGCGGGAATTGCACACCGATTTTGTCAAGAGAGTTCCGTATCATTTCCGTTATGGGTGATTGTCTCAATCGCTGTCGCTCGATCTGGAAGAGCAGAAGCGTGAACACAAGAGTGTCATTGGGGTAATGGCAAACAAGCATTGCCGCAATTGAGCTTTCTTCTCTACCTCCATTTGCATGTGAGCCATATCCTTGGCCTGAGCCAGGGCCATTCTCGCCTCAATCTGCAGTTGAGCTTGTCGTGTGAAGAAGTTTGCATCCTCCTCGTCCGCCTCGGCAAGTGGAAGACTCATTGGACGTGTGATTTTCGGTCTCACCGTCTTCGGTGGAGACTTCTTCCTCGCGACATTCACCTTAGAGTGACTCCCATGGGAAAGAGCTGACAATTTGGGGCATGTCTCACTATCAGAACTCAGGCTCTCATTGTCTGACGCTGTTTCATTCATGAAGCATATCTGCAAATTCATCCCTGCGAATAGCAAGGAAATATTCCGATTAATTATGCAAATTTCATTTGCCCTGTTTTCATCCACAAACGCCCCTTCTTTTCTGTCACTCCCTATTGAGATCGAAAATTCAATTTCAGCGAAATTATCACTTTGCCAAAACAACCTCATTATGCCACCCAATATATTTATTCTGATGTCTCTTTAGACGCGGCTTTTAAAGTACCAATTTGTTATTTAAGAATGGCGAGAATTCAATTACTCGCTTTTCTCGAAGGGAATGTCTTCACCAAAGTGGTTTAGACTTTCACAGACTTTCTCACTTGAAACTTTTGTCAATGGTTATGTTAAGAGCTCAGTGTAATAACTATATGTGTTATGAAGGATTTAACTTCCACCGTTGGAAAGAATGTTAGACAATTTGGTGTACAAAAGAAGCATATTTGTGGCATCATAACTACAAACTTCAGACTCAAAGCTAGACTCATTGCCTCAAGATAAGAGATTCTTTGCATTAAATTCTCCTGTATTATTGAAGCAAAGAGAATATGAGCACATATGAAAGTCTCACCACTTTGTAATCTGGACTGAAGACTCGGTTTCCGTCCCGGTTTATCGCTGTGAAGAGGTCTCGTGAGATAGTCGTCCTCAGCATCCATGGCCAGTCTTCTCCGGATCTCCTCCCGATCATTCCTCTTCTGCTGGGTTATACAAAAGGAGAGAGTTCCAATAGAAACATGAGTAACAAAAAGCAATGCAAACAAAGAATACTATACAGATTTCCTGTGACAAGAAGTGTAAGAAAACATACTCCCGCTATAAACACAGAACGCGCTGAGATGCTATCCAGACTCTCGTGATTATCGTATGTCAATGTGTATAGATCAAACACAAATAGACTATCTTTCTTGTACTCTCGTCTCACTTTCCTGCAGTCACTTAAATTAATTTCTCCTTCACTCATTTTCACTATCGGACGTGATTTAATGCCGCTCCGTGTGTTATTTTTTCTCTGCTGCACTGCAAACTTTTTCCCTCTATCCCAACTAGTGAAACACACTGTGCCGCATTTGCGATGGAATTGGGACTTAGAGAGCGTTCCTCATGGTCGAAATTGAAATGCAAAGTGCTCTATGGTTCCGAAAGAGACTCTCGAGCGCCCCAAAACGTCTTCACATTTCACTTCAAGTGGTGGTAAATTTATTGTGTGTTATGTTGTGGAACAAATAAAAGAAGCCAGAGACGGAGAGAAAACTTAATAATTTTTATGAAGGTTTCCCCCGAGTGAGACATCACAGAACGATTCTTTCGCGTCACTCGCGAGGAAGTGACTTATGGTGAAATTGAGACGACTTATTTAGAATAAACAGCACTACTGGAGATGCTCTATAACTGATATTTTGCACAAAACAAACAACACTGTGTGGCTGGAAATACAATTAACAGACAGACGTGGTAAAAAGTCAGCATGGTGGATTGTGCAATAAACGCTGATGGAGTGGCTCTCATATAATGTTGATGGAGGGAAAATTTGTCATGGTTGATAACTCAAGCGATGTACTCAAGGTTTGCCCGTAGTTTTCTCTTATGGGGACGACGACTGATATATTGGCAGCATTTGCTGTTCAATGAGCAGAATTTGCTCAAAGTATTTTAGGAGATACTTTGTTCGTCTTCGTTGTATAAATATGCAACGTCAGTTAGAAAAATCCGTTCAATTAATTATAAAAGAAAGAGAATAAATACATAATATTCTCTTACTTATCCGCCCTCAATTTCCTCTCTTCGCTATCGCGTTTAATTAGAAATCCCACTACAGTGTCACTAATTAGAGACCTGATTTTGGAGCTGAAGACGAAAAACGCAGAGCAATACTCACTCGTCTCTCCTCCTCCTTGGCTATCCTCAGATGATTTTCAATTGCTTCCAAGTCAATTTTCGGTAGTGCCGTCTCAATGTTGTAGATGTCGAAGGAAGCTGCAGAGAGTGGAATTTATCACAATATTTCTCTGACTATACACAGAGGGGGAGTATTATGAAATATTTATAGAACCTGATAAATCTTTGTTCTCCTTCTTTATGCTCGTCTCATCCATCGTTCTTCCGCATTTGCTGACGCCTATCTTTGACGCCTTTCTCTCCGTGGTCACTTCTGTGGGCTGCTCCTTCTTGCGTGGCGTCACGACAGCGACACTTGTGTCCTTATCGATGATTTTCTGGGACACTTGACGCACCTTGCGATCGTAAGAGGGCAACTTGCGAATGGCGGACGCAGTGCTCACGTTTTGAGTGGTATTCCAGGGCTTGCAGAACTCCACGGGAGCTGGCAGCTCAATCTGATCCGACTGCTTGGGCTTCACAATTGCCGTCGGGAGAAATGATCGCGATCTCTGAATTTCACTGCCGCGATCCAACTCCACGAGCGAACTGCGCATCGTGATCTTCTCCTCAACTGCCGACAGCTCAGCATCAGCAATCTTCAAATGTGTTATATTCAGAGAATTACTATTTAGATAACATGGAATTTCTCAACGAATGGATCAGCAATTCACACACACTTCGGTGTCTCTCTTTCACTCGCACTCTCACGCCGCCTCCACCAAATTACTTTCATCTGTCACCATTCACATTATCATTATTGAGTGCCTTCGCCAACCGTTGTATGCTCCTCAAAATCCCTAATTGTTGCCCATTTAGAGGATTCAAAGGCATCTCACTTGTCTGCCATCGTTTTAATTTACTTGAATCAAAAGCGCACCCCAGAGGGAAAATCATCATCCTTACCCATTTTCACCAGCTGCCACGCAGGCCTCCCGACGCACGAGCACGCTCGAGAGTGTGTAAAATGAGAAAAATTATGCGATTTATAAATTTTCCCACCCACCATTAAATCACTTTATCACGTCTCCTCGGGCACCCATTTAATGATCTTTCGCCACACTAATAAGTCCCACAGAAATTTTCCTTTATCACCCCAAACATTCCTCACTGTCACCACCAAGTGGACAATAAAAGTATACTGAATACCACAGAAATGAATTAGGATCGACGGGAGATGTGGGCAATGTCCTGTGTATTATCCTGAGATTTTGGAAATTCTCCCGTCACACGCTTTATCACACATTAAGTGCACATAGCATACTGCCCATTTCATTACTTAAATCCACTGCTTTATAGTGAGTGCTTTTCGGGATAGAGCACTTTCTCTGAATGGTTTTGCATTAGATGAAAATTCATTAGATAAATTGTGTGGTACAGAGAGGGAAAATTTAGTGATATTTTCAACCAGAAAAAAACATTGCAAACACGAAATTTCTGTTAGATAAGTTCTAATTAAAAGTTTGGATTGTTTATGGTGATTTGAATGATAATTCCTACCTGTGAGTTTTGTGTTATTTTGTGAAATTTTACATGCATCGTAAATTTCAAAACAACCGCGAACCCTCCCCGCATGATTGTTGTTTAAAATAGCTTATTAGACGATATGTGATGAATATTAAGCGGAGAAAAAAATTAATTTTCCACATAATAAATCGAGATGGTTTATAATAAATGCACGAGCTGCAATTTTTCCCACTACACGCCCACTTTATTGATGCTCATCCCCACAATTTTCTCTTGAGTATTTACATGGGCGAAAAAAGCAGAGGAAAAAAAATGAAGAGGAAATTGGGGTCACACGCATTTCACTATAAATAAACCCCCTCGTGTGTTTGAAGAGTAAAAAAGCGGGAGGGGGAGGGAAATAGAGTGAGAGAGGAGTGCGTAAATTGTGTGGGAGTTAAATATTTTTTGTTGTTCTACAATTCCATTTGTTAAAGTGTGTCGCCGGGAAAATGCTCTGGAAAATGCCGACGCCAGAGGGAATTTACTTCTCCTTTAATCACTTAAAATTTACATGGCTCGTGTGTGGGTGGCGAGAGAGAGAGATGCTCATGGGTGGAGGAAAAGAGTGAAGCCGATCAACTGGCGAAGCAATTAAATCCGATGATTCGTGAAATGACCTCATTCTCGCAATTGACTCACATAATTTCAATTAAAATACTTCTTGCCTCAGCTTCGACTCCAAGTGAGCGCAGGTTGCATGAAATGTTCGCTTGAACTCGCATGGAATTCACAGATGAAATACGAGATTACATCCGAGAGTGTCTCGTGTCGAACTTTTCGCGAAACCTCCTCTAAATGGCACGATATTGGACGTTGTGCGGGGGTGGGAAAAGGGCTAAAATGGCTAAAATTCAATTACCTTGTTGTGAATCAATGCGGAGAAATTTGAGTCGCTATGTTGATTCTTCACCCAAGGTTGGGCGTCTTGGGCCGCAACGGCGAAACTGCCTTCGGATACGCCCTTAGCGCTCTTCCTATATCCGGATACAATTAGTACAATTTCACGCTCAACTTCCTCGCCGAAATCCCCGACTATGTCAACTGGGGACGCACCCCACAGAGCCGTTGTCGTTTTCCTGGTCTCATCTTCCTCCTCTGCGCCATTTACATGGCCAGCATTCACCATTCTGCTGTCAGCCTTGGGCTCCTGAGCCACCACGCCTGTCAGCTCATCCCTCGTCGCGATATGTTCCTCCTGTCTCTCTGTCTCAATTTCAATTTGCTCGGCAATCTCGTCGTCCCGGTGCTGTCGTTTGATCTCCCGACTCCCATCGATATTCCGCAGGAGGTCTGGCTGGAAATTGGCATGTGGCGATGTGTCTGATGGTGTGTCATTCATGCAAAAGTTGTCCGCCTCTGGAGTATCGTCACTCTTGAGCAGAATATCGGGTGTTGGCAAATCTCGCTTTCCCTTAGCATTCTCCTTCATCCATTTGGCATCAACTGCTGCATTTGATATTTTCTCCTCAACCGCCACCAGTGCCAGATTCTTCTCCTCACAGAATATCTTACATTCTGACGTTTGCAACAGATTTATATTCTTCTCCACATCATTGCCATTCTCCGACACAATATTGCTGTTGCTCGACTCAAAGTGATTGTTATTGTTGAAATTGTTCGCAAAGTCAACACCACCCAGGCTCAGATCATTGTCACACTCCTCTGAGACCTCACTGTCGTCCGTCAAGTGTTCAAAATTATAATTGGTAAAGTGTTCTGTCAGAGTGTGTGCCAAATGCTGAAATCCCGGGTAGTTTGGATTGATAATCCCGCGCGTGTAGTTGGGCTCAGGGGAGCTCATCGATGGTGTCGATGAGAAGTCGTTTCCTGCAAAGCAACCCCAAAAGCGGAATATCCAATAAACCCTCTTCAAATTTTCACATCCTAACCAATTGATTTTTCTTCACATCCCACCCATCACCACCCACTTAATTTCCTCAACAGACAACTAGAGAAGGTGCTCACCTCCATCGTCCATTAAACTGTCTGCTAAGCTTGATTCTGTGGAGCATGAAAATCGTGAGCTGCAATTTTCCTCAGAGTCCTCCTCCTCGTCAAGTGGATCCACCTTGTGCAATCCCAGTCTCAAGTAATTTATTTCACCTTCACCGAGTGATTTCACCTTAAATTGCAAAATTCATCCATTTTAGATTAATGCGAGGAATAAGAGTGAGCTGGAAGTGGGCGATAATTGGGGGCCGGCTTTCACCCCTGACGCTCCATAATGCAATTTTAATTCCAAGCAGATTTCCCATTTCTCACATTGCTTTACAGTTTATGCTGAGCTTGACGCTGAGAGATGAATAGGAAGCGCCTGCTTAATCCCGGATGCCCAGAACACAACTACTCTGTGATGGAATTGAATTTCTTATTGGATCGCATGGACGAAGCTACATCCTTTCCATTTAACATACTCACAGAATATTGCAATGCATTATGTATTTGGGGTTGAGGAATTGGGGACATATTCTCTAAGAAATATCGGATCTATGTGAGCTTATAAGGGTAAGGATATCTCATATTTGTTGAATAAACTATATACGTACAAACGTTGTAATGTAATTTATTAAAAAACATAATAATAATAAAGCGTATACCCTTAATTTAGAAGATAATAATTTAACTTTGGTGACAAAAAGCATATTGGACTTACCTGAAAGGAGTGATTATAGTTTTGACTCGCATCCACGGGAAAGACACCTACATTGTCATTGATTTCCCTCTGGCTATAGAGAAGAGTTGCAGCTTCGGCCAATAAATTGTCAGTAAATGCATTCAAATTGGCAGAGTTACGGCCGTTGTTCTCAATTAAGTGTTGCGGCGTGAAGAATGCTGATTGATTGCCTCCTCCCTCGATCAGTTTCTCCACAAAATTGTTATTGTTGCTGCATGAATGGCTCACTTCAACAGGTTGGTTGTACCGCATTTTCGTCTATCTGTTGAAAATGAGACGTAGAACAAATGAGTTTTATTACTCATTATGCAATCTCACAGTGGAAATGCGGTGAGAGTGCAAAAACCGCGTGAAAGAATTCTGCTTCTGTTTTTATGTCTATATCACCATCGGGCCCACAACACTTAAATTGTAGTGGAAACATGAGAGGAAAATTCACTTTCGAACGCGTATAAAGTGTGAGTAGACTGTATGTATAGGATGAATGAAATTCGATACTGTTCTTTGACTGGAATTTCCCTCGGTGACTGCCTGAGTGACACAAAATAACTGGGGAGGAAGCCTCACAAGAGATGTTTCCCTCACAAAATGGATCTCTTTCTAATACATTTCTCCATTTTCTCTGTATTCTGCCCTATGGAAATTCACCCTTCACCACACTCCACCAACGATTCATCATCATTTGACTTCCGTTTGCTAATCTCAAAGACCAGACATTTTCAGGAAATTCACATTCATCGAGTGGCGAAAGTAGCATTTACCCTAATTCCATTCATACTCAGAGACAGCTCTTCAATCAGAGAATTCTCAAATAAGTCTCGAAAAGCTTTTGATTCTTGACTCGATTTGAAATATTTGATGATAACCCGTCACGTCATCAAAGAGACGAACATCAATTTGACTTCTAAGAACTGTCGTATGCGCAAAGCGTAAAATGAATTTATAGACTATACTTTTGTTATGAGTTATAACAGCAAAAACACGAAAACTGATAGAGACATAAACATCCCACACAAACTATAATTTTTAAGAGCTTTTCTGTGCAAAACTACCAAACTTTCAACTGTATCGATGTGTGTGTGTGTAATCCCGAAAGTCCTACGATATCTAGACACAAAAATGTCATTTAAGTTTTATGAACAGCTCAGCATAATTTTAAATTTCTCACTCATACTATCTAGACACAAAATGTTTTCATTTCGTCAGACACTTCCTGAGGCTCTTAAAGTCATGTTTGCTCACCGTCGATGGTGGGAGTGTAGATACACACACCTGACAATAGCCGACAGACGCTTTTGTCCCCCCCAGAGACAGTGTGCAAGTGTTTTTTATTTTCATTTTTCTGCGCCATGAAAAATTTAGCGACTTTGATATCAATCTTCCTATACAGAATTCATAAGATGGAAAAATATAGATTGTGAGTTCTTTAAAGTAAAACCAGGCCGAAGAAGTTCCAGCAAATATTGACGAAATCTCAGTGAAATTCCCGGAAATGGAGTGGATTTGGCGGAATTGGGAACTTTGCCTTTATTAATGAATTCATTCAACATTGATCCATCTCTTCAGGTGAATGAAAGTCTTCGGAGGTTGTGTTGAGGCACCCGCAGGAAAAATCGCACCACTCACGATATCGTCTGTATTCAGTGGAGCATAAGCTATTTTGGCACGTTAATTTATTATTCTTTCCAGATGCTACAACTTTTTCTACATTGCGTCTTCTCCATCTCAGAAATCTCTACTCATTTTCTCCAGCATCTCTTTTTAACAGACTTATTATGAAAATTTCACCTGTTCCCCAGTGTTTTTTTTTGCTCTGCTCAACAGCGTTGGAGTGTTTGCCTCCGCCAAATATAGGAAGTTCATTTGTAAATTTTTTATTTTACAGACTTTCTCTGGATATAAAATTGCCTTCGAGCGTGTTTGCTGTGCACTTGGTGCCATGTCCCGAGAGAACAATATTTTATTTTTTGAATTTTATTTTCCTTCATCATCATTTTTTCGCATGGGACTTCCTCCGTTTCGACTAAAGTTTTCCCGCTTCTCCGCCCTCGGTTGAATTCTCTAATTTATTACTCATATGATGAATACTGAGTGCAGAGGCGATGGCTTTATTCCGCCACAATATCCATATATTCTTTATCAACGCCTCACTGTCACCTGATGCGACAGTGAGGAAGGATGCGAGACCATTTCCTGACATTCGTCACTTCATAAAATATCCATATAACAACCACGACGACGCCCATCCTTCCACCACGAACCCACGAGAAACCGCAGACTTTTGAACCCCACGTGTGACCCCGCAGGTGAGGGAATCCTTCTTAAAATGCCACAAAAGCCCAAAGATAAGGCTCACCATTCTCATATTGTCTCGAATTTCCGTGCCTTTATTTATTGCTACACTCTTCATAACGCTTTCACCGAGCAAAAGTCATGTGTCTTTCACTTTATTCTCAAAGTCAGTCAGGCGTCTCCGAAGGAAAAAGTCCTTGCACGGTGGAAATTTCCAGACATCAACATGAATTTAGCACATTTTATCGCAACTGTGAAGCGCCATGGGGATACTCCTAATGATCATTGCAATTTGCAAACTACATGGAATTGATAAAACTTTTCTGTAAAATTGGTCACCCAGAATTTCACTTCATGTTTCCACTTTATCAGCGAGATGACTTTCAACTTTTCCTAGCTATTCTTGAAATTTCCACAATTATGGAAATAGATGGATATGAGAGTTAGTCGAGGAGTTAGCAAGTGATTCGAAATACAAAGTGTCCAATTAATTTCCCTTTCACTCTCCGAACAAATGTGATGAAAATTCGATGAAAGTGACGCAAGTGCGATAGAATGTGTGCAATTTGCAATTCATATGGCAAATATTAATTAATATCCTGGTGTCATATAGTAAAATTAAATTAAAGATTATATAATATGTGAAAAGTCATTTTACGCTTGCATCTGCTATAATTAATTGAGGGTAAACTTGAAATAATTTTAATTTGAAAATTCATGGTGCATCAGTAAAATTTATTAAAGTAAAATATTGGATTTGAGATGAAATTGCATGAAAATGAAAATCATGTTTGCACATGTCTAAAATATTGAAGATATCCTTGGCAAAATAGTATGCCATCATCTTTGTGAAACAACCCCAATATCAACAATGTATATTTCTCTATTAGATCGCCCCTTTCCTCTGAAAATGAATTGATCCCATTACCCGTAACTTATTCTCACCCACAAATTCATTTTCACCCGCAACAATGTCCTTCTCGTCAGCCGCCCCACATGTTGTTGGAGAGGCGAAAGTCAGAAAGAATGCTAAACTATCAATATATACTTTTGCCTTCCTTTTAAGGACATTATACTGTGAGTATTTCTCCCAATTTGATATCTCTGTTCCCAGAAGTAAGTTGTAGAGAGGAAATGAAAGAAAAAGTCTCAATCCCACCCAATTTTATTGTATTTGTGTATATGTTGCAGATTGGTTGGAACCTTCTTTTATTATTAAACACACTTTCATGTTCAGAATCCACCCCCAGCCCCCACCCAACCAATGAATGCCATTTCTCATGAACATTTTTGCCTATATAGCACCCATTTATGTCTTAAAGGATAATGCTGCTCTGCAAATACGAGACGAAAGAGGAGGCAGAAAAAAAACACAATGAAGAAGGAAAATATTATAAATAAAACAGAGAACAAGAAGCAAACAGCAAAAGTATCTTTTCCCACCCACATCTTAGATCCTCGTGCTCTGACTTTTTCTTCTACAATTGGAAGTGTGCGTATTTTTCTTTATGTCTTACACACCCTCAATGGCCGAATTTAGATTCTACCTTAAAGAGTTTGATTTAATAATTGTGTGTGGTAAACATTTTTTCGAAGATTAAGTAAATTACGGCAATTTGCCAAAATATTCCCACCTCGACCTACTTAAAAGCACATTACAGCGTGAATAGCAGAAAAAGGGGTTCATTTGAGATCACATTATCGGCTGGAGCAACACCTTCGCGATGGTGAGTGTGGGGTGAAATTTTCCGAGTATCCCTGCCAAGTTTCACCTCTTAAATTGTTATACAATTATGAGGCTTTATATCCCCCTTTGGCACGGTGAAAATCAACTTTTGGGCCACTCGCTCGAGGGTGTGGCGGGAGGCTGAAACGTAAAAACGACGGGGTAACATTACACATATTATTATTGCTACCGTCGCACGCGTGTTGCAATGTTTTACCCTCGCCTTGTCTCCTAAAACCCCCATCCGGCCTTCATCCTCTGGGAGAGTCACCTCATTTTATTGACATGACACGGAGGAAAGCCGGCTCCCCAGAGAAACTTCTCCCATCCGCACACAGCCCAGAACCATTTATTTAATATCATCCGGCGAAGGAGACAAAGTCACATATTCAGAAAGCACCCACAGTTCGATTAATGGAACAGTATGGTTTACCAATCCACCCTCTTACATCACCAGCTCACCCCGACGTCGCCCACTCGAGATACACCAGTGATCTACATATCTCTGTGTCCCCAGAAATCTCTGGTCAAGCACTGTGGAATGGCAACATTGCGAAAATTTCCTGTCTTTAATGTCGCCATTAAAGATATTGCAAGGCACAATCTCTTCGCTGTGAGGATTATCAATTAATAAAGCTCAAATGCTTTTACCAATATGAAACGTTTCTCTCAAATTAAACTTCACATGTAGGTTAAAGTGTCTTTCGTATGCTTATATATCTTTAATGTGACACAAACTCAAAGAGTGAAATGGGTTATAGTCCCGAAAATGAAAGCGTGTGTGTGTGTTTGTGCATTAAATGGATATTAATGGTCATATATCCGACGAGAGATGAATTTTCCTGCCACTTTGATTGCAATGCCGGAACCCACGCAACTCCTTGGCTACAGTGCGACGGAATCAATAAAAATGCCATGATGGTATTTCTGGATTAAACATATTATATAGCATTGACCCTCAGTCGCCTTTATGACCCCAAGCAATTTCCTGCTTGTTTAATGGTACAAATAGTGGGAGAGCTCAGTAACTCTCAATGAGTGACAGCGGATTGTCTCTGCGGAAGGGGAGAAAATTGGATCAGACAGGAACGGTTGAATCCCGAGGAAGGTTCCTTAGATAGGCAGCAAATATAAGTGCATTTGTATTTATGGACGATTTTGCGAATATTGATAAATTGAAATCGTGCAAGGTATTGAATATCCTCGCTTCGAGCTGAATTTAATACGTAATTGCTGCTCTCCCTCAATTCAATAAACAGTCTGCATTCTATGCAGTAAAACTATATTTTCCCCCAGCGCTTTCATATGCAAATATGCATTGGAAAATGTGGAAGTCGTGAGATACATATTAATACACTATAGTAAATTGAAAGCATGTACATACATATGTTCATACAAGTTTAGCTTTTCATGGTGAACAGAAAAAATGTTTCTGATTTAATTAAATCCCTCATGCAAGCATATTGAGCTTCTATGTTTCTGATTTAATCAAGTATTGCTTGTGAAAAAAAGACTGTTATTGAGTTGGAAAGAGGATAAAACGGATACAATAACAAGAAAATTCATCTAGAGACTCTCTGTGGATTACAATTTATGGTGAACGGAGTGAGTTGAAATTTAAGTCAAATGCAACATAATATACAGCTTAGCTCTTAGCGTTCTCGGTGTACAGAAAGGAAATTCTGCCTTGTCAAAACCTGGGACGATGAAAATCCTGAAGCAATTACGAAACACTATTTCTGCCACATTCGGTAAATGTTGCATGAATATGCCTCTTATGCCCTTTTTGTTTATGAATTATGTTCCTCTCGACAGGGTGAATTTCATGAGAAATTTCCGTGAGCATTAATAATGTCCACGTCTCATGTGGCCCTTACAAATTCTCGCCGCACAGTGTGAACAATGTTCAAATTTAATTAATATAAAATACCTGGAAGCCGCGAGCAATACATTTGTGCTTTCAATATTAATCAGACCTCCTCTTTTTAAGTATCATTGAGCAATATCACGCGCTATTAGAGCAAACAAATTATACATGGGGTAAATGTATGATTTTGGAGATTGAGAATGAAAGCAGTGCGCCAAGTGTTATGTTCTATCCTATATCGTACAATTTCAATTTCGATCGATGGAATATATTGTACGGCGTGCGTGTGTATATGGTGTCGGATGACAGTGGGAGTAGGATTGATTGGAAGAACGGTGGGAATTTTCCCGGAATTTTAATATAAAACAATACAAAAGCTGATGCTCCACATCTACAAAAAGCGCGGTGAAGAAACCTTTGCTTTCATGAACTATGCGGAAGGACACGGCGGAATATATAATGAGGATGATAAAAAGGGTGTTAAATGAAAGAAAATGAATTCCTCGTGGGAAAAGCGTACAGAAGTGACACAAAGGCTCCACACGTTTTTCCTTTTCGTCTTTTTCCACTGAAACTCACCCCCAAAATGGCCATGATTATTTCCTGAATGTGGTTAGGAAGTGACGCAAATTTAAATCCACGAGTTTTCTCTCTGTCTGCACCTTCATGAAAATTTCACCACTCAAATTTACCCTTAATTCTTGTCTCCACCACCAACAAAAAACCACCGATGGAATCCGATTTACTGCCTCTGTGTTTTCGCTTTTAAGTCCCAACCCTCACTCGACAGTTTCCCTATAAATAAATTAAAACACGAAACAGCGAAAGAGATTAGGGGAAAGTGACAAAAATGGCCAAAAAGGGTTGTGGAAGGACGCTTTTTGCTGCCACCGACCAGTAACACTCAAGCACACCACCAGAAAACTTTGAGTGCTTTTGTTGGCGAAAAAAGATAACCTCTGAGCAGGTTGAGAGCTTTTCCCGAACTGAAAAACCCTCTCAGCGATTCTGATTTCGTCCTCGAGGAAAATTTTGCTGCACACCATACTCTCCCATGTCTCTCTCCCTAACTCTCTCTCTTGTGCTCATGCTCTCTGGCACATGTGTGAGTGTGTTTTCTTTTTCGGCTGCAACCCCTGTCGAAAGTTCACACATATTGCAAGTGAAGTTTTCGACAGAGTTTTAATACTGTCCTAGTTCTGTAAAAACCTCTCAATTGAATCTTTTGCTGTACGAATAAAATGTAAAATTAATCGTCTAATTAGGACATTTTTAACTACTATCGCATCTTTTGGGCTTTGTCGTGGATAATGTGTTTCGCATGTCTTGTTAGGAATCTTTAGTAACGTAAGTTTACTTAGGCATACACACTTGACGGTTTTTTCTCATTCGGGGTTGAAGAGAAACCGTGGAAAATAGAGAAATATACGGTAAAATTCAATGAATGTGTGCGAGAGGAATGAAACACCACTTTACCATTGAGTGGAAATCTGAGTGTATGACGCTAGAGCACGCTAGTTTTCCACCAACAAATACCACTGAATATCTTTGAGCTTTTCCCCCAATGACTTTTCCGCCGACGCTCTCTCTCTCTCTCTCTCTCTCTTGACGTTCCCGTTGAGCGGAAGTTCACGGAAAAATCATCTTCTGGTCTGGCAGAACATTGACACGATGGAGCGTGAAATTTTCCTCAATCAGTGACGCAACATTTTACGCTCCTTGACTGACAAATAATCAAATAATCCATGCCTCTTCTCCCACCTTCTCATTATTTATTCCCTAAATCCTCACCATGGCAGCAACAAGGAGTCAGGATGTAGACGCAATGGATTGTAAAATTCTTAAAGAGGCGGAATCGTGAGGCAGAAGAATGGTGAAGGATAAGGGGCATAAATTACTCAATTTCCATCCCAAAGAGGACACCAGCAAAAGAACATCAAGATAGCAAGTCAATTTTCATTGAAGGATCAACGGGATGTCGTGAGAAAAGGTCCCATAATTGAGATGTTCTATCGGAAAATTGAAGACTTGACAAACTATTGCGTCTGGAGGAAATTTTCTTCTCCCTACCAAACATCACAATTCTTGCTAGGAAAATTTTTGCGCCTGTGTCTTTGCTACAGAAACACTGTCCAAGCTGCAAGTAGTGGAAATGTGACGAAGAAAAGCTCCTCAAGAGATCGTGTACTGCTATAGCGAAAAAATCACACAAAATATTAGATATCAAAAATAACAAACCGCTTGATTATTTACTTCAAAATACTCCGAGTATATAAGCTAATAATATGAGTGTATAATGTAGAAAGAAATTGTGGTAAATCATGTGTATTAGCTGTGAAATTTTTAGCTTCACAGGAGAACCCATCAATCTCAGCCTTATTTTCCACCCACATTCAAGAAGATATCTCGCAGGTTTTGCAGTGACATGAAAATTAAAGCATGAAAATCTTATCGTGCGGAAGAATGACTTCTAATGGCTTTTATTGTGTTCCTTTCACCATTTCGGGTCCACAAGAGTACATACCGACCGAAAATAAACCTAAAAGATTCTAAATTTGCCATATTCCACTCTCTTGACTTTCACGGCCATATCTATACTTAAGTATCGGTATAAATCAATGTAATGCGCTTTCAAATTAAATTCAATTTGCGATTATTTCCCCAAGAAATTGATGAGAATTGAATTTTTATTTGAAAAACGAACTTATCGCAACTCCAGGGACGCGGAGATAGACAATAATTCACTCACCGTGGTAATAAAATTAAGGAGATTGTAAAGAAAATGTCTGCATGGGGAGAACATCGCATTTAAATATCCCTTCATAGGGGAAGGCATTTGAGGCGCAGCGAAGAAAAATGCCCCCCTTTTGGATACGACATAAAAATGAGAGTTGAGCTGTCGGGGGCGAGAAACGAGGGTGAAATAGATTCATGTGATTGTTCAGGAGTGATCCAACAGGCAAAGAGAGGCATTTTATGGACCAAGAGGCTGTCTATCAAAATATTACTTATTCAACTGCCCATTTGCACTTTATCCCCCCACGAGGGGCTCCGCAAAAGAGAGCACGTGAAGGAGGCAAAATGATTTTTATGGAGTCAGAACACTCGAGATTCCTCCCTCCAACGCACAATCCAAACACAAATCCTCATCCTCTGCGGGGGTGAAGGTGGAGAGAAGCCAGAGAGGATAAAAAAAGTCATGTCGAAGGAAACTCCTGGGGTAAGACGGATAATAAATTATTATGTCTCCTAATGTGTTTAGACAGTGGGTGTGTGAGTAAATAAAAAGATTTATTGAACTGCTCTTTCCAACAATATCACTAATTAAGGAAACTTTTCTACCACACGACTCCTAATCTCAGACCACTACTGCGAGGCCAAATTGAAATCTGTCGCCAAGTGGATTATCTACAACATCATCTCATATAGTTTATCTCGCTGATAAAAAGTGTAAGTTTTTAAAGGCCCAATTAATAATTTACAGTTGAGAAGTCAAATAGAAATTTATTCAGCATGAGTAGACTTTGAACGTGAAATAGCAGCACTCGGCAAAGTGTAAAAAGCTCCTTTGCATTTTCCCTTGTGCATTCTCACCCTTCAAACTAAATATTGATTTTTCCCGGCAGCATCGCCCAATGCTCTTTTTTCACCATCATTTTGCTCCTTGAATCCGCTGAATGCAAGAAAACTAACACAAAATGTTAGCATCAAAGCATAAAAGGAATCCTTTGTTGTATCACGAAGAGGGAATTTCAGAGAGATATATATCCGAAAAAATCAGAAATACACAATGAAAATATATAGGGCAGAAAAGCACTTGTGTAGCTGATGCCTTGTAATATTTCATTTTTATTTCCTCTTCACCTTTCTTCCTGTGATTTTCCCGGCTACACAATCAGTGTGAGTCAGGGTTGTGAGGGTGAAATGTAATCGGAAGATGTTCCATCAAAATTCCACCGAATAGCTTCCCATTTAGACAAGGAGAGGAAACGAGAAATTACTGAAGGTGTGACCACGTTTATTCTGCAGTATAGACAATTTTCCCCACGGGGAAAAGGTCAAAAGGGTGAGGACAATAGCATGACGGCTGTAAAGTTGATTTTTACACACAGCACAATTTATAACCACAAGTACAGGAAAAAAAAATCATCGATAGAGAGTTGAATTTTCTCTCACATAATTTATTTTTAGCTTCAACCCTACGAGAGCCTTCACACCAGAATTTTAATGGATTTCCTCTTTTTCTCTTCCATTTCTGTCAATTCATTGATTGGCAAAAAAAGGGGGGACGAGCAAAAAATTTGAACGAGAGGCAGTTCAAACTCTTCCTGTTGGCAGAAACGAGGGTTTGAGGGACTCAATATTGAGGCATAAAAATTGCTTAAGAATTCACTTCCCATATCTCTTAATGGAGTATATAAATAACGTGAGAGAGTTTGACATTTAGAAATGCTATGAATTAGAAAGCCTACACACATTTGAAATCGATATAAATGTTCGTGGGGAAATAATTTAAAAATCCTTATTGACACTTTCAAGCTGGATTTAAATTGAAAAACTCTGGTCAGCTTTGTATCTAAATTGCTCCCAAAATCTCCTGCATGACACCAAATCTAGCTAAATTCCAAGTAGGCAGAAATATGTATGTGAACAAAAAGAAAAAAAAATTGTCCTCAAAACCTCTTTTAAAAATTCCACCGTCAGTGGTAAATTAAGAAAGTTCAAACAACTTCCAAATTATTTCATTAAAAGTTGTAACACCCACGAATCTCGCATTTTTATTCAACCAGATACTCCTCGTGATTCCTCGAGGGTCATGTTCTGAGCAACATTAAATGGGACACGCTAACTTATGGAGTTTCCTTGTGGAAAATGGCTTGCAGTGAAGCAATTTTTGGTCGAAAAGGAGCACTTGACTAATTTTGGATCCTGACAAGCTCAATGAAAACATCAATTAGCATTTCTGCAGCCCCTTTTAAAAGTTGCTAATGTAATATATAAAGTCCATACACTCTTGAAAATTATGTTGGAAGTCTGGATGTGGACTTTTGGGGTGAAACGTCCATAAAAATTAATTTGATTTAAAGGAATTTCCTCCGCCAATTGAACACTCTTTCGCAATGGCCCGAGGGAATCAAAAAGAAATATAAGACGAAACTTCACCACTCGAGCCAAGACTGGAACAGAGGGTGAGTTTCATTCTCTTTTCCTTTCCATTGAATGCCTTTTGTTGGCCTCATGAGATAAACGGAGAAGAAAGGCAGGGAGAATGGGTGAGATAAGGGAGGGCTGAAAATATTGCAAACTAGTTAGATTTTATTGATACTTTTTCCTCGATTTATTTCCACCCACACCCGCCCCGCATATAGACATGCCCCTGAAATCCCACGGCTCTATCGACATCCGACGAAAATCCGGAAACTAATTTACACACAATTGAGAATAGCAGGTGAGAGAGGCCCTCCCGAGAAATTCGATAGAAAGCCATTGTACGCTGAAGAATGTTGCCCCCAAAGGAAGGGGTGTGAAACAGCGCACATACGGTTCGACGTTGAAGGAAAAATTAACAATTTATTGCACGGCATTAACGATCTCTCTGGGTGAACTTTTCATGCCCCGTCAACTCATAAATCTACACATACCCAGAGTACAGCTCACATAACATCAAATCACCCCCCGAAAAATGCGCGCGAGTTACTTTGGGGCAATTTTTTAACACACACGCGGAGCGGCTCATTCCCATATCGCAGCGAGGAGGGATGATTCAGGAGGCACTTTCGCAGGGGGTGGCCTCGAGGGTGGCGCCGGTAATTGAGTGTACAGTGTAATGGGCCAAGAATTCTCCATGTCATGCATGGAAATTGAGGAAGAAAATATCGTTAGTTCCACACGCAGACGAGTAATGACACTTTTTAGCACCAACACCGAGGAGCCCTGCAAGGATTCTTTCTAGTCAACGGCCTCGCCTCATCTGCCTAAAAATTTAAATTCACTCATGTTTGGCGGCGTGGAAGCATCGTCAGATGACTTGGGAATGAATTGGGGGGAAATATTATATTGCTCAATTGGACCATCAAGAAGACATGGATTCCAAGTCATTTTCGAAATAATTAATTTATACGGATCGCCAAATTCTGCAAAATGGCAGTCAGGGTTCGTGCAGAGCTTCCATATGATTTTATATTTTGTAATTTCATCTAAACTTGCCTGGGGAAAAGTTATCTTAAAAACCATAAACTTTACTACTCACTGTAGGACTTGATGAACTATTAGGTTCGTGAAGCATAATCACATATGTATGCGCTTAACTTTACATGTATGTATATTTTGGATATGGCATTGAAAATTTATGTGATTCTCCATGAATGATGAGCAAACAATTCTTAGATGGATGTGTTGTTTTTAGACGGCAATCGATCAATATTCGTTACAGCAGCGAGCCTAGCTTTCGGTATTCATCAATAAATTATTCACAAAATGACAAAATAAGCTTATCATATTATGAAAAGCATTAGTCAATTCCAGATTTTCTAAAGTGCTTAAGGGATTTATCTTATAAATTGGAAAATTGAACGAATCCGCTTTCTATGTATCGCTGAATATTTCAATTACGCTAATGCTGATCCCTCAATCGCGCGGGATAGTATGATTTTTAAGTCATTCCAACTGATATTTGATATGTACAAGATAGAACTATAAGACTGGCGGAACATAGAGTAATGCTATTCTGATGCACCGTGATATAATTTGAATATATACGACTGGTGGGATTGTGTTTTACGATTTCAATTTATTCTTGTGCCTATTCCCTTTCCATATCTTGGCAGCGAAACAGGAAGGATATCAGGGGGGGATTTCCAGGAACAAAGGAGGAAGAAGAAAAAGGCAGAGCACGGAGAGATAGTCAATTTCCTCCATGTGAAACTAATGATTTTCTTTCTCTAGCTATGTCTCTTTGTGGCAAAAATTTCTGCCATATCGCATAAGTTTCATCTTTCAACGAGACTCATTTTGAATAATTGCAAGGAAAGAAACGGAGCGGGGTGGAAGTGCTGTAGAGGGGGAAAACTGCGGGTGTGGGTGGAGAAATGTGTTCTGTTGAAAAGCTTAATTATGTGTGAATTTGTGTGGGTGACTGTTTTCGCCGAGGATAACACAAGAGGACGCAAATTAAGCCTCTATCATGGCAAATTTAATAAAACTCATTTATCAAAATGATCTTTTATGGAATCTGTTCTCTTCAGGGAGACAGATTCACCATCCTAAATATCATCCTTGTTCTCAACATTGTTATAACATTATTTTTCATGTCTACTGTCTGCACTGGTGTAATTGCATCAATTAATAACAGAGGCTGTCGAGTGAAGTAGAATTTTTCAGAGCCAAGGAAAATTTCATACTTTCACCAGCAAAAATTGGTGCAAAATTTAGTATTTTTCTCATCAAGTAGAATTTTAATTTCCGCAGAAATATTGCTATGCTTTCAGCGAAGCTTTCACTATCTAATTCAACCCCTGACTCACCAGACGCAGGAAGCTTATGAGACGCTCCAATTGGCGAGGGAGCGAACGGACGGAAAAAGCACCCTTGAAGTCTCAATGTTGCCATTGGACCCTAATTATTTTATATCGTGCTCGCCAAGCACGACACTGGGTGGTACTTTTCCCACCCCTTCGACGATGATTCAGAGGCTGGCGAGAGATAAATCCAGCAAAAAGTGCCTGCCATCAATCTAAATTCCTAACCCACATTTGCATTCATTTGAAAACCTCCACCATTGGGGACAATTTGGTCCTTTTCCCTCTTCATTTTGGCGAATTGACAATAAGGGTTGACTACTTACTTACTCTTTGGCCACTTGGTCCTCAATTATCCGCGATTTTCTCCTAAATGAGATGCCGAGCGTCCTTGATCGACTTGCAGTGGAAAGAAGTCCGACAGATGAAGGTGTGAGCAATGTTAATTTGACTCTCGAAACACTCACACTTATTCCATGTTCTGCCAAGAGAGAATCACGGAATTTCACAACACAATCAATCTCAGTCGAGGTGAAGAACTCAACTGAGGGAGAAATAAGAATACCTCTCGGAGTCTCTGTCTCGTAAAAAATACACAATTTCCGGACACCCTCGAGCGAAAAGCTCTCCTGACAGTGGTGAACAGTGGTGAAAATGCGTGGAAAATCCGAAGAAGCTTTGTGGAAAGTTAATCGAGACATTGGGTGTTAGTCTACGATATGCAGAGAATATCCTTAGTAAGAACATGAAATTCTTGTAGTTAAGAAATAACTAAAGTTTGCAATTGTAATGAAATTCTCTATTCATAACAAAATTTATGACTTACATTATTTCAGCATTTGCATGAGTTTTTCGGCACTTTCCTGAATTTCCATGAATGCTTCATCGCTTCTGGCCACTTTAGCTATATCTTCGAGTCTCGCAGGAAGATCTTTTGCTGCAAATTTCAAATCATCTCGAGCTCTGTTATGTGAGCAAAAGTTTACTGTGGCTTGCAGAATGTTTTGGAGCTTGTTCATCACTTGAGAGTTTTCTAATTCCTCTCCAGTGACTGGAGCAATGTGTCTTGCGAGGTACTTCATGATGCCCATGTCCAGGAACTTATCCACAAAGTCCGGATGGCACTCTGGAATTGCGGAAAGGAAGAAAGTAATTTTTGTGATAAGTCGATTCTCTTTCCGAGCCTCCAGAACAGCCACAATCTTGTCAATTTCTCCGCTTGTAAATAGATTCTCCATCCCCGGTTGGAAGTTTGTCACTATGGCAGAAATTGCAGACATCGCTCGAGTGCATATTGGCTCTGGTTGGTTCAGCAGCGGTGTAAGTTCCTGGAGCATCTTATTCTCAATAAGCTGCTGCTGACAGTAGGGATTGTTTTGGGCCAGATCAGTGATTAGACCAGCAGTTTCTGCTCTCACACTCTCAAAAGGGGATTTCAGGCATGGTTTCAGTATGATAAATCCGCCAATTTTGTGGAAATTATCCGCCTGATCTATGCTCAATATGTAGTGATTAATCGTCTCAATAGCATCCACTTGGTCAGACTCTGAGGACGAAGAATCCATGATAACTTTAAGAGCATCAGTCAATTCCTTGCAAACATCCACAGTCATGCTCTTCAGAGCCTCTTCCAGAAACTTCCGATCCTGTAGCAAAGAAAGCGGATGATTAATTTTGAAATAGGCAGCAGAACATTGATCTAACCTCTGGGTTCATCGGCTCCATTGTACTGTCCTGAGGAGCATCTTCCTTCTTAGTAGCTTCCATGGCAAATTTCAGAAGGCCCTGCAATATGAATTGTTTTTGCTGGAAACTTCTCGAAAGTGAGTCATTTTAGGATTCACCTGAAGACTGCTCGGTTGTCTAGGCTGCTCTGGATGATCTCCATTTGCTCCTGAGTTGTCCTTTTCCATGATCAAATTTTTGCTATGACGGTGTAATAAGAATTAATGATTTAAACGTGATTTAATTTTGTGAGATTTTGCACGCTGCTTTTCTGCACTGTGTTTACAAGCTTTGTTCTTTTTATGGCATGTCTGTCAAGTCAATTGAACGAAAACGTGCAGTGAAATGCGTCCACTCGTTCAAAAAATATCGGTTAATACTCTAGAATATTGTGTAAACCGGTTTAACTCAAACCAAGCTCTTGATGTCTAATAAATGTTATTGTTTCCTTCATTTTTACATGCATTTTTCACTATAAACGTAATAATAAAGCCATGACACGATATACATTGATCTGCGCATGTTCGGAAAAACGTAAATATTCCTATTTCGAATAGGCACTTTTGCGGGCAGTGTGCACTGAGTTTGCGTGAATTTTCCCCGATTTTCTATGGAGAAGAAGACTTTGATCGATCTCGGGCAAAATCTCTTCTAAAAGGTGATAAAACACAATTATTATTGTAGTTTTTCTCTTGAAATGCTAGTGAAAAAGCATAATTGACGAAGTGGGATTTGAATATTTACAGAAGTGCAACGAAAATCGCGTAAAATGTGGAAAATTCTCATCATTTCCCTATTTGGCATATTTTTCTCTGCATCCGGAAGCTTGAATCTGGACCCCATTTTCGTGTCAGAACTTTTTTCCCTCCGAATTGATGCGACTTATTTCAACTGGAGCACAACTTTGGCACCCAATCAGTATGTTTTCCGACCGTCTCTTGAGGGATATCCCGATTTGCCATCCTGGATGCGATATATGTACAGTCAAGAGCATCGAGCAGGATTCTTGTACGGCACTCCGCCGGACAGATTGGCTGGGAAGGAAGTGAGACTGGAGATTGTTGGCCTGAACAAGCACACATATGAGACTCGTCAGATAATCCTCTCTCTTTGGATGACGGGAAAAATAGCAGCCCGAAATGTTGTTCAGATGAAGATTGACAATCTCGATTGGGTGCACCTCATGGATCCAGGGAGGATTGAGAATCTGAAGAATATCTACCAGAAGGATTTGTGGCCAGAGAGTTCTAAGGATCTGCACATTGTCTTCATGGAAGCCGCCACAAAGATGGGGGCTCGTCTTCCAGTGCTGCCTCAACTCCATGAGGGCGTAATTGTGCACCTGGGCAGCAATGCTGTGTTCTCCGAGAGACTCCTGGAGCTCCAGGAGGAAGTGAAACCTCTGTACAAAATTTCTACCTGCAATTACAAGAGGACTTCTGTGCAGACAATTTTTGAGAATGGAGGATTTCGATTGGATTGGTGCGCCTTTCGAATTGTTGGTGATGATTCTGGAGCTGAGGATAGTATGAAAAATACTCAAGGAATTGGATTAGATCGTGGTCAGGACAGATGGCTGGGAATCAGTCGCTCAGATGCACCGCAGAGAAACTATATTGATGAATTCACATTCGCAGTGGCTATTCCTGGAATGATCCTGGCAATACTCGTGGCTTTTCTCTCCTGCATTCTCTGCTTCCAGCACAAAACCATGTATGGACAAAATGCTTTCATTTACCTCTTTTATCATGTTTACTTTTGTTTACTTTCTCACAGAGATGATCCTCATTCTGATTATTTCTTTGAAACAATCTTTCATCTGTGCAAAGAATTCAGGTTTTAGTTATTTTTTATTTTATTACTCAGAAATTGGCATTACTTTCTTCTATTTCTAATCAATTGTCTTTTGCAGAGAGATGAAAAAAAATCCAACTGTTCCCATTGTGAAATTAACGCAGGATTCAGCCAATTATCCCACTACAACTCTCTTGAAGAGTCTCAAGGATGCGCCGAACTTGAATGCTGAGAATTTGAGTCTTCATTCACAAAGGTAAGTCCGAGGGCTAAATATATTCAACATGAATAACTTATCCTTATGTTTTCAGTCCTAATCATGGCCAGGAAGCTATCACTGACTCCAATGTGAATGTTTATATGCGCCCAAAGCCGCCTCCATACAAGCGGAATGGTGTTCATATATGACAATCAGCTCCTCGAGTGCTCTTTTGCTGAAGAGACATTTATCATGAAGCGCATCTGTAGTGAGAATGTAGCCAGAATATTACTTTCATGAGCTATTACCGTGGAAAATCATTAAATCATTAAGTTTACTTTATGTAGAGAACGGCAAAAGTGTAGACATCGCATGAGTTCGTTATATTAAACTCCGTGCCATAAAATTTATTTGATGCGTGTGAGCGATGTCGCCATCTGGCGGATAAGCAACGGATGAAATAGTGACAAACGCCTTCTTTGGAAGGAAAGAAGCAGTGTTTTTGGTTTGGTTTCCAAGTTCGGTTTTTCCTGCGTTTCACCCCCAAATCCCAGGAGATTTTCCTGCAAAATTAAAGGTGAGTGCACTTGAGTGCTATTTCCGCGACCGCCCCTTGAAATTGTGCTGTGGATGGGAGTGTGAGCAATCTTCGGGGAGGTCTTCTCCGCCCAAGAGTGACGAAATCTTTTGGCGCGCGTCACTCTGGGCTTCGTGAATAGCCCACTAAATTCGCTGGAATGGGTCTGAATTGCGAGAAACTGCCCCTCAAGGCCCTAATTGAGCAGTTGCGGGTGTTGGCAAAAGAGTCCCATTGATTTTATCGGTGGGTTGCATTCATTATTGACACGCCACGGCTTGGCGTGTGACCTCAGACGGCTCCACTTGAACACCTCCTGCGATAGGGGTTGTTTTCACCCCGCCATGAACACCCTTAGGGCTCGTCCGGAGGCAATGGAAATGGAACAGGTTTTATATTTCAGCCATTTCAACTTTAATTCCCCTCGCGCGAGTCTCGAGTGTCGCTGTTTTTGGGTGTATTTGATGACTCTGTGAAGGAGGCTCCGAAGAGCGGACAGTTTGACTGTGTTGAGAGGCCGCGAAAAGCTATAGCAATGTGAAATTTATGATCATTTTTCTCCACTCTTGAGACTCAAGAAATATACAGAGAAATGCTATGCTCTCGCCGGCTGTGAGATAATATTTTTATTTTAGGAATCACTCAACACACTCAAGAGGCGAATTGTGACAAAATCGTGCACGACAAGATGGATTTCATCACGGGATCTTATATTTTCTCGGCAATATTCTCACCCACATTCGAAGGAGAATCGCAAAATTCTTCACGCGAATCGCCTCAGAGTTCGCGAAGGAAATTAATTGGAAAGGAATTGCATGTGACGCTCATAACACCTTCTCAGTGAATTGCTTTCACAATCTCGCGGGAGTGTTTATTGATTTTGTCTGCAAATAGATCTTGCGCCTCGGATTTAGAGGCTCTCCGAGGTGCATTGATACGTAGAGTTTCACCGTTGTCTTGAAACAGCCCGGATATCGAGTGGGTGTCGCTGGACAATTAAGTGAATCACTCGGTGAATTAGCAATTGTAGACATCCCAGAGAGATGTTTCTTTCTGGAGGCGGAACGATACATACGGCTCTAGAGCCATTCAATATTCACTGAGGCCTCTAACAAGTCTGTACCGGTGGAGCTTGAAATTGCTTCTCAGCAAAAGTGAGGAATTCAAAGAGATCTTGTTCTTGATCGATAAATGATCTGACAACAGTCAAAGCATTAACTTAACACATAACGAAATTTTTAAATCTTCGGACAAGCTCTTTTATGTACTAAAAACATTGTCAGGAGTTAATAGCTTCCATGAACACACTTCATCAGACAATCACGTCTGTAAAGAGGCAATAAAATAAAATGAATCACAGAAATGCTTAGCAATAAAAATAGCTGGCAAGATAATTTTCCAATCTTCTCTTATCAATTTGCTCATTCATGCATGAAATTTGAAAAAAAAAGTAAACAAGTATCCGAACTGTACAACTCACCTTATCAGGCACTTGACTCAGAAATACTTTTGATTGATTCCTTATCTATTTATTACTCTTTCTTCCGATTCTCCTCGACTTCGTTGTGTTCCCATGCAAACACACAAAGATTTGTAGTTGCATTCGTAATGTGAATGACATAATACCGTAAACTCGCAGCTCTTCGGTCATATGTTTATTTATGAATAAAAAGAGGAGGCAAATGTAAAGTGAGTTGGAGTAGTTGAATGAATGTGTGGATTTCTACATACGAAACAATCTTCTTCGTTGTGTTGACTTTGTAAGTTCTCCGATAAGTAATCATCATTAAAAAGACAATTTTGTGAGAAATATTTATTTCGTGACAAAATTTATAACAAAAAATTGAGTATCAAGATGATTTTGTACTTTTAGCTTGTGATAATCAAATTATTCTCACAGTGAATCCCTGAAATATGTCAATTTAATCAGTGACTAAAATTGACGTGATTTTATCTCTTCTTCAATTGTATATCTGACGATATGACAACATTGTGATTTTAAAAAGAAATTCTCGTGAATCATTGTGAGTCGTTCATGTGAAAAAGTGTTAATCACTAGAGTATTCAATTTAGCAAGAAATTAATTACTTTCGAGAGGAGTAAATTGCAACCAATATCCACCTTCAGGGGTTGATGTGAACAATTTGGGATTGAGACAGAAAGGATCTCTAGTCTTAGGATCCACTTTCAAGCTGTAGTTCTTGATAATAACAGCCACAGCAATTTTCACCTGCAACATAGCAAATTTCATGCCCATACAAATGCGCGGTCCATCACCGAATGGCATGAAAATGCCCGCATTCTGAAACTTCTTAGCGTTTCCATCGACAAAACGATCGGGATCGAAAGCTTCGGGATTTGGGAAGTGTTCAGCATCTCTTTGAATTATATAGATGGGAATGACGACGGGTGTGTTGGTTTCAATGAAGACTTCTTCGTCATCGCGAAGAGGAAGACTGCAGCCTTTGGTGCATCTCTTTGTCAAGTACGGCAATGGAGCATTGATTCTGAGACTTTCAAGTAAAACTCTGTGCAGATATTCGCACTGATTACTGTTCGGAGTTGCAAGACTCTCCAGAGAGTCCAAGCTTTGTAGCTCATCTCGTAATTTATCTTGAACTTCCGGATTCTTAGCCAATTGGTAGAGAGTGTGTGCCAAAACGTTGCTGCTCATCTCGTATCCATCGATGAAGAATGTGAAAACATGGCCAAGGATCTGAGCTGGTGGTGTTCCCTTATTGATTTGCAAATGCTCCATGAAAGACATGAAATCCTTGCCGTCTGTGGGATTTTCTTGACGCTTCTGAGTCACTTCTCTGATAAGTTTCTTCAGATATTCCACTACGACTGACTTTATGAGGCGAGGCCGAAGAATGCCTTTGAGTACTGGAAATAATTGTATGAGCAAGAAAGAAATGAGAAAAGATCCACTTGGATTCATCAATTCTTCCCCTATTTTCATCATTTCGGAATTATCGTCCTTAAAAGCGCCTCCATCAACACGGAAAATGCAATTTCCAACAACGTCTACGGAAAATTTAGTCACTAATGTTCGTGCTTCCAATACAACGGGACTTCCGGACGATTGTACAACTTTGTCCAAATGCTGAACAAGTCTTTTGGAAATTTCCTCTATGAGAAGAAACATGGATTTCATCTGAAATAGACACAAAGGAAGAATATCAATTGAAGGACACTTGAAGCAGACAAATTGTTGTACTCTGTTATCCGTGAAGGCAGGAGCCAGTTCTGCTCTTCTCTCCTTCCATTCCGCTCCCTTGAGCATGAAAATCGTCTTCGTAAACACTGGATCACTGTCTTTGTTGAACATATCAGCGAAATCATTGTCATGGAAATTCTGGAAATTCTTCACAGTGACCATTTTCACAAGTTCAGGTTTCAGCAGGAGAATTTGAGGCTGCATCATGTTGAAGAATCCCGCCAAATTAGCCTCTTTCTTCCATTTGTAGTATATTTCCTCCATGTCGTACACGGGACTTCTCTTCTGTGTGAAGATCGATGGGAGATTTCCCACAATGAAGGCAGCTTTGGGACCGGGAATTCCTCGCTTAACCCAATGCTTGTGGTTCCTTTTGAAGTAGAAGTAAAGACACACAACACCACTCACTAAAACGCACAGGATCTCAAGGAGAGACATTTTTCTTCCTCAAGATATTGTTTTGACTGCACTGTCAGCGCTTTTGCAACAAACACAGAAAATCTCACTCGTCTCTGTGCGTGGATGAGTTAGAATTTTGGAGTATTTTTAGAAAAATCGCGTCAAACTACTAAGCGGCGCTGAAGTGTGTTTGTGAGTTTGATCAATGATGCGAAGAATCTCCTAGCGATTTCCAATAAAATGCGAGAGAGGCAACAAATACAGAAAGAGATACAATCTAATCCAAACTGCTGGTCTGTGAATCGCGGCCTTGAATTCTTTCACAGAGAGTGAATTTAGCTGTCGTAAAATGGGAACATTATTATAATGTTTTTCTTTGTGGTTTTTCAGGCTGCGGCACAGAGCAATGTTTTATATGATTCCTATTAATGCCTCTTTTTTTCAGATCTCATTGCTGCAAAATGACTGATCCAGGATTTCCTGCCCAACACACGACGGCCACGATGACCACAACGGAGACTCACGTGAGCCCACAAGTCCGATACGATCCCACGTACGTTCGCACCGTGCCTGGGATTTTGAAGATCGTTTGCATCATCCTCAACCTCATCGGTTTCATCTGCATCGAGGTTTCCGCCTTCAGTTACCACTCCCGTGGCAGCTTCTTCAACTCTGTAGCCATGACGGGTTTCTGGTTTACGGGAATCATGCTCCTGCTTTATATTTTCCATGTGCTGGAGAAGTTCTGGAGGCTTCCCTGGCTCCACATTGAGTTGGTCTTTTGCGCCATTTGGACACTTCTCTACGCTCTGGCAGCGGGTCTCGCCGCAGCAATGGGCCTCGAAGCATACACAGCAGCTGCAGTAAGTGCCAAATATTCCATAATCTTAGCAACCTTCCCTGAAATTCCTAACGTGGAATCCTTTTCCCAACAGTTCTTTGGATTCTGTGCCATGGTGGCGTATGGCTATGATGCTTTTCTCAAGTACAAAGCCATACAGACGGGACAAATTGCCCAGGGAACTCGCCAGCAGACAACCGTCCAGCAAACTGTCACAGCCTAAATTACCCACTTTACTTAGAAATGCCATGGATCGCGATCAGAGTGCATTGTTGTCTCGCAGATTTCTTCTCATTCACAATCTCGCTTCTGGCATGGAGTGATTTTGGGAATCGTTTCTTTAAGGCATTTTTTAAATAGTATTTCCTATACGACTGCTTCTACTTCATTGTCTTTGCATTTTCTTTGATATGAGACAGGTGTAATATTTGTCTGTGTAAGATGTAATTTAAATAATTTTTTATTACGCGGAAATTGAAAGTTTTTATATCGAGAAATTACTTAACAAATATAAAAGAAAATCAGTAATTTATGTTGCAGAAAGTTTGTTGCAATTGTTGAAATTTACGATATTGTTAAATATTAACACGAATCAAGTTGAAGAGGAAAACCTTTTGTACCTTTTTTGAGATAGTTATTTGATATAACTGTTTTTTCAAAAGTAATAACAGCACTTAAATTTTCACAGGTGTTTTATTAACTATACGCAGTTTTTATTGTAATTTTATACGTATTAGTTCTATACAGTGCTCTTTTTGATAATATTTAAATTTTGGACGTCTTTGTGCATTTCTGACGCGATCTTCGATACTCCCGAAATATATTTTATATTCACATATTTTCTTAATCACTGTTAAACGAATGTTGAATCTCACCGCGTGAGATTATCATGAACGAGTATCAAGAGAAATTTTTATAATCATTTTTGTATCTCTATGTCTCTCTGGGAAGAAACTGTTGTACTTTGTCTACATGTTTTTAGTGTTCACGGACCAAAATATAGAGAGAAATATTTGGAGATAAGAGAAATAACCAAGAACAATCAGTGGAAAGTGAAACTTAATTGTTGCACCTCACGAAATGTTAACATAAGTCGTAAAATGTATATTTTATTGTAATTTTAAATGAATATTTTGCGTGTGTATAATAAAATATACAAGTTGATGTACATTATTTTTTGTGATGTTTCTCCCATGTTTCATGCTTGCAGCATGGACAGTATGAGAATTTACTACGCCTGGCAGTAGGGAAAATGAGTGAATTAGCGGGAAATATTCATCGTTTCACTTTCTAAAAGCACCAAAATTAATGAACCTCCTGATAGACGACGGAAAACATGAACCAGAATAGATGTTCCGGTGTGGGGAAGTTTTATAACTTCATTGTGAGATTTTGGCCTATTTCTCGCGCAGAAAAAAGGCTATTAAAAAACGTTTATTGTATATTTTCAGCTCCCAAAATACTCCTCAATCGTGCTATTGTTGTAAAAGTACGTCTGAGTGCGCCATCAGTTGCCTCGGGATTATTTCTGTGTCAATATAAATTCGTTGAACTTTGGAGGACCCGGCGCCTCCACTTGCAGCGGAGGCGCCTGGTGATTCGTGATTAACCCTTCGACTCTCCACGAATTACTGAGTTTCGAGACAGTCAAAGCTCCGAATGGGCAGATAGACTGCCTTCCAGTGTGTCTGTGGGCAAGTATCGCGTGTACTGTGGCAAATTGATGTGGCTCGCGATGAAATTGTATGTATGACAAATGCGATATGATCACGTTGGAGGCGCACTTTTCGTGCGGTGCTCAGCTGTTTCACTCTCTCACCGTCACCGGGAGAGACACAGCAGCTCCCAGAGGAGTTAGCCAGAGTGTTGTCAGTTGACATTCGAGCGCCAAAGTCGCAAGTGATCGCGCGCGGACTGGCAAGAAAGCGTGGTATCTCGTGTGTGATGGTCATAAAATTAAAAATAATTAGTAGAATCTCTCCTTTTTCCTCCCCCATTGAATACTGGGTGCTCAATATCTCGAATAGGCGAAAAGTGTCTCTTCACAACGCACAAAATTCCACCATGGTGCTGTTTTGTGTCTGATGTTCACCCACAAAGTGATAGAAAAATTGTGTAATGTCTGAAATTGGCTCATTGAATTTCACTGGAAACGCCTTATCGCATATTTCTTCTATCAGTTCAAATCTTCTGTGATTTTCGCGAACGATTTCGGCCCGAACCACCTTTTTTTTCGCTAAGTCGTTCGCTCATGTACCCCTCAAGGAGCGTATCAGTGAGACAATTCAACGAAGAGAAGTGGTCGTGACGACAAAATCTAGGTGCGATGCCTTATCACTTGGTCAATGTGAAGCACGTTATCGCCATTCAATGTTTAAGGATGATTACCGAAGCCGCAAGACACTGAGAGTCTCGATCGATTTTAAACTTCTCTCTATGGACATTTTTATAGAGTCGCCTCGCTATCACCATTCAATCTCACAAGCTCGCGATCACTCAAATAGGAGCAGTCGCAAAATGTGATTAAATGAGTAAACAATTGCATGAGAATAAGTACATCGCACATTTAATGCCATCCAAGTAATGGAGATTTTGCTCCAATTTGTCACTGAGTTGCGAGTCGATTGTGCGGGAAATTCACTTTAGTGACATTGTGCTAATAAAAATGGCAAAATAGTGCGCTAAAATATGCGACAGTGGGTGTTGCTTTTCTTTCTCTAACACACGACACAATTCAACGCATCTACTGTAGCTCAAAGAGAATTCTAAAAAAAAAAGAGAAGCACATGTAATTATAAGAGATGATTCGCTTCTTTTCCTCAGCTTTTAGCTATATGGGTAGACAGCAAGCAGTGAGGAAATCGTCATGTTTCAGTTGTGAGGTCTTCAATTTCGCTCTTCATTTGATGTTTTCAGACTGATTAAAAATAGTAAACAGTAAAACATATCGAATCACATAAGATCTAACCACCAGACAATATTAATCGGGATTGTGAGACAACAGAACCGAGACACTTTGTTAATTATTTCTCAATCCTTGATGAATTCAAAAGATTTAAAGTCGCGATCATCACATTTTCGTGCAAAACATCCAAGAAGAATGCTCGAGTAATTGTGTGTCGTGAGAAGAATTATGTACTATGGCGAGAAGTGTAGGCAAAAAGAGCTGAAAAGAAATTATTTTTATCGGGAACTCCCGCGTCTCTGAGAGTTGCCGCCAATCAGCCACATGGCGCACGCACTGACCGAGTCATTAGGTCAGTAATGGAACAGATGATTGAATTTCAGAAGAGACACCCAATGAGCTCATCGTAGTATCACAAAATTCCCTCCCAGTTATTCTCACACTACAAGAAATTCCACGAAAATCGCACACTCTCGACCTCAAAATTCTGCAATTTTCCCATTTTCCTAGAAGGGCATCTCAACTCCTCCCTGCAAGATGTCACGCAAAAGCCAGAGACTCTGACCAGTGTTGCACGATACTTGAGAGAGTGACGAGCTTTGTGAGTGACTATAGTGAAAAGCCACGGGACTCGCGATGGAGTCGCCGCCGGCAAATGGATCGGAATCAGTGTCTAGTGTTCAGAGGAATCATAAGACAGTGGCGGAACTCCACTTCAACGCCATGAGTGGCAACCTGAAGCATAAGAATGCTTTGGACACGCCAACGACGACGGAGGAGTCTGCCAGGCTCTTGCCCAGCACCTCCAAGAAGTTCATAATAGTGCCATCGAGTGTGAAGAAAACCACACTCACGGTCACTTCGCCCACGGACAGCGTTTCTTCGTCCAATGCGAGCCCCATCATGTCTCCACTGCCAACGGGAGCCCGACCCAAGCACTTCAACAGCATGAGATCGGTGAGATCAGGTACCTCAAGCCACTGTTTTAGCCTTAAGAATAGGGTGAATATTTAGGTCAATTGAAAGTTTGAGAATGTTTTCAATTACACACAGATTTGGTGTGAAAATCGTCAATTTCTTATCTATTAGAAAAGCTACAATTATCAATTTATTTACTTTATGGCACTCTCATATCTACGCTGCTTCAGCGTGCTCTCGTAATAAAATGTTAGCCAGAATTATTCAGTTACGATTGAATCAAAAATAACAGAATTATTGGCTTAATTAGATACTGAGCATAACAACTGAAAGAAAAACTATTTCAAAACATCACCAATTTTATAACACCATAAATTTAAAAATAGTTTAATTCACACCTTTAAGTAAACTATTTTTAAATTAATTATAGTCCACACGGAAAATGAATCAAGTTCTAAAATACTTATTCGTAAAGTGCTTAACTATTGTTGCTTGTTCTGTTCCTTGCCGGCAGGAGCTCTCATTCACCAGGACGGAGGACTCACGACGTCCACTCCCACCGTCGGCCACGCTCCGGCTGGTCTGGCCCGGTCAGGATCCTACGTATTCAGTGACTGCGGATCAGCTCGCCTCTTCTCTGACGCCACTTCGGTGCGATCGCTCGCCTCGATCGGAATGGGCTCCACGGACGGGCGCAAAATGGTCATCCGGCGTGTGCCGAACTCACCCAATGAACTCCTCACCATCCTCAATCCCCCCATGTAAGTGAATGGCTCCAGAGGTCACGTCCAATTTCCCTTAATTAAAATTAACAATGTATCGATTCGGAAGTGGAAGTGCGCGGACACTATAATTTTGCTGTCTGCGCGCTCTAAAGAAACATGTCAACATTGGCCGCTTTTTCAGCGCACACCTTCTCACAATAGTGCAAAATTCACACTCTTATTTATGGCATCCGCACAAGATAAATTGACTAGACGATTGGGAGGGCACTTTTTTCCTGCCCAGAAGTTTCTCATTACATGCTCGCGTGACTCTTGTGCCGGTGTTGAATTGGACGATATGTGTGTGCCGAAAATGCTGTTAATTAACTACAATTTGATGAATCTTCTCGCATTTGCGCAATGTGACCAGATTCCGGTTGGTTTATCTCTCAATTTTCTCGCACTCGCGATCAATCCCCGAAACAGTTGCCTCCACTATTCACTTAATATCACATTTTTCATCATTAACAACCCAATACAGTGACAATGGTGAGCTTTTCGTGGTCATAGGGCAATTTTTGCTGATCACAAGAGATGATCTGGTAGAAGAAGAATGTCAAGAGACGAGAAGTATTTCATATAATCCAACTGGTAGTTGAACCAGAGAAATCTGGAATTTCCTATCACGAGCATATTCCCACGTAATTTCATATGCAATGATCTTTTTATGCTAACTCATTGATTAACAGTGTGCATTTCATTGAAATTGACTCTAATGCAATCTTTTTCTGCAATACTTTCACTTCTGTTCTCACAGAACGCAGCTAAATATGTCTTGTGCTTCGAAAAATTAGAGAGATCACACGCAACATTATGATCGCATGATAAGGAAAACAGATAATTTACGACCCATTTAAGTTCTTAAATTCTCACCATTTGCGCTCTTCCTGCATTTTGTTATCATCTTCCGGTCATTTGATCATCTCTAAGCTCTATTACTTGCAGAATTTTCCTCACAACTCCTCTCGTCCCTCATTGCACAGCATTTATCACTGAATTGTGGTGCACTTTTATGCCATGGTGGGTGATTTTTCCTTGGGTGATTTTCATGTACCTCATGGGGAAAATTTTTATGACAATTGCACACTTAATGGGAGCTTCTCGCTGAATGTAATTCATGATATCATATGACTCCGTGTGTCACTCTCTGTCTCTCTCTCTCTCATTCTGTCTCTGGTGAATTGACGTCAAAATGTGGTGTGTTTACACAATGTCTGAAGAGTGGATCTTTCTCATTTTGAGAGCATCTACTTCTATTTCATGGGGTTAAATCTGGCTGTTGAATGCGATTGTTCACAAAAATTTACAGCCTCAGATGATGGGTTGACTTCTGAGATATACAATTGGAAGCGAAAATGTCTCTCTCGCTGCGGATCTGTTTGCACAGATGATCAAAACACCAGGTGACACAATGGAGTTGATGGTGGGCTCTTCTGCACTTGAGAAGAACCTGTGTTTGCGATGTAATTAATTGGAGCACACGTAGTAGAGTTGAATTTATGAAGGCACCGCCAACTTAATGAATTAACCAACACAATAAATTGTCTGAATTTTGTCTGGCATTGGGAAACCTTCCTTTTTTCCACTGACTCTCTGCCCATGTGAATGAAATGACCGCCAGAGCGAGAGAGACTCAATTGAGGAAATTGCACTCTATAACAAATTGCTAATGAACATCCCGATTGTTGCACACTTTTTTGTCCGTCATCGTAAACAAGATTGACCGCTAAATTGATCGTTGCATTGTCAAGTGCATTTATTCAAATTCACCTCCGCAAGAAGTCCGTGGGTGATCGTTAAGTGAGAAACTTTTGGAAGGAAAAGTCATTGTTCATGATTGTTCGCGAATGTTTTCTACAAATGTATGTTGTCATTGGAAAAACACACTAAATAAATCTATTATTGCGGTTTTGCTCTGACTTCCTTTGAAATGTTTTGCTAGGGTGTGAAAAACTATTTAATCATATTGAATTTGTAAAGCTTTTAATTCAGTATAATTACTTTTTTACCGACTGCCATTTGTATGTCAAATAACATTAAAGTTTATGGACAGTAGCAAGATAACGATGAGGAGATTTATGGATTTTTAATTTGATGTAGACAAAACATGAGAAAATGCTCGGGAAAATGAGTGTAAATCATTTGAAGATCACAACCATGGCTGTAAAAGTCATAAGTTGAGAGTGAATGGTTGCGGTTACGAAAGTGAAATTAGTGCATACATCTTCATGTACTGAGTGGGCTAAGAGAAACGATATCACCGCATTTATTTGATTACTTAGCACCTGACTCCGAAGCTCCGTGCGCGAGAATGAGGCCGAAGTGGCGGAAAAGTGGCAGTCTTTTAGTCTAAAAGTGAATCTCGATGGGGAAAGAAGGTGTCTGACGCGTGAAATGTCGGGAGAAAACAGTGCAAAGGTGGTGCTGATGCAGAAGGATGGTACTCTGCTCACCAATAACTTCCGGGAGCCATCACTCTTTAAATTTCCCACAAACTCACACAGGTTGATTGATTGATGGCCAGCCAAATGAGGCGAACAATCAAGACAATGAATGCACTTTACGTCTCATTTAATTAACATTCAACTGCGGTTTTTTGCAGACCGCAAGAGGAGGACTTTGAGAATGACAGCTACGCTGGGATATCCGATAACTCGGACTCCGCCAACCTGAAGCCGCGACGGCAACACTGGGCCAACAAGATGCAGTTCGTGCTGGCGTGCATCGGGTACTCGGTGGGATTAGGCAATATGTGGCGGTTTCCGTATCTCTGCTACTCAAGCGGCGGAGGTAGGTCGACCTCCTTCCTCGCACTTTGCTTCTTCAGCTTAGATTGAGCTCAATTGCCACTCATTATCTTTCACCCACTCTCGGCGGCAGAAGACAGACTCATATCGCAACTTCCTATCTTTCGCATCTATTAAGCACTCACCAGTAGCTGCTGATAAGGCTTCTGAAATTTCAGCAAATTTGCAGATCGCGGGAGTGTGTGGTGATTCAGAGAGCTTCTGCATACATTTAAGTCCATCTTCAAGCAATTGAGCCTAATTGTGGCACAAAAGCCTCATCAAACTGATCCAGATTCATTGAACCCGAAATTCTTATCTTATAGGAGTGTTTCTGGTGCCATATTTCATCATCTTGATCATATGCGGAATCCCCATGCTGTTCATGGAACTCTCCGTGGGACAGTACACAGGAAGAGGACCGATCGGAGCTCTCGGCCAAATCTGCCCACTCTTCAAAGGTATGCACATGCTGAGGATTTTCCGCGCTAATTTGCGTGCTAATTGTTCAATGGTTTAACACGGCAAACCCACCCAGGTTGTCGTCGTAAATCATCGCGAATTTGAATAAAATGCCAGAAATTAGCAATTAATTTTTATGCCGCGTAAATTATTATCTAGTTGACATTCAAGATCACATAAGAATATAATATTGTAAGTTATGGCTTGTTAAATGTATGCTTGTCTCGTTTTTCAGGAGCTGGGCTGGCGAGCGTCGTGGTGTCTTTCCTCATGTCCACGTACTACAGTGTGATCATAGCGTACGCCATCTACTATTTCTTCACTTCCTTCCGGCCAGAGCTTCCCTGGACAGATTGCAGCAATCGCTGGAACACGCCGGACTGCTGGATCCCGCAGCGTCAAGAATCCAATCTGACGCGCCCTCACATCTCCAGGACTCCACCAGAGGAATTCTTCGAGAACAAGGTGCTGCAGATCAGTCCGGGAATTGAGTATCCCGGTGGAATGCGATGGGAATTGGTGGCGTGCCTCGTTTGCGCGTGGGTTCTAGTCTACTTTGCCATCTGGAAGTCCATCAAGTCCTCGGGAAAAGTGCGCTATCTCACCGCCACTCTCCCTTTCGTGCTCATCTTCGTCTTCCTAGGTCGCTCCCTCACGCTAGACGGTGCCGAAAACGGGCTGAGGTACTTCTTTCAGCCCAATTGGTCACTCCTGCGCAATGCCAATGTCTGGATCAACGCGGCATCGCAGAATTTCAACTCTTTGGGCATCGCCTTCGGGTCAATGATCTCATTCGCCAGCTACAACAAGTACAACAATAATATCCTTCACGACACTCTGGCCGTGTCCTTCGTCAACGCGATCACGAGTGTCTTGGTGGGAATTTTCGCATTCGCCACTATTGGCAACATCGCCCTCGAGCAGTCCACGACGGTTGAGGCGGTCATCAGCGATGGGCCAGGACTCATCTTCATCGTGTACCCGCAAGCGATGGCCAAGATGCCGGCCTCCAATCTCTGGGCCGTGCTCTTCTTCTTCATGCTCCTCTGCCTGGGACTCAACAGCCAATTCGCCATTGTGGAGGTGGTTGTCACGTCCATCCAGGATGGATTCCCCAACTGGATTCGCAAGAAGCTCGTGTACCACGAACTCCTGGTGCTCATCGTCTGCGTGGTGTCCTTCTTCTTTGGCCTGCCCAACCTCATCCAGGGTGGCATCTATTTCTTCCAACTCATCGACCACTACGCCGCCTCCATCTCCATCATGTTCCTCGCCTTCTTCCAGATCATCGCCATTGCGTGGTTCTACGGGGTGCCGCGTCTGTCGAAGAACGTCAAACAGATGACTGGAAAGACACCATCGTTCTACTTCCGCTTCTGCTGGCTCATCGGAGCACCCATGCTTTTAATCGTAAGTGAAGGATTAAATCCCCTTCTCGCCTTCTTCTCACAATTTTCGTCTGTCTCTAGTCACTCTGGGTATTCAGTTTAATCAATTACGAGCAACCAACATATCACAATGGCCTGTACAGCTACCCAAATTGGGCCATTGCTCTTGGCTGGGCCATTGCCTCAACATCTCTCATCTGCATTCCAACATACGCAATCGTCAACATCGTCCGAGCAAATGGTGAAACATTCCTTCAGGTACTCGCTATGATTGTTTCGATGTTCAATCTGTCAAGCATCTAGCAGAACACTTTATAGATTTCTCTTCTGTTGCAGAAATTAAGAAATTCCATTAAGCCCAACATTTACGAGTGCAGAATCTGCGGAGAGCATCACTGCGAGCATGATTTCCCCGAGGATCAGGCTGTTGCTGAGTTAACTCCGATAGTTCAAGGCGCTCCTGCCACGAATTTTCCACTAGTCTTGCAGCCACCGCCTCCGGGAAACCACAGGCCACTTCAGGCTTCACCAGGCATCCCCGAAGTCAACACTAATAATCATGCTGAGACGAGAAACTGATGAGTGGCTGTTGAAAGGCAATAGATTGCAAAGTACCAACTAGATCAGAAGCACACGTACAATGTAGAAATCACTACTTTGCAATAGGAAGACATAAGACAGAAATTCAAAAGAACAAATTTATAAACGGTTGTGATTATATAAAGACATTGAGGAATTGAGAGAATAAATGCTATCGAGTATTATTTCTTGAGAGAGCGAGAAAGAGCGTGCGAGAAGGAAGAGAAGCAAAAATATCATGAACAATCAAGTGAATAAAAATGTAAATAATTTACCTGTGCTTTTCACTCTATGTTTATTTCACCTGACATCGAGCGGATTAAGAACGACACTCACTTTATTAGATTAGTTTTTATTTCAAAATAAATTTCACGTTATTAAATTACAGTTGCATAATACAGACAGTAGTTGCTTGCATTTTCTTTCATCTCGTTTGAGTTCTGCATTTAATAATACATTTTGGTAAGAAATATAAATTGTGTTCATAAATATTATACACAGAACTCCAACCGTGAACAATTAATTTCGAGTATTTATTGCTTTTGTTATTTTCACTACAATTCGTTGTTTTCATTCAATGTTAAAATAAAACGATTAATTGCATCTTTTCTAGAGTTCCTCGGACGGTTGTGTTAAGCGCAATAAAGAGATAATTGTATTTTTCTTTTATTAAAAAGTAACACTTTTTGAGAGGAGTGAAAGATGGTGTAAAAAGTGTGGGATCGTTCAAATTGACTAATCATTACGAGCTTTGTTTTCTACTGAGCAGAGACGAAAAAGACTTCACTGTCAGATGAAAGATGGAAACTTTTCGCGTTTCTCACGTGCATTGCCCACCTCTTGAAAAACTTTTAACAAAATTAATAAAAAAAAATACATATACAAATTTGTAATATTACAATAAATTATAATATTTAAAATTATTGACTATACACACGTTCCGTCGTGAGAATAGAATCTCAGTAGTGATGATTTTTTAGAAGAATATTCGTAGTTCTCAATATTCGTTGGCAAAGTACGTCGCTAAATGCTATCAAAGTTCGCTGCATGAAGCATTTTGTGCGCTGCACTTAGCAGAGGACGTTTCTCATCGGGGCCGAGAAACTCCTCACAGTTTCGTTGAATTGCAACAGTACCGAGCAGAATTCTAGTCTCAATCCTGGGTTTCTACACCGTCAACTCGAGACGAGCCACTTTTTATCCCCTTTCGTGCCATCAAAGGATTCTCCTCTCAATTTTACAATTTTTTTTCTTTCTCTCTTCATAAAATATATAATAAAAATATTTCTTGTTAAATAATACACACAGAATAAAATCACCACAGACAATCATTTACAAAATGTATAACAATATTTCTCTCTTTGTCTCATAACATTCTCTTCACTCTCTTCGAGCATCGCTGCTGGAAGACGGCTTTTGCATCAATTAATTTATTATACAGTTCACTGATGACTAAATTATTACGTTATAGTACGTTTTTAGCGAATTATTAGCGAGTTTTAACCCTTATCTCTCATACGGTGATATTTCCGTCGGTTAATTCGTAACTTAGTTGCGATTTTTCACTCCTTCACTCAGATTTTTTGCATTTTATCATGTTTCTTTTTCTCTCTATTATATAGAATATACTTAAATTATAGTGTTCAAATCCTCCAGAAACCGTCGAAGATTTAGATAGATGAAAAGTGAAGTTCAAACTACCTTTGAAGATGAGGTAGTTCACAGTGCTTAGCGTTGCAGATTTATGTTTCCTTTGGAAAGTAGGCAGTTTCTCAAGAGTTCGAAGAAGCCTTCACCACTTGGATCTAACGAAACTACGTGGTATTTTCGGTTAACGGAGGAGTTGCTGAGGAACACGAGTCACTCCGCGTGAGGCAAAATATTTCACTCTCAGACGGTTTCTATTCCTTTGGCAGTTTTATAGTAATTTTTATCGTCTTCATGACTCGCTTTTTGACCACAGAGATTCCCGTGTTCCTGTCTTTATCTTACTATCTAAAGTTCTTTTCTCGTTGAACACTTGCTGTTCACTTTTTCATCTTGCATTAAATTGCTAAATTCCATATCATTCATCTATACAGCACACTCTATACATTTGGAATGTCCGGAGCGAGAGATCCTCGTGATCTTCTCGCACCCTTTCTACGACAGATAGTCGGGGGCAGGTTCTGGTACCGTTTCCGGATTGGCAAAGAGTGGATTGGGGAACTCTGGTGGATGAGGTAACGGACCCGTTGTCTTGGGTTGACGTCGGTAGGCCATGAGCCAGCATGAGACAGCCACAGCCACGGCCACCAGCGCCAGCAGGGCAGTGATCACAAGAGCAATTATCAGGCCCACCATCGACACGCAGATGTCCTCCACTCTCTGAGCGGCCGGAGAGACTGCAAAACAATCGCGAGTTAGCAAATACTTTCCAACACGCAATGGAAATCCATTAAAACTCACTGTTACTGGAGTCGCCGAGTCGCTCTTCCTTCCTCTCGAATGTGAGAATTGCATTCGATTGAATTACAATCTCTTCGCGCAATTGACCCTCCAGGCCGAAGTTTCCGGCCAGAGCGGTGTTCGTCCTGTTCACGCTTGTGTCTTCAATCTGACGACGTCTCCTACGCTTGCCGAAGGCATCGTAGCCACGGCAATTCACCGGCTGACACCGTCCAAAGCAGACACGAATATTGCACTGGAAGCGAATGTTGTCACTCGAGGGGAACTTGAAGGCATTGAAGCTGGCGAGGAGACTATTGGTCTCCGAGTTGTATTCCCACTCGCCAAAGATGCTCGGATCAGTGGCACATCCATCATCATCTGTCACAATATACTCGTTCTCCACGTTCTCTTCCATGGTCTTGGCCACACAGCCACGCGCGAAGCCACCGTAAATTGCTGAAAAATTGTGACAAATGTTAGTCATTGCATAATAGAAAAATAAATATGATTGATAAAGGCATAAAGCACATTATTTCATTTACAGCAATGTTTAATATCATTCAACTCAGAGTAAATAAAGCATGCTCAAATAGTGTTCAAAATAGAACAATAACGCTGCTCTGCATAATGCGTCATTTAGCAATTTAAACTTCACATATCTAACTTTTAACCAATCCTCAAGTCAATATTTGATCAGAAACACTTACGTGTGTGAAAATTTTCACAAAGCGCGAGAGAAAATTATTGACTGCTAATAGTTTGTTCATATTAACAGAGCCACATTGCATAATAATTGGGGGATGAAATCAAATAAAACAAATTAAACTTACTCGCTGGTTGCACGTCGACTTGCAGCATGAGATTATCACCAATTTCCGCGGAAGTGATTTCCTGGCCATTGTTGCTGACAATCTTCATTGAGCAAATGGGCGGCGGTCCCGTGTTAGCGATCGTTCCGGCAGTCGTCAGCATTGAAACATTGAAGCCAATGGTGACGTTCTGTTCTCCAGTCTGATACACACATTTTATGTGATATGCCTGCGCTTTGTACGTGACCAATTTTGGATGTTTCTGTATCACAAGGACGAAGCTGGCGATTCCGTTGACATGGATGAGACCACAGCTGCCAAAGTGAACCTTGAACAGTTCAGTCCTTTCGGCAGAGTCTGAATCCAGATTCACCACTCTTCGGCACTCTTCATCCTTGCTGTGACCCTTCACATAGAGAACGCCATTGAATCCAGGCTCTGCAATGTGGATCTTCACTTGAACACCATCAGCGAGACAGCTCACGATCATTTCAGGTTGAGGGAAGTCAGTTCGGAAGTTCGTATGATTGCACTGAATCTCAGGTTCTCCAGTGTATCCTGCGATACACTGGCAAATGGCTTGATGATTAGTAGCATTGCATAGAGCATTAATACCACATCTCTTGTCCACGCACGGATCCTCACAAGTTTTCGTCTCGAGATTGCAGTAGCGATGATCAGGACACTCGTCGTTGCTCTCGCACTCCGGACGATCGGTCCTGATGCACTCACCGCGTTCGGTTAGTCGGTATCCATGTTCAATTGGACAGATGCATCTGCCTCTCTCATCAATAACCATTCCTCGTTCCAGGGCACAAACACAATGTCCAGTCTCATCAATTTTGAAGCCTGCTTCGGGACGGCATTGCATGCATTCGTTGTAGATATTGAGGGCAGATCCAGGAGGACATACACACTTTCCATCTATGTCTCTGACAAAGCCCTTCTCGATGTTGCACAGGGATCTCTTGTCGCACTGAACAGCAGCATTGCCTTGATAGTCTGGCAGGCAAACGCACACCATTGTCCTCACGGGGATGGTATCGAACACCTTGCATTCGGCATTGACGCCACAAGGTCTGGTGGCATTGCAAGGATTTATACACTCGCTACCAATACATGCTGTTTGAGTAGGACAATCACCGTCGTTTCTGCAAATCTCCTCAATTATGCGACAGCCTTTCTCGTAGTCAGACACATAGCCAGGAGGACAAGCACATTCAGGACGATGGTTGTAGACCTGGCAGATTTCATTGATGGCACAAGCAGCAGTCTTCTCACAAGGATTCTCGCACTTTGTGTTGATGCAGGCCTTATCCAGTGGACAATCTGAGTCACTGCGACATCCCAGAATGAGACAAGCCTGCCGAGGATCTCCACTGTATCCTGGTGGACACTCACACACGGCACGATGATTGATGCCATAACACTGAGCTCTCTCCCCACAAGATCTTCCATCTGCTGCACAAACTGGTACACATTGTCTGTTAATACAGCTGTGTTGTCCAGAACATTCATCATTTGATCTACATCCAATTCGGATACATTCAATTTCAGGATTTCCTTCGTATCCCTGTTCACATGAACACACAGGCTTGTGATCTTTGATACGACATTCTGCATTGGGGCCACAGTTGCAAGGATTCCTGCAAATTCCATTCACGCACGCCTTATCGCTGGCACAATCTGAATCCGCAATGCATCCTCCCACCTTCAGTACAGGTTCAGTTGGCTTGCACGTGCCACTTCCGCTGCTCACATATCCTTCGGGACAAATGCATATCATTGTCCTAACCGGAGATGACGGAACAACTTCACAGGTTGATGGTCTGTGGCATGGTTCGAGCACAAGACAAGGATCTTGGCAGTGATGATCAATACAGGCAAGTCTAGGGGAACAATCCGTGTCCACGACACACTCAGGCACAGGCTCTGGGCGACAATCGACGTAAGGATTGCCCACAAATCCAGGTGGACAGCGACATACTGCCATGTGATTCTGCGGGCGACATTCAGCTCTTGGGGAGCAGATATTTCCATAGACACATGGATTCACACACTGGGCATTTTCACAGTTCTTATCAGTGGGACAATCGCTGTTGCTGCGACAGCCGACAACGTGGCAGCGCTCCCAAGGATTGCCTCTGAATCCACTCAAGCAGCGGCATTGAGCCTTATTTTCATAGACATAGCATTCAGCGTTGGTGCCGCAAGGATCTCTTACCAAGCAGGGACTGACGCAGTTCTGATTAATGCAAGCCTTGTTGGAATCACACTCAGAATCTGTACGGCAACCAACCGTTCGGCAAGCAACGTTGGGATTTCCATGATATCCATCTTCGCATGAGCAAATTGCTCTGTGGTTTTGAACCAAGCATGTAGCATGAGTTCCACAATTGCAAGGATTGCGGCATTGGCGGTTGATACAGGCCTCATTGTCTGGACATTCACTATCACTAGAGCAGCCAGGTGGAGTTTGGATGATAAGTTGTCGACATTCTCCGTTTGTATCAGGCACCCAGAGTTCCGGACACTCGCAGATCATCGTACGCACGGGAACACTATTGAGGACACTACATTTAGCAGAGGAGGCGCAAGGTTTCAAGACACCACAAGGATCTTGACATCTGTTTTCTATGCACGCCAACTTGCTGGGACAATCTGTATCCTTCACGCATTCCGGCTGACTTGGTGGGATTACTCTGCGTTCACAATAAGAGAACGGATTGCCGAGAGGCAGTTCCTCAGGACAGTAGCACGTTGCTCTGTGATTTCTTGGGTAGCAAAGGGCATTCTGGGCGCATGGAGGATGAGCATCGGTGGCGCATGGATTTACACAGTGGCTATCAACGCATGCTCGATTGTCTGGACACTCGAAGTCTGAGTGGCACTCAACGCGCACACACTTCTCGAAGGGATTACCTTCCAGACCTGGATTGCATCGGCAAGCTGCTCGATGGCTGTGTCCATAGCATTCGGCATTGATAGCGCAGGGATCGTTCACGACGCATGGATTCACACATTGTCCGGTAAGACAAGTCTTATCATCGCTGCAGTCAAAGTCGGAAGTACATTCATACTTTACGCATCCTGCTTGAGGATTTCCTGAGAATCCAGGGCGGCAATAGCAGATAGGATAGTGATCCACGACTTTGCATTCTGCATTGGAGCCACAATTGCAAGGATTAGCACAAATTCGATTGATACAAGACTCAGAGAGGGCACATTCGGAATTGGATTTGCACCCAACTGTAGCTTCAGACGGTGGTTGGCAGAAAACTCGAGGGTCTCCCGTGTATCCCTGAGGACACTTGCAAACAGGCTCTCGGTTTTCAATGAAGCACACCGCTCCTCGACCGCATGGATCCCCAGTTGTGCAGGGATTAACGCACCGCTCATTGAAGCACTTCCTGTCGAATGGACAATCGTCATTCTTGTAGCATTCTGCTGGTTCCGGTCGCGATGGTGTCTTGGGTATGGGTGAGCACTCTATTAGAGGATTGCCCTCATATCCAGGAGCGCATGAGCATCTTGCACGATGATTCGAAGATGTGCATTGAGCATTGATGCCACACTGCTCAATATGACATGCCACAATACAAGCTCCGCGTTGGCAAATCTCCGGATCAGCACAGTCAGCATTTGATGTGCATCCCACTGGTTGTTCCAATTTTATTGGAATACACTTGCCAATGGAATTGGTGATAGTGTCTCCTGGGCACTTGCACAGCATTGTTCTATAGGGAAGAGTGTCCACCACTGAGCAAATCTGATCTTGAGATGTGCATACGTTGGATTTCGTGCAAGGATTTTCGCATCTTCCCTCAAAGCAGGCAAGCTTGGATGGACAATCTCCATCTGTACGACACTCAGGCTCAACAGGTTGTCGTGGACGGTAGCATTCCACAAATGGATTGCCAGTTGTTCCGGGGAAGCACTCGCAAAGTGGTTGATGATTGCGTCCTGTGCAAGTGGCATCTTTAGCACAAGTTTCTGCTTCACAAACTGGTCGACAGACGCGATTGAGACGATCGCACGCTTCATGATCAGCACAATCCTCATTGTACTGACACAATCCTGTGATACATGATACCATTGGATTGCCCTGAGTTCCAGGGGGACACGCACAATTGGCTCTATGATTCTGAGCAAAGCACTCAGCCCCTCGTCCACACTGGATGGGCCCGTATGAGCAAGGATTGAGGCACTTTCCACTATAGCAAGCCTTATCATAGGGACAGTCGTCGTTGATTTGACACTCTGGCCTGTGACACTGAACGTGAGGATCGCCACCCCAATCTGCTGGGCAGTAGCACAGAGGACGATGGAGAGCCACACGACACTCTGCATTTCCACCACAAGGATTTGATTCAGCGCAGGGATTGAGGCACTTCTGGTTCACACAGGCCTTGTCATCTGTACAATCGGAGTTTGATCGACATTCTGGTGTTGGCGCCGAAGGCTCTCGGTAGCAGTTGACGAATGGATCACCCACCATTCCTGGTGAGCAGACACACACTGCGCGATGATTCTGGGCTCGACATTCGGCTGTTCTGGCACATGGATTGCCATCTCTGCATGGATTCACGCAAACTCGATTTCTGCAGGCTTCCGTCTGGGCACAGTCACTGTCCGCAGAGCATCCTTCATCCTTCAATGGAGCTGTAGAGAAGAGAATACAAACATATAAATATGCATTTTTCAATGTGAAATACATCCTGAAAATAAAGTGATGAGGAAAGGATGAGGGGGTGTAATTTTTCAGAAATTTTGATATGTACAAAAATATATGTACAAAATTTTGCCAATAAATTTGTGTGAAATTATTTACTTATGTACAAAATAATGTTTTTTTTTAACTAAAAGAAACCTGTAATGATTCTTTGAAAAATTAATTAGTATGCAGTAAATAGTTAATAAATAAAAGTAATCGAGTAATTTACCTAATTTGCATTCAATTTCTGCATCGCCAATATATCCTGGTTCGCATTGGCAAACCATAGTTCTGAGTGGAAGAGTGTCCACCACATTGCAAATAGCATGGGCAGCACATGGCTTAGTTTCATAGCATGGATTCTTGCAAACTCCACTGAAGCAGGCCAACTTGCTCGAGCAATCGGCGTCCATCGTACACTCGGGAGCTCTTTCAACAGGAACTGCAAAAGAAACCATGAAAGATTAAGCTTTGTCGATAGTACAGAATTGATTGGTACTTACTGAAAGAACAAGCCACATTTCCATCTCCTGTGTATCCTGGTGGGCATCTGCAGGAGGCTCTATGATTGTCCACCCGACAGAGAGCCCCAGGCGCGCAGTTGCAAGGGTCCTGGCAATGTTCATTGATGCAGGCCAAATTAAATGGACAATCAGCATCCACAGTGCATTCTGGCCGATTGCAGCTAATGAGAGGGTTTCCTCGGTAGTTATCTGGACAGAAGCACCTGGCTTTATGGTTGTAGTCTGATCGGCAAATTGCATTTGTTCCGCATTGAGTGTATGAGCAGGGCTCAACGCATTCTCTATTGACACAGGCTTGCGTAACAGGACAGTCAGAATCAGAGCGACATCCAATCTCAAAGCAAGCCAGATGAGCATTTCCAGTGAATCCACTTCGACAGACACAGACAGGCCTGTGTACTCTCACATGGCACTCAGCGTTCTGGCCGCAAAGTCCTCCATTCGATTCCAAGCATGGGTTTACACATTTCTGGTTGATGCAAGCCTTATCATTTGAACACTCACTGTCGCTTTCGCATTCCGGTCGCACGGCAGGCTCAATGTGACGATAGCATTCCACAAACGGAGATCCCGCGAATCCAGGCGGACAGGAGCACACCGCTTTGTGATTAATAGCTGCACACAGAGCATTGAGTCCACAGGCGTCGATGCATGGATCGCGACATCTCTGATTGAAACACGCTCGGTCTCGAGAGCAATCTGAATTGATGACACACTCTGGGTATGTGCAAACAGCAGCTCCATTGTGCACCCGACAAACTCCATTAGCGGCACAAGGTGATGGGTTGCACGGATCCACAGGTTCGGCCAAAGGCACCTTGCACTCCACAAATGGATCACCAATCATATTAGCAGGACATGAGCAAATCGGGCTGTGATTTATCACATGACACTGGGCGCTGTAACCACAAACTCCTGGACAAGGGTCGACGCACTTGGTGTTGATGCAAGCGAGGTTTCTAGAGCAATCAGAGTTGATGGTGCATTCTGGCCGACAACCAGTTCCAAATGGATTGCCGAAGTACCCACTGAGGCACTCGCAATGGGCATTTTCTCCCACCCGGCGACACAGTGTATTAAGGCCACACGGAGATGGGTAGCACGGATCTCTTGTTTCGACTTGATCAACTCTTTCTGGTGTTCGAATGCAGTGGCGGAATGCATCGCCAGTAGTTCCAGGTGGACATGTGCAGATAGGAATATGATTTGTTACAGAGCACTGAGCCTCAACGCCACATGTTCCAGGGCAAGGATCAACGCACTTGTTTCGGATACAAGCCCGATTCATTGCACATTCGGAATTACCAACGCATTCAGGTCGACATCCTTCGTACGGATTGCCATGATACTCTGGGATGCATTCACAAATCTCATTAACGCCCTCAACACGACATCTGGCGTTAATTCCACAGGGTGAAGGTTGACAAGGTGTTGGAATTTTCGGAGGTGGAGTTGGTTCAGCTATTCAAAGATAATAAGAAAAACCATAAATATATGTACTCAGTCAGAAAAATAGTTTAGATTAAAAACAAATTAGCCTAATTGCCAATATTCAGCTTAAGCGAGAAACACAAGTCTCACCTTGAATAAGAGAACATTGATAGAATGGATTTCCCGTATATCCTTGGGGACAATAGCAATTTGCAGAATGCAGAGCAGCGCGACACTCTGCCCCAAAACCGCAAATGTCTACACATGGATCTTGACATCTCTGATTTACGCAAGCCAATTGAGACGAGCAATCTGAATTAGTTACACACTCAGGACGGCAAATTGGTGGTGCACCAAAGTAACCATCGAGGCAGGCACATGAAGCACTACCATCAACAACATTACATTTGGAGTTGAATCCGCAAGGTGAGGGCACACATGGATCAATATACTCAATTTTGGGAGGTGGATCCACTAAAACAATCAAAAACAAGACATGTAAATAGTACTTCCTATCAAAGCAAAAAGTCT